>NC_091131.1:119501561-120196561 GCF_040183065.1 Periplaneta americana
TCGTGTCTTACGTTTACTTTTTATTTCCTGACTTATCTTTCTCTCAAATTATTCTTTATAATATTTCAGAATGTTCTTACCTGATAGAAAGATTACTATAAGCTCTGCTAGGATAGCAACGTATTGGAAGTAAAAATATTGTTGCTCAAATTCAAGAACAGACGTTTCTTGATAATTTTATAATTAATATATAATTAATTTGTATTAAGATACACAGAAAAATACGACCAATAAGCTATGGCATTATCATTTTTGCTTAATCAGATAATTACTGCTTTAATAATATTTGTAAATTGAATTAATCTCATCCACCAAAGAGCTCAACACAAGACCTATAATCCTACTTGACAAAACTCAAACAGTAAAATTCTTCAAAATTTAAGCAAATTAATGGATATTACGACGAGAACCAAAGAGATAAAAGGCTATGATTGTTAAAGAAAAAACAGATGAAAGCAGTATAAATTGATATGGTTGTGAACTAGAAATCAGAAGGGAAACTGGGAACTGCTGATTCGAAGCAGCGCTGTGGCGTGGTTACTATTCTCATTTCAGCTGATTACCCGATTTTTTTTTTTTTTTAAGGTTTGCCCTATTGTAAGACGAATGTCAGATGCTTATATGGCGAATCCTTAGCCTCATCTCGCAAAGTACCATTTAGACATCACCAAATTCATCGACGCTAAATAACCTAGTAGTTCATACAGCGTCGTTAAATAAGACTAAAAACTGTTCGAACTACAGAGTTGAAAAAATTGCACATTGATTTATAGACTATATGATTCAGCAAATCACAACATTCAGCAGCTGACGGGAATTTATGACTGAAGGATATCACATCTTAGCATGAAAACATCAAGAAAACGTTAATATGTATAGAATATACAGTGTGTTCACATGAGGTTGCTACGCACTCTGCAAAGAGCTAGGTGGTGTCAGCAAGTTTCCCTAATAAATTCATATCCGGCGGTAGTTCAATTCAACGTCACATCTGGAAAGATGTTACTATTGAGGCCATTGTGGCAAGGAGGTCCTACTTTTTGGCCACTTCGCTCACAAAACCTCGACTTTTTCCTCTGGACCTCGTGAAAAAGTTTAATCTACGAAATATCAGCGAACAAAATGGAGAACCTAAATAGTTTATGAAGACATCGAAACTAAACCAAGCAGCTTTGGATGAGTTCGACGTCATAGTAAGACGTAATGTGTGCAACGAGCTGAATTGGCGCCATTTTCATAACTTCTATAGGCCCACATCAAACAATTTTTATAATGTTACAATAGTTCTGTTCGCTCATGCAATATATTGTTAAAACTTAAATACACAACTAAATATGTGATCTTAATAAAAAAAATATGTAGCCTAGCATCTCGCATCCTACTATGCAAACGAGAAAGAGAGTTGTCTAATGTTCAGGTGCGAAAAGACTCTTCTGAGCACATAATAGAGAGTGAGTCAGACATGGCTAGACCGGCGTCAGCAAAAAGTCGTATGCGTAGTAACTGCTGCGCCATAGCAGTGGTCAGACCTCTTGCTCGCGTACGTTTCGTGTTTAGTTACGTAAACACGTTCACACAGTGAGGATGCAGCTGTATACCGTACATTTAGAGTGCAGTAGTGTGTCCGTTATGAAATATAGCCTTGAACAACGAGTGTTTATTTACGACAACTTTGTGAAATACGAATCTTGGAGAACAATTATAACAAACTTCTGTCAGTCATTCCCTGATTCGCCAGAGCCTTCTAAAGCAATGATTTACAATTTAGTGAAGAAATTTCGTACTACTGGATCAGTATTAGATAAGAAACGAACATGTGTGAAGCGTGTTCTCACTGAGGAGATGTTAGATGAAATTGGCCACCGAATAGAGAGAAGTCCTACGACATCATCCCGCCGTGTAGCTCAGCTGGCAGAGGTGTCACAGTATTCAGTTATAAGAGACCTCGTACCTGTACGAAATCATTAAAATTAAAACCTTACAAAATTCGTGTAGTTCAGAGGTTAACGGAACCCGATTATAAGAACAGACTTAGGTTTTGCATGTGGTTCCAACAGTCAGTGTATGATTGACTACTTGAGCCCACTTTAATTTTTATAGCGACGAAGCACGGTTCCACCTCAGTGGTTACGTCAACACTCAAACAATCGTTACTGGGTCAGTGAAAATCCACACAGTTTTCACGAACAACCGCTACATGACATAAAAATAGGGGTATGGTGTGCAATGAGCGGACTAAGACTGATTGGCCCCATTTTCTTTGAGGAAACAGTCAACGCACAAAGACATACACAGTTCATACTCCGTTCATTTTTAATGAGCTGAGTGAGTAGTTATTTCATGCAGGATAATGCCACAAGTCATACTGCTCATGTGTCAATGACCGCATTGAGGAAGTGTTTGATGACAACGTGGTAAGTCGTGGATTATGGTCAGCTCGATCGCCAGATTTAAATCCCTGCTATTTTCATTTATGGGGCACACTGAAAAGGAAAGTTTACGCGAATAACCCACAGTCACTTCAGGAACTCAAAATATCCGGCACGAAATTCGAGCTATTTCGTAGAACGAACTGCGGCGAGTTGCTGGACATGTCTTCGGGAGATGTGCAGCCTGCCAGATATCACAAGGACGTAATTTCAAACATGAATTGTGAATTCGGTAAGTACATCATTGCGCAATACTAACCGCAAAAGCGCGGAACGAATCCTCCGCATATGATAGCTTCGTTATGTATGAATCAGGCGCCGTGAGTGCGGTTAGGAGTCCAGCACTGGCTGGTTCACCCTTCACTTCGTACTGGAACTATTCCATTAGCGAAACTCGTTCCTTTTGACACCAATTATCACTTTCCTAAAGTTGATACTCTGTATAGATCCAAAGAAAAAATTCAGAAAATGCGATGAACTTATTAAACAAACAATAAGAATAAATTTATAAAGTACGTAAAAATGACTATGAGATCAAAAAGATTTAAATGCAAGGATAAAGAACAAGCAAATTAATGATGTCATAGACTCCATGGATGAAATGGTCCTTACCCAAAATGGCATAAGGTCCGTAGACTTCACACCGTAAATAATTCAAACGCAAGAAAATGCATGCATATACGAGTATTTTGAATACTATAGGTCACCTTTCAATAGTAGATTACGTAATAAAAAGCATGGTACACCTTCCCTTGTTGAAGATACCGACAACTGCTTTATACGCCGCAAATCCATAATACGTTATAGTCCTAATATGATAGTTTGATTTAAACATACGCTTCATAGGTTGCTGTTTTATTCGCTTAATATAAATTTAATTTTCATATCTGTCTCATATTTCACAGGTGACCTTTATTTCCCGTGCGACTATAAAATAAACTTCAATTCTCATGGGTTTGCTTTATTGCTATCCAGCGTTAATTTAAAATTCAATACAGTAATGAAAGCATAATTCAATCCGTAATTTTATTATAGACCAAATCTCTGTAATTATTCGAAAATTGCAAAATAAGTGAAAATAATGAAACTTCGTATCTTAAATAATATATTAGAGTTTTCATTTCAAAAGCAACTTAGGTTCTCTAAATTAGGCATTTTCTGTTTATTATGGGTCAATTCACTTCAGGATACGTTAGAAGCAACTGATACCACCTGGATTCGATTTCTCCTACGTTAAGTGGAGACCATCTCCTTTCCACAGGAACCCAGAGAATAGGTCGTTTCTTTTCTTGAGTTTGTAACGTCTTGCGTCATGGTAACAGAGTTCCATTACTTGCAACTGGGTAATATTGATCAAGAATCTGAATAAATATATTCTCCATTAAGGAACGTAAATGCTTTGTGGAGTAGGTTAGTAATAGTAATAACTGGGGACCGTACTTTATCCCAGGAAGCTACAAGCTTAAGTATTACTGGAGTTCTTACTGTGGCGGATAAGTGCGTGCATGTAGCAAGCGAAGTACATGTGTCTGCTCACGCAATACCTGTTTGGTCAAGTGAGGCAGAACGAACCATAGACCACTAACAATTTCACTGATATTTATAATTTATATTATTTAAACTATAAACACTAGAATACGTTATTCTTACTATTTACATTATAATAAAGAATGCAGGCCTACATTGATCAAACATTATTTACACTATTAAGAGAATGTACAGTGTTGTGTATTGTAATTAAAGGTAGTTTATTTCATAGTACTCTTACTATAGCTACTTATTTTATAAATAGTATATAAAGGGACTTCAAACATTGACTACTTTCAAAAGCCAATTCCCAAAGAGAAAGCTGTTCGTTTCTAAAATATTATCTTTCTTCAAATATATCTTTTGCGGAATATGATTTTTATTTTTAATATATCAATTGTTCTTCATTATGAAATATCATTCCTTTGAAACAAACTATCTTATTTAACATTAAATTGTAATTATTTAACTCATGGAATTACATGTAACTAAACACATCTATATTTTTTATCATCATCATCATCATCATCATCATCATCATCCCTTTGTTTTCTCTGTTGCTGTTATTTATATTTTCTATGCATTTTTATACTGGTTGAGTGGAAAAGAAAGCCTTGTGGTCTTAACTCTGCCAGTAAAAATAAATGAATTAAATAAATGAACAAATAATTTAAATTGTAGAATACATCATCGTACTATCAGTCTTCATCACTATAATGCATTGTGAACAGTCTATGAGGTCTAGTTCTGAATCATGAATAGAACGTCAATTTCAGCATAAACAGATGCTGGGCACGCGTTAAATATGACGTCACGCCAATATAATATTATATGAACAGCTAACCTTATTTCCGTATGCCCTGGGACAAAATACGCTCCTAGTAATAACAATAGACAATAAGAATATAAGAAACTATTTCTTATTAAAGGAGAACTTTATTGTATAATGGTGTACAATACAATAATTGTACAAAATTTTCTGGAGAAAAAAAAACAGCGTCCGAATTCTTCTGTATTTGAGATCATACTTTAAAACTTTCATATCATCGAACTTCACTCATAATATATTTTCTTTCACCCTTTCAAGCAATAGACCTGCTAACCTGTTACGATCTCCAATAAACGTCTGCGAGATCTTCCAATGGATCTCTCTCTCGTGGTTAGCCTATAACAAGCACTTCGTCTAGATATTCTGGAGCTTTCCATTCTTTTTACATGTTGAAGTCAATATTGTATGTACTCTTGTAAATATTGAATAATTATTATTTTTAATTTAAAATTTTTAACAAAAGACACCAAAACAATCGGGCAAATTATCCAGTCTAGTTTTCATCGGAAGAGGATGTAGAGGTAAAGGAAACTCGTGACGCTGTACAATTTATAAGAACGTGGAGGCAAAGCTCACAAACTTTCTTGATCTCGGTACGATAAAGAGGTCATGTAGTCGGCACCACACACTGGCTATCTTTTACCTCTAGAAAGAACCGGTAATGAATTTAACACGAGGCTGAGTGCATCTCTGAGTCTTTGAAGTGACGATTACGCGAAAACTCCCGCCGCTACCCGGACATGAACCCGGGAACTTCCAGTTCCAATTCCGTTGCTCTACCAACTGAATTACTGTGACTTCCAAACCAGACTACTTACTTACTTATTGACTTTTAAGGAACCCGAATTGCCTCCCTCACATAAGCCCGCCATTGATCCCTATCCTGAGCAAGATTAATCCAGTCTCTACCATCATATCCCACCTCTCTCAAATCCATTTTAATATTATCTTCCCATCTACGTCTTGGCCTCCCCAAAGGTCTTTTTCCCGCCGGCCTCCCAACTAACACTCTATACGCATTTCTGGATTCGCCCATACGTGCTACATGTCCTGCCCATCTCAAGCGTCTGGATTTAATGTTCCTAATTATGTCACGTGAAGAATACAATGCGTGCAGCTCTGCGTTGTGTAACTTTCTCCATTCTCCTGTAACTTCATCCCTCTTAGCCCCAAATATTTTTCTAAGAACCTTATTCTCAAACTTATAACTGTTTTACAATACATAGAAACCAGACTACACATATCTAAATAAATCAGTTCACTGTACAGAAAATAATCAGAAAGACTTGAAATTGTAACAATAATAAAGGATTTTTTCTTCTGCATTTAAGTTTACTGTTTATCTTATATTCCTAAGTTGCTTAATTCCGTGATACTCCTAATTCCGTGATACGCTTTTTTCATTGAATGTGACGGGGTTGAGTATCTTGCTAGGAAGTTCACCGATGTCTCAAAAGTTGGCGAAGGATGAACTCTTTCGAGAAAGATGTCTGGCGCTATAGTCGAACGGCAAAGCTTTAACTAACATTCAATATTAAAAAAGTATCACGGGATTAAGGGTATCACGGAAATAGAAAACTTTACCCTATATGTAAATTTTTACTATTAAAATAAATAATGAGGGATCTTTTGGACTCTCTTCACATGGTCGTGACAATCTGTTTTATATCATGTATTCACTATTTTATATCTTTTTTTTTTATTTTAGTAGGTTATTTTACGACGCTTTATCAACAGATTAGGTTATTTAGCGTCTGAATGAGATGAAGGTGACTGCCGGTGAAATGAGTCCGGGGTCCAACACCGAAAGTTACTCAGCATTTACTCATATTGGGTTGAGGAAAAACCTCGGAAAAAACCTCAACCAGGTAACTTGCCCCGACCGGGAATCGAATCCGGGGCACTTGGTTTCGCGGCCAGACGCGCAAACTGTTACTCCACAGATGTGGACTTTTATATTTTGTATTCAAAATGCTTTGTTCGGCCCGAATATCTTAATATGATGTGAATATTTCTTCAGCAAACGCTGATTCCTTGAAGGAATATAATTTCTGCAACTTAAAATCATACTTTCTCAATGGTAACAGAGATAAAAATTTGAACGATTTGTCCGTTCACTATTTTGTTCTTATAATCTTCATTTTTGGTAGGAGTATTCCAGTACAAGAATAAAAATGATTTTAAGATAGCTAGTGAACGATAAAATTGTCGTCCGAAAAGGTAAGTCCTTTATGCTTTCACAAAGCGAATTCAAGCAGATTCTCGAAGCATTCCGGTCTTCTCGCAAAGATTCCCTCTCTCTCCCACAACAAACACATGCACTCTGCAGCTCTGAGAAACCGCTGGGAGACAACTTTCTACACAAAAGTAGCGCTCTCTTAAACACTTAAATGGGAAACTTTGCTTTCGGAGACAAGATACATACAGAAACGTTTGTTGTATGCCAACGAAACCCAAAACAATCAATAGAGAGCCACTTGGAAAAATGCTGAAAGATAAAAACGAATACATAAGATTTGGAAAGAATGTTAGAGATAATTGGCGAATTTCAGATTATATGTGGGTGAATTACAGTAGTGGAAAAAAAAACCGGACCGACCCTTGTAGCTGATTTCAGAGCCTTGTTCACTCCAGAGCACGATAGACTGGTAACTAAGACTTTCGTGGTTCGAATCCTGCCTGGGAAGGAAACTTTTTTTTGTTCCTTATTCAAATTTATTCCCAATACTTTTCGACACCTTCCCAATTCTACAATCTTCGTAACATTATTTTGTAACTCATCTTCTCACCTTCGGTGACGGGCTGGCCATTTGTCACTGTCAGATAAGTATCGCAACTGACTGATATCAGTGTCATTGCCACATTAGCGGACTTTCGGATTCTAAAAAATGATACAATATTAACAACTGAAAAATCGCTTATTTGATATATAGACCTAAATAATCGTAAGTACTATCAGAACAAATAACATGGGACAAAATAACACCATGTACAGTCTTAGAAAAAATTTCATCGCTCGGATACTTTTCAAGTCCCAGATAGGAGGCTGTGCGCATGATCAGAGGACGAGCGATCTGGTTGGCAAGAGAAGGACTAGTTGAGGTAATAAAATTAGTTTTGTTTCATAGTATGTCTGAGCATGCGCACTGCCTCCTTTCTGGGACTTAAAAAGTATCTGTGCGACGAAAATTTACAGACCTTTTTCCTAAGATTGTACACAAAGTATTACTTCAAAGACAGAAAATGGCCGTTCCACATCCACTTGGGCCTTTATTACTGGATAATGCTCAAGATTGCGCAAAAGACATTTTGGAACCTTACTTTTTTCATCAATATGTCACCTGCAAACCAAAAATCTTCAGTCTTGTATTGTTTTCTAAAATTTGTCCGTTTTTCTTTTCACTTTTCCTCAAATTTTCCAAGCGTTTGAATTATTTTCCACATTGTTATATTGAGGAATTCTATTTGCTCATACGAGAGTTTTTCTAACCTTCGATATCAGTAAAAATTTTGAAGAGAAATTTGTAATAGAATCTTAAATACACCACATATTGGTATTTATTATTCAAGATGTTATTTAGCAAATCCTACACTAGAGTAACGTATATCCATACAGAATCCTCCTTCACACTTTCCATATATTTTACCTCATGACACTGGTCACTGAACGTTCACCAGTTGATAACATAGAGTTTGGATGTTTCGAAAAGTCTGGATTCTGACTCTCAAGTCTGTTTCTTGTTTTGTTTGAGGGTTAGGTTGGACAACAGATTTGTGTATATCTGGTGACGTCCAGATGGTGCGTCACTGAAGTTCAATTTTCAAGCAATTATGTTTGTTATATAACTGAAATTGTTGGAATTTTCATCGGCTGAAATCAACTTGTAAGAATTTTGTATTTCCTCTAGATCTTAGAGGAAATGTCTTCATACGTACTTGCATGTAATTTTTTCACAGTGCAGACTCAGGTGGATCGAATTATGGAATTTTCAATTATAAGATTGCCGAATGTTATGGAAAAGGAATACCACCTGCACGTCACATATTTGCATTAAATCTTTTTTCATAGAATATGTCTCAGAACTTTGAGTGAAAAGCGTTTGCTACATTTCGACTTAGGCTCGCATTTCCTTTAGCCTATACAGAAATCCTTGACCATGTTGGTTTAAGGCTTGTTACATTAAACCTGGAACGGAAACGAGAACGGAAATATTGTTAAAATAAATGTATTTAACAATATTTCTGTTCTCGTTGTCGTTTCCGTTCCCGGTTTATTGTGACCCAGCCTTTATTCGGCTTTTCTCACACAACAGTCTTGCGACATGTACAATAAACTAAGAGTTTATGAACAATTTGTTAATAATTCTGGACTTTGGTAACGATAAAAATTTGTTGAAATCAATAATTCAAATACATTTGTCTCTTTGTTACATACTTTCCAAAATACCATTTCCTCGCCTGTCGTAAAAAGCGTTTTTTTTTTAATTACAGTGCAATCAGCGAGGCTATCGTAGATTTTACTCCCGGGATTTCAGTTACGCTTAGCTGCTGCTTTATTACGTCGCACCGAGAACACAAAGGAATGGATAATGACACGAGAGAGTCACAGAACGCAGAAATATTTCAATATTTTGCTTGTTGCGTATTAATTTTTACAACTTCAGGGAGTTTACTTTGACATATTATACTAATGCACCATGTCTGTTGGCTACCGTGTGATGGTGTATGCTGGCAGTCATTTTAGAAAATTGCCATCCGTGCCGAAATATGACGAATTTCGTAGAAGTCTTTCTAACAAGTAAATAAATACATATATGAGAGAAAAAGAGAGAAGTTCTAGGTTCACAATAAAAAATACATTGTTTCAAAATTGTGGCAACACTTTCATACTATTAAGTACGTATTAATGATATTAATAACTTTGTGCACATGATTTGTTTAACAAACTCTTAAAATTTTTATTGGCATATTTTAAACACTCAATGTGAGGGCCTTTGTTACACGGCATTATTAACAAGTTAAATTATTGCCACAATTTCTTCAAAATGCCTCTGTGCATTGAAGATCGCAGCAATGATCCGTTGTCTAAATTTTTCAAGATCTTGAGGTAAAGGTGGCACAAAAACTGCACCTTTCACGTACCTCCAAAAAAAGGAAGTCATATGGTGTTAAGTCTGGTGACCTGAGAGGTCAAGGACGATAGACCAAATCAGCATCGGTAACACGTCCAATCCAACGATGTGATCGATGATCTCCTTCATACATATGATATCTTAATGACTAATCAGCAGGTACTTATGGAGATTAACTTTATCATTTGTATTTTTTAATATTGGTGTCGGCGGAGATTGTTGGAGATTGATTTCTACTCTTGGCGGAGATTAATGGACATTTTGGAAAAAACCAAATTATTTTGGAATTGGTATATTAACTCAGTATGAATATTAATGTCTAAATAATTAATATTAACATTGTGAAGAATCACCCATAAACAAGTAGATAACTTACAATTTTATCCACCGATTATCCTTTAAGAAAGAGGATCCTTTTCTACTTACGTAGTCGTATGATCGGAGAAGATACAATTTATACTAAAATCGTAATAATCGCAATGAAGTGAAAATAATTATTTAATATACACATCACATTACATTACATTACATATACACAATAGGTCTACATACCTACATTACAAATATACACATACGTATAATTTATCTTAGGAAAAAAAATGTTATTCGACATGAACTGTACAGTTTCGTTTGTAGTTTATTCAACACAGTAGGCTACATGAATTCACGAAGAAATTATCTGATTTTATTTTAATTATTTCACCATATTGTTATTTAAAATTAACATTTACTAATCATTATTATACCCCTGAGTAGTCAGACCTTTAGCATGTCACGCAAGCAATCCGAGTTCGAGTCCCGGTCAGACTTGGGATTTTTCATTTAAAAATCCGTAGTGGCACTTGTACGGACAAGGTCGCAGTTGGGGTTTTCTCGGTTCTCCCGTTTCCCATATTAGGTCTGTACATCACTCCATCAACATTTCCACTTCGTCGTCAATCCACAGCATTCCCCGAACTCCGGCTGGCGATGCACGGAGGGGCTGGTCTATAATACGGACCTAGCCTAACCAGAGGGTTAACGCTATACATCTTGAAAGGTCGCAGTGCTGAGTCGTAGTGTCCCCCTCCAGAAATTAAATTCCAATCAATGTATTTTATGTGCAAAATGACTATTAGAAACCGAATATCAACAAAATCCATCCAATGCTTCAAAAGAAATCGCTATAGATAAAAAAAAAAAAACAGCATGCCCAGTGTCAGAGATCCTGTACACTTTTACTACGTCATAATAGCCTACTTTTGACCAATAAAACGGTACGGAAGGACGTGTTTCAACCAATCATGGCTGTTTATCGCTACAATTTTATCAATTCCCTAGCATTTGTTTGTTTTTATCACTTCCCTAGCATTTGTTTCTTTGTTTGCCAACATTTAAAAATACAAATTCTTTACGGTACTATAAAACATGCTTTGTGATCGTCATTTGTTCCCCGCATAGACAGTCAACTGACTATGGTGGCTCCGTTCAAACATTTTAGTGAAGGTAACATTAGTGAAATAGAATTTTAGTAAGCTAATTAGTAGTAGTAGTAGCATTAGTAGCAGTAGTAGTAGTAGTAGTAGTAGTAGTAGTAGTAGTAGTAGTAGTAGTAGTAGGTTATTTTACGACGCTTTATCAACATCTTAGGTTATTTAGTGTCTGAATGAGATGAAGGTGATAATGCCGGTGAAATGAGTCCAGGGTTCAGCACCGAAAGTTACCCAGCATTAGCTCATATTGGGTTGAGGGAAAACCCCAGAAAAACCTCAACCAGTAACTTGCCCCGACCGGGAATCGAACCCGCCCGAACCTGTTTTCGCGGCCAGACGCGCTAACCGTTACTCCACAGGTGTGGTCGCGTCAATTAATATTTTATTGTATTAGAGACTTTATTTTTTCTAATCTTGATATACTTTCTTCTAATCGTGTAATAGTCAATTAAATCCCACTCGAGTTTTGATTTTCTCTAGATAAATCAAACCCTCTAGTGAGGTTACTGTTGAAAATTCCGAAATGGAACCTTTATTGCGGTAAAATATCTCTTTTCATACTTCGCATAATGATAAAATAATATATTCCTATCCTAAAATATTTTCTTACTACCTACCTGTTATGTATATACATTTAGACTACCGGTGAGAATATTGATTTCTTTCATGCCGATAGAACATTAATAAAATAAAGTTGTCAAATATAATAATAATAATAATAATAATAATAATAATAATGATAATAATAATAATAATAATAATAATAATAATAATAATGTCCTGGGAGCCTGCCCTTATGACGAAACATTGCGTATACATAGGCACCATGCAATTAGAACTAAATTGGCCGATGCCCTTAGAAAACTAAAATACACCGTCTATGAAGAAGTCCACGGAACCGCCGACAATGGCAGTAACAGACGAATTGACATAATCGCCATTAGCGAATCCCTGTCTCAGGGTATGATAATCGACCCCACCATCAGGTTTGAAACGTATAAAGGACAACCCGAAGACGTACATGAGGAGAAACGTGCAATCTACGTTCCAACCATCCCGTATTATAAAGATAAATACCAACTTCACGATATCAGTGTTACGGGATTGATGTTTGGAGCAAGAGGAACGATACCCAACTTCTCTTCTCAATTCTGTAAGACCCTAGGACTGCACAAATCTTTTCTGAATGAACTGGCCCTCCTCATAATTAGAGAGTCAGTCAAACTTTTACGGAACCTCGTATATGGACTCTAATTCAGTGTATGGAAAAAATTGACGCACCATTATCATTTTTCTTTTTCCTTCTTAGCTTTCATTGATTCTTTACTTGAATTTTTTTTTCTTCTGTAAACTGCCATTGTTTGTTTGTGTATTTGTTTGCCTTTTTTCTTACTCTTTTAGCTCTCATCTTCTATTTGTTCTCGTATTGTTTTGTATGCTTTGTCTAATGGTAGCCTCTAATTTGAGGAAGCTTTGATAAATAAATAATAATAATAATAATAATAATAATAATAATAATAATAATAATAATAATAATAACAACGATAACAATAATAATAATAATAATAATAATAATAATAAATCACATTTGTTCACTGCAAAATTAAACAATGTGCAATTAAAATGCTGAGGTATATTTCTAGCACTAAGAACGGTCGTGAGAATTCCGTACAGGCTAGAAGAAAGCATGTGTAACGCGTGTGAAGGACCTCCCACCATCTAAATAACAGTGTGTGCAAATGTACGTTCTTGAATGAATGCAAACGACGACACAAATCACTTTAATAGCTCTTTGTGCATCCCAAACGTCTCGCATTCACCTTACGATGGTGACCACATTATTGCTACTATGTAGGCAGCTCAGAGTTCAAAGTTCAGCTTCCAACGCAAGCACTACAAAATATTTCGAGATAGTGAGATCGTGTAAATCTACAATATGGTTCGGCTTTAAGAGGTACCTATATTCCTCTCTCGAACATTACACGACTTGGTCAGTTCACAGTTCCTATGTAGCTGTGCCGTACCACCTGGGTAAAGTAATGGATTAATTGATACAGGTTCACACAAGAACAGCAACCACTGTGCTCATTAGTGACGCGTGTGGCTACTAACCAAGCGGAACAGAGTTTGATTCTGGGCTATGAGGCGGAAATACAGAAACTGTGTCTGCACTTTCATTAGTATGGAATTTGTTCTCTATTACGCTATGAAGGCACACAAATAATGGAGCACGACGCTTCTGATTCTAGTGTTAGTGAAAAAAAATCACTTCTTAACGAAGAAAACAAACCAAACGTTCAAATCTTTGAAATGCCATTATAATCATGTGTTATCATTGCCGGTATATTTCGTACTACACTGTTCCGCCAATTTAGTTGAATGCGTTTTGAGTCCAAAGAAAGCAGACAACAGTACAACGTGATCTGTTGTGACGAGAATTCAAGCCTTCGCCGCAAACCAGTAAGGCATCATGTCACAAACACGTTCAGATCTGAGTATTTCTCACAAAGTAAATACAGGTACCGTATTAATCAACGCCTTGAAAACGGCGCAAATATTAATGCTAGAGAGATTTAGGTAATATTGCCTTCTTTCTTTCTTTCATTCTTTCTTTCTTTCTTTCTTTCTTTTCTTAGTTATTTTCCTTATTTATTTCTTTGTTTCTTTGTTTATTTATTCTTGCATTTTATAGGTATATTCTACGAAAAAAATCAATTTTTATTAACTTTATACGCATTAGATTCACTTTTTTTAATGACGTAACAACTCTTAAATATCTATTCCCTTTGATCGATATTTTACTGTCCATGATATGCCTGAAGTTTCAAGCTGTATCTAACCACGATGCTTGCCGATTGCAGGGACTTCCTCCACGTGTTATATCTAAGTAGTTAGACATTTGCCTTCTGCTATAAGTATAGACGAGCAGAATAATAATAATAATAATAATAATAATAATAATAATAATAATAACAGCAACAACGACAACGATAACAGGGGAAGGTAAAAATCTCAATTTAAAGTAAACCCACTTTATATGGCGAATTAATCAATTAATCAATCAATAGGCCTAATATCGGGCAATAAAAATTCGTAACACGTTTCCTTCCAACGAATAAGAGGGCACTAAGGAAATTTTACAGTCATTTTGCATCAACATTTTGAGATAGCGCAACATGCCCACATGAGTGACAAAAATGCGAGTGGACTTATACCATCCTTCACATGCATTTCAGACCTTACCACATCATATTATCATATTATCTTTGTCCCATCGGACCTGAGTTTGTCTCTTCTTTTATGTTTTTCCTGTATCAGTTTAACCTGTAGTCTTGGGATATGATGATAACACGATTAGGAAGTTATACCGTTTGTGAGTTATTATTATTATTATTATTATTATTATTATTATTATTATTATTATTATTATTACTAGTATTACAATAAAGCACGGTGATTTCGTGGTTAGCATGCCTACCTTGCATTCGAAAAGTCTGGGTCGAACCCAACGCCATCTATCCCGACTTGGGTTCTTCGTGGTTTCCAAGTCTCTCCAGGCAAATACTAGGATAGTCGCATACCAATTGAAGAGTCCACTGCAAGAATGATGGATGTCACTTTCTTGTCGAAAATGAACCAATGCATAGCTTAAGACATATAGAATGTGCATATAGAGAGTTATATGGCATTAACACTGATAGTCATTGTCCAGTAATGATCGGAAAATCACAGTTAAGCTTTGAGCGCTAAGCATTTCAAACTTTCAATTGCTTCTCCTGCAAAATGTATTCCAAATGACGTCCATCATTCTTGCAGTGGACTCATCAATTACAAAGGCCACGACCCGCTCCCTATAACACATTCTGTAACTATCACCACGCTTCAACGGCTAGCCACCAGTCCAGAAGTATTGTACTAAATAGCTAACGATATTGTCCTCTATTACAAGATAAGATACAGTAGAATACGAGGAAAATTTCCAGAAGAATATTATTTTCCGCCGACTTGACTTCATGAATAGCGTATGCTCTTCCCATCAAGCGATCTGTGTTTCGATTTCCGGAATGGACAATGGAAGAGATTTATCTTCCGTCCACGGCACTGGATGTTAATCACAATTTCATATATTATCCTGTGTTGTCTGAGCGGTGGCCTTGTGCCGCGCTGACCACACGATCAAAGAGTTAAAATTAGGTGTAGTGAATATTATATTCTTGACCATGTGATATGACATAAAAAGCCTTGGTTATAGTTCTACAGGCATAATAATATGTAACGAGTATATTCTCGACCTTCGGATGATAAAAAAACCCTAATTATAGTTCTACAGTTATAATTAGATATGTATATTGTTGACTATCTGGTATGACAAAACGCCTTCATTATACGTAGTTCTACAGACATAATTAGGAGTAGACCCTAGCGCAAGAATTACGTCATATAAAATGCAGCCCACAATACACAGCAAGGGGGAAGGTAGAAAGGGGAGGTTACCGAACTGCTTAACATTGAATGAACAAGTGAGAGCTAAGGGGAAGGAGATCACGCCTTTCCCCTACGCCCTTCTTGAGTATTAAGGGTTGACTCGCGAATCACGAAATGTCGATCATTTCTCTATCGGGTATATCCCTGACCATCGGGAATGAGAAAAAACCTCAGTTTTAGTTCTACAGACATAATTAATGTAAAACCTCGTTAATCCGGACCCTGATAAGCCGAACTTAGCTTATTTCGGAAGACAAAAAAAAAACTACGAGTTTGGAAAAAATAAAGACCTTCTACATATTAAACTATGGAATTACAATATTACACCTATAGTATTAAAAATAAAGAAAATCCATCAAGTTTTCGTTAAAGAAATTAAATTATATAAACAAATTATTATTATCGATCACACAAACAAAGGTTTAAAGTATAAGTAAGAGGCAAAATGAGAATGCAAGGCTTTACATGTGGCTAGAAGTCAACAATCGCATTCGTCAAATTTTACTGTAGGTTGTACAGTGTATTTAGACCTATGCTCTTTAAATACACCATAATAAACGTGTTTTGTTCCTATAAACGGAGTTTTAACGCACTTTTTACTGTTCTTTTAGGATATTTCAGTTAATCCGGACTTTCGTTAAACCGGTCAATTTATCCCCCCCCCCCAAATTAGTCTGCATTAACAAAGTTCTACTGTAGTTGTAACGGGTATATCCTTGACCGTCTGGGATGACAAAAATTTATCATTATACATCTACAGACATAATAATTAGTTGTAACTGGTATATTTTAGACCGCCGGGCTTGACAAAAACCTTTAGAATAGTATAATAATATCCTAGAAGCTGTGCAAAACAGACCTTGCTATGCTTGATAATTACTTTATAGAAGCTAATGATGTGCACTTATTGCTCTAATCAGTGGTGCAAGTAAAACGGCTGTATTCAGTAATGAAGCTTGTAGAGGATTGAAATGATAAATATGTACCCATTACTTAGCTTAGGAAAAACATAAACGCACACTTCGTCACTTCTCTACAGAATACACAGTATTTATAAGATGAATTTGCAACAAAAACTCTCATTGCAACATAGATGAGCGAAATAAAAAAAAATCTTCATTTTCTTTATTCATTATTCATAAGCGCTAGTATAGCGAATATTAGTCAGAGAAGCCAGTCACAGGCGCGTTTAATTCCACAATACAAATCACACGCGTCACTCGAGGTATGAATCACCGTTAAATATCGCAAACAATATCAAAGATATAAAGCATTTTAATGAACGAATCTAGAATCACAGCGCTGGCAATCTGCTATAGCTTTTACTAAATCGCTTTCGCAATAACTTCCTTAGGGAACAAAGTGACGAATCACCAGAAAGTTATGAAATCACAATAGGTAATAGGATATAAATTTACTCAAATTTCTTCTACAGTTAGTCATATGAAAATGTACATTCCGATGAAAAGAGTTAAGCAATATACATATTTATAGACGTAAATAGAAGAATAATTTATACAATTTGCGCTCATTTTACACAGAATGTTTCAAAATACAAGTTCAAGGAAGTAGATGGTGAAAGGGGAGCTTGAAGAGAGTAAAATAAATAAATAATACTTTGGAACTTTTCCTTGTATTAGTGTGGCTCAGAAAATACGGCGCTATAGGCCTGTAATCATACCTGTACAGCTGACAAATAAGCATTGTCTTGGCTTGACTTTTCAGGGCCGAACTCGAGATCGATTCTTGAACTTAGACTTACATTGGTCCATTGTTCGCTCTATGCAGGGTTGTTTCCGATCTCTGATAACGAATTTGAATGACGTCATGTGCGTCAGGAATCAACATCGACAGTTGAATTGCTGCGAGAGGTGACAGACCAGTAGTGAGTGATTTCATAATCAGCGTGCACGGTGTATCACAGTAGCAATGCCCAAGAAAATCGAGACTTTTGGGAGGGGTACATAACAACCCTTTCCGTGAAAATCATAGGAGCCTGCATCTTATGTGTACCTAATAAGACTGACAAAGCTCGGATAGGATTAATTCCAGAGTGGAAAAACCAAGCAAATCCACCCCCCCCCCCCACACAAGTCGCCTCACCCACGAGATGATACAAATTAATTCCATTCGAGCTTTACCAATCTTATTAAGCACACAGAAGATGCCTTTCTCGGAAATAACGAAACCTCGTTTACTGCAGGCTTCTTTTATTTTCACTTAACTGTACTTGGCATCGGAAAGGGTTGTTATGTACCCCTCCCAAAAAGGCTCGATTTTCTTGAGAATTTCTGCTGCGAGTCGCCGTGCACTCTGACTATGAGATCACTCACTACTGGTCTGTCACCTCGCGCTACAGTTCAACTGTCGTGTGACTCCTAACGCACATGATGTCATTCAAATTCGTTATCAGAGAACGGAAACAAGCCTGTATATGTCATGACTAGAGTCCTAATTTGGTTACCTAAAGTCTCCAAGCAATCCGCAACAGTGTAGATACGTATGGAGTCTAGCGAGGCATACACACTTCAGGTCTGCTGTTCAGCGAACACGCCAAAAAAAAAAACAAAGCTGTACGGTTGGAAATAAGTGCTCGAATAGAATAATTTGATAGCGAGCGCTTCATCTGGAAAGAAGAAAACGAATTTTATCAGAAAGAAGGAGAAAGTTTTCTTTTGAAACACTTAAAATGTTTACAGTCGTTCGTTTTAATGAATAGGGACTCGTAAAGCAAGTAGTCAGTATAAATAATTTTGTTTTTGTTGTGATTTAATTGCTTTATTGTAATTTCCACCATTTGTTTATGTATTTATTTATAGATGTGTACACACATAGACTGTGTCCAGTTACAACGTTCACGTGTAAAATAAGTAGGCCTATTCATAATTAATTTCTGTAATCTGACATTAGAGACGGTAATACACGGAGACAAAGTCAACCCACAAACATTTCTAAATAAACAAAGTTGAAACATCAGGGCCGAAATATACTAGGGTATTCAATAAGTAATGGTAATAATACTGTAATTCAGCGCTCCTAGCGGTGAGCATCGGAATCTTTTAGTACGTAATAGAGGAGCGATTGTTGCATAAATGTGTAATATTAAAAGTCTGTAAGTAACCATATTTTGTGAATACAGGGACTGTTTCTGATTTGTCTGTAAATTATATAATATAAGACAAAACATTTATTATGTACAAAAATATGTAAAAATATATAACTTAAAACTTCGGAATAATGATCCCTTTGGTTTAATTCGTCGACATTTATCTTTTATTTTGGATACTCGTACATACAGTAGCCTATATGAAGGGTTCAGAACCTTAGTGGGCGAAGCGCCATTTACTAAAACCGTAGAAAACAAGGGTTAAAATGAAGTTATTACCATAGTTCAATGGAAACATATAGCAAGTAATATAAAGTGTACACATTAAAACTGAATGATATGTCAGTCTTCATTAAACTATGGTATTCACTTAACCTTAAGCCTTGCTTTCTCCGTTTTTAATAAGTGGCACTTGGCCCACTATGGTTCTGAACCCTTTATCGTAGGAACAGAATATGTAATTACATAAAATCTGAACTCTAATCGTAATGTTCGTGTCAAATGACATAGTATTCCATTGTGAAAATGCATCGTAACAACCTTTAGTATGTTTCAACCCAACCAAGGAAGAATGTATGCATATACATATATTTGCATGGCTGAACTTGTAGGTGATAGAGTGTAAACAAATACTCTACAATGATAATACCGGAAAGTTCACGGTAAAAGTGGCAAATGACTCACCAGCGCTATCTAGCGGCAGGGATTGTAGGCAGCGAGGATGACGTGACGAATGGCGCTTTGAACTGTGATATGAGCTTTGTTCTTCAACAAATACATAATGTCCTAAGGATTATTCTCATTATAGTTCTAGCCTACCCAATGTCGGTTAAATGTGGAAATGTTTGTTCTATGTTTTGTAAAACCTATGCCTAGCAAAATATGTTAGATCTTTCTTCAGATTTCCAAAAGATAGAGATTGGGAGTATTCATGTAAACACTAGTTGAATATTACTTTTCTGTTATAAGATGATGATGATGATCATCATGATTATATTATTATTATTATTATTATTATTATTAATTTTATTATTATTATTACTGTTTCTACTACCGGTACTACAGTTATTTGCTTTTGTCTTTTAGGTGTGCCAAGCTCATCTAGACAGACGGTATTTAATGAGGTTTAATAAGGCGCGTCAGCTACCGCTATTTGTGTCCTTATCTAAACCTCTTTAAAAACAAAACACAAGCAAAATCATAAGCAAAATGCGAGCACTAACTAAAAACGCTGTCAACAGTTCTAGGCGAAACGTTTAAAATTAGAGAGATAGAATATATTATGTACAAAAATCACAAAATATTTTCAGATCACTTTTGATTATCGGACTTCAATAACCATAATTCGAAACATTATGAGTAAGTAAAAATAGAGTGTAATAAATCGGAAAAGTACACCGAAGTTTAAAATCAGTCGTAGGGCTGTTAATTTTTAATACTCTGTTTTTAATAAGAGAATGAAGATATTAGATTTTCCTCCACTGAATTTAACAGCTCCTTCTTCCTAAAATATGAGTCAAAATCAAAGCACAATGAAAGAATCGCGAATGTCCCAAATAAACATATTAGATCTTGCATCGAGGAAGCTACGGGTTTTCTTATATTAGCCAGAAACGACAGACCATACTCCTCCATCGTATAATTAGATAGTGCATTAGCAATGACATATTCTCTGTGTTAACTGAAACAGTTACTAAACTGCATAAATCTACTTTAAATTGTTCATATAAAACACAATTTCTTTATAGTTTCTCCGTATAAAAAATTGGAAGTCTTTACTTTTTATAATCCAAATAGTATGTCTTGAGATGCGTAACAAAAATGCGTATTGCTGATTTTGTAAAGAAAGTGGACTCACGTTTTTTCATAATAAGTGATTCGGGTAGTTATTCGGACAAATAATTTGCCTATTCCTACATTAATATTTCACTAAATTAAGATCATTTTTTACGATGCAAGAAATCCTAAAAAATAAAAAATGGCTCAAGTGGAAATGACAGCTCTGAACACAGCATGTCCAAATGCCGATTTAATTAAAATTGTTCAAGATGATTAATTCATTAGTCACAAGTGTACTTAAAAAGTAGGAAATGGGGAAACGATATTCCAGTTACGATAAAACGTTTGCCGCAACATTCCATTAATGTTCACCTCAAGGCTAAAGATTTGTAAGAATTAAATTATGTTTACCAACAGTTAGATCTCTCAAAAATTGACTTCACGAATTGGGTATAGGCCCGGTATAAATCGTACCATTCTACAATTAACTATTAAAAATAAAATCCGATATTCTACCACTGAGTGAAAAAGTTTTAACTATTATTGTTGAAGATAAAAGGTCTTTGAAGGAAAACAACTTATAATGCTAAAACAGACACATTCAGAGATTCGTTGAATTAGGTATAGATAGGCCTAATCAACAAACTTCAACCGATGTAAAAATTTCAGAAGTACCATTTGCAAATCAAGCACTGGTTTTCATTATTCGAGGAATGTGCAAACTTTTAAAGCAAACTACGTATAATTTATTTTCTATCAAAAGATATCATGCCTGGAGAGATTTTAAAATCACATCTGCTTGATGTAAAAAATAAAATACAAAATACAGGCTTCATCCCTAAAGCAGCGACTGTGCCAGTATCTTCACTGACAAACATTTCATGTGCTAATAAATTGTTACATCAAAAATAAAATGGATAACCATTAGCCAAGGAACGAAATACGCGATGTATGAAAGTTTCTAAAGTCATGCACAACTAAATCATTTGAAAATACGAGAATTGTTTCATTTCACTTCTATTCCAATAACTTTGTAACTTCTTATTAATTTAAAATGTTGTGAACCTTGTAACTCTAAATAAAACTATTGATTTGCATCTTTTATTGACATCAAATGCTCACCTCTCCGTTTTTCCTCACGTAACCTAGCACGCCGCAAGAAGTGTATAAACAATCCAAGCCGCTAGATAGCAGCACAGTCACTTTTCGCCGCCGCTTGCAATGCTAAACAGGCAAGCTTTCCAGTATTATTGTTATAGAGTATTTGGTGTAAAATATTTTTGCACGATCGTGTTTCTTGCCGTATTTACAACTATTGTTGCTAGACCTTGAAAGTTAGAATTCCCACACACAAACTTGTTGCTAGAGAAACCATTCTTCATAACATAAAACTACACTGAAATAGACCCATTGCAGTGCACTTATTGTTACTTAGTTACCATTACAGTGCAGTTTTGCGAAGGCTTTGGAATAATATTGCTCTAAATTTTCAATGCAAAATATATTGTATTTGTAATTTTAAAAATATTATCGTGCAAAAAATGTTGTACAATACACGTTTGTGAAGTGCGTTACAAAATCTCGGAAATTGAAACACTCGCTCTGTTCATTTTTCAACTTTTCCTGGAGTTTGTAAAAAGCACTTCTCAACCTTGTATCGTAATATACTATTAAGTGATCATTTCCTTATTACCAACCCAATTGATGTTACATTTCATGCTACAGTACGATTATTTAGTCCAAGCAGTCGCAGGCGATGTGCGCCTGGGTCAGACGAGTCCATTTAGTTAGGCCAAGGGGTATTTGGGTTATTCACTCGCTTGCCTTCGAAGCGATCGGATGTCATGCGTGCAGTAGAGCGGTATGTTTCCAGTACAATTAAGCTGTACTGCATTCCTTTACCGACCGCTCGCCCTTATCTCTACTCCGGAACTCTCCCTACTCCTCCCATTACTTCCCCTCTTTCGCATCGCTGAGCTGTCAGAACTAAATAATCGGTCTGTGCATATATATGAATATAGTTGATACTTTACTGGTACATTTCATCTGCAGATCTTCCATTCAGGAGAGGATTCTTTACGTATCGTAAAATGACAAGGACATCCAGTTTTCTTTATCTATCGGAGAAAGGAAGCTAGTTAAGGTAAGAAGGTACTGCCTATCTCGGCTATGTTAATTTCATGAAGTTTGAGTACACGTTATTCAAAAGCTGTTACAGATATCTAAAAAAGATTTTCAAGGTATCATTTTACATACTTAATCTTTATTAATACCTACTATAAATTGAAGAATGCTAATATATATATATATATATATATATATATATATATATATATATAACCTCACAAGTGATACCAACAAGACACCACTTATGAGGCAGTTAGGCCAGGAGATAATGGGATAAGGGTGGCCTTCATTGCATACATCGCCGATATTTTAAATTACAGTACATCATTTCTGGGCTAAAATTTAATAATATTTTTTTGAAACTTTCAAGAATGCCACAGCAAAATCCGTACCTATTTTTAGTTTTTTTTTTTGATCTAGTTAATGCACAAAAAAATTCCATTTAGTTTGAAAAAACAGTTTTTGAAAAAGATGCACATGAATAATTTTTTCTTTGTTTTACGTTTTTTATATTAAAAATTATATTTTAGTACCTATTTACACTCTTCAATTTGTAATAGGTATTATTAAAAATAAAGATTGTAAAAACATTCCCTGAAAATCATGTTCAAATATCTGTGTTTTTAGAAACGTGCATCCAAACTTAAATAAATAAATTGTCGAGATAGGCAATACCTTTTGACCTTAAGGATATTTATCGCCCTTAAGTCCCTGGCCTTGGTCAGGTTTGAACCTAACCAGCGAATTTGGAATCTACTGGAGAGTACAGTAATCATTAAATGATCGAAGACAACTTCACCTTTAACCATACATATATCACGCTGCACTGTAGAGAACAATGGAAACACTACAAAGTCTTCACATGCTCTCGAACTTTCTGAGTCACATACATCCTATGAAACGTGAAACAATTAGAATTCTTAGAATCAGCAAAGTATTTCATTCATGTATTACAGTCCATTATGTACACGACACATGAAATAAGGTAAAGAAGCAGACTTATTACAGTCTATAGCGTGTTCTGCCACCACTTTCACTATCAAAACTTTATTTTCGCAACATAGAAAAATGTTCCTTGTACATACAACATGTTCGCCGCGACTTAAGTGCCTTTAATCTCAGCTTGAGTCACTTCAGAGTCTGTCTGAAATTGCTAAGCAGTTCCCGGTACTGATAAAACTTTCTCGGAACAACCTCGGCATCATAGCTTGACATTTGCATTCTAATTGATGGCGGGATTGCGATATAAATATTACAACACGACGCAAATCTCTATTCAGAGCTTCTAGTCTAGATAACACCCCAACAGCGTGCTGATTGATGAATCAGTCGCAAGATACCCGCCCGCATCTGCTTGAGAATGGAGGCTTTTATTTTAATTACCAGATCCATATAGAGAAATCTTGATAAAAACGAATTCTGCTACATGTAACACTCCCGTTACGCTATGAAATTAATCAGGGAACGAAGCTTCGCTCTCAATAGTCAACCCGTCTGTTCAGTGTATAAAATATTTAAGGCTCAAATCAGAAGCGGAGTGCCCTGTGAGCACAATGATTGGAGAGTATACTTCGACCGACAGAAGACAATTTCAAACGCAATTATTTCATTTTATACGTACAGTATGTCGTGTAAGATGAAAGAATTGCGATGCTCCAGAAAATAGTTTTCAAGATTTTTTTTACGGAAATACACATTTACAGCACCCTGATACCTACTTCTTCTAGAATTTTTCCTGTATTTAGTATCTACAAGTCAATTTATACAGTATGATCCAAAAGGTAAGGTCAGTCGGTAAGGAGATGATTCAGGGCGACATTTAGAGCAAGAAAGTGCTTTGTCAGTTTTATTTATTTGCAACCGTTTCGGAGTTACAGCAGGTCAAACATTTACTCATGACTAGAGCCCGGATGTTAGGCAAAATGCCTCTTTTAACTGAGTGTATGTATGAAAGCCCTATTACAGATAAACACGTTTCCACATATTTGGGGACGATAGGCCTAATTTTTATTTTGCCTTTTTTGCCCATTTTAGCTCCCGTTGCCTATTTTAAGGTTAAATGCCTTTTTTAGCCTTTTTTATGTCGCTAATGTACATTTTATATATTTTTAATGCATTTAAAATAAACCGCATTTAAATTACATAAAAAAGAACGGCTGTACAAATTAAAAATATGTAGGCCTATTCACCTCACACAAATATTTGCTGAGAATCTTATTCTCCAGCAATACATATGTTTCCAAGAAATCTTAAACTTTCCTCCCCTACCGATTCCATCTTTTATGTCACTTAACAAAGATGTTTGAACAGTATAACCGTCAGTGTTCAGATCACTTCGGGGTTTACCAGCAAAAGAAAGGGGACGAGGGAAGTATTAAAAGCAAGTCTCCAGGTCCCGTTACTGTTGTCGCTTATACGCACAAGTCACGCGTACTTTGAAGTCTCTAATCCCTTCTCACACCCCTATTTTTTGAGACAATACACAGTCAATTTTTCCCGATCTCTGAAAGAAAATAGAGACAGTCCTTCTGAAATAAGTTGTTTCAAGTTTGCTCCAATCACTTCAGTAGAATTAGATCTTTTTCCATCATGAAAAACGTTCACTCTGACAGGTTAACAACTTAAAAAAGCATCTTGTTGTGACATGTAACCCAGGAAAGTGAGTACCGTATGGGATAGATTGTTAAGTTTTTGTCTATTTGTTGTCTATTTCCATGAATAATAAATGCCTATTTCACTGGCTATTTTTACTATTTTTAGTGCCTATATGCCGCCCTATTTTAACCAAAATAAATGCCTAAACATCCGGACTATACTCGTAACTAAGAGTAACTTACAATAATTGCTAGTTTACAATATTTTATTGAAGAACTGCTCAAAATGTCCTCCGTTTGCACGCAAACATGCCTGGGTGCGTTCTCTTACTGCGCTGTGCACAAGATCTAACATCTCGTTTCGTAGTCTGATATCCGTTGCAGCTGCGTTAATTCGATGGAGCAGATGATCTCTGCCTGTAATCTCCGTAGCGTGCACCTTTTCTTTCATACAACTCCATACAAAGAAATTTTGAGGCGTTAAGTCAGGGGACCATGTTGGCCAATCTTAACATTTCACACGTGTATTCCATTGTCATTCCATCAATGGTGGAATTCATGGAAACAAACCTATATCAAAAAAACTGACTGTAAATTAGTATTTATTGTAAGTATTATGAGATGTGAATTAACTGATCTGTTGTAACTCTGAAACGATTGCAAATAGAACTGACAAAGGACTTTCCTGCTCTAAATGTCGCCCTGAACCATCTCCTCGCCGATTGACCTTACATTTTGAATAACCCTTTATAAAAATATACAAATGAGATACACTGTGTTTCAAAATGATAGTAACACTTTCAAAAGTGCATTATTAAGTATTAATGAGAAATTAACATGGTACATGTCATTTTGGTTGTTAAATTTTCAAAGTTCGAAATTATAAGTTTCGGAAAACGTATCATTACTATTGCCATAGGAGACATTGTTGAAAAATGGCAACTTCGCAACATATATCGTTTTACCTATTGCAGCTTGCGAAAATAAATTCAATAAAAATGGTGTAATGGTTGTTTCATAGACATTTCTGAATTAAACATCTACCACATCTTTGGATTGGACGTACTACCGTCAATGATCTGATCTATAGCCGTTGGACCCCCACGTCACCAGACTTGACATCATATGACTTCTTTCTTTGGAGGTATGTGAAGGATGCAATTTATGTGCCACCTCTACCCTAAGACCTAAAAAAAGTAAGACATCAGATCATTGCTGCGATTACATTCATAAACAGAGATATTATGTTGGAGGGAGTGTGGCAAGAATTCGACTATCGTATTATGTATGCTATGTAACAAATGTTTCTCATAATGAGTGTCTATACTGTGCGAATAAAAACTTTGAGAATTTTTTGAACAAATTAAATTAATAATAGTCTAATCATATTGAATATTACCATAATTTTGAAACACGGTGTATGATAAATTTTAATGAAAAATAAAATTATTTGATCTTTATTTGCAATCAGAAACACAAAATGGCGGTCGATGTAATAGACGAGCTCCTTTTTGACTTTGTAGACCTATCATGTAGAATAAAGTGACAAGTGAAATGAAGTTATGTTAAGCGAAGAATTGCATTCTCAGATACATTATTATTATTATTATTATTATTATCATTATCATTATTATTATTATTATTAAGCATACAATAATTTATACATTACGTTGCGAATTTTTAAGTTTCTACCAATTCCAACCAGATGACTGCACAGGCAGGCCAGTATTTGCAAATTATAAAAACTCTTACCTAAAGAATTTTCGGTCACTAGTTCTAATAGATCAACCTGGTTGGCGAGTTGGTATAGCGCTGGCCTTCTATGCCCAAGGTTAAGGGTTCGATTCCGGGTCAGGTCGATGGCATTTAAGTGTGCTTAAATGCGACAGGCTCTTGTCAGTAGATTTACTGGCATGTGAAAGAACTCCTGCGGGACAAAATTCCGGCACATCCGGCGACGCTGATATAACCTCTGTAGTTGCGGGCGTCGTTAAATAAAACATAACATTTAACATTTAGTTCTAAAAGCGACAATCTTTCAAGAAACAAGGAAGTAAATGGATGTAAATGTAAATTCTGAGTCTAACAAGATCTTACGGAGATTCAAATGAAAAGAAGAATAGCATATGCTTAGAGTATCATTATAAAAAAACTTTAATACTATATTTTAACAGATCATGTCAGCAACGCGCAGCTCAGTCAGTAGCGAGATTGTCTCATAGTCTGTAGGTTCGATTCCCTCTTGGGCTGATTACTTGGTTGTGTTTTTTCTCAGAGGTTTCCTCCAACTATAAGGTATCAGGTAATCCCTGGCGAATCCTCTACTTCATCTCTCCAAATATCTTGCTTTCACCAATTGCATCGACGCTAAATAACCTAATAGTTCATACAACTTCGTTAAACAATAGACTAAAAATCAAGCATTTACGATATATCACTTGTAAATGAAGATTTTCTTAAACTGAATGATAATATACCGGTATTATTAGAAGTTATTACAATACTCGAATAGCTACAGTATTTTACATGAATTGAAGGGTTCAGAGCCATAGTGGGCCAAGGGCCATATATTAAAAACAGAGAAAACAAGGATTAAAATTAAGTGCTTACCATAATTCAATGAAACATATAGCAAGTAATATAAAGTATGCACATTAAAACTAAATGATATGTCAATCTTCTTTAAACTATGGTGTTTACTTAACTTTAATCCTTGATTTCTCCGTTTTTAATAAATGGCGCTTGGCCCACTATGGCTCTGAACCCTTCAATTTGTGAGTAATTAGCATTACTTAAACCGTACAATTTATAAACGAAAACAAATGTATTATTTTTAGAATAAATTGTAGGATGTGAGATATATTTGAGTAAGTATGACATCGTCAGTCAGCACTGAACTTGATCAATCGCTTCAGCTGAAAAAAAAAAAAAGTATTTTTCGTTGTCTCTTAATCTGTTTTAACTTTGAATGATTGAATATGAAGCCCTACTGCATGTCTGAGATTTATGTATGTTACAGTGTAGCAGGCGTGGTCACGGCATTTGGACTCGCCAGTTCGGGTCCTCGACGTGGAAAACAGACGTTCTAGCCATTCGATTAAAAGAGTAAAGAGAAAAATATCAGGATCTAGGCTCATCGTTGGTTGGGCGGCATTAAAGGCGACTTTCCACGTCGGAAACAATTCGAAGCGGAATTTGTTGTGGGCAAAGAAGGTGTTTGTGCTGGAAATTCCCGGTTTCCTTTGCCGCAGTTCCACCGCCTCTCCGTAATTACCTCATTATCACTGCCCCATGAGGAAATGCCAACCCGACAGCCAGTAGCAGTCCAATATATCTTCCGACACACGGCGGGGGCAGGGGCTTCACCTCCAACTAATCACCTGACTTGGAAACAAATCTATTAAAGAAACTAAGGCTAGAGTTTGCTGTGGTGTATGAAATGATTAAAATGCAACTTTGACGCCGCTTCGAAACCCTGGTACTGGACTCAATTTCCTCTTATGACACGACGTCGTCATCATCGATGTGATACTCTGTTGGGAGTAAATTTGGATCATTTTTCTGGCAAATTTGTGTACGTGTTTTATCTAGGTGTAAAGGGTTAACATGAGAAAAGACCTCTGTTACTTACTGGAGACATGATTCTATAACATTGTCGTGCACACGCAATAGATGATTGCGAAAATGGTAAAATGTTTTCAGATGACCTTAAAAAGTAAATTTCCATTAAATTTGTAAATTATTTTTTCATCTTAATTTTTAGTAGGTTATTTTACGACGCTGTATCAACATCTAAGGTTATTTAGCGTCTGAATGAGATGAAGGTGATAATGCCGGTGGAATGAGTCCGGGGTTCAGCATCGAAAGTTACCCAGAATTTGCTCAAATTGGGTTGAGGGAAAACCCCGGGAAAACCTTAACCAGGTAACTTGCCCCGTCCGAGATTCATAACCCGGGCCACCTGGTTTCGCGGCCAGACGCGCTAACCGTTACTCCAGAAGTGTGGACTCAAATTATTGTGGCAGGCTAGGGCAAGGAATCAATTCAACGTAGAATATATTTAGACAAGAAAATTCTGGAAAGAATGAATTAATAAATCGAGTTATTTGAATTATAATTTGAGGGGTTCGGGAGTAAAACATGATAAGTGACATTTCAGTGTTTTGAAGTTATTAGGTACGTAAACATTTATATATACAACAGTTTGTATAGTTACTAGGAAAATTAAATCTGTATACTTCTGACTTGTGTTGAGATGTTGCAAAACTAACTACTGCATTAGACGCAGAATGTATGATATCATATTATATGCTACATATCTCATTTTTGACCAAAATGTCAGTTACCATATTTTACGCTCGAGCCCCTCGATTATCTTCTGAAGGTGAACGCGATATTTTCCAGAAAACTAATAAATACAAGAAAAAAATAGATAGTATTAATAATGTTTCCAAGCCTTCAAATATATATATATATATATATATATATATATATATATATATATATATATATATAGTCACTTAACTCCTCTATATTATTCTCGCAAGGCCGGTACATATTTCCTTATGAAAGAAAACTTTGGAATTAAAAAAAAAGAGGACATCAGTAGAATCACAGTACGTGATTCAAAATTCGTGAGGACTGCGAGTCATAGCCTACTAGATACCATCACAGAAGAAATAAGAGCATAATGGCTGACTTTTGGGTGAAACTTGTAATGAACTACATTTGGCATCACCAACGGAAGTGAAAAAATAATGTGAAATCATGAACAATAGTATATTTCCAAAGTCAATTTTGGAATGTCCTGCTGGGAAAAGATCTCTCTGCGACCTCAGAAGAGATGGACGCACAATGCAAGACCGTGGTCTAGTACATGGCAGAATCGTCATACCTTCGACATACCTGTAACAACACACAGAAATTCTATGTGTTACTCGACCAAAGCCAGTGAAGTCCTGAAGCCCAGAGCCGTGGCGCTACTGCTCATGTGTTCGTAATACCGCATCGCGATAGTTCACATTATGCCCGCGGCTCCACTCGCCTCGTTCGAGTAATACAGTATGTCCCAGATCTAAACCGACACACTTCACTGAACTATTTGGGAGATCAATCTAAGCAAAAAGAAAAATTCATATAACCAAAGGCCAGTTTGCCCTTGTTAATGAGATTCGATTGAGTTTTTTGTCGGTTATTTAAATACGCTGTAAATCTATCAATTGTTAGGTTATTTAGCGTCGATGGAATTGATGATAGCAAGAAAGTATGTGGTGGAATGAGACCGAGGATTATTCATGGATTAGCTGACATGCGCCTTACAGATGGGGAAAATGCAACCAGGTAAACAGCCCAAACGGGAATCGAACCACGACCGAGCGCGGATTCGGATCACCAAATAAACGCGCTGCCTCCTTACTTGTCCTAGTTGTCTGTACTAAATTGAATTATTTACAATTTATGTTTGTTTTAATTTTACATTCCTTCTTGCATTACCATTGTCACCATTTTCACAAATGTTCTTCTAAACGTCCACATCTTACCTCTTCTAAGCATATTCCTAGGCGTTATTCAATCAATCGTATCCACTGAACATCGATGAGTTCATTTCTTATGGTAACATTAGTATTATTTATTTATTGTATCAACTGCTTTCGTGTTTCCGGTTTGTCATTCAAGTATAATCCTTGACTTTAGAAAGCGCTACAGGAATAAATCTAGTGGGGAAAAGTGAGGTAGGTGACAGAGCAGTCTATGGCACCGGTCTTCCTCTTCTCATCCAGAAAATGAAAAAATTGCTCGTTGGGCAATTCTCGCATTTGACCTACGTCACAGGATTTGGTTTACTAATCGAGAGTCTCGCTCCATTCACAACTGTCAGCGCTACATATTCAGTGACGTAACCTCACTGCTCGCTTGAACAATGCGATGAAATTCAAACCAGTGCAGTGCAGTGGCGGAATGATAAGGTCACTAATAGAAAAGTTATTTTTCATTATTTTATTCTCAAAATAAATTAATATCTAGGTCCACGATAACATCGACAACAAAGCGTAAATGACCCACAGTGTACCTATATGAATTTCTTAATTAGATTAACCTGTGAAATAATCTAATGAAGTATGTATGTACATGTGGGACACTTCGCATATAGAACCTTTTATATACAGGGCTTAATATACAGGGACATCATTTTATTTTTACTTCAATTCTTATTGTACCTGAGTTTTTTAATGTACTTCACTCCCACCCCTTCTACTAATGAAATTCAACCGTTCTCCACACAGATCCAAAACCGCATATACAGTCATAATAGCCTTACGGTCATAGTAAACAGTACGTTCCAAAAATATGTTCGCGTTTTCTAGTGACGAAAGAGCTTTCAATATTGAATCATTTTCGCACAGGTACTGCCGTCCATTTGCCTACGTCGTATCTCTGTTTCCTCCACCAGCTTTTATTCGCCAGCTAGTGGCTGGGCTGTCTCAGCTCTTTTCTGAGAACATTAATTTCTGTTAGGAATTGGACGTCTACGTAATATTATATAACTGTTTAAAATAACTTAAATAAAAGGGCCTCGTTAAGTAATTAACTGTCACGTGATTTCCTCCCTTTCTACGATCCTACGACATAACCACGTGGACGGACAGTAGATAGTATGTCTGAGTAATTTTATCTTTTCGGATCGGGCAGAAGTAAAGATTGAATTTACAGTACGTAAGGTACTCTTTTATAGAGTAGGTACAGAATTATTCCAACATGAGTTACTAGTACGAAGAATGAAACTGGTAATTGGGATTAGGTACAATAGTATATAGTGCGATAATATGCACATTAGAACTGAAGCCTGTATCGAAATGAACGGCCACCATTTTAAAAATGTGTTTAAATATCCATATTATGATTATTTTTTTCAATTTAACTCCATTCTCTATATTGTACGCTAATGTGCTGTAGACAGTATAATATACACTGCACAATGAATACGTCCACATGGACAGCTCAGTTCGTGAGTAAAAACACTCATTGTTAATACTGTACTGTATTTTGATTAAACAAAAAACTAATGAAAATGATCAAACTCAAAAGCGCAATATTTCCAATTTACGTAAATGGATGAACTACTTTTCTTCCCTCCTATACCTAGTAAAGTGATTTGTTTGTATATTATGTCAGTATCATCGAACTCCAGTCGTGGAAGGGATAGCAAACGGCGTTGATCCAGATGTATAGACAAGTTAATATTAAAAATGTTGGTAAAAATAAAATGATGTCCCTGTACATGCCTGAAGTCGTATGCAGCTAGTAGTAATCTATTCGAATAGGCCTACACATCAACACTATGTAACGTGCGTCCATCCTTCAAGTCCTGATGAGCTAGGTCTCATATTACGCGTTTACCTTTACAGGCATGCGTATAGTTTAGAGATGAACAGAACTAACTGCCGCTCTCGCTCGCTGTGTTCGCTGCATTTGTCTTTCGAGTCTCGGCTCGTCATTCTCGCTGCACTTAGAGTCTCGCTCATCATTCTCGAAATAGCATTTGGTCGGCGTGGAAAGATTTCGTAACTTTGAATAACATACATCATTTAAATAAATAACATAAATGTTTAAATGAGAAAAAAAGACAAAACAGAACAGTAACTTAGTTATCAAAATGTTCCGGGTCTGTTATATGATATTATCTACGGTTGTATAAATAAAAAAAAACAATTCTCAAATAAATTTGCATTTCTAAGAAACATAAAACATGACAATATCTTTTTACTTGAGATTGCACACTTGATCTTAAACGTATGAAAAGACAATTCCTAGTCTTTTAATAAGAGCCTAGTAATTAAACAAAGACTGGGGAACGGATTATTATACACTGAAAGGTAGAGATGTTTCAAATAGGCTACTTGACTGTTTATACATATATAACAGTTGCCAAAGTAGATAAAAGTTCAGTCAGGTATAAACAACTGCTGACTTCGGGACTTCGGGAGATGATCAATATCGAGTCTCGGAAGACTCACAACCAGTCTTTACGTCAAGGACGCAACGTAATAAAACATTGTCGTGCGGGTTTTCGGCTTTGCGGGCGCTGTTAGTCTCGTTTTCTCGATCGTTGTTCATCTCTAGTATAGTAAAGTTGTACTGTAAAGCTCTCTGAACAAGCTAACTTTTCTTTCCTCATTCAACAAGTCTTATAAGCTAATCGCACTATGTGTATGTAAGGTTCCATTCTGAGACAAACAACAGTAGTACTATTCAGAGGCGTACAAGTGAATATAATATGACGAGTTCCAAGGTACATTTAAATTTCACAGAAGCATGGGAAAATGAATAGGTTTGTGGTGAATAATGGTAATACTCAATATCTTTTATGCTCCGTAAAATTCAGTACATAAAACAGTATGAGTTTGACTCAATATAAGGGATATAATGTACTTCTTCAAACACTTGTCACTTTTGGGAGCGTAGTGGAACTTATTTTAAAAGCTGATAATTGACTTTTAATATTTAATTATAAAATGTATGAAATGTAATGAGACTTGAAAACTTGTAAAAAGAACGCTCAATAGGTTGCTAGCCCGGAGAGGTACAGTTGTAGGGTCCTCACTAGCCCTACTGTAGAATTTCCTCTACATTAAGATATTAACAGTTATACCGTAAAAATTTCTTTTTGAGACTGTAACAGACTATTTAACCTAATGATGAAGGATGATGATTATTATGATTATGATGAGACAATGTATGCGGGATGACTTAAGGAAAAGTGAAGTTGTTTCGTATCAGAGTATATGGCACGTGCCGCGTCGTCCGTCTTTTGTGTACCTGGCGGGTACAGCAGCGTACAGAATGAAGGAAGCCCAGTCCGTTCATAGTAACATTGCAACGCAAAGAGTCCAGTCGTGTTATCCTGCTCAAGTATTTAGTACGCGTTGAATAGTGTTGTGCTGATCCATTCATAATGTCGACAGCAAAACGTTCAATTCGCTCAGAGATACGAAGTTCAATAATTGGGAAGTATGGGAGTGACATTTTATGTATTAACGAAGACAATATCGTCTGTAATGTATGTAAAATTGAAATAAAAACCAGAAGAACTCGGCTATAGAGAAACATTGCAACAGTACATAACACAGGAAATGCGTTGAAATGAAATCTGAGGAATCATCATCATCATCATTTAGTTGTGCGGGTCTAAACGAAACGTTTTGCAAAGACATGTGCAACATGATGCTCAGTGCAAATATTCCTCTAAAGAAATTGAGTGATCCCCATTTTAGAGGTTTTCTTCAGAAATTCTCTCGATACAAAAACTGTTTAAGCGATAGGCGAAGACGATTCAGCTTTCAACAACTTACGAGAATATATCGTAGTTTACTGTAACGCTGGTAATTGCATCATGATGACGAGGTATGTCCTACAGTACTTCATTTTTCTTTTCCTTCTGACTGTACGGAGATACAGTAGCATGTTTACGTTTAAAACCTGTTCTGGCAATGATCTGAATGAAAAATAAAATGTAGCATATAGTAAATGTGCACCTACATTCAACGATGAGTCATCCCGCATCCACTGCCTAATTATGATTATGATTATTATTATTACTATTATTATTATTATTATTATTATTATTATTATTATTATTATTATATGTATACCGTAATGTAATGTCTATAGAGACCAGCGTTTGGTCACCGAGTACACAGAAACAGATTAGCTGTGCTATGGGGCATAGATGATGGTACACTCACAGCGCACGTTCTGTACAGCCAGCGTAGAAGATACCGTAATAGAAAAAAATGACTGATGGTAACAAGGTTAGGTTTCGATTCTTAGTCTAATTGAAACGGTTTCTTGCCAACCTGTATAGGGATTTGTAACATGCAACCACATCATAAGCACACAATCCACCCCACCCCACCTCATCTGATCCGATTACAATCAGTAACGAATGATTTGCAGGTCAGTGAGTGAGGTACTGGAATGGCGGAAGAAAGAAATTCTAGACCTTTGGACATCAACATGTTTATAAAAGAGTTTGGAAGTGAGTATTTTATTAAGGTGGGGATAAATATTCTCTGTAAACTATGCCATTCTGTAATCAGAACGAAGAGAAAGCGTTTCATTCAGAAACACTGCAGCACAAATTAAAACTGTGGACGAATTCGCTACAAGGACAAAAAACATAGCTTCATTTGCTGAAGTTCCTCGTACTCAGTATTTTAACACGAGTTGTGTGGAAAGATGATTAGACCTATTACCTAACATTGCTTTTGAAAAGGTGGACAATCCGCATTTTAAGCAGTTCATAGAAAAATATACTGGAAGACAACTATCTCGTGCAACTACATTGCATAAACATAATTTAATATAAGCCTGGGCGCTATTACCTCGATTGAGTTATTGCAGACCAGTAGTAGTAGTAATAGTAGTAGTAGTAGTAGTAGTAGTAATAGTAGTAGTAGTAGTAGTAGAGTAGTACCAATGTAGTAGAAGGCCTAGTAGTACAGTTATAGTACCAGTGTAATAGTATCAGTACAATAGTACTAGTGCAATAGTACTAATGCAGTAGTACAGTAATACTAGTGCAATAGTACTGTAATATTAGTGCAATAGCCTAATACAGCAGTACTAATGTAATAGCCTAATACAGCAGTATTAGTGCAATAGTTATAGTACTAGTGCAATAGTGGCAGTAGTACAGTATTACTAGCATAATAGTAGCAGTAGTACTAGTGCAATAGTATCAGTAGTACGGTAGTACTAGTGCAATAGTATCAGTAGTACAGTAGTAATAGTGCAATAATATCAGTAGTACAGTAGTACTAGTGCAATAGTATCAGTAGTACAGTAGTAATAGTGCAATAATATCAGTAGTACAGTAGTACTAGTGCAATAGTATCAGTAGTACTAGTGCAATAGTATCAGTACTATGGTAGTACTAGTGCAATAGTATCAGTAGTACAGTAGTACTAGTGCAATAGTAGCAGTAGTACAGTGGTACCAGTGCAATAGTAGCAGTAGTGCGGTAGTACTAGTGCAATAGTATCAGTAGTAAAGTAGTACTAGTGCAATATTATCAGTAGTATAGTAGTATTAGTGCAATAGTATCAGTAGTATAGTAGTATTAGTGCAATAGTATCAGTAGTACGGTAGTATTAGTGCAATAGTATCAGTAGTACGGTAGTATTAGTGCAATAGTATCAGTAGTACGGTAGTATTAGTGCAATAGTATCAGTAGTACGGTAGTACTAGTGCCATAGTATCAGTAGTACGGTAGTACTAGTGCAATAGTATCAGTAGTACGGTAGTACTAGTGCAATAGTATCAGTAGTACAGTGGTACCAGTGCAATAGTAGCAGTAGTATAGTAGTACTAGTGCAATAGTAGCAGTAGTACAGTGGTACCAGTGCAATAGTAGCAGTAGTACGGTAGTACTAGTGCAATAGTAGCAGTAGTACAGTGGTACCAGTGCAATAGTATCAGTAGTACGGTAGTACTAGTGCAATAGTATCAGTAGTACGGTAGTACTAGTGCAATAGTATCAGTAGTACGGTAGTACTAGTGCAATAGTATCAGTACTATGGTAGTACTAGTGCAATAGTAGCAGTAGTATAGTAGTACTAGTGCAATAGTAGCAGTAGTACAGTGGTACCAGTGCAATAGTAGCAGTAGTACGGTAGTACTAGTGCAATAGTATCAGTAGTACGGTAGTACTAGTGCAATAGTATCAGTAGTACGGTAGTACTAGTGCAATAGTATCAGTAGTACGGTAGTACTACCGTACTACTGATACTACGGTACGGTAGTACTAGTGCAATAGTATCAGTAGTACGGTAGTACTAGTGCAATAGTATCAGTAGTACTAGTCCAATAGTATCAGTAGTATAGTAGTACTAGTGCAGTAGTACAGTAGTACTAGTGCAACAGTATCAGCAATACAGTAGTGCTACTGCAATAGTAGCAGTAGTACAGTAGTACTAATACAATAGTAGTAGTATAGTAGTATTAGTGCAAAAGTAGCAATAGTACTAATGCAATAGTAGCAGTAGTAGTACTAATAGTGGTATTACAGTGTAGGCGGGAAATAACTAGGTATTATTATATGGCTGTAGAATTTTTAATATCTAAGGAATCATAATGAAAATAATGTGTACACATAGCATATAGGTCATTAAATAGGTTTTAAACTTTCGCGCGTCGGTAATACAGACGGTGGCCGAGAAAGTGCGAGCAACGATAGCAAAGATGGCAAATCGCCTGTCAGATGGTGGCGTGCGGTGAAGGGAAGGAATGCCACAATCCGTCCAGAGACAATAAAGAATTGTGACAGGAAGCTAATGACCACAAGTTCGGTTAAGGATGCAAGAAGAACTGGCCGTCCATCCATGTCTCGGTCTGAGGATAATGTGGCGGTTGTGCGGGAAATGTTCAATCATAGCCCGGCTATATGAACACGTCAGGCAGTTCGCGAAATCGGACTCACAAGGTACCCAGTATGTGAGGTGTTGCAGAAAGAATTGAATTACCGCCCATGGAAACTCCATTACGTGCAGCAGCTGACACCAGAAGACTGCGATCGCAGGATGGAGTATGAGAAGTTGCTTCTGGTTTGGCACGAGGATTGGTCTCAACTGTTTCAAAACATCCTCTGGAGTGACGAGGCCGTATTTCATGTGGGAGGTTTCGTCAATCGACACAATTGTCATTATTGGGCTGCACAAGATCCCGGTATGACGGTGGAGAAATGCAGTCTCGTCCAAAAGTGACCGTGTGACGTGGAATGACGATCACAAATGTCATCAGGTCATATCTCCTGCGTGATATTATGAACGCGGAACGGTACCATGAGATGTTTGAAGATTACATTTTACGCACTGGATGGATAAACATCAACGACATTATCTTCATGCAGGACGGTGCATCACCTCACTTTGCAAATGTCGTGCGTACGTGGTTGGATGATAAGTTTGCGGTACATTGGCTGGGGCGACGCGGACTTCACGAATGGCCTGCAAGAAGTCCTGACCTGCACGCTGTACCTTTTTTTATGGGGCTGGGAAAAGATGAGGTGTACTGGACGAAACCTCGGACACTGGAAGAATTGGAAGCACGAATTCGGGGCGTTATCACCAATGTTCCACACAACTTCCTCCAGAAGACTGTGACTTCCATTCCCGCAGTGTTGCCATACCTACTGATTAAGCAGGAGATTTCCTGTTTTTCCATTGAATCTACTGCTCTACTTCTTTTTTTTTGTCAAAAGTCCGAATTTCTCCTTCGTTTTTTGCATGCTGCAGTCACTGGTTCTATGCCCGGATTTTCAATTTAGTACATATTATATTATGTCACCATGTCTTACTTTTGCATCTTACACAGAAGTCAAACAAAGTTTTCATTTGTCTCCCCAACGAGCTAGAAGTAAGAATATTCTTCTAGCTTGTGTCTCCCTGTTCATAACGCGTCGCCATAATGATGCTTAAAGGAGCAAGAACACGTGAAACAGTGAGAAAGTAAAGTGTAGGTAATTGTATTTTTGTGTTACATATCGTTCACAGTGATATTTTAAAATGAGTGAAAGTGTCTCAGCAAGAAAGACAAGTAAATACTCCTTCCCAGAACTATAAATCAGAGTGGGAAAATTATGAACGGTTTAAAGGGTAGTTGTGCAAAAACAGGAAAAGGGATCATTTTTCGTCTGTTATAATCGCAGCTAATGCAGTACTGTCTTCAATATCATCTTTAAAATAAATCTCGTTCTATCGAAAATCATTTGTCAATATACGAAAAACTCCTGATTAATACATATTAATGCGAAACATTGTCAATGAGACATTTCTATGTAAAAACAGAATTGCATGACTTATTAACATACGCTGAATAAAGATGACAGTAGTAATATTTAGCAAAATTGTTCCAGTTCATTGGTTAGGGATGTGCTATATAGTAATACAACAGTATCATCTTTCTTACAGTATACACTGTTTCGTAGTTAATATTATAATACGGACAGAAAACTCATGCTTAATTAATCTACTGTAATCTCCTGTTGTTTTCGATGGTTTTCTCCTGATTTTCGTATGCAGGTCGTGGCAACACTGCATTCCCGGCCGCTTGGGGAAATTGGTCGATGCCATAGGTGCCTATGTTGAATTTTGAGGTATGCATCCGTATTTCTATTTGATAATGTACACGTAAAATTAATTTAAATAAATTATCGTTGCAAATGTAGATTTTATACGCAGTTTTTAATACCTAGTTACTTCCCGCCCACCCTGTAGTAGTATTTAATGACTCTTTCAACTGCAATAGAGAGGTCCTCTTACGTCCTGCAGAAAGCCATCCTTTAAAATCTGCCTTCTTCGGCCGTGTTTGAACGTCTGATCTAAAGGCTCCAGGAAGATAAACGAGATTGAGAAAGATGGCAGAGAATGTTAAATATAATGCAAAAGTAATATTATTAATAGAAATTATTAATTTGTTTTAGTGGTAGTGCGTCAAGTTCGTTGAACATTATATTTATGCATAATATTCTTGTAATAGGAATAGAAATAACTATACTGATGAAAGTTCTAGAATTCAGACATTCAGCGAGATATAACAGACATATTGTAATTGTAATTTTATTCTTCGTATTATAGTTGGAATCTCCTGGTAGAGGGGCAGAGAAGGCCTGACGGCCTTATCTCTACCAGGTTAAATAAATACTAAATAATACTAATATTGATTGGATAAGAACTAATATTTCGTCGTTAAGTGCCGATAATTTACAACTGGATATAACGTTTAACCATTAATTCTTTCCCACCCCCTTTATAACTCATTCGTTTATTTGCACCCGCGTTATGATAGATTCTCGATGTCAGTATGGTTTTATAGGTATTTAAAGTTAAATGTAAATCCATCATCGTGTTGATCCTTGATCCTTGTTGAACTTTTATTTCCAGTTCAATAAATAAATTTAAAGTCCAGCGATTCTGGTTTAAAAAACATGGGAGGAGGTGCATGAGTAAGAACGTTTTCTCTCTGCAGCTCCCCCTCTCCTCCGGATTGCCTTGAATGTTAAGTTCATTGATGCACCTTTATACAGTACTACGTATGTTTGATCAATACGTTTGCGAGTGCCGGTTACTCAACACCTCATGTAGTTCTATATTGAACTCGTTAAACCCGTTACGTCGAATTTAATCCGAATTTATATGTACAGAAATATCATTTCATCACATTTACCTTCAGATTTTCCGCTCAGCAATGACGACGTGTTGAACATAACGTCCGTACTAAAATAATACCAATTTGACTATCCTTAACAGTAATTTGATAGCGGTAATTTCCTTTTAGTTTCAAAACAAAAACCAGACGTATGGTCTCACGGAAATATACAATGTTAAAATGCAGTTTTTAAGCAATCTAATCAGGAATATAGGCGACTTGAAAGAAGTAAACAATATTTAAATTGTATTACTTTAATCTCGTGAATAATTTACGATAACATGAAAATCATGTAGTGTATAATGTATTGGAGTAAGTTATGATAGGATGACAAATCATGTAGTGTATAATGTATTTGTGTCATTTATGATAGGATGAAAATCATGTAGTGTATAATGTATTTGCGTAATTTATGATAGCATGAAAATCATGTAGTGTTTAATGTATTTGCGTAATTTATGATATCATGAAAATCATGTAATGTATAATATATTTGCGTCATTGATGATAGGATGAAAATCATGTTTTATATAATGTATTTGCGTAATTTATGATAGGATGAAAATCATGTAATGTATAATGTATTTGCGTAATTTATGATAGCATGAAAATCATGTAGTGTATAATATATTTGCGTCATTTATGATAGGATGAAAATCATGTAGTACATAATGTATTTGCGTCATTTATGATAGGATGAAAATCATGTAATGTGTAATGTATTTGCGTAATTTATGATAACATGAAAATCATGTAGCGTATAATGTATTTCTATAATGTATTTGCGTAATTTATGATATGATGAAAATCATGTATATAATATATTTGCGTAATTTATGATAGCATGAAAATCATGTAGTGTTTAATGTATTTGCGTAATTTATGATACCATGAAAATCATGTAGTGTATAATATATTTGCGTAATTTATGATAGGATGAAAATCATGTAGTATATAATGTAATTTGCGTCATTTATGATAGAATGAAAATCATGTAGTAATGTATTTGCGTAATTTATGATAGCATGAAAATCATGTAGTGTTTAATGTATTTGCGTAATTTATGATACCATGAAAATCATGTAGTGTATAATATATTTGCGTCATTTATGATAGGATGAAAATCATGTAGTATATAATGTAATTTGCGTCATTTATGATAGGATGAAAATCATGTAGTATATAATGTAATTTGCGTCATTTATGATAGGATGAAAATCATGTAGCATATAATGTATTTGCGTAATTTATGATAGCATGAAAATCATGTAATGTATAATGTATTTGCGTAATTTATGGTACCGGTAGCATGAAAATCATGTAGCGTGTAATGTATTTGCGTAATTTATAAACCTACTGCACTGTAATCTCTTACATACGTAATTCATATATGCACTTACACGAAGCTTTATAACGAATTAATTTTAAATAATCATGCAACTTTCGGAATCTACACGTGTAAAACTATTTCGTATGTGCTTGTAACAACGAAATCATATATATTTTGTTCAGAAATATCTATAACATTGTATATTATAAAATTGCGAGATAAGTTAACAGCAAGAATTAATTATTCATTTTAAGTTGAAACACTAAAAGAACATGCTACTTCACTATTCTAAAATGTTAAAAAGTAACTACAACTGCTTCAATTTGATTGTCACAAACTTACAACTTTTTTTCCAATTAACAGTCTAGCTTTGAAATTCATATAAAAGATTATTTAGAATATTAAGATCTAATTAAATTAATCTCACATTCTCTATTTTTTAAATTTACAACGAAATATTGTTAAACCTCAAGGACTTAAAACTTAAAATAGTGAATAGAGTGTTCTTCTAACTTTGCTATGGGATTTTTAATATTTACTTTGTCCATTAGCTCATATACAGTATAACTCTGCCTCTCTAATATTAGCTTGTAATAATAGAAACATAATTCTTTGTATCTACAAAAAAAATGTTTAAACGATCAGAATTCACAAACTTCACTACTGTATGGAAGCATGTTAATTTCACAACAAATTTCTTAAGTTTTCAACACTAAATTTAGTTTCTCCAAACATAATTTATTCCTAATCTAACGTCAACAATGTAACATTTGTTATTCATGTTTCGTCAAGTTCATATGAAATACTTTGATATTTACATTTTAAGAATAATACATGACGATCCCTCTAACAGATATATTTTGCGCGTTGCCGTAAGAAAACCTGCGGTTTTTTAAAGGTTAGTTTACTCTAATTAAATACGCTCATCTCCTTGAAGTTCACAAAAATTCAATTTTGTTGCTGTTACACAATTGCTCAAATCTGACTGTAATAGACTTAAATTTTAATTCATTCAAGTTTCTTTCAATGCATTAAAAATATTTTTTCTAACAATACGATCGTAACAAACCTTCAGAACGGCCTATGAAACTGAAAGGCCGGTTACACGCTACACCGAGAGATGAGTCGCTCTTGACAATTACGCTACGATCGAACTTCACGAGATAATTACTGTATTTGTATGTCAATTCCACATTCTATCTTTGAAGTTCACAACACTACAATTTGTTACTATGACAACCCTGAAAGGCACATAATTACACAAAACCTAATTTTATTTGCATGTACTTACCGCTACTGCGTGTAATTAATATCTACGTAGTTGAACGCACGCACAGTTTATAGAAATAGTAACGCGAAACAGAATTACAGCGAAGCCCGCATGGCACGTTCACATCTTTCCACCAATCACACGGCCAGCACACTTTATCAAGCATGTATACACCTGCCTCACGTGTACACAGCACTAAACCAAACAGCCGCGCGCCTCCTCCAACTCGTGCCGCAAACCTATTACGTCATTATTTACGTCACGGTTCGTGTCACCATCTCTCGACCATCGTTTGAATTAATGTTGTAAGTTTCAGACAAGTAACTGAAGATGTCGCGTTTCATCGATTCATAAAAAAATGTAAACTGGCGTCTGGTGAACTCTATGGCCTGGCGCCTCTGTTCGGAGAGGCGCTAATGTCTGATGTTTAGTGCTACTATCTAGTCACAAATTGTAGAACTATTTCCGCTTTCTTTTCCGTCTCGAAGTGCTCCTTGTTTAAAAGCGGGCTTAAAAAATTATACTCTTCATTTTATTCTTTTCTATATGACTAGGGGTGACCAGATTCACATCGATTAAAAAAAAAAAAAAAAAAAAAGGACATAACGCTTCAAGAAGGATGACATTTTCGAAGAAGAACAAACAAACAAACAAAAAAAAAAAAAAAAAAAGAAGAAGACAGAAAATATGTACTTAGATTTAGGCTTAGACCTATATTATACTATAAATTAAATCAATATCTATTTTATTACAAAATATTTACAGTAGCTACAGATTTAGGCTTATGTCATACTCAAAGTATAATAATTATGATAAAATTTAATAATAATGATTTTACAGGCAGCTATGTATGAAAATCGAAGGAAATACATTATTAAAGAGGACAAAAAAAATATGGTTTATTTAATGACGTTCGCAACTGCAGAGGTCATATCAGCGTCGCCGGTGTGCTGGAGTTTTCTCCCGTAGAAGTTCTTTTACATACCAGTGAATCTACTGACATGAGCCTGTCGCATTTAAACACACTTAAATGCCATCGACCTGGACCAGGATCGAACCCGCAACCTCGAGCATAGCAGGCCAGCGCTATACCAACTCCGCTACCGAGGCCAACAGTAAGGAGGACAAAAAAAATATATATTTTTATGTTTAGGCTTAGTTCTGCGTATATTATACTTAAAATTTTATCAATATCTATTACAGCATTAAAAACTAAAACAATATGAAATTATTTTACACAACTACATATTAAAGCCAAGGGAACTATAATTATTACCAAAATACATAAAAAGTCCGCACAAAATGTGAATTTAATATTACTTTGTAAGCAAAGAGATTTATGATCATTGGCAAACTCCGTCGATGCTGCAGCAATCTACAGGCAAATTACTTGAAAAAGGCGTCAAATCAGATAATTTCAACATATCAGGCACATAAGTTACGAAAAAGACACTTCTTGATTTTTTTTTAAATCCGCCCGGACCCCGGACAAAGACCTAGAAAGGAGGACATGTCCGGCACCCTACATATAACTAGGACTCGGATAGTTTTGCATTAAAAATGCAAAATATGTAATTATGAGATTTAAAACAGGATTATATGCATTAACAACCCAGAAAATATGTAGGACTACTATCCAAAACCTCACGAAAATGATGAAATAATGAAAAACTCGGGATTGTGTTCTTTTTCAGCCATTTTTGTCACTGAAAATCTAAGTTAATACATAGCCTACCAGAGCAATAAAAATGTAAAACTCACGCGAGTTTGTGGACTGGAACTGTTGCTGAAGTGAACTTAATTCTTCCCATTACAGTGTGTAACAGTAGGCCTAATCTTTTTTAAGGTTTAAAAACATAAAAATTCTCTGTTACTTCTAAAAATTGAGGTGTACTGAGAAAAAGGACGCTCAGCTACAACAGACGGTTATTGGCGCATAATTAAAGTTTGTTACTTCTTCCAATGACAATGTTTCTTCAATGTTAGACGATTTGCTCTCCGTTTTAAGAGACAAAAATATTGGCAGTATGTTGTAATGTGTGATAACCTGTATTTTTTTGTAGTAGGTAGTTAAATTTTTGTACTGCGGTCTTTGCAATTTCGCCTGACACAGATTTAAGTTCTAGTAAGCGATTTTCTATTCGATTTATGTTTGTGGAAAGTTGTAAGTCATGTTGTTCGAGCGCTGTGATTGCTGTAGAAATACAATTTAAATGTGGCTAAATGTAAATTAATTCCTCCTTTATTCCAACCATACATGTAGCACCCTTCGCTTCTACAGTGCTTTCTGCTTCATTTTCATCTAGCTCTTTTAGTATGCTCTCAGCAGTGTCAAAATGTTTACAATAATATATGACATCTTCTAACCAGATCCCCATCTCGTAGTGCTCGGTTCAGGAGGAATTGGTATTTCCGGAGCCAATTTATTAAACGAACTGAGTCTGTTCGGAGATTTAAGGAAATCTTTTTTTACGCTTGGTATCAAAGAATTAACAGTAGCGAAAGTTAAGCGCACAGTTTTTTAGTAATTTGCATATATTTAAAATAAAAAATACCAATACTATAGTAGCGTCGCTTTATTTCCGGCGTGACTCCTCCTCTTTGCTTACGCGTTAGGATGTGAAGGCTCTATAAAGTCTAAGTAGTAGTATCGTTCGCCATTTTTGTTCTTTCGTTGCCGAGCTACCAGACGAGGAATCTATTTGCCACACCGTTAAACATTATCATGTCGTAGCTCCTATGATAAATCAAACGCACTATAATTGAACAAATAATTGAGCGACAAATAACGTCCTCGTGTGCTTTCTGCCAACGCCAACGAAAGAGCCAAAATGGCGAGCGTTTATATTAAGTATTTATCGAGCCTTAGGAAGTGCATAACGTCATCAGCAACGAATCATAAGACACACATGTTTAAATGTAGCCGACCTCCAACGTGATTGGCTGCCGGAAATAAGAGTGATGGGACTATAAAATACAAAAATGCACAATAAACAAAAAAAAAAATAGAACTATTTATAATGTAAAAAACTCAGAAGTGGAGGTAAGAAGATTTTACCTAGTTTCATGGAATTCGTTTTCAAGAATTCATCTTAGCATAAAAAATATTAGGCGAGAGCTTACAAATTATTTTTCGCGCTAATGCACGCCGTTACGAGAAAGGAAACTGGCCAATAGGCAATGAGTATCTTTTATCTGATATAATTTGAGTCTTAAATTCAGTAGTACTCATTGTCAGCACCAGTTCTTTGTACATAAATTCCAACTAAAACTGAATATTTACAAAAATTAAAAGTATTAATTCATAATTATACATAAACGCCTAAGTGTCCTAACTTGAATTTTATTAAGTCTTAAATCTCTTTTCTGGCACATATCCGTTCCCCAGTTATAAGTGATCCGATTAATCCATAGTTACAAATAGCTAAATACAGATCTAAATAAATAATATACTATCTGTTATAGGACTCAGTGGACTGTGGCATTCATATTTACTAATACATATCGATCCAAATAAATCTAGTGTCTGTTATAAGTGAATCGTAGTATTCATTGTTACTAACAAGACATATTGAAGATTTTATAATACTACATTTCTGATCGGGATGTAACCAGGGTGAGGAGGAGAGCAGATCCAACTTGTCTTTTAATTGAAGTAGGATTCTTTAGAAATCAAAGACAAGAACATCAGAAAAAGTGAGGCCAAAATATTTAATTCAACCATGATCATTTATGGACTTGATATGAAGACCAATTTTATATGAAAATATCAAGATGTGTAGCAGATAGTTTACCCTTTTTATAGCAATAGTCTAGCAGAGGACTTTTGTATATTGACATTCAAACCAATTTCCTCAAATTTATGAAGAGCCATTTAATGTGATAGCAGAATTTACATCTTTCCCGATTACGACTGTTTCGTCAGCAAACCCTAGTACTATGACAGGAGGGCAGATCGTAGACTAAATGATATCCATCCTCCGTAGATACTTCGGTCTTACTCAGTTCACGGAGGATATGATTGTGCAGATGTTGTACAGCGTTGGTGACAGTGGAGATCCTTGCATTACTCCTCGATAGATTGAAATGGGTTCAGTCTCGCTGGTGTTAACTTGAACCTGTGTAGTGTTGTCATCATGGAGAGCTTAGATTAAAGGCGCGGCAGTGGCAGGTAAGGCTTTGCGTAAGTGACTATGGCCTAGTTATCAAACGCCTTCCTTATATCCAGAAATACAATAGTTACATCATTATGTGTTGTTTTCGCAGGTTGAAATACTAATAAATGCAGGTCCAAATAAATACATTCATTTAATCCGACATCGGAACTAGAATCCGGTGTGGCTTAGTGGATAAAGCGTTAGCACGTAGAGCTGAAAACTTGGGTTCGAGTCCCTGTGCCGGAGAGATTTTTCTCCGCTCCACCCATCCGTCTTCAATTTCATTTGTTTGCTTTTCGAATAATAAGTAGTTCAAGAAAAACTATGAACAATAATGTAATTCTGACACGACAAAGAAACTAAATTAAATCTGAATAATTTCGAAGGAAAAATTGTTCCGGGGCCAGGTATCAACTCTATCAAATCAACTTTACAGGGAGTTATACCTGAAAGCTTGTTTGCATAAATTAAATCTGCTTGAAAGAAAAGGATGGTACACTTAAATGCTATAATGAACCTTAGTGATTTCGTTTTTAAAAAACTGTGGTGCTTCTGTAAAATTAAATTCCAATTACACTATTTTCTAATAGAATATTGCACATATTTACGTAATAATAGCAACTTTTAACTCAAAACTTTTCTGCAGAATCTTATTTTTGGAGATATTGACAAAATTAAAAATTTTGCACGTTAATTCTTCTAACTTTATAATTATCTATAATATATTATCTGAAAGAAAAACTTATAGATTTCACAAGGATTGTTTTTCTTGTCCACATATTTGTTCCCAATAAATTGTTAAATCCAAGTAGCGTAATACACAAAGATTTACTTTGGAAGGAAAATGTAGTGTATCTAATATAAAATCAAAGCGAACTTTTCGTCTGCTTGTAACATAGAGTCATTTTCTTTTAACATGACAGTAAATCAAGAAGTCCGGGAGAGAATTATATTTATTCTTAATTTCTACAGAGATTATTACTAAACAGTGGTAGGGGTACATATGCTTACGTCCTTTCCATCCAAAGCAATCTTATTTATAAAGCATATTTTAACAATTGTCATGATTATGTGTTATTTATCAATCAGTAAACTCAGCAGAAAATATTCATTTTTATTTTATTTTGTCTCATTTTATTTTATATTTTATTTTATTACACTTCATAATTCGTTTCATATTGGTCACAAAAATGATGTTTATTTTCAATTTAGTATCTACTGAAATTATAATTTTGCTCAAATCCGATTCCTGTTGTGTCACACCATTTTTGGTAGAATATGTGTAACTGGGAAGATCATACCTGGGCCAAAAAAGCGCAGAAGGGAAGAAATTCCTCCCGCCGCGCCGGCCGCTACAGATGAAATTATATCATCATGGTTTACTGTGCATCATAGACAAATACAGAAATACATTAGAAGGCCTCTAACTCAATGTATACATTCGAGACCTGGATACAATATTGAAATTTATAAGCGAATGTTAAAGTCACTGATGGTAAAATTCAGAACTACATCTCATGTTACATAGTCCATAGGCGGAGAAATAATAGTTTACTTGGGGGGGGGGGGCAAAGCAAAACCATAGAATCCCCATGAAACGGGGTTATGGGGGAGATCATTTACCTTCTCCCCCGTTATAGCTTGACCGTGGTACAGTACAATATATCAGAATATGATCATTTAATAAAGGTATTTTCGGAGGACATGCTTCTTACAGTGTTATAGTCTCGACGCTGTTATTCCCGGCGTGACTCCTCCTCTTTGCTTACGTCTTAGGAAGTGAAGGCTCTATAAAGTCTAGGTAGGTAGTATCGTTCGCCATTTTTGTTCTTTCGTTACCGAGCTACCAGACGAGGAATCTATTTGCCACACCGTTAAACATTATCATGTCGTAGCTCCTATGATGATAAATCAAACGCACTGTAATTCAGCAAATAATTGAACGGCAAATAACGTCTTCGTGTGCTTCCTGCGAACGCCAACGAAAGAGCCAAAATGGCGGGCGATTATATTAAGTATTTATCGAGCCTTAAGAAATGAATAACGTCTTCATAAGCGAATCACAAGACGCACACGTTTAAATGTAGCCGACCTGCAACGCGATTGGCTGCCGGAAATTAGAGTGACGGGACTATACGAGTACATCCATATCCGCGATGTTTCGGGCCAAATTGTATAGGGCTTGAACTGTAGATCTACTACAAATTATGATAGGGCATAATTTAAAACAATCTCTCTCTTTTTCTCTCTCGCACAGAATAGTTTAATAGTTTATATTACATGTCTAAGAACAGTGTGTAGACAAGGTCAGATAAGCCAAGAACAATTACAAAGAGACTGAACGATCAAAAGATTCGTCAACGCATATACTGTACATCAATAAAACTACGTAACAGTGCTAACAGAAACTTTATATTAAGCTTTCCTGAAAATATCATATGAAATGTAATTATTTTATCTAACCTCGTCTTTAAGTTTACACATTATACCGGGATCACTTTTCTCTTTTCTGCAGTATGTTATTCATATTTTCTCCAAGTGATGGCCTGAACACTTGCAGAGTTCTAACACATGATTACAGGCTGTTACAAAAGAAACATTACAACGCTTCCATTCCTCAAATGAGGTATAGACATTCTTATATATTCAAAAATTTAAAATAAATATTATAGTCCAGACACATGATCTGAAGACATTAATTCGTCAATTTAAGCACAGAAACTTAATCATAAACAAAAGCAAAAAAAGATCTTTTCAATGCAATGTTTTCTAACGTTCATAAAATAAGAGTTCAGACAAGTTTTGGGGGGGGCATAACTCCGCCTATGACACAGTCCCATCGCTATTACAGGTATTCATTATACCAACATTAACATCATCAGCAGAAGCAGTAGTAGCAGTAGTATTTTTCATATTACTCCCCAAAGGAGCGTGTAATGATTCATCAATTTAAATAAAGTGAAGGAGTGAGAATGAGGTAGTCCAAAGCCACACTTTTAACAAAAATGTTTTTTTATACAAGTTCATTTCTTACACATATGGGGAAGCTACTAGCAAAATATTATACAAATTACTCTACAAATGACGTAATCCTAAGTATATGCCGAAGAAAATATGATACCGATCCTAATAGCATTGGACTCTAAACCTTTAACACTCTCTTCTGTAAAGTTTTGTCTCTGTGGCTTAGGACTACTTGTGTATCATTCTCACTCCTTCAATTGTTTAACCGTATTATGCACATGATATGGTTTTTGGTTTAACATATGCAGATGTGGAAACCACCGATAACACATTTTCACTACTACCCGATCTGTTCACAACAACGGCTTGTATAGTTATTAGATTAACACTAACTATAACGTCATTGGATTCACAAGTGGCATGATTTCCAACATTTAATCATTGGCAAGCTGAACAAAAGTGGCTAATATTGTTACTTCGTATCTGGATGACATTCTAAATCGTCTACTCAAAAGTACGATTTTATAGTTCAATAATAATATCAATGTTATAAAACTGGTAAATCCTGTAAATAATGGGTAATCACAACATAAGTTTAAAATTATCAAATTGGCAACAGTAATCAGTTTTTTCCTCGTCATTCTCATTGAAACACAGCTAGCAACTCTTCAGTCCCAGTGCGGCAAATTAAGAAACTTCTATGAGGATACACCTTGTATCATAAGAGTTAAACACCCATTCTGCTTATACTGTACCAGGGTTTGGCTTAAGTCTACTTTCCCAGCTGTATCTGTACTTATTGTGTTTGTGTATCTTAATCAAAATCACCAGAGTTTAATCATAATCAGATCTTCTCTTGCGGATTGATTCAAATAAAGTAGAAGCAGATGTTGCTATTAATGTACAATCAAATGATGGCTTTATTTTGTTTCGTACAGCTGGGTTATTTAGAACATCAAATCTTGATACTGCAAAGCATATCAGAAATATTCTGTCGTCTTGTCTCGGTTATTCATTCTCTATTTCTTCAAAATAAGCTTGGTGTTTTAAAATATTTGAATAGAATATTACACCAGGGAAAAGTTGAGCCTCGAGGATGATTCTGAAATAAATAAATATATAAAGTAAAGAAGTAAATGAGTAAGTAACTGAGTAAATAAATTAATAAAGAATAAGTATAAAAGTAACTAAATAAGTAACTACGTAAATAAATGAGTGATCTATAGATTATAGTAATGTTACATAATTTATTCCTCTAGTTCTGGTCTCCTAACTTAATGCCAAAATATTGAAAGTAAGTATTCTTTACAAAAGCTGTTATATTCTGTCTCTGTTTTACTAACGTATATGACCCACATATATATCAAAACAAATTTGGCTCATTTACACAACACGTTTCGACATTTCTATGAAACAACACTATTATGTTGTACTCTCGCATAAAAATGAGAAGTCACACACTTCACTTTTACACGACAACCAACAACACAAAACTGAACCTCTAATTTTAAAACAACTTTTAAAGGGGATAGGTTTATTATCTCAGTAAGGAAATCTGTAGCCTCATCAGCTGGATTGCACTTCCATAAATAAATATATATGTCATTTCTCTAATTTATTGTTAGTTTTAATAGCAATATCTAAGAGTAAATATTTCCTTCGTAATTTTTTATGACCTGAGACACTAAACATTTCAACTTCCTGTTTATAGATAACGTTGGGTGCAGACAGATAAAAATCTCCAAGAATAAACAACGGATGTCTTAACCTCGGTTCATTTTAAGGGGAGGATACAATTTTGTACATCCCTCAAGGGGGGATATAGTAGGTAGATTTTAATAAATATAAAATAGGAACATAATAAAATATATTATGTCACATTTTAACTAATAAAGATTAAATTAGAAGCTATCGTGCCTTTTTAACAAACGACAAGCACATTGTAATATTACTATATTACGAAAAATATTGAAAACATAAAATTTTGAATTGTAAAAAATTCTGACGTGGTACGCGAAAACGGATTTTATGTTTGCAATCAGTGTGAAATTGTGATTCAGAAACGCTAATTTATTTCAAAACAACAAAATCCATGCAGAACGGTGTAATTTATTCCTCTAATGCCATTAAACAAATAAGTACTAAGTAAATAAATAAATGATCTTTAGATTATAGTAATTTTACATAATTTATTCCTCTAATGTCATTTTAAAGTAAATGCTAGAGACCAGATACTTATTCTTTATTAAAGTATTGCAATATAAGCCAAACTATAATTCATTGTTAAAAGAATTGCAGTTACTTCCGTTTGATGACGTCACTTTAAAAAAATAGCCGAATTTTTTGGGCCCTTCAGCTCTTACTAATTTGCTCTGAAGATGGAACCTGTAAGTAATTCCCAAACGATGGAGAAGTTAAGTTCCAGTCCATGATGGAACATCGAAAAGTCTGCATCTATTGTGAACGCAATTAACGTATCTGAAGCTTCATTTCATGACTAATATTGAACATTATGGAAATTATTGGTATTTTACAATCAATGTTTCATAAAACTCCTGAATAAAAATCCCTATTCTAACAGAGCTAGTTCACTGTAACTGACATACCGTACGTGACAAATAATACGATTTTGATGAAAAATGGGTATACTGAGCCATTAATTATAATATCACACCACAAAAATTTATATTTATTAAACTTCCTTTTTTATATATTTTACTTTTAATACAGTATGATCTTCATTCGGGCTACTTTAATCTTATGTATCAAATGTACAGTAAAACTTGCGTATTATGGAAGCAGTAAAATGCAAACCATATAAGATTTCACAGAATCTGCAAGATTTCGTTTCAGAAAATTTCAGGGCAATTTCCGTAGCCTCTGGGTTACTCCTTCACCTTTCAGTTCACTGAACATCGTCGTTGTTCCTTCAATAACTCCTATGTGACATATTTATCGATTTTCAGATTGTTTCTCTATTAAATAACTTAAATAGTGATACAAGTAATAAAAATCTCCTATATGTAATAATATTCCTTCTTTTCGAAAATGTAAGAATTCACAGTCTCTTATGTACCCTGTCATGGGATGAATAAATGTGTTTTTTCTTCCTACAGAAAAATTGTATATTTTGCACATAGGAGTTATTGCAGGAACAACGACGATAATGTTCAAGTTCCAATGAGCAGATACCTGGACAAATGGAACACTAACCTGCCACCAGTCCACACATATCTATGAACATTTATCTTATAGTTCCTGTTCAGGATCTTGTTCTTGTTGACTCTGTGGTTGCACGTTGCTTTCAATAATCTGAAAGCGAGATAATCTTAAAGTTTAGGAGTCGACAAATTTACATCTCGAGTACAATGAAAGACAGTCATTTTATAATATGAAAGCTTCAAAAGCTAATTGCTCAAGTTTTACGTAATTTTACCTGCAGGAGGTATCCTAATTTTAAATTAATTATGGAAAAATTAAGGTTTTATCATATAGATTCAAGCTATAATCGCAATATTGTGAAAGTAACAGATAAATGTTAGATATCCCATCTCAGTAAAACAAACTGTCACAATTAAAGAAACTTTTGTAGTGTATTACCGAAATTTTACTTTTTACTTTACCTTCTGATATACATATGTCACAGCTTCGGCAATATTAAGATCCCATTTTACTGACACTTCAAACCATTTTAAAATTCCGATTGAAGAGCAGAAGTTATCCATATGAACAGTGTTGTTGAGAAAATCAAATCTATGAATGTCGCACTGAAAGGAAAAAGAGTAATTTTAAAACAATCAAATGGTTTTTAACAATAGGAGTTTTGTCAGGATCCGTCTGTGCTTATCATTTTAACAAATATTAGTAGTTAAAAATATTTTTCACATTTATTTATTTAGTTTTTTAACGTTTTCGGCTTGAGCAAGCCATCTTCAGAAAAAAGTTTTATGCCTATATGTATGAAAGTGTATAGTACAAATAAATGAAATAGTTGAAAAATATAAGTCTCTGTGGAGATGAGTGAACATACAATGGTTAAAACATTACTGTATTAAAAACAAGGGCTATATAAGCCATGATCAAAAGTTATTAAATACTAAAATTAAAAACATGTGCGATGTAGTTGCGATTAAAATAGGTTGGTTCATCTGTAGTAATGTTCAGATCTGACTAGAATATGGTGAATCAACTGTGAGGGAAGAAAAGAAAATATGTGTCAGATTGTGATACCTATGCCAAATTATAATGAGGGGTCATATACAAGAACAGAGCAAATTACATATGTAGATCATAATACTGTTAAAGCTATGAAAAGCTTAATAAGCTACATAAATCTAGTTACAAACATCACGATGTAGAATATGCACGCGAGCGCACGGAACAGTTGTACTAAATAAAATTGAAATTCTAATGTGGTTTGATAGAAACGGAGTTTGTTAAATGAAAATTATGATTTATTGATGTAATTAGCTAGGCTATGAAAATGAAGCTATACGCTGGAGGTAGGAAGACAACTGTTTGGTGCGCTGCGTTTACAAGTTATCACGTGAACTAAGTTACAGTCGACAGTGGAAGGGGGGGGGGGATGGTTATAGGTTGATAAGCAAGCACGTGGGATATGTGCGTTCAAATTGAACAATGGGTTATGTAAGTTTGGGATCTGTTCATTTAGAAGCGTTAAAAACTAAATAAATAAATGTGACAAATATTGTAAACTACTAATATTTGTTAAATAGATGAGCACAGACGGATCCTGAAAAAACTCCTATTGTTATTGTATCAGCTTATCGGCCCTCACCATTCCTTTCAAATGGTTTTTACCTGTAACAATAAAATTTCCTTAATTTCATATGCAGCGCAGCAATTGCTAAACTACTAAAAAGTCTTGACTTAGGATTCCGCGGCCAGTGTTTGTAGTATTTCATGAGGGGCGTATTTGCCTCTACCGCGTTGCAGTAAAGCAGGCATGTCAAAAATCAGACACTGAAAGTGCAGTGTATGTGCGCGGAACGCCGGTCTGTGCAGATTGCGTCATTCACGTGTTGCTCTTACCAGTTCTTAGCGGGAGGGATGCACAAGAATCTATTCTGCGCTTCTAGTGTTCAATTAAATTGACATTTGGACATTATAAACATACTTAGCAGAAGGAAAAAACACAAGTATTGTCAGTGTCTATATTTGACAATAATTGTACACAAGAAACAATAGACTTACTCAGTTACAATTCACAATGCAGTCGTTTGTAAAGAATCATTTATTTACATGATTTGTATACAGTATTTGAAGAAAATGTAAATATTGCAGTAATTTCGAAACAACAAAAAACGAACACAGTATTTCATTTTACGTAGTAGGTACTGATTATTTCAAAGTAATGCTCTTTCATTGTTCCTCAAGCATTATTGGGACCATTGGTGCACAAATGCTAAGAAATAAAATATTTTACTCCCAATTACATGCAATAGGACATTGTGAGGCTTTTACACTGGAATCATTTCCTTGCTGTATATTAATATAAATTCACATTATTATTAATAAATTGGATAAATTAAGCTTGAATTTAAATTTATATATAGTTTATTTGGAAAACGTTGAGAGCAAGTATTAGCAAGTTGGGAGCGTTACTGAATTGAGTTAAAAGAGTACTTCACAAGCTGTAAAGCGAGGACATTTTCTTTATGTCAGGTTTAAGGATTTATTAACGTAAGTATATTAGATAATATAGTAAAGTGAGGTGGAAAATTCGCCATTATGTATTATTTTTCCAGAAAATTTTTCTGCCTTACAAATAGTTGCTTTCTTCCTTCCCTTACAACCTCAAGAGCCTCACATGTATTACTCACTATATTCTCATCACTTATCAGCTTATCAAATAAAAGCTGTAAGTCGTCTAACCATTGATGGCTGTGTTAGTACAGACTCCAATACAACATCATTTTCATGTTTGTCTTGCCGTGAGAGTACTAATTAAGAAATAAGAGCAGGCGAATATCATATTTTGAGAACTTTACTAATATGATTTAAATTCTCATATCACTATTAGGTCCACATGATATGATGAAAGTCTTTCATTTTAAAATAATTACTATTGGCTGAGGAAAACATCATAACATAACAGTTATGTTATATGATTCGTGATTTCTCTTCTTCGTTATATATATGGACTCCTCACTTTATTTTCCATAACGCATTCACAATCACAGCTCGATGAGCACCCGTACTGATCCAAAAGCTGATCCAAAAGCTGATCTGCTACTATAGGTACTGTACAGCCCTGTCGCGTTCCCCTCCAAGCCGATTCACTCCCTCCAGGTAGGGGAATAGGAACTGCACGTTGCACGCAGACCAGTGCACAGTGTGTGCAGGGTTTTGACATGCCTGCAGTAAAGTGAGGTTGTTGCTACATCTGCCGAGACTATTTCGTCTCTGTTCTCCCCATAGAGAAGAACTGGGCCTAAGTGTAGACTTTAGGCTTCCGCGGCCGGTGTTTATGAAAAGCCAGAACAGAACTACAATAGTCAATGTCACCTGTCTTTTCCTGCAACGCTGTGGAATACGCACAATGAATGGTCAACCAACAGACCAATCACAGGAGAGAGAGAGAACCCATTAACCAACCAACCAGCAATCGGCAGGAACACAGAAGCAGCTATATAACATCCTCGCTATGTGGTACCTAAGAGGTTACGTCCATTTTCGGTTTTTCTTCTTCAAAATGTTCTAGAGTTCCTAGAGTGGAGCAGCGTAACCCGGAGTGAGACAAGTGGCCAACAGGCCTGGAGCTCACATATTTAGTTTCTTTCAGCCCCGAACCCCTTGCAAGGACGCGTTTTGCGTACCTGTTAAATTTCTCCTCTCCCTTCTCTTATTCAATTCAATTAATAAAAATCTTCCTATAATAATATCGGACAGCTATAGCAATTCTGCGTGCGAACGGTCCTGGTGCTGTTACCTAGACGGTAGGGTGTGCTAAAACCCACGAAGCAAGCTGAAATCCACTGCAATGTAGATTGTTGCTGGGCTAGTAAATAGTTCCATTAATTAATGCTGTGTTAAAATGTCAGGGTGTATAAGTGCTGTTTATAACTGATACAATTACAGCATTCTGAGGGATCATAAAACGTGAATCAACAACATACTTTAGTGGGCCTAATGCCTTCGTCTCTGTGTTGAAGGAACAATAAAAATTAGCTTTTTTATTTAGACCTAATAACGGAATAGAAGTTAAAATGCATTGGAAATTTTAAGGTTTTTAGCAAATTGAGTTTTATTGTTGTCCACTTGGCTTTACTAATTATTACAAGCATCAGATTATTACCAATGTTATCTTTGCAGTTGTCAGCAATGGGTATATAAAGCGTTATTGTGAATTCGTTCTTATTGTCAGAATTAATTTTGTCTCACTAAAACAAAGAAAAAATATGCACCGGTAACAATTAATTACAGAAAATAATACGAAGTATGCAATATTTATCATAGGTTAATATGCAGCTTTGCTATAAAATAATAATGTCACTTTAAATACTATTCAACATTTCTTAAGTGTCTCAGATATTATTTCATATTAATACCTTACGTTGTCCGATTCCCGCTATGTTAATATTTGTATTTGTGGTCGTAATACCACACCTCTTCGTTAAATATCAGCTCCGCAACATTTCGCACTCACGTCAATGCTGCTAGTATACAGCTGTCCGGTATTATTATAGTAAGGTATTTGCTAGCGTCAGAAGTCACTGTAGCTCTGAAGAAGACCACAATATGATGGTCGAAACGTCAGTTTCTAGAAACAAGAACCCGGAAATAAGTCTGCTTTGCACGCATGTTATTCGAGTACAATTTCTGCCGAGTTCCAGTTGAATCTGTAGGCCTATTAGTCAAAACTGCGTTAAAGTAGGTCTTCGCCATTTCTACAACATTAACTCATTATCTCAGCTCCGTAATGAAATACTCGGACCTTTCAGCAGCACTGTGGCATATCAGACTACTTTAAATGACATGAAAACAGATGAAGAGAAGGCGAGCAATTACTGTTTTCATTAGTAAAAGAAGAACTAGTATTAATAGACGAACCAGTTGATAAAACTCTACTGTCGCGACTTAGGTTTTTGGTTTCTAATTCAGGATTGGAGTGGCAGCTCACAAGGCAGCAGTTGTACAAGAGTTTCTGGCTCGAAAACAAATCTCTCCACTTGCTCACCCAACATATTCGTCCTGCAACTACTTTCCACTCCCGAAACTAAAAATACCGCTGAGGGAAAAACGTTTCGATGACAGTGGATCAATTCAAGATAGCTGATAGACAGTCTACGAGCTATTTGTAACAGGATCAACGTAAAGCTATCCAGTTATTAGTTAACCATATCGCTCACTGTATAGATTTGTTTCTAATGGGGTAAAGTGATATTATTGATCGTAACTCATAGCTGTAATCGCTCTTTAATATAATTCAGTCCTATGATTTATTCGCCAAGTATAGGTGAGGAGGCGAGACATGGCATGTGAGCTGTGCGAGAAGAGAAAGAATGAGCTATCAGAAAGGCAATTTCTTTCAGAATGGTTAATATTATCCTAGATCATATATACCTAGATTGCTCGGCCTTATAGGCTTTGACGGTAACAACTTTTGTCAGGTTTAATATGCTGCCATCTAGTTTTTACGTAAGGAGTCACGTCGTAACTCCCATTTGAATTGCATTAACGACTGTACTGCTATCTCGTGTTCGTTTACGGTGGACAGGTGGCGATCCTGACGGTTGTTCTCTTCAAAGTGTAACCGATTTTAACATAGGGATTAGCAATTTGTTATATATGATCTAGAATATTATACGAATGTAATCTACTGAGACGGAAGTTCATCTCAGGCTAATACATATCTTCGTCCGTCATACCTAGCCACGGCACATGATAACGTCACAGGACAGCTCTCGTCCCCTCCACTGTATGCGACAGGCATTTTACTTTGTATCCAGTGCACGTTTCAAAAAGTTAGCCAAATATTTTGAATCAGGCTGCTTAACTAGGCATATTGTTTCCCAGTACGGGAACCAAACAAGTTTAACATAGCATAAGAATAATATGAACTGGTTGGAAATCTTATTTGCAGATTCATGGTCAAGACTATTTAAATATATCCCTGTCGAAATTCACAAGAAAACTGTATCACAGTGTGGCACTGTTACCTCGAAACTAACCTTGTTTCCTATCAGCACACAAGGGATGTGCTTCCCCAATCGAGAAGCAACTTTATTTACTTCTCCTCTCCAGTATAACACACTCTCAAATGTTTCATTCCTTGTTACATCGAAAACAATGATTGCTCCACGTGCGTTGTTGTAGAACACACGATCACATCTGTTCCTGCCTGCAATAAGAAAACATTTCTCATTTCTTCCATTTACAAATATAAGAATTGACCATAGAAGCTAGATACATTCATGGAAAAAATGGTAAAGATATCCTCTATGGACGCCATGAAGACTTTTGGTGGGTATGGAGGTACAGTTCCATGTTTTCATGACCTCGACACTAGAACGACGTGGTGCGGCTGGCACCACTCCCTTACCGCCTTTTACTCCCGGAAAACTCTGTATTCGATAAAATTATATTTTGGGAGGCTGGGTGAACATCCATTTTAAAACGGTTCAATTTTGTTTGAGACATATTTCACATCAGTAGTAGTTAAGTGAGTCGCCAATCTGTTATTTTCCATGCGAAAAACATAATCTTAAATGCGCATAATGGATAGTCCCTAATTATCGTACAAAATTTAAGTAGGTCTATCTTATATTGCTTAGTAAAGATGTAATGTCATTCTAAAGTTAATTCATAATATATTCTTATTGCTAGTTTATTACAAAGTCTTTCTCGCGTTCTGAGACATAGTAATATTTTAGCATCTTATATTGTGTTTCAACGTAACTTTTCCATCTCATTAAAAAAAAGCTATTATTAGGTATATATTTTCTTGATTTTAGATTCCAAGAAACATTTTGTATAGAATTTGTTTGTTTCCTACAAGATTTCATTATATGAAGTTACAATATTCGTTGTTTCCTGATACTTAATTCACGAATTCAGAAGGCTATCATTTTTCAACAGATGAACAGAAAGACAGCGAATGTTTTACAAAGATCGTGCAATACTCTAGGGACTGATTCCTGTTGTCATTATGAAGAGAAAAGTTCATATTAAATACATGTGTCCGATTTTGAATAGTTCTGCAAATAACCACGGTTCTTGCTTTCGTAACACAAATCATTGTGAACTTCTGTCGAGAATTTTTAATGTAAAATTTATCTACATTATTTTTTTATACTTCACTTCGGTATCAGACTTTCATGTTCTTCAAATGCCGTATTATGTAAAAATATGCGTAACAAGATAGTAAATACTCATATATGCGGTCATTATGAGAACGAAACAGCTGACCAGAATAAACCAAGGAGAAAAACAAAACGTGAGGCAGATAGAAGATTCTACTGACGAAGTATTATGGAAACAGCTGGAAGTGTCTGAGGCTAAGAGCATAGACAAGACAAGACAAGACTAACGGAAGACATGAAAAAGAAGACATGATAAGAACAGGCAAAGAAATGAAGCAGCTCCAGATACCTATTAGTGATTGTGAGGACAGAATAGATATGGCATGTGAGAGGTTATTAAATGGCGAAATTGAGGACAGATTAGTGAGGAGGTTGGAATTAACGAGGGAGAAGAGTGCTAAAAAGTGAGTTCAAGAAAATCAGGGGTGACAAAAGTGACAGAATAAGAATAGAGAAGAAAATGTTAAGTGTAAGAAGTTAGAGTGAGAGTGTAGTAAGATAGACATACAAATAATGAATAAAAGAGAATTAAAGTGAAAGAACAGCTGAACGAGTAAGAAATGAAAGAGGGAAATTGGAAGTGAATTATATATTTCATTTGATTCAATGTTGTGGGTTGGGAGTAGCATCAGGGGTACTATAACTGTAGGAGTATTTTAGAAATAAATTTATGGAAAGAGGCAATAAAAGGAGAAATTTACGAGTGAAGTGAAGAGAAAGATAAGTAGTACGTAAATAAATAGAGGATAGAATAATAGGATGTAAGTGTTGTAAAATAGAGAAAATGAAAATTTAGTCAAATAATTTAAGAGAAAATGGCTGGAAAAGCATGATAAAGAGTAGGTAGAATTGAGAACAGAGAATTAAAAATAAATAAATAAATAAATAAATAATGTAAATTATTAAGGAAAAGAATATGCAATATTTAATAGGAAAGAAAGAATTGGAAGAGAGACAGTCTAGGTATGAGAGAGAATAGAATAGAATAGATAGCAATTCAGTTAAAACAGAATAATAGAAAGTAATCAGAAAATACTTGGCAAACGTATATATTAACATAAAAGAGCGGTATATATTAAAAGGATGGTGGATCAGAAAGCAGAAATGTAAAGGGTCCACCATAACTTTGAATTGTAAAGTTGGCTGACAAATCTCAAATATGCGGACACAACCAAGCATAACATGATTCGGTTTAAATAATCTATTTGCGATGCAACATAAAAATAGGCCTATTGGCTGGTTCATAATGACGAACATGTAAATTCATCGACTACTCAAAAGATCTCTGTTTAATTTATATATCTTCAGTTTTTGTATCTAGTACATATGCACTTTGCTGTGGTCGTGCCAGAGAACCAGTCCCATCCCGAGGCTTATTGTGTGATTTCGTAACCAGCTATTTTTACGATGATGGGGTGTTAGCCCTTCGCCCAACCCTCAAGCTGGAGGACCACCCCTTATGGGCTGTCCACGACTGCTTATTCAGCAATAAAAAATGTCCAATTTATCAGTGACAGATTATCGTATTTAGTATTTAAGGGTAGATGGTGCGACATCGCAATTACAAATGCTCACGCCCCTACAGAAGAGAAATACGACCATGTAAAGGATAGCTTCTATGAGGAATGCATGTGTAATTAAATTTAACTTTTTAATTGAAAATGTTGAAGGAAAATTACACACGCTAGGGTCTTATATGATAGAATACGGTAAGTTAATATTATTCTTTCTTTGAAGCCATTCCTTAAGCTTGGACAATACGGGGTCGGTGAGAGGCCTCGAAGGAATACTAAGCGCAAGCATATACAGAGTGAACCGTGAGTAATAACATTAATTTCAGGGGGTTATTCTTTGAGGTATTTCAAACAAAAAAGTTTAACACAATTTTTTCGCGTTTGATTCCTTTTCGAAATAAAAATTGTTTTATACGACATATTTCATAGCGTATTTTGGGAAATAGGCTTCGATTTAATTCCCAATGCTCAGTCACTTTAAGAGAGTAGCGTGTTATGATAATAAGTTATTTAAATAACTTTAGTTTTGTCCTTTAAATGTGCAGAAATTTGATCAAAACAAATGTAACTTTTCGTTCTGAAAAGGAATTTTACAATGTTATGTTTGTTCGGATCAAATTCTGCACATTTGAAGGACAAAACTAAAATGCTTTCAATCATTTATTATCATAATACTCTGTTTTCTCAAATTCACTTAGCATATTGGGAATTAAATCGATGGGTTTCCCAAAACACGCTATGAAATATTTCATATAAAACAATTTTTATCTCGAAAAGAAAGCAAAAACGAGCAATACTCTATACCTCAAAGAATAGCTCCTTGAAATTAATGATATTACTTACGGTTCACCCTGAATAACAAATATGACACAGTTCGTTTAGCTTCTTTCACTGTACTAAATATTGTGCAAGATATTCTCATCTTTACTGAGCTATACCCTATAAAATCTCGCCCACTGGAAATTCTACGGTTTCTTTCTCCGTGGAATGTTTGCCGTAGTACATTGACGTCAAAGCAAGCGCATCTTTCTGACCTTGACGTCGTGCGCGGGCAGCAAGCGCTAAGTATGGAAAGAGGAAGGGTTGTGTATATGAATAAGCAGCCTGTTGGATTAAGAAAACAGTGGTGCACAAACTTCAAACGGAACGTGGAATTTTATGTCATTATTTTTATATGGCTTATTTCTCTTTGATATTATCTATTTTGTCTGCAAAACAAAAGTACTAACACTGATTTCTTAATATTGCACTTGTGTTTTAAATCTTAATAACATAATAGAGAGTTAAGAAGGAATATTCACTTAAATTCCATAGTAGTATAATATTATACTGTATTAAGTGGATGAAACACATCATTCATAAAGAAAGTGATATTCCAAAGAAAGAGATTCAGTATGACATAATAAGTTGGAATTTATATTGATGGTATCTTTAGTCTTACAAAAGTAATCAATAAACTAATCAAAACAACATTACAGTACAAAGCAAAGTTACCTAGGTACTGTATCTGTTTTAAGTGTAACTAATATTACATAACAAAACTCTTATCGCATTATGCTTTTAAGGTGATATTTGTGAGCAACTTCCTATCATCAGAATATTAAATTATTTTGTCGAAATCTGCTGAAGCTATAGAGCCGACATTTTTACAACACATGGGCACGTATCTTTTGCTTTTGGTGTAACAGTAGTTGCTTTGGTAATTCATTTCCTTACAAACAATTTCCATGCGAACATTTAAAAAATTTTCAATACACTATCTTCAGTAATACGTATATACGGTATATTATATTTAGGAAACATTCTGTAAGGATACTAAAAAAAATAGGCCTATACCTAAAAATTTCACTTTTCTATACGAAAAGTGGAGAAAATATTTCTTTTGAATAAAAAAAAATCAAACTTGTGAAAAATGAGCATTAAAATTAAAACTTACATTCTTATAATGCACTTATACTTCTCAGGCAAATCTAAAAATTAACATGGATACAGTTTTAATAAGTTCTCTTCCCTTTATCTATTGAATCAGTGCTGGCCATCCCTGAATATAGCTCGACCAAGCGGCATATACCATCTCTTTCGTCTGTCTCTTTCCTTTCCGCTGTAAAGCGCTCAGGCTTGCTCCTGTGGGCATCAACTGACATGCCTGCCGTAGTACCTAATATCTATCATGGATATACTTTCTCAGGTAGATGAAAGTTAGCAATAGTTTTCCTTTGCTTTCTGCACTAGTGACGAATAGAATGTGAATTATGAGTAAATGATGAAATTGTGACAGTAAAAAAAGAATCATCTCGCATTTTTAAACTTAGATTTTACTTTGACTTGTCTATATTTGAGCCACTTCACACGTATAAAGTACGCATCAGTCATTCTATTGACGCTGCGCGACAATATTTTAGACATTCTAATAAATTATGAGTGAACAAAAGCCAGTAATTTGTTGTAATAATGTACCTGCTAAGTCCCGAAGTTGCAGAATAGTACTTTGTCCATCCGGATGTTGGATGAGTTTTGCCCCGCAATCTGCATTCAGTGTCGCAGCATGACTCTCATGAAATGCATTATAACAGTATCGCTGGATCAAGGACGTTTTTCCTGTACCACGATCACCGGTTACCAAAACCTTTAAAAAAGATCTTTGGCTATTATTCATATATCCCTGTAAAAGAGAAGAACAAATTAATATGTGCATCTACTTTACATATTACTCGTGCATCAAGATTTCTTATATGGAGTTAAGACAGATCCAAAATCTATAAATTAGAGCAAAATTAAGAATTTTCGCAGTCCTGGTCGTGTAATTTGGGGAAAAAATTTCCTCGTCATGCCAGTATTGCAAGAAATCACTGTTACTTATTTGCAATGTGCAGGAAGAGCGACGCGACACGATGAAACTCTAGTGAGAGAATTCCTCGATTTACATACAGAGTATGGAAGCATACACTCAAAAAGCCACCGATACTAAAAAAAGCTGCAACCTAAGCTAATCCTAACAAAACTCATCTAACTTCAGATAATTTACATGCTTACACTGTATAAAGAATAATTTCAACTGCACCAGCTCATATAACGAGAAGCTAAAGCACTAAGACAGATGCTAAGTTCAAGTGATGTTAATTCGTAACAGTACAATTTTGAATTTTGAATTACCGAAGTTTCCATTAGTGTAATTATTAAAAAGTCTCAGTCCGCATTTCACCAGTTTTTAAACATTAGGGTCTACATTATAAATGATAAAAACCGATATTTAAAATAATTTGAAAAGTCAACAGAATGAAAGAAATGCTTTGTTATTTTTTAATGAATACAAGGTGTAAGTTAGCTTATTTCACTTGTGTCCCAGAAATATAAATCACGTGTTTACGTTATTAAAAATACGATATAAAATGATTGTATGAACGACAAATAATATTATTCACACTAATTTCTACTACCACAAGTCTTCAGAATGTACATTCCGAGAAACTGTCCACTTTATGTACCAACTATAAACAAATTTTCCAAAATTCACTATAGTCCACGGACATACGAGTATATTAAGCGTAATTTATATCAAATGGTAAAATATTCACATACCATTTTAATACATTGTGATATAACTTACCAACAATACATTTTCTGCAGCTTTGAAGCTCAAATCGCATTGAACGTATATTCGGAATTGTTCACATTGCATTTTTGTCCACAAAAACTATTTAACTGCCTTACATTTGCAACTCATAATAAAATTGTGAATGACAGAGCAATCAAATGTCATGGAATGTTTCCATGGCTATGTATTTATAATGGTTTGTATTATTAGTGCGCGCATTATCAAAGGTTTCCATGGTTCGTTGAACTAAGCTTTCAGTTGATGCATTCATATCGCATGAATGAGTATGTATGTGATCCCATGAAAGTTGTAAAAGAAATGTATTCATGCAGACTTTTATATTTTAAAGATCAGAAAGAAGCATAGGCCTACTTTATTGGAGGTGAAAACAATGTGACATAGGTAGGTAATGCTAGTGTAGATACAAACAGAAACATTGCTAATTAAATCTTGGTGTACGAAATTACGAGACAAGTGAAGCGGTTTACAACTGGCAAAAATTTCGAAAGAATCAATAGAATGATGTAAGAATATTCGAATGAACCAACATCTGCTGGTACGCTATTTACTATCGGAGGGAGAAACATTACTGCATTTATGCAAAACAAGCTTTCAGATGAAGTTGATTTGAATAATTTCGAGGGAAAAATTGTTCCGGGCCGAGCATCGAACCCGGGACCTTTGGTTCAACGCACCGATCCAATTTTTCCTTCTATATCAACAGACCTCAAAGCGGGCTGACAACCGTCAAGCAACCAACATTGTTTTTTGTTTGTTGTTTTTTGTCTTTGTTTTTTTTTGTTTTTTTTTTTCGTTTTTGTTTTTATTATTATTATTATTATTATTATTATTATTATTATTATTATTAATTTATTATTAATTGTATTTTTATTAATTGTGTCTATTATTGTCATTATTGAGTGTAATTAGTTACCACTGCCACCGGGTATATACCCTTTGCAGTGTGAAATAAATATATATCTTTTATTTTTCTTTCCGCATTGATACAACTAAATTTAAAGCATGATCCGTCTCCTGATGAATTTCTCTGAATTAAATTTGCCCTCACGGGTATCAAGTAGACCATCGCTGGTTTAGAATATCGGTAGTGTTGGTGATAATATTGGCAGTATATCTTATTTTACTATTAAGTGGGGTGGTCACTACGTCTCAGCACTTTGGCTTTATAGATCCAGTGGGTTTACTCTCCAGGAACGCATTCCCAAGTCACACTGATTACACTAAGGTTTAGAGAGTATCCAGATTTCGACCAGCCCCCTGCTTGTAACGTCGCCAGCGATTAGGGAATGGAGATGGGACGGAATGATCTTGATATTTACTATGGAGAGAAACCCGAGAAAAACCCGACTGAGACTTTGTCCGGGAGTCTAACCGAAACCGTGTGCGGACAGGCTGAAGATGTGACCTCAGCCACCGCAGATGAAGATAGACGATGTACCCTAGCAATGAACTGACAAAATTTATAACAAAAAGTGTGTTTTTTAGTTGGTTATTTAACGACGCTATATCAACTATTAGGTTATTTAGCGATGGTATTTGGCTAGGTGAGATCGTGATTTCGGCATAGATTACCCGATATTTGCCTTACGGTTGAGGAAAACCTCGGAAAATTCCCAGCCAATTATTCAGCCCAAGCGGGAATCGAACCCACGCCCGAGTTCAACTCCAAATCAGCAGGCAAGCGCCTTAGCCGACTGAGCTACCCCAATGGCTAAAAGTGTCTTGTTAACATCAACAGCTACGAAAGATACAGCTGTATACTCAACTGTCAAATGGAGTAAGAAATATATTAATCCAAAGCACGATATAATTAAAGTTCAATCGTAAGAAACGGGTCGCTTGTAGTCATTACAACAATGTAATGCGTTTCGAAATGTATTCGGACATGGAACACCTTCGTGTACGACTTTTCAAGGAGCGTTTCAACCTGATTTTGAAAACATCTTTGTAACTTCAGTTCTTTAGAGCCTAAAAATACAGATATTAATACTCGTATGTGTGTAAATATTGTTTGTTGTGCAACAAAGATTTCTATCGAAGCGAATGTCTGCTTCTACTTCCTCCCTCCCCAAGGGGGGATTTTAAAACAACGTCAAGATGCCCGAGCGTTTAAAATGAAAGAAAAGTACAGAAGTGGAAATTTTACTGTACCTTTAAAACTTACGTAGTATCTCTTACAAATAAATGAATATGATTGTCCTACAGGTATATAGATTATTTTCGAATAATTCGAAAGGAACACGAAATTTCTTGCTATAAAGAAATAGAAAAGACGAAAATACAAGATTTCACTAGAGATTATGCGACTTTTTCGTCCATTTTTGCAAATTTGCCCATTGTCCAATTTAGTATTTTGTTATAATTATTACATCCTACAAATTATAAAGAACATAGTTTAACAGAAATAACTGTACACAATTGGGCAGAATACTTTAGACCAATTTTTCGGCATCAGAAAATCTAAAATAATTTATTTTTGAGAAAACATCGAAATAATTTTTGCGCCATCGCAAAGCTTCCCATTTATGATGATGATGATGATGATGATGATGATGATGATGATGATGATGATGATAAACTGTAGCCAGTCAATATGGTTTAGTTTTTTCCTTAAAGAAATCGTCATATTTTATGTTTTTTTCAAAAACGAAAATTACTGAAAAATTGCGGAAAACACAGTTTAAATTTCTAGAAATCTCATGAAATAATGCAAACTCCAAATTTAAAAAATGGCTAAAATAGATAATTTCTGAGAAAAAAATAACATTTTTAACAAACGAAGCACAAATATACTTACTGTATATCTGTGTTCGTATCTACCAAGAAGTGTAGCTACATCCAAGGGATGCCATAAACCTCAAGAAACCAAACCTAACCTGTCAGTGATCCTCAACCTTACGAAAACTCGCTTATTCTATAGTTTCACAATTTGAAACACACATATCGGACATTGCACCGTGTCTTAACAGTAAAAGCTCGCACTTCTTCAATATTCAGTCATGATCCTTTCGAAAATCCCAAAATCGTCCACTTTTCATTATTTACATATTCACAAACTTAACGTTAAAATTGGTGTCCATAGACCAGTTGTCGTCAGCACTCGATGAAATGGGTAGAGTGCATGGAGGGTAAGGAACTCTGCTCCGTCGTACACAAGGGATAGAGAGACAGCATACCCGCCAGCAGCGACGATTGCACGCTAGGGTTGTGTCGTGTTCGCGGGTAAGAGACGCTAGCCCGAGCGTGCAGTGTTTTGATGACCGTTGCCATAGACCAATAATTGGACATCGAAAAATAGACTCAGAAGAAGCAGAACCAACCATTGACAACCGTCGCAAAAACCACGAAAGGTGCATTACGTTTTATACCTTCCACAAAGCAGGTAGACAAAAATCAAATAAATACAAAAACATAATAATAATAATAATAATAATAATAATAATAATAATAATAATGTAACATTGTAATATAAATTGTAGTCTATCAGATAATACTCACATAGGTGGTCACAGGTGACAGGATACCGAGGTATGGTCTAGGAACAGTGTCCCTGGATTTTTCTCTTAACTGCAACATTCTATCGACTGTCGAATGCACCAGTTCTCCTGGCTCAGATCTGAATTGTATTTGTCTTCTATACGAAACTGTGTGGCGTCGATGCGAACTTCGTGTTCGTACTTGTTGCGGCTTTTGCTGTTGATCTGTTCCAGTCAAATCCTCCGAGTCCTGCCTGTTCAATGGTTCTCCTGCTGGAGATGCTGGCAATACCCGTTGTGCAACAGGAATTCTTCCCTGCGTATTTTGAGGAAAAGGAGTTTCCACTGTGTCTTTTTCCGTTGATGTCGCAGAATAGTAAGAAGAACTCGATGAAGTGGGTGAATTATCTTCAAATGACTTATAAGAGAAAAGATTTCTAGCTTTCTTTGATGAAAATAGTAGTGCTATCGGCGAAAAGAATTGTTTGATCTTATTAGACACACTGGAACAATTTAGTTTGCCTTCGCCTACTACTCCACTTGTTTCGAGGATATCTTCCTTGCTTATGTTCACATGAGTTTCACTCCCTGCCATTGTTTCATTGCCATAAAGTGAATATTTCCGTTCTTGTGAGTCTGTAGTGTCTAATAATAAACTTTTACTAGAACCCCCTTTCAATAACTTTCTCATTTTTATCGTTGTCCTGACAGATTACTGCTCCCGTCGAGTGAAAATAAATTTAAAAAGATCTAATTATAAACTGAAATATTAAGAAAATTCAAAGCAATCAATAATTTAAACACTAACATCGAAGACGGAACACATTACAGATATAAAACAGTTGTAACCGGTACTTACGACAAATGTCAATAGTGCAACTACTACGTATAGCGATCGTCAGGTATCAGGAAAGCTCGATACAGAGCGCTTCTACGCATGCACAATCATATAATCTTGTTAACCAATAGGCTTTCTTCAGTTTCTGAGCGTTGAACCACTTCCATTGGCTGTTTTCTTGTAGATTATCGATTTATGTAATATTCTCAAAAACATTATCTGTGATTTTTTATTACCTTTCATTTTCAGAATACACAGGCGTTTAAAGATATATGACCTAGAATTTTCTGTTCGTGTAAGAGAACTTTCTAATCACGGGATAAGTTAAAACCAATTGTGTTTGGATAAAGGGAGATGTCATAAAAATGAGTTTTGAGATAAATGAAAATTACACTTCGGACTTTTATTGAAAATAATTTTCTACAATTATAAAATACATCAAATACTAGTACTGTTTTTTTTTTGCACACCCACTTGTAGAATTTAACCTGGAGAACAAATCTCCATTTGCACAAAAAATGACTTATGCCCCTTTACCCGAACACCATGGAATTATTTACATTTGGGCAAACTTTGAAATAGTTTTGCTAGTTCTTAATAGGTGACACCGTAACTCATCTGTCATAGCTTTACCAGCGAATAGGGATTACAAAGAATGGACACTGAGCGAATTTTCCTACGTTTTGTTTCTCTGTGCGCCGGCATTTAGTTCCACTTTCCAGCGCTAGAGGTTAGTGTAATCGAGCACACGCTAAGATAATAATTCAGAATAGAGTTGAGACACAGGATCCAAACATCGCTTACGTTATTGGATAATCCAGTAACGCTTTGCTTCAAATAAATTCAAGTTAACAGCTTTTCCTTATTTCTCAGTGATAAACTAGTTGTAATAATAATTTTTTTCTATTTCATATATAATAAATCATATTATAAAATAATATAATACATTATAAAATTATGTATCAAATTCGTTTAATATTTGTATACAATATAATATAGGTAGGCCTATATGGTTTTACTTCTCATAGGAGTTTTGTTTTTCCATTTTCAGCGCTATCAAATCATTACATATTTTAATTCTTGTTAGAGTCAACGTCTCAACTCTCATTATAAAGGAACTCTAGACTCTAGACATTACAGTTAATGACGGATTTATTATTTCATCGGTCCAATTTATTTTATTTGAGTACATAATGTACCTAGATGTATTAAATTGTATGTGTTATATTTCCGCTGTGTCGACTGCTAGCTGGTGTGATGTCAGTGCCAACTCCTGGGAAAAAGCAGAATCTCACACTCAAACTGGTTTGAAGGTCATTGAAATCAGTCCTGCTACATCAAAGGTACCGACGCGAAGTGTCCATACTGTATTATTATTATTATTATTATTATTATTATTATTATTATTATTATTATTATTATTATTATTATTGTTATTATCTATACGCTGGCTAACCTCTAACCTCTGAAATCCATATTTATCCCTAAAGCAATTAAATAATTAGAACCCAGTCTTTAAATAATATATTTCAGCATCTCTAAAGTACTTACAATCATAAAATAACAGAGTGGTAGCAATAGCATGAAAATGCATTGTACTTATTCATAACAACAAAACTCTCCAATTATCATAATATGTACCATATAGGTAGTATAAACAGGATAACTACTGAAAAAAGTTTGGGGCGTTTCAAAAAGTGCAATATGCCTTATGTATTTTCATTGTTCTACCTGTCGTTATAGACTCTAGTTATACCACAGTCTACTATATACAGTCGCGAAGCTTGGGGTGTATTTTTTGCAAATCTCGTGATAAAGCGCTCCAAGTGGTTAGCAACTAGAAACAATAGACTGTCCATGGTCGACTTTGGACTGTGTCGTATTTCTATCGAGTGCTAGCTCGTTGCGTATTTCACATTGATGCTTGTGAAATGTTCGTTATTGGTTGTAATGAAAATGTTAGTGGCTAAAATATAATAATTTGAATAATAATATGGGACAAGGAGGAGACGTTTGTAGTGCTATAAATTGTAGCAACAGTAAGAGAAAGAGGCCAGAGTTATCCTTTTTCCGATTTCCGAAAGATTCAGAAAGGTTCCTAGGTTTCCACAAGAATGCTGTGCAGAAACAAAACTCTTAATTTTGAAGTTCTTTGTGACTGTTAGAATACATTATATCCTTAAATTTCACAATGAAATGTTTCAGTCTAACCGAAAGGACATTAGATACCGATTAAAGTTCTGTCACTTAGGCTGCTAAATTTCCAGAGGAATAAAGGTTAGGTCTACTTTTTTTTTTTTCAGAGGATATATTTTTAATTGTAGCTATTAATTTTGTTATTATTTTTATGTGTTATTTTACTAAAGACGTAGAAAAATTAAGTTTGTTTTAATGAAATTTATTGATCACGTTTTATTTTCAATTCTGGTGGGGTTATTATTGCTTAGGCCTACTTTTTTTTTTCAAAGGACATGTTTTTAATTATAGCTGTTAATTTTGTTGTTATTTTTATTTGTTGGTTATCTAGAGCCGTAGAAAAAGTCCGTTACAATAAAATTCATTGATCACGTTTTATTTCCAATTCTGGTGTGATTATTATTGCTTAACCTCATCCCACTTTGTTAACTACGTAAGCTTACACACAAGTACCGGTACACGTAAGTTACTCCATTAATTCATATTTTCATTATTATTGTTTTAAAGGGAAATGAAAATTAATATTTATTGGTTTCATAGTTAACTATCGCTATAATCTTGAATGAGTGAAGCTATTATAGTAAATTTCAGTTCGTTTTGCACAAACAAAAATTATATTAACTTATTTGTTGCAGGTATCTTCGAGTTTATGGTGGAATTTAATATACTTCATTAAAATAATAAATTAACTTTATGCATTTAATATTTCAATAATGGAAGGAAGGTGTTAATTTTTCCAAAAGAACACGACAACGAAAGTGTTTGTCATCTGCTAGGCGAGAGATCTGCGATGATGAGGCGATAGTAGCGATCCTAGTGGTGGGCAACTACCCATGTTTGCATTTTTACTACATATTGAGCTTCGCGACTGTATATAGTACACTGTGGTTATACTACGAAATCACCCGAGGGCGAATTTTGGGCATGTGGGATCATGTGTTCCATCTATTCGTAGAAGTAGTAACTAATGAAGCCGTACTTACACGAACAAATTTTTTTTTTTAATTCGTCAAGTTTTGGATACAGTATCGAAATCTTGGGTGATCTCCCGACTGTTCCTAATTACTTTTACTTATTGCTGAGAGTTGGTTCATTTATGATGCTGCACTCCCGTCATAACCAGGACGAACAGCGTGAAAACAAATTTGACAGATAACTATGAGAAGAGGAACAAAGGTGTGCGATGTCTTGTGTAGTACTGAGGGTTATAAGTTCATAGTTTTGATACATACACATTTTGGTGGGAATGTGCCTGTTTATAAATTGTTTCAGCGAATCTCCTAATGATAACTGGGATACTTTCCACTTTTAGATCTTGATGTATCTCTTCGTTTCTTGTGTACCACCCGCTGTTATGAATTACACGTAATACTTTATTTTGTACAACTCGAATGGGATCTAATGTTGTCTTAGGTGCGTATCCCCATACTGTAGAACCATACAAAAGCACTGATCTAATCATCAATTTATAAATTGTTACTTTTTTAGATGTTGACAAGCACGAGTTTTTAAAAGGGGATACAGTTGTACCATTCTTGCTATTGTTTTTGCTCGTATATTTGCAATGTTGGTATGCCATAACAGACGACTATCCAAATGGATTCCAAGATACTTAACAGAATCCTGAAATTCAAGGGCAGTACCATACAGTGTGAGTTTAGTTTGTGGTACACTTCGAGTTCTACTGAAGGCTATGACTTGACTCTTCATTGTATTTACAATTAAGCGCCAATGTTGGAACCATTCTTCTGTAAGGTGGACATGCCATTGAAGTCGACCAATGGCTAGATCGGCATTACGATGTGTAGTGTATGCTAGTGTATCATCTGCATATAAGGCTAACCTGGTGACGTCAGTTTCTGGAAGATCTGAAGTATATGCACAATATAAGTAAGGGCCCAGTACTGAGCCTTGAGGAACTCCTCCTTGAATTTTCTTTTGTCTTGATAAACAGCCGTCTTCCTTAACACAGAAACGTCTGTTCCGAAGAAAATCAGCAATAATATGAATCAGTGCATCAGGAACCTCTGATTGGATTAATTTATAAATTATACCAGTATGCCACACAGAGTCAAATGCAGCCGAACAAATTATTAATTACTAATCGATAGTAATTCATAATTTGCTCGTATCACCATGGGTTCATTATACTGGTGTTTAAATATACCCGGCCCATAATAATAATAATAATAATAATAATAATAATAATAATAATAATAATAATAATAATAATAATAATAGGGCTCTTTAAACACCAGTGTAATGAAGCCATATTTAAAGTAATATGTGGCGCTACGGCCCGTGAAGGGCCTAGACCGACCAGCCAGCTGCTGGCCTCACGCCCACATGCCGAAGCAGATGTGAACGATCATCCAACCAGAATGGAGGTATCGTGTGGTTAGCAGATGATCCCCCCAGCCGTTATAGCTGGCATTCGCAACCGCATTTCGCTACCTATCGTAGCTCCCCAAGTGCATCACGAAGTTGGATAGACACCGGTCTCATACACAGGCCGAAATTTCATGAGAAAATTTCTTACCCCATGAGGACTCGAACCAGCGCACATTCCGTAACGCGAGTCCTAGGCAGGATGCCTAAGGGTACATACACTTTGGAGCGACGATAAACGATAAAAGAAGCAGCGATGCTATATCAGAGAGAATTGAAGCATGCATTGTCATTGAGGTGTACATATTGGAGTAACGATAAAAGCGACAAAAAACCAAAGTTCCATTTTCTTCGCTCTTATCGTTCATATGATCTCTGATTAAGATAATATTAACCTGTATAAATACCGGTGGTTATCAATATATCCGAATATTAATCGATTTATTATTATTTCGTCCTATTAAATTAATTATTGTAGATATAGACAAATTGATCAGTTGTGTACTTATTCGTCATATGTTATGCGATCACAAGAACCAATCACAACACAACGAATTTATACTGTCTTCGGGATGAGAAACGGGTTGAATTTTGTACGTATTTAGGTTACATTAACCTTGAACTTAGCAGCTGATATTTCCTATATATCTTCTTTCATTAAGTGGATGCATAGAATATCTTCTACTGATAAAACAAAATGTTCGCTTCCCGCGACCTCGTTGCTCCGATATGAACACTTGATTCTTTGATAATACCAAAGCTGGAGCGACGATAAACGATAAAAGAAGCAGCGATGCTATATCAGAGAGAATTGAAGCATGTATTGTTATTGAGGTGTGCGTATTGGAGTAACGATAAAAGCGAAGATACACGATAAAAGCGACGAAAAAGCAAAGTTCCATTTTCTTCGCTCTTGTCGTTCATATGATCTCTGATTAAGATAATATTAATCTGTATAAATACCGGTGATTATCAATATATCCGAATATTAATCGATTTATTATTATTTCGGCTTATTAAATTAATTATTGTAGATATTGACAAATTGATCAGTTGTGTATTTATTCGTCCTACGTTATGTGATCACAATAACCAATCACAACACAACGAATTTATACTATCTTTGGGCTGAGAAACGGGTTTAATTTTGTACGTATTTAAGTTATATTAACCTTGGCAACTGATACTTTCTAAATATCTTCTCTCATTAAGTGGATGCATAGAATATCGTCTACTGATAAACCAAAATGTTCGCTTCCCGCGTTCTCGTTGCTCCGATATGAATACTTGATTCTTTGATAATACCAAAGCGTCGCTAGATCATTTCTCTTATAGTTTATCGTTGCTCCAACGTATACGTACCCTTAGACCATGACGTCACGCCGCGGGACTGAAGCCATATTTACTCGAGCAATAATAATATTATTAATCATTTATTATAAATTATTTTTTTGTTATATGAAAAACTAGACTATTCATTTTCATCTCACTTTCGGTTTAGGGTACGTACATGATGGAGCAACGATAAACGATAAAAGAAACGACCTAGCGACGCTTTGGTATTATCAAAGAATCAAGTGTTCATATCGGAGTAGAGATGAGCTTAAACGATATTTTCAAGTATCTGTGACAACTGTGACTGTGACAATTAAATATCTGTGACTTTTATCGGTGATTTTGTCACACCGATATTTTTATATAGATAAGTAAGCACAATGTGCATGAATTACACCGATATTGTGTCACACCGATAAAAATTAACAGGAAATATTGAAGAGCAGTGAAATGTGAAAACGATTTCTCTATACACGCCACACATCAGTGATTTATATGGGAAAATCCAACAAATAAATTATATACATGTACCATTAACAAATAAATACCTAACTGAACAGTAACATATCCAAATTTAACCTCATGTATTAAGAGGTTATATTGTAGATATTGAATCAGTTCATTTTTAAATGTAGTTGGGTATGGAGAAATTGAGGTTATGTGATTATCCTAATCGTTTTAAAAATTGATCCTTTTTATTGTATATAATAAATAAATTATTTTAAGTCGTGCATTAACATTATAATAATGAGTCATAGAATAAAAATTAACGGAGTATAAGTATTCGGAAAAACTTTGAAAAATAATTACAAAACAAAACAGTTGTTCAGACAGGATTTTACACAAGATAGAGTACTGATAACTAATGGTGTTACTATTTAAATCGTTTAATCACTACATCATTTATAATAAGATAGTGAAACTAGCGCTGAAGTAGTTTCGGCGATTTCGGACGTGAAAATCGTTGAATTTGATTTTTTGTGGAGATGCAGTTGACCGTATATGCAAGGCATAACAAAGCCTAATCTAATCAAACCTAACCTGTCACAGATTCGTGTATGCAAGGTGTATATGCAGAGTACAAAGGGAACTACCTCAGCGCTAGTTTAGTCGTTGATCTTATATGTCTAGGCATAATAAAAACATTTCACTGGCATTATCACCTTCATTTCATTCAGACGCTAAATAACCTAGATGTTGATAAAGCGTCGTAAAATAACCCAATAAAATAAAAACACTGACGTTCAAAGACATCTGACCTACGATCGTGTAAGAGAACTTTCTAACCATGGGATAAGCCAGAACCAAAGATATAACTTTTTTTTTAATTCGTCACCTTTTTGGATACAGTATCGAAATCATTTGGGTGATCTCACGACTGTTCCTAATTACTTTTTGCTTATTGCTGAGAGGTAGTTCTTTTATGATGCTGCACTCCCGTCATAACCAGGATGAATAGCGTGAAAACAAATTTGACAGATAACTATGAGAATAGGAATAAAGGTGTACGATGTCTTGTGTAGTACTGAGGGTTATAAGTTCCTAGTTTTGATATGTACACATTTTGGTGGGAATGTGCCTGCTTATAAAATGTTTCAGCGAATCTCCTAATGAAAAGTGGGATACTTTCCACGTTTAGATCTTGATGTATCTGTTCGTTTCTTGTGTACCACCCGCTGTTAAGAATTACACGTAACACTTTATTTTGTACTACTCGAATGGGATTTAACGTTGTCTTAGATGCATATCCCCATACTGTTGAACCATACAAAAGCACTGATCTAATCATCAATTTATAAATTGTCACTTTTTTAGATGTTGACAATGCACATGTTTTTAGAAGGGGATATAGTTTGTACCATTCTTGCTATTGTTTTTGCTCGTGTATTTGAGCAGTGTTGGTATGCCATAACAGACGACTATCCAAATGGATTCCAAGATACTTAACAGAATCCTGAAATTCAAGAGCAGTACCGTACAGTGTTAGTTTAGTTTGTGGTACACTTCGAGTTCTACTGAAGGCTATAACTTGACTCTTCATTGTATTTACAAGTAAGCACCAATGTTGGAACCATTCTTCTATAAGGTGGACATACCGTTGAAGTCGACCTATGGCTAGATCGGCATTACGATGTGTAGTGTATGCTAGTGTATCATCTGCATATAAGGCTAACCTGGTGACGTCAGTTTCTGGAAGATCTGAAGTATATGCACAATATAAGTAAGGGCCCAGTACTGAGCCTTGCGGAACTCATCCTAGAATTTTCTTTTTTCTTGATAATAACAGTTTTCTTTAAGACAGAAACGTCTGTTCCGAAGAAAATCAGAAATTATATGAATCAGTGCATCAGGAACCTCTGATTGGATTAATTTATAAATTATACCAGTATGCCACACAGAGTCAAATGCACTTTCGACGTCGAGAAATATTGCTACGGTAGTAGCTCTGTTGTTGAAACCGATAGTTGTTTGTTCAACAAGTCGCAGCAGTTGGTGTGTTGTAGAGAGACCTTGTTGATATGCAGCCTGATAAGGTGGAATAAGGTTTGGTACACTTTGTAGAAGTCTGGTCAAAAGAATTCGTTCAAATACTTTGCCAAGGTCATTAATCAAACTTATTGGTCTGCGATTTGCTGAAACCTTTGGATTTTTCTTTTGTTTGGAAATGGCAGTAATATATACAAGTTTCCAAGCATCTGGAAAATATCGATGAGCTATACACTGATTGAAAAGCTTGGTAATATACGTAAGTGCCTTTCTAGGTATGTTTTTAAGTTCCATGTTATTAATTTTATCAGGACCTGGTGCCTTTTTAGGTTTAAGGCGTTTAATAATAGTTTTGACTTCTGATGGGCTCGTTAAACAAATGTACTGGATACGGGACATAGTAGGAATGTACTGACAGTAAAGATATAACAAATTGACAAGCTTTGAAATAGTTCCGCTAATTCTCAATAGGTGACACCATTATTGGGACGGTTAAAGAGTGTCGGGAACGAGTTATATACTCGTTGGTCGGGGAAAATGATGATGTAGATTAAGCAGAAGTTATTCTCATAATTGACAATATCAGCGGTTTCCAGCTAAATTCAGTGTTATTTTATAATCAGCAGTGGAGGATGAAATGTTGAATTCTATTATGCAGCTATATTTATGTACGATCGGCGATAATGATTATTATCTTCGCCATTTATTCATGGAAGTAATAAGTAACTAAAGAATCGTCACTTACACCAACAAATTATCAATCACTGTCGATTAGTAGGGTCAGATATCTTTGAGCGTCAGTGTATGAGAGTAATCCCAGAGGTAATGCACACTGCGCATGCGTTCCCCTCTCCATGGAGATACGTGGTTGTTATTTATTGTATTAATAGTTTGCTTACAAACTTTTTATGTACATATAAGCAGCAAATCATTCAGTTTCGTTACTTAAAAAAAAAAAAAAAAACTTTATTCTACACTTTGATATCTACGCTTAAATGAAGAGTATTTTGAGAAAGATTTTGTCTCGCGTAATATTTGAAGTCGACTTCAGTTTGCAGTTCGCTACCATGAAACGAATGTCGTTGATTCTTCGTAAACTAATCCTAGGCAACAGTTCACCAACCAGTTTTTACATTGTTGTTATACCATCATCTTAAACAAATGGGCAAAAAATTATTAGAAATGCAATAATTTTGTAGATTTTCCTTCATATCTCGTGTGCAAATCATACACATTTCACAACTAGTTGCATCATTAGCTACTATATTAGTTTTATTTTAAAGTATAATTTTTATGAAAGAGAATTCACTTTAAATATTTGTCTGTTAGTTAAACTTTTAACTAGTCAAACAATTTGAGGTGATGATATTGAAACGAAAATTATTCTCTTGATGTTCACTTTAACACTTGTTAAAAAATATAAAACTTTTTGAAAACCCAAAACTTTAAAAGACATGCTACAATTCTTGAAAGAGTAATATACCTTGTATGACAGATGGACGAATGAAAATAATTCCATTATTCCGTAACTATCAGTCAATTGTTTCGAACATTCAATAGTTATCATCTTAAACAACTGACATTGGTTTACTACGATCTCTTATCCATCCATCCATCCATCCATCCATCCATCCATCCATCCATCCATCCATCCATCCATCCATCCATCCATCCATCCATCCATCCATCCATCCATCCATCCATCCATCCATCCATCCATCCATCCATCCATCTATCTATCTATCTATCTATCTATCTATCTATCTATCTATCTATCTATCTATCTATCTATCTATCTATCTATCTATCTACCTATCTTTTTCAATTCTTTGTGTTTAAACAATACCTATGCCTTTTGGTGAGGCGGCACTTCACATTAGACCTCTTATTTGCATCTATTTCTTTAACACACTGCAAGTACTAAGTGAATGGGTTATTTATGAAAGAGCCTAAGTCATTATTTTGTGAAAATGAGTTTGTAATGTAATAACTGCTCTTTGGGTGTAGATACATCGATTTAGATATGAAGAGACCAAGTTTCACACTCTAATGCTTAGTAGAATTTATAATACAATTTTATTTCAGCCTTAATTTCAAAATTTCGGCTTATAAGCAGTTTTTCTTTAATTGCTAACAATTTAATATTCAAGACTTAGGCCCTTTCATAAATAACCTATTGAAGTGGGCAAATTATCATCCGGCCGGAAAGAGATTGTGTGCCGTTCGGATCTAAGTCTCGGCCAAGGTCACGACTGACGTCAGTCTGAGTGGAATGGCATAGCTCGTCTAGTCCCATATCGACCGACTCGTCCCGACGTAATTTTCGTGCGTTAATGCAATAGTCTAACTCGTCCCCACCTATTTCTCGGAGCGTTAATCCTATAGCTCAACTCGTCTCGGGTGTGTAGGAAGAGATGAAACCATGTAAAGACTAAATATTCTCTCCCACGTTGTGCAGATTTGGGACTGCGCAACCATTTTGTAGTTTGATGTGGTTAAAAGTGTTGTCTTTCATGAGTAAAATAATGTCCATTTTATAAAAAAAAATTTCCATCAAATAATGAAATTACTTAAAAATAAAAAGTCGTGAGCTTAAAAGTAAACACGGTCTCATTTTAACTATAATTTTTTATTGGGTTATTTTACGACGCTGTATCAACATCCAGGTTATTTAGCGTCTGAATGATATGAAGGTGACAATGCCGGTGAAATGAGTCCTGGGTCCAGCACCGAAAGTTACCCAGCATTTGCTCGTATTGGGTTGAGGGAAAACCCCGGAAAAAACCTCAACCAGGTAATTTGCCCCGACCGGGAATCGAACTCGTTCCACCTGGTTTCACAGCCAGACGCGCTGACCGTTACTCCACAGGTGTGGACAACTATAATTACGCGGCCTTATCTGTACAAATATGCAGGCATGAGTATTCCCCATTCTTATACTTGACCAGGTACTATCCAACTTTTTGGGGATATGAAGCGGATGTTTAAAAGGATCATTTATACTGTTAAGACATTGGATTAGCAGAAAATTGTTCTATTGATTTATTAATTCTAACAAAATTGCGACAGAGATATGAAGAGGAATATGAGAAGTCTGAACAATGGTGTAAGAAAAAAAAAGGTAGAGAATATTTCTAAAAAGGTTATGCTGGAATATTTTTAAATGGATAGTGAAGAGGAGATATCAATTTCTCTATGGACTCATTATTCTACTATGCTGCGGTCTACGATCTCATTGAAAAAAAAAAAAAAAAAAACATGGACATCAGTAAATACACACAATTGTTAACTCTTTTACAGCGAAGAAGTGAATTGTGAAAATGTTACCATTAATGTGTATAACAAATAAAAATTTTACTTTACGACACTCGGTGAGATAAAGTTGGTCATTAGAACACTCGCTTCAATGTTTTTATGTTTCACTTTACGTTATCAAAGAGGATAAAAATTATTAACGTACGTGTGAAAAGAAAATATGACAGATTTTGTTGGAATCTAATTTATATTCTCTATTTAAACAATAAAATACATTTTCAGAATAGTAATTTATGATATAAATTTGTGAAGTTGTAGTATTTTGATAGGAGTGTAGTTTTGAAAAACGATTCTTGCCATACAATGTTTTGTCTTCGATAGCCTCAAATTATTACTTCACGCACATTTCAAGCACTGATGTTATTACTTCACGGACACTATGCTCACTTCACGCATTGGTGTTGAAAAAAGCTCACTTCACACACTGCTAACAGTGCGTGAAATTGCACTTCACGCACTATCGTAGAAAAAAAATTTATTTGCAGCTGCACATTTCCTGGTTAGGTTAGGTTAGGTTAGGGTTAAAAGTCAAGAAATCCTTCCAATCGCAGTACGATCGGCCAAAACTAGTTTTTGTAATTCTAGCCTTCTTAACCGACCGATTTTATAATACTGAGAAGTGCGGATGTCTTTGAAGACAATTTAAGATCTGTGGAGAAAAATGAAATCATAAATCCCTAAATAATTCATTCTGATGTATTTTATTCTAATATGTGAGTTTTTGAAGGATAAATTAATTGATGCAATTAGAAGATAAACTAATATGTTCTATTGTTCTACATGAAATTAAAAAAAATACAAAGGTAAATAAAAATCTATCTAAGCCTGTACATGTAAACCTTCATGAACAGCGCAATATTTTTAACTTATCTCTCATAAACAACTTTGCTAATTTTGTTTGCGTTCAAAAGAAGTCGTATTTTATTAAACATAATACTGTTTTTTTTTTTGAGTACAGATATTCTAGATATTTTGTTGATTAATAAACAGGAATATCCAAAACAGAAATTGAGACAAGGAGTTTATGTCTAAAATTTTAGACTTCTTGTGGAAATTAATTAGTGATGAAATTAGTGATTTCATTAATAAGTTAATTAAAATATGAACTTGTAATAATTAATTCTAGAAATTTCGTTGTTTATATTGTATGAAATGAAAAAAAAATTAAGTCTGCAAATGTTGTAATGCACTGTTTTCTCATTAAGTAGGTAGCAGAATCATGTTGCTCCTTTACAACTCATACCATTAAGCTATTAACAATAGCACTTTCCTTTGTCGTCAGTTTTGGGCCGTGAGGAAAGAGAAACTATTTGTGGATCTTTTCTTGGCACATTACGAGGATCCAACAAATTTTCTCGTATCTGTAAAGAAAGAAAAAGATTGTTGTAACTATGTTAGTTATAATTCCAGTGTATACAAAGTGTATAAGAATCATTTTGACAATCTTTCGGGAATTGTATGTGCTATTCAAGGTTATTAAATACTCGTATTATCCTACACACGGAAATATCTTATTTTGGAATCAGTGTTGGGCAAATAGGTGGACAAGATTTCTTGGGGTACTCCTGTTTCCCCGTCTATTTTCCACTATTACGTTGCCATCAACGTTTCATGAAAAGTATCCGGTCTTACTAGACAGCATTTTAACTTACCTGTATAAGTTGTCTACCAAATATTCACTACAATATCCAAGTCACTGCGTTGTAAATGTCGGCGAAACATGTACAGTAGTGGCAAAAAAACCGGACCGACATTTGTAGCTGATTTCATAGCCTCGTTCACTCCAGAGCACGATAGACTGATAACAAAGGGTGCTATTCATAGATATTTCGCTAGCCAACACTATAAGCGTGCTAAACTAGCCCCGGCTATCGATTGGTTACTTGTACGGGATTCATATCATATCGCTAACACTGGTTTATGAATACGAAAAACTTTAGTTTGAAGCAGTAATTAGGAGAGGGAGAGACCGATTTATTAGCGAAGTGATACCTCCATATTTTTATTACATGTATTCGCGGGGATGTTCTGGCGACTTCGTTAGAATTAGCTTCCCACACAGGTGTTTCGTCACTTGTCAGCATCGGACAGATTTAGGGCCACCTTGAGCGGGGTTTTCGTATAGAGACTCGATGAAGCATAAAGCCGGAGTTAGACTGGACCCGTGGGAAAGATACTGCCAAGCTTGGGTTTTCCAAAGAACGGGTATTCTTGTGAGATATACAAACTAATTTGATGTTATGGGAAATCCAAAGTTTAAATTTAGAGATGACATATTTCGCGCCCAATAAGAAGAGATCTTGGTCCAGCTTATGAGGTCACTTTGGACCAATAGGGAATAGATTTTAGGCCAGTTAGTGACGTAGTTTTTAACCAATAGAATAGTTAGTTTTAGCGTAGGATAGGTTTTTATAAATAAGGGTGACGGGGAGCGGAGATAAGGACGACTACTATTCCGCCGCGGAGCGGAGATCATAAAAACGAGTTCGCATCGTGTCGGCGGCCCTACATACAGGGCACAATAACTACTTCGTTTGGTGACGACGACTACTATTCCGCTTCGGAGCGGAGATCATCGAAACAACTTTACTTCGTGTCGGCGGCCCTACATACAGGGCAGAATAACTACTTCGTTTGGTGTCGACAGGACTATTTCGCTTCGTGTCATAGTGTACTGGACAGAGTATTGAGTTTGTAGTATCGGATAGAGCTTATTCAGAGCCGCCATAGAGTCGATACAAAAGGCGACCAACGATTGAATTATATGTCAGCCGGAAATACATATTCTAGGGTTTACCAAGTGGATAGGACAATAAACTTATAGTTTTGAAGTTTACGCTGCCTTTTATTTAAGTAGCCGGCTTGGTATTATTCCCGACATCAACCTATACCACAACCGTACCTCGGCTACCCTGAGTGAATCTCACGCAACATCGAGACGCACCCACCCTCAAATGGCGCCCAACGTGTGGTCACAATAACCACTCACCCTCAAATGGCTTCCAACGTGGGGCTTCAATAACGACATTCCACCCACAAATGGCGCTTTCCAACGTGGGGCTCGAAGGAAGACAGCTGTTCCAGTGACCGGCCCCGGGTGCGAACACAGCACCAAACAACGCGGAGGACCGGACGGAGCATTTCAGCCCTGCATAGCCGAGGAACGACGCTGGAAGGCGGGAACATAACCAAGCCATCGCGACATCACGACAACACTAGAGAAGACAACACGGGGACCACCAGAGAAGGCGACTCGGAGAGGCGGTGGCAAGTATGAATAGAAGATGAATATATGTGTATATGTATATGATATTTTGGGGGAATAATTATAAAGTGTATATGTTTCAATTTCTGGTATGATATTTTGGGTATATATATGTATTTTTTTTGTGTGTGATATTTTGGGGGAAAGAGTGAAATAAGTGTATTGCGTAATTTGTTGGAAGTGAGTCGAGTGCAAATACAGGCCTAGTTAGATTATTATTGGGAAAGCAAGCGTCGGATAGATGACAGAGTAGCGTATAGATGATACTACGTAGCCATAGGAGTAAAGTAGTTAGGAAAATACGAGAAAGACGAGGAAATAGAAACAAGGGAACCATGGAGCAAAGGAAGGACGAGGAAATTATGGAAATTAGGGAGGAGGTCGAGAATAACGCAGGACAAGAAATAGAGGGAGAGCGAACGGTGGAAAAGCAACAGAGTAGAGACAGTGGCAAAGGGGAAATGACGCTAGAACAGTTATGGGAGCAGATGAGACAATTCATGGAAAATAAATTAGACAACAATTCAAGGGAAAGTAGAGAACAAATGAAACAAATGGAAACTAAATTAGAGAATAACTCAAGGGAAAGTAGAGAGCAGATTCTGAGGGAAAGTAAAGAACAAATAAAACAAATGGAAACTAAATTAGAAAATAACTCGAGGGAAAGTAGAGAACAAATAAAGCAAATGGAAAATAAATTAGACAACAATTCAAGGGAAAGTAGAGAACAAATAAAACAAATGGAAAATAGATTGGGGGAAAGTTCGAGAGAGATTAGAGATCATATTGCAAAATTAGCGGAGAGAGGAAACAAGATGGAGGACAAAATAGAGAAGCTAGAGGGGAAATTAGCCGAGAACGGGATCGGAATGGAGAACCAATTGAAGATAGCTATGGACAGGATGTCAGAAAGTATGAAGGATTTAGAAGTTAGAGTTAGAGATAGCGCTACTAGAGAGAATAGCGACCTAAAATCAGCTGTTGAGGAAACGATAGTGGAGAAGGTTCGAGAAATTCAGAATTCGGTGGAAGAGAAAATAGGTGAGATGGATCAGGAAGTGGACGGTCTCAAGCGAGCCATAAAGAATAAAGAAAGGGCGGATAACGAATGTTTGGAAGAATTAAGAAGTAAACTAAACTCAATAAACGACGTACTAAATGGGGGTAGTCCCGCAAATTTAAGCGGACATAGCAGCTCGGACCGTGCAGTTTCTAGACAAGAGGGCACAAGTGAGAGCCCGGCATCAGGTAGCAACATAAATGTAAGACATGTTAACAATAGTGTTGGTGAGGAATGTCAGATCTCACGGGATGATGTGCGTAGTGAGCTGATAAATGTAAACGACAAGGCATATTTAGGCCGTCCCCAGTACCCCACTCACATTTTGAATGAGATTGGTTACCCTATTTTTGATGAGGTTGAATTTTCAAACCCGCATAACTACATAAGTGAGCTAGAAACGTACTTTAGAGTAAGAGGGGTGCCGGATGACTTAAAAATGACTGTCGTACGAAAGACTAAAGAGCCGACCACTCAACTGGGCGCTAGTGGCCCTAGGGGATAATGTCACTTATGAGGAATTCAGAGAAAAATTTTCGGAGAGATACTGGGGACAAAGACAACAACAAAGAATTAGGAAGGAAATTAATCAGAGCAGGTTTGACGCGGGAAGAGGCGTCTCCATGATAGACTATTTTCTTGAAATTGTTAAGAAAGGGAAAAGCCTCAATCCGCCAATACCGGATTCAGAGCTGATCCAAACTGTGATTTCGCAGTATCCCGAGAACATAAGATATAATCTGATCGTAGCAGGGCCCCGAGACTTCGGGGAAACAATAGATTTATTGACGGCGCTGGATGGTTCGGACGCCACGCACTATGAATGTAGTGGACAGGCAGATTATGAACAGGGCAAAGGAAAGGGTTCAAGCCTCACCGACCAGAAAGCGGGGAAGGGGGCAAGTACAGCCTTTTCATCCCCAAGGAAAGGAGCCCAAAATCAGAGTAGCTGGGGTTGTGATAGGAGCCCCAACAATGCATATAGTCGGTACTATAATGGCCATAACGGAGGGAAAAGTCCCAACAGGGAGAGAAGGATTGACCCGTCCTTTGGGGGTCCTTACAATAATAGTAGGAATAACCAGAGTAGTCATAACAGGATGAGGAACGATCGAGGAGGTGTTGGTCCCGTGCGTAGGGTTAACCACATACGATGGTACACGGGAAGACAAGAAAATGGAAATAATAGGCTTAGAACCCAACCACACTGGCTTCGGAACAGAAATTACAGACAGGGATTCTGGCAGCCTAATTTTAGCAGGGGACCGCAAAATCGAGGTGATTGGAGGAGACAGGAGCAGGAGAGAGATAGGCGAGGCGTCCTACAAGAAATGGCCTCACAAGGGTGCAATAGGCCACCTACACAGTGTAACGTGGGACAAAGCAGGAATAGAGACATGAACGGACGTCAGCAAAGTCCGGTCAGAATGAGTATGGGCCGGGAGCCTATAAATTGTAGAAATAGAGACGAGGCAGCAGTGGAACCGACTGCGTCGCACTCGGGAAACTGCTAGACAGAAGTCTCAAGGGTTCGGAGATTTCCGTAGCTAAGTGCAGTAAGCCACTGTCAAAAGAATCCACCAACTCGGTAAGCGTGAAGAGACAGAGCGAGATTACTAACCCAGAGTTAGAAAATAATGGGACTTATGTATTGCCTTATATAGATGCTAAAATATTTGGGATAAAGTGTTGTGTGTTGTTGGACTCGGGCTCCACAAATAATGTATGCAGCTTGGAATTTTTTCAAAAGGTTAGGGATTCAGGAATAAAACTGCAAACGTTACCCATATGTTCACTGTACTGTGCAGGCGCCCTAAGCAAGAAGAAGGAAAAGGTAAAATATCAAGTATGGTTCGAGTTAGAGTGCGGAGAAGTGAAATTAAATGCTATTTTTCTTGTGATACAAAGGTGGACTACCGACATCATTATTGGAGTAGAAAGCTTTTATGAATGGCACGCGCTATTAGATTTCAGGGAAAACAGACTAGGTGTTACGGCAGGTAACGGCAGTGTAGGCCATGTCCCATTCAGTAGCAATAACGCTCGAGCTGAGTTAGATGAGAGAACCGCGGGAGAGATAGAATTACAGGAAGAGTTATTTTTCGTAGAGCATCTAAAAATTTGTAAGAATGTAATTATAGAGGTTAATCCTTGGGAAGGTAACGAGGTAACTAGGGGAGTGTGTCAAGTAGGCTGCGGAGAATGCGAGTTGTGTATCGGCGAATTAGTCCAGGCGAGACAAATAGGACGTAATCTCATTAGCGGTAGGGCCAGGTATTGTAATGAGATTTCGCTTGGCGATCTTAGGCAGGTAGACGCGTATAACAATAGGAAGACAGATACTTTTGAAATAGTGAGAGATAAAGTTAGCCAGGCACACGGCCTGAGTGAGAGTGAAAGAAAACGCTTAATGGATGTTGTAGGTAGCCATTTAAATGTCTTTTCAGACGCGCCGGGTCTGTGTAGAGTGTATACACACAAAATTAAGGTGGTAGGAATGGAGGAATTTCGGCATAAATGTAGACCCATCCCCCTATCTTTAAGGGATCAGGCAGACGAAGTCATAAATGATATGTTAAAAGACGGAGTTATAGAAGTATCAGACTCGCCTTATGTAAATGCATTGTGCTGGGTTAGGAAGCCCAATGGAAGCTTAAGAGTAACGATCGATGCCCGACACGTTAACTCGTTTTCAGTTAAAGATAATTTCAGGACGGAGTCAGTGGACACTTTGTTAGGCCGTATCAGTGACTGTTCTATATTCACTAGTTTAGACTTGACCAGTTCGTATTGGCAGATTCCGCTGGACGAGGACTCGAGAAAATTCACAGCGTTCCTACATAACGGGAAAGTTTATCAATATACCCGATGCCCATTTGGCATCGCGAGTTCTGGATCTGCGCTACTAAGAGCACTTGACATAATTTTTGGTGATTCGACGAAAGGTTTTCTGGCACAGTACATTGACGATTTTCTTATATATGGCAATAATGTTGATAGGCATATTAGGGATATTGATTTTGTACTTACTAAATTGAGAGAGGCTGGTATGACAGTCAAGCTGGGGAAAACAGCATTTTTTAAAGTTGAGACAGTTTTCCTGGGTTACGTAATTTCGTCTGACGGAATTAGACCGGACCAAGAGAGAATTCAGAGCATTGCGAGGATCCCGCCGCCGCGGAACCGGAAACAGGTTCGTAGGTATCTAGGTATCCTACAATACCAGAATCGGTTTCTCGTCAATTATGCTGAGCATGTAGCCCCACTCAGAGCATTGTTGAAGAAGGATACACCCTTCAGGTGGGGGTCGGCAGAGCAGGAAGCATTCGATCGAACGAAACTGCTTTTTGCCGACTCAATTCTGTTGGAAAGGCCTAACGACAGCCTACCTTTTCAGATTTATACGGATGCGTCTTCATATGGATATGGAGCAATTCTATGTCAGACAGATGAAGATAATAAGCGACATGTGATTGCCACAGCTTCTAGGGGACTGTCGCGTACCGAAAGCAACGCATCAATCACGGAACTAGAGATTTCTGCTGTGTACTTCGCACTACAGAAGTTCCGTCAGTATATCTTTAATAGGCAGATAATCATATTTACTGACCATGTAAGCCTAGCGTTTCTGAGTAGATGCAAATTGACGAACTCTAGAATATCTAGATATGTGCACGAGATTTTGGCTCATGGTGTGACGATCAGACATATTCCGGGGGCAGACAATATCTTTGGTGATTGTCTCTCTCGTTTGAATTCCAAATCGGGGCTACCGGAAACTATCACCGCCCCCGCGTACGAAATTGCCGTGATGAAAATTGATTCCACGAGGAATGGAGCTCTGACGGGAAAATTTCGGAAAATTGCAGATTTGCAGCAGGAAGATTCCACGATAAGGGCCTTAATGGACAAAGCTAGAGAAATCTCACAGGTGAAAGACGAAGTGTATGGATTGCGCTCTGGTATCTTGTATAAATTGCATGGTAGGGATATCCAGAAGTGGAAGATATACATACCTGCGAGTATGGAGAATGAACTTATAAATAACTTTCACCTATCTATGTGTCACTCTGGGAGTGATAGGATCATTTTAACTATGTCAGAATCATTTTATATTAAGCAACTGTCAAAGAAGGTTAGAAGGGTAATATCTCGTTGCGAGGTCTGCCAGAGGGCGAAACCTCTAAATGTAAGGTATGACAATGTACCACAGGTCATTATCAGGGGTAAAAAGAATGAACTTGTAGCCGTGGACGAACACGGTCCAATGCCCACATCGTCCTTCGGACACAGGTACATATTTGTTACGTACGATGTCTTCACAAAATTTGTAAAGATTTACCCTTTAAGAAATATCTCTAGTAAATTGTGTGCTGACAAGCTGGTTAGAGATTACATACCGACTTACGGTCCGGTAACAGCGGTGCTCAGTGACAATGTGTCGGTACATAAATCGAAAGTGTTTTGCAAAAGGCTGGAAGATGCGGGCGTGAAACTATACAATTGCTCCGCATACTTTCCCAGCGGTAATCCCTGCGAAAGAGCGCTTAGGGATATATCATTGTACCTCCGTATTCTGTGTCACCGAAACCATAAGGACTGGTTTAGGCAATGTGAGGTGATTGAGAGAGTCATGAACCACTCTATCAATCCAACGACCGGAATAGCTCCGATCAAACTTATGTTAGGGATCGATCCCGATCCCATGATAAAGAATTTGCCGCAGGCAATACAGGAGGGTGAGCCTCCTAGTGATGAACTACTGTGTAAACTAGCTTTCGACCGAATCAGGAAAAAGGCTGAGTATAGACTCGGTAAAGTCAAAAGATACCGCCACAAATGGGAGCCCTCACCCGGCGATTTGGTATTGCTCAGGGACGTGAAGTTATCTTCCGCCCTTAGAGGACGTTACTCACGCATGGAGCTACTGTACAAGGGGCCCTACGAAATTAAGAGTAAATACGGAGACCATACTTTCGAATTGGTAGAAAGGGGAAAAAGTAAACCTGTTGGAAGGTACCACAAGCAACTCTTGCGGCCTTTCAAACAGGAGAGGCTAGGAGGCAGGAATGAGAAAGAGTAGGATGGCTAGTCTCACGCGTACAGCTGGGTGAACCTGTACAGGGCGGCTGGTACAACCAAGCACGCAGAGTGTGTAATTGATCAATTAATAAATAAATGTAAATATGTGAATGAATGGTATTGTACATATGTAAATGTGGATATAAATTGTACATTGTTGTGCTTATTGTGTGAGAGTTGTGTACATAGAAAGGCTTGTGAAGATATATGTAATATTTATTGTAATTGTTTGTAGTGACATTGTAATCTCACTGTATTGTAAATAATGTGTTACCGGCTGATCGCGCGGGGGAACTATGAGGCTAGTTATAGGCAGAAAGCGGGGACATCTCATAACATTGGAAACTCTTTCGGGAATTTCCAATGGTTATGTAGATGGGCATTTGAAGCAGTAATTAGGAGAGGGAGAGACCGATTTATTAGCGAAGTGATACCTCCATATTTTTATTACATGTATTCGCGGGGATGTTCTGGCGACTTCGTTAGAATTAGCTTCCCACACAGGTGTTTCGTCACTTGTCAGCATCGGACAGATTTAGGGCCACCTTGAGCGGGGTTTTCGTATAGAGACTCGATGAAGCATAAAGCCGGAGTTAGACTGGACCCGTGGGAAAGATACTGCCAAGCTTGGGTTTTCCAAAGAACGGGTATTCTTGTGAGATATACAAACTAATTTGATGTTATGGGAAATCCAAAGTTTAAATTTAGAGATGACATATTTCGCGCCCAATAAGAAGAGATCTTGGTCCAGCTTATGAGGTCACTTTGGACCAATAGGGAATAGATTTTAGGCCAGTTAGTGACGTAGTTTTTAACCAATAGAATAGTTAGTTTTAGCGTAGGATAGGTTTTTATAAATAAGGGTGACGGGGAGCGGAGATAAGGACGACTACTATTCCGCCGCGGAGCGGAGATCATAAAAACGAGTTCGCATCGTGTCGGCGGCCCTACATACAGGGCACAATAACTACTTCGTTTGGTGACGACGACTACTATTCCGCTTCGGAGCGGAGATCATCGAAACAACTTTACTTCGTGTCGGCGGCCCTACATACAGGGCAGAATAACTACTTCGTTTGGGGTCGACAGGACTATTTCGCTTCGTGTCATAGTGTACTGGACAGAGTATTGAGTTTGTAGTATCGGATAGAGCTTATTCAGAGCCGCCATAGAGTCGATACAAAAGGCGACCAACGATTGAATTATATGTCAGCCGGAAATACATATTCTAGGGTTTACCAAGTGGATAGGACAATAAACTTATAGTTTTGAAGTTTACGCTGCCTTTTATTTAAGTAGCCGGCTTGGTATTATTCCCGACATCAACCTATACCACAACCGTACCTCGGCTACCCTGAGTGAATCTCACGCAACATCGAGACGCACCCACCCTCAAATGGCGCCCAACGTGTGGTCACAATAACCACTCACCCTCAAATGGCGTCCAACGTGGGAACTCAATAACGACATTCCACCCTCAAATGGCGCTTTCCAACGTGGGGCCTCAATAACAACATCCACCCACAAGTTCGCTGATCATCCACCGGAAGCCCGCGCTAAGAATGTCTATGAATACGGCCCTAAGACTTGTGGTTCGAATCCTGCCTGGGAAGGAAACTTTTTTTTGTTCCTTATTCAAATTTATTCCCATTACTTTTCGATTGCAGCGATATTTTACTACTTAATTAAGTTATTATTCCCATAACATGAATTTTACCAGCAATCGAAAAGTATTGGGAATAAATTTGAATAAAGAACAAAAAAAAAGTTTCCTTCCCAGGCAGGATTCGAGCCATGAAAGTCTTGGTTACAAGTCTATCGTGATCTGGAGTGAACAAGGCTCTGAAATCAACTACAAGGGTCGGTCCTTTTTTTTTTTGCCACTAGTTTACTTAACCCCTTTTTTAAATTTATTTATACACGCTTTAATACCTACTGTATGGTCATATCACGAGTGTAGAATCTTTGGGTATATCAGTAGGCCTTGGAGTCTATCGTTGAGTTGTTTTTTATGTAGTCAACTGTCCGAAGACACCAATAAGGCATCACTCATGATGCAACTAAGCTAGAATATAATGAAGTATGGTGACCAGTTCCTTTCCCCCTCCATTGCATACATCGCTGACTAATAACATATTACACTACTCAGACTTGTTAATTAAGACGGTGATGAATCATGGTATGCAAATTTACAAAGTGACATTTGTCACTGTGACTGAGGAAAACCATGAAAAACACCAGTCCGATTGGCCGACCAGGGGATTTGAATCGAATTCATGACATTGGAATAACCAAAAGATCGTATGTTTTGTGTTCATTTAATTCTTCAAAGCAAATCAAGACACGTGGTACTTCCCTCAGTACAAGAAATTATTTTTTTCTTTTAATATAAAATGTTTATAAAATAGATTTACTTAGTATAATTATAGTCCCAACATTAAAACTAATTTAAACTCGTAGGCTGTGTTTCGTTTGCCACTTACCTTCTCGATCAGACACAGCACAGCCTCTGTGATGTTAATGTCAGTTTTAGCAGAAGTTGGAAACCAGGAAGCAACTCCTAAATATTCGCAGAATTTATCCATTCGTTCGTCACTTGCCAAGGCATCAAACGGTTTGATGTCGCACTGAAAGAGAAGAAGAAATATATGATCTTTCACATCTTCTAGTGATTTTGTTCGGTAGAATATTTTGACCTTTTGAACCATCCGTTCAGGCTTTAATTTTTCCGCTAAGACACTACTTGCAGACCTTGTAGTTCGAAATTCGGAATGGATGTTACTACAGTGTACAAAACGTGATGACAGACAAATAATAATAATAATAATAATAATAATAATAATAATAATAATAATAATAATAATAATGATGATAATAATAATAATAATAATAATAATAATGATAATGATAATAATAATAATAATCTTTATTGTCACTGGATGAAAAACTTCACTATAGACATTGTCAATGTTACAATCTTACTGCAATACATTTCATGGATATACAAAAATAAATTTAATTATTAAAACAATGTAGATATTTATCAAATTATATAATATAAAGCTAAAAGTACTATATTTACTAGATAAAAGACAGTAGACAATATCAAGTACTAATTATCATATGTTTAAATATTAATTAAGAATACTACAACAGAGTTTAATAATAAACTTAAAAAATAAAACATAAGGTAGTGCAATTTGCTCTGTTCATTATTACATTGAAATTTAAATATTAATTGATTCACCACTAGGTTTCATTCAAAATCTCACTACTAAAAAAAATCATTAAGAAACAGTAACCATAACATTTAAAACTGCATTATTTAAAAATGTATGTCAATTTCGAAGAACTCATTCACTGAGTAAAGTGGGTTTTTAATTAACCAACTGTACAATTTTGTTTTATAACTTTCAGCAGGAAGAAGCTGAATGTTTATAGGGAGGTTATTAAACAATTTGATTCCAATCAACTTATAATAGTTTTTTGTCACACTAAGTAATTGTAAGTAAGTGTAATTAGTTACCACTGCCACCGGGTATATACCCATTGCAGTGTGAATAAATACATACACATACAAGTCTACAAAGTGGATAATCTAATAATTGCCTATTCCTCGTTGTAGGATTGTGTATCTCATTTCTCATGTTAAAATCCTGCAAATGTTCTTTCATAAACACTAGAATATCATATGTGTACAGATTTATGACAGTCTGAATACCTGTCTGTATGAACAGAGGTCTACAGTGTGTTCTACTAGTTGAAACTGTCAGTATTCTAATAGTTTTCTTTTGAATTAATAAAATGTCTGTAATATCACTAGAATTTCCCCACAAAATAAGTCCATATCTGAATACACTTTGAAAAAAGCAAAATATGCATTTCTAACATATTCAAAACTAACAATGTTCATCAACGGCATTTCATCTATGCGACAATTGACATACATTTCACCTACGTAACATTTGACATATTGAAATTATATTTCAGAAATTTTCACACAATAACGTACTCTTCACATACTACTGCATATGCATAATATACTGCATTTAAATTTTAGCATAAAATTGGGTACTTATTATACTAGTAATAAAATATTAGGCCTACAGTTTTGGAAAAAAGTTTTGAAAAAACTGTCAACCAATCTGAAGAAATACTACAACAATACTGTAGTGCAAAATTGTGGCCACAAGTTCTTAAATATTCTACAACAGCATTGCGATCCTCATACTCTGCATATCGCTGACAAATATTTTGAAGTCGTCTGCTAATATGGATTACCCAACAAATTTAATTTATACAAATTTTGAAGTATTAACTATTTAAGAAATTTATAAATATAGTTTACTAAATTCATTATTATTATTATTATTATTATTATTATTATTATTATTATTATTATTATTATCCCTGCACACCCCTATTCTGAATAGCTCCTGGGTCTGGCCTAGGTGGGAAAAACACAGTCTTGTATTGGCTTCAGGAAAAATAGTTTATGTGCGTTAATGATGGCCAATTCAAAGTTACTTATAATTCTGTGGTGTTCGGGTAAAGGGGTATAAGTCATTTTTTTGTCCAGGTGGAATTTTGTTCTCCAGATGAACACACAAATTAAATTATACAAGTGGGTATGCAAAAATCAAAGAATACTAGCAGTTGATGTGTTTTATTTGTATAGAAAATTATTTGTAATAAGGGTTCCAAGTTTAATTTTCATTTATCTCCGAACTCATTTTTATGACTTAGCTCCCTTTACCCAAACACCACAGAATTGTCGAGTGTAGAGCAATATTATGTTTTCGGCAATAGCTCTGAATTTCTGTAAGAACTTTACTCTTTTATATATAACTATTTCTTATGAGGATAGTAGATAGTACACAAACGAAAATGCATTATCGTGATAATCATATGAGTAGTTTAATATCAAAGACGGACATCTGTTGTCTCCATAGTTTTGATCTAGAGGCACTTTTTGTTTCACAGTATTCTTTGTAATATTTTAACACAATTTATTTTTATAGATGTAGTGTTAGAGTTTTCATATAGTTCACCATAACTGAAAAGAACATGACAAAATGTATAAGAATCCACTTTATCTAAATTTCGATCTGAGGTCAGATGCCCTCCTTTGATATTAAGCTACTCATATAGGCCTCTCGTAATCAACTGTGACATAATCTTGTGGTGACACATTGAAAGTGTCATCCATGAACCACACATCGCTTTGTTACAAACTCGTGTGTTCTCATTGGTCGCAAAAACAACTTTTGTTTTCGTCTGGTTCAGCTAAATTAGAGTACAGAAGGAATCTTTCTCCTCTCAGTAATTGTGTATTCATGATCAATTCCTACTAAATCAGCGAATCACTCCGGTTTTCTTGGGAGTTCTGCTTGTCGTCGTCTGTTCACAATAGGGCTTCAGGTATGTGGCAACAGTTGAAGAGTTTAAATACATGGGCCAAGTGACAAAAATATCGATTTTTTTCTTAAAGTGTGCTACGAAACAACCGTTATTTAAATACATAACGGGCCAACTAACACGGGACCTATAAGTAGTTCCATACCGTGTCCAAAGATATAGCTAGCCTCAAGGAACATCACTGTTTCCAGATAAAATTAGCTATGTGCTGTTACCAAACTACGCTTTCAGTTTTATTACCAGTCAATGTCTGTGCCAGTTATAGTAACCTATTCGCTCTTAGGAGTTTTGTAAATATAACTTCTTTTGTATGACGATATTGTTTCAAAATGAGTGATAGTAAAGGTAAGAAATGAAAAAAGAGGAAGAAAGGGCAAGGTTCTATGCAGTCTGCTCAGAAAATGATGCTTGCTTCAGTAAAAATATACAAAACAAATTATTATATAACTGTCATGTACCATAATCGAAGTAATTGCTTCCTCAAAAATTGATCATCCATATGCTGCAAGTATAATGGACCCATCTGAGTTCTATGACTCTTGCAACAACCAAACTTCAGATCTCGAAAGCTCAGTGGATCATCTCGCTACAAGTCTAGAGTAGCGATGATTCGCACAACCTTCAGTGATTTAGAACAGTGAACCGAGAATGATGTTTTCAAGAAGAATTTGAATAACATTGCCTCCTTTCTGCAGCCTTTTAATTACATCAATAGACTTTCAGCTGAAAAGAAGAGGCACTTGCAGGAAATGATGGATTACCTAAAGGATGAAAATAAACCCTTTTATGAAAACCTCCTGCAATAATATTATTTCAAGCGTAAGACATTTGTCAGAATGATGGTGCACACATGGAAGGTTTACTTCGAGTAATTTAGTCTCTCTATTATTTTAAGAGAAGTTTATTCTCTATTAAATAAGTTGTTCAGTCAACTGTCCGAAGACAGGTCTGAACCTCACAAGCGGTACCAACAAGGCACCACTTATGAGCTAACTAGGTCAGGAGATAACAGAATAGGGAGGCCAGTTCCTTTCCCCCTCCATTGAATACATTGCCGATTAGCTAAGGTTATTAATTTTAGTTTGTAAGAGTTAAAGAAAATAATCTGTTTCCATATTTATGTTCATTCACATTGTCCCATTTATTATAATTAGTAAAATATACTGTAGTGCGAATTAAAAATAACATGATAAACACGTAACATTAGACTTTCTTTCTTTACATTAGTTCAACCTCTCCCTTTTAGGTTCATTTATACGACCCACGCCACACGGGCCTTACAGGGCCGATACTTGTCCGGAGAGGAATTAAGCTATTGGATCACATACATACTTTTTTGACAACACAAGGACATTGAGGGCTTCCCTGGATGAGGGATCAGCTCAATGCCAGGGCCACCTCCCATACAACACACATATGAAAGGATTAAGGGAAGGATCGCCGTCCATGGCCGGATTTTCAAGAGGTACAATCCCGAGATTTGCCTGAAAATAAATGAGGAAATCATGAAAAACCTCAGTTAGGATTGCCGGTCCCTGGGATCGAGCCCCGGACCTCCCGAATGCAAGGACAGCTCTCTACCACGTAGCTAGCCCACTCGGTGTAAAATTAGACTTACTTAATCTAATAAAATTCTGACAAGTACACTGTGTGATTAAAAATATGTTTTCTACAAAAAAAAAAGCGTTTTTCTCAGAAACATATTTTTGTAACTTTGTCCATTATATAGGCTATTTAAACACTTCAGTTATTCATCTACCCGAGCCAGATTTTCTCTAATTATTTTAACAAGAGATTCTTCTGGCTGTTGTTCACCTACCCTCTTTATGGCCTATTGACAACTATTTTCTTGGCTGTTACCAACTCAAAATTGGAGACATAGTTATGCTGTTACCTTTAAAATTCTCGGTGAGTCCTTCAGTCACGGCTGATGCTCTACAAATGGATTTCCTAATGCACAATCAGTATGTTTTCTATTATTTTCATTGGTTCTTTGTTTGTTGTACAAGAATCCTGAAGAAGATAGTGGAAAACTCCTACAGTTGTTCGGATCAGTTCCACTTCCATTCTATTTATACTCTTTTTGTGTTTGAAACGATCAAAATCAGACCGAGTAAACTAAACTGAACCGTAACCATAGAAAATGTTAACAATAATAGTATTATAACAGCCTGTATGTGGACATATTGTAGAGGGTAACCATAGAAGAATATATATGCAAAATACCAAGACCAATAGTCGGTGTGTAAAATGGCTGTGTATGTGAAGGTATTATCTTAATGGCTCGTTAATAACTCATATGCCACGTGCCTGTAGGAAATACGTAGCATGTCAATTGTCTGTAAGTAAGATCTAAGAATATATCTTTATGTTCATTTTACTCTTACGTTCTAGAACGAAGTAAATAAATAACAAATAATTGCTTTACATCATGTTCAATATAAATACATGAAATATTTTGTTGTAAGTTTAATACATGATATAGATTTGGGATAATTTTCTCCAAGCTTAAGATGGGTGAATTACTTGCAAGGGTTCCATTTATCTGAGTTTTAAAATTCAGGAATTTTTAAATTGTATGTTTAAGTAACTGAGGCCAACATTATTTTTATCATTTCAGTCTTTTATTCTGATTAGAAATACACGTATTCACTTTAAAGATACATTTAGAAGTTATTTTACATCATAATCATAATTAACGGAATGAAAAACATTTGGAGAAAGGAAAATGTAATTCTCAGTTGAAAATATGTTCATCCGTAGGAGATTATTGTTGATTTGAATAATGATTCTGTGAAATGTTTGGAATTATGAATTGTATGAAATTGCTTCTTCATTCTTGATACATAAAAATTTATCCCCACTCATACTCGATAGGGCCTAAACTAAAATTAAGGATATTATAAAGTAGATTTCATGTTCCATAAGGGATATAGTACTACAGAGCGTCTAGAGATAAAGTGGACCGCGGCGGCCTTGGACTGGGCGAGAGTTGCCGCACCTACAGCCAGATTTACATGTAAATAACCGGCAAGTCCACTCTATTTCTAGACGCACTGTGCTTTATATTCTGAAATCTTTAGACACATTTGGGTCGCTGAATACGGCACCGGCTTTCCACGTACTATATTATATTTCTAAACATCGCAAGTTTTCTTTAAGTGTACATATATTCGTTGCCCTCTCTTCATGCTTCCATAACTTATCACTCTTATTACTGCCAACGAAAACATCGGGCGAACTGATCATAAGATCTGCTATCGAAGACAACATAGGGCCGATTTTATAAATCATTTAATCTTAGCTCAGAGGTTAAATTGATCCTCGTTCTAGCTGAACTTGGAATTTTGTGTTGTATAAAGTCTAATCTGAGATTAATTTGTCTTAAACTAAAGTTAACTTTGACTGAAGAAATTTCTCCGATTAAGTTAGATGATCCAAGTTCAGTTATTTCTTTTCTGTTTGAAGTATACGAGTGGCAGATTGTGCAAAAAGAATAACCATTATTATTAATATATATGGTAGATAAATTTATATATATATATATATATATTTTTTTTCAATTTCTTGCCTTAATATACAAACATTCTTATATTTTATAAGGCTTTATCGTGTTCAGCAGTATCAAATAACATAACCTATAATTATATTATGTTTATAACAACCATTAATTATTCATGGATATGATAGGTACATTCATAAATTTTCAATTAACTGTATTACTAAACGAAAATGGTCGTTTTATAAAGCTTTATTATGTTTAGCAATATCAAACACCATAACATAACAATTTGGAGAACGGTCAATCTTCTTCTTATTGTCCGTCATTATTTACAACGCACAAAACAAACCAGTGTCTCCAACAGAGTGTGCGGAAAGTCGCCAAAAAGAAGTTGGAAAGTCGCTAGATTTCTTATTATCAACAAAGAAAGATTAAATTTTGTCACTATGAGGTGCTAAAAAGGTCGCTAAATCCCTATTTAAGCAATATTAAAGTTAACAGAAATTGTCGTCGAAAAAGAGTTAAAGTCGCTAAACTGGCTACTCTGAACAAACCAGTACAACATGGCCCGCGTATCATATACTTCACCTGTTTATGCGATGTTGCCAAGTCCTTTTCACGTGAACTTAGAGTGCATTTGAACCTAGGTAATTTGATCGCAGAAAAGTTTTATACAATAGAAGAAGTGTCTGAACTCGGTTCACTTTCCGATCTTCGATCAAAATTGATCTTTAGTCAGGGAGTTTTATATGGAATAAATAGCAAAAGGAGCCGTGGATATGGCAAGAACGTCTGAATTGGACAGAAAATATGAGAGAATAGATTGTAATTAAACTAAGTTGATTTATAACTGTAAAAATAGGAACTGAAAAACATTTATCAATTTCATTAGAATTCTGAAAATTAATACCTGAAAAGTTTGACATAACCAGTTAACATAATAGTTCATAATTAAATAAATTGAAAATCATGTTTTATTTAACGACGCTCGCAACTGCCGAGGTCATATCAGCTTCGCCGGTGCGCCGGGATTTTGTCACGCAGGATTTCTTTTACATGCCAGTAAATCTACTGACACGAGACTGTCGCACTTAAGCACACTTAAATGCCATCGACCTGGGTCGGGATCAAACCCGCAATCTCGGGCACAGAAGGCCAGCACTCTACCGACTGCATCACCTAGGCCGACTATTCATAATGAAAATTAAACATAATCATGACGTAAGTATAAGATCTTGTACATGTGCTATTTAATGAAAGCATTCACAATTAATTACGTACGTAAGTGCAAACAAATTTAATCACAAGACGTTAACACGGATACTTACCAACTCCAACCTCTCATGCTTAGGCTATATTTACGTTATTTTAAAACAATAAACAATCATGGAGCTTTAAAGTATACAAAAAAATATGATGAAATAACTTCGTCTTGTTGCCATGGTTACCAATTATTGTTGCGGTTATGTTTAAGTTCCCATCGTGAATGAAGGAATGACTCCTTACATTTACTGTGATATTTTCATTACGTTAATGCTTATGTTTTCATTGTGAATGGAGCATCAAACGCTTTTCAACATTCCTGTTTGCCATAACACTCTACAGTGATAAGCATATCGATTTGGAAATGGTTAAATAAAATCTTCAAGTATTACACACGCTTGTAATCCTATTTTCAGAAGTTTCTATACAAAGATTGAATTTACAAAAACTTTCTCCACTATATAAAAATGATTACGTAATAAAATTCAGAAGGCAATCTTACCAAGTTTAAAGTAATCTTAAAAATAACTTACATAATATTGAACCATTCTCCATTTGTATATGAAAATTATTACAAAGAACTTCGTCTTTTATTACATCGGGTAGGGCCATAACGATATAAGAATCTCACCTTATTTGCTGCAAGCACACACGGGATAGATCTGCCACTTGGTAGACGGACGCTCTTGTTCAGATTTGCTTTCCAACGCACAACGTTTTCGAAAGTTGTATTTCTCGTTACATCGAAAACGATAATTGCTCCATCAGCATTTTTATAAACTGGATGAGTCAAGGATATGTATCTATCTTGACCTGCAATTAAACAAAATAATGTATATGTACAATACACTTAAAAATTACGTTCAGTTCTATGAACTCTGGTATCAGCTCTATTGGCTGTCTGCTTTGCAACAGATACGAGGAATCGATTCACTACATTCTGTAGAATTTGTAGTGAGAAAGTCGTTTTGCGGTAGATTTTCTCCGAGAATTTCGCCATGTCTTGCCATTTTCAATGCACTATATCTTCAATATGGTCACTTCTGAATAGCTCATTTTTGTCTAACATGAATATATTTAAAAAATTATAAGTACCGCCATTCAACCAGGCAAGCTGCTATAAATTAATGATTAATTACATAAGTTAAAATTAATGTATAAAACACTAGTGCACTACATTGAAATAGGGCTATACCGTATTTAGATCAGCCCTGGGTGCGAAGGGGTAGTGCAAGGAAACCGAGAAACCCCCGTCCATGTCCTTCCTTGTTTACACCATCTTACAAACGAACACAGAGTAAGGCACTCTGTCTGCGCCAGTGGTGGATTTCAAGCAGCCAGCAAGAACCGAAAATTCGTAAACTATGATAACAATATCATCAATAAAAATTATTTCCACATCACTTGGTACTTGGCATCAGTAATACCACTCACGCAGCTAAAAATATATTTCCTTTGTTTTATTAATTTCTGGCATAGATCACACCCTTGGACAGTCCTGGGGATTAACAAGCCGAGAGGAGAAGTAAGTTTCCCCCTTTTCTTCTCCCTTTTTTTTTTTTGAGTAAATTTAGTTACATCACTGTCATGTATTTGTAGTTGTATCAATGGCGAAACTCACATTATAAATCACAATTTCTGTCCATATTTCATGGAAGAAAACCTTGACTACAAAATAAGTGATTTTCAAGTTTTTCTTAACTGGAAGAACTTTATTCCATTTTAATAAAAACTAAGCAAAAGAAATGACAAAATTATTCTCTTAAACTACAGTTGACATCTTGGGAGCACTTCAACTGAAAACACTTGCTCAGCCCAAATTTGTCTCCGATTAAAATATACGGCACCGAAATTCCTTTCAGTGAATCAGTAAAGAACCTAGATATTTATATGGGTAAAGGTTTAAATTGGTACATTCAAGTTAGAGAAACTTGCAAAAAGGTATTCTCACTAATCTACTCGTTTAGGCGATTGAAGAACTTTCTACCCCTTTCCCTGAAAAAGATTTTAGTTCAAACACTCGTGATGCCTCACTTCGATTACTGCGATATTCTATTTACTGACCTAAGCGTTACATCGGCGCGAGCTGCAATGTGTTCATAATATGTGCGTCCGCTGAGTCTGCAATATTCGTCGGGCTGATCACGTAACACCATTCCTTGTATGCTCTCTCTTTTCCTGCTACACGACAGTGCACGCGGGACGGCCCCGCTTACCCATTGCACATTTCATCGAGTGCTGACGACCACTTCTCTAAACTGAGCTCGGAAATGAGTTAGGATCTCGCTCGGGCCAATTGTTTGGTTATGGGTTTTCCAAGGTTTCCCCAACAATAAGACAAGTACCATGGCGAATCTTCGGACTCATTTCATCGCAATACCATCCCGCTATTACCAAAGTATTCCACCAATGCTATATAACCGCGCAGTTGATGCAGCGTCATAAAATGACCGATTTCAAAAGCATCAATAAATTACTTTTTCAGACAACGATGTACACTTAGCGGCAAAAAGAATGGGCCGGCCGACAATTTCTAAGTTCCAGAGACATACATTGCGCATGCTCGTCTCGTCAACGCCATAGTTCACTAGGTAACACATAATTAAACCATTTAAATTTGATGTATTTTATAAGAGGCTAAAATATGTAATAAAATCGAATGGCGGGTTGTTGTTACGGCATTGGTATATTGAACAAGTTTGTACCGTAGTAGCTCTAGGTTCGAATCTCCCCCAATCTTCTTTTTTTTTTTTATTACAAATTTGCCATCCTATGTATCTCGCAAAGCTATAATTATGTGGCGATATATCTTAGAATACGCCCAAACTCTAATAATAATAAACCTCTCTCTCTCTTTCAAGCAATACTGCTATCTGTTAATATAACATTCTGTCTCGTCATTACGCTTGAAGATGGCACAGAAACAATAACTCGTTGGCCTGGTTCGTATAGGTTATTCTGCGTATTCTACTCTCTGACAGGACTTCGATTGGAGAAATGTCATTTTCTCCGACCAGGTAAATGTCTCCAGTAACATTCTGTGTATGCTACTCTCCGACAGGACTTTTATTGGAGAAATGTCATTTTCTCCGACGAGGTAATTGTCTCCAATAGCAATGATAGTACTGCCCTAGTTTATTGTATGAATGACCACCGATACGTTTCGCGTGAGGGTCGCGTGTTGGGGGTGGATGTCATACGATGGGGCAGGACTTCTGGAACGCATCCACGGTCTGTTTCCGGCAGAAGTCTACGAACACATTTTGGCCCCTTCCGCCCGAAAACGATATCCAGAAGGAACACTTTTCTTCCAGCAGGATAATCATCCGATACACACCGCCAACCGGATTCAAAGATGGTTTACGAGGAGGCGTGATGTCGACCCAGTCGACTGGCCTCCAAATTCACCAGATATGAATCCGTTTCAAAATTTGTGGGCTTCAGTCAAAAGGACCCTACGCTCTAATTGGGCAGAACAACCACCCGTTCGGACACCTGAGGAATTATGGGACAGAGTTCTAGATGCAAGGGAGAAGATGGCCAAGAATTTAGACCTGTTCCATAATCTTGTGGACTCCATGCCACGCATAATGAGGGCAGATGTTGACGCAGGTGGTTTGTGGACGAGATGCTAGTCCCCACCACAGCCTTCTTTTGTTAATATATTAACAAATTGTTTGTTTTTGTTAATTTAATTATTTATTTGTGTTTGATATGCGTCCGTTTTTTTAGGATGTGAAACAAGTATTTTTGTTTATATAGACCAGGTTTCACCTATTAATAGCCCACAGGTGATGGGCAATAATATTTTTACAAGGCAGGCATAACGAAGTTTGTTAACAAATGCCATTTCACATTTTAACTAATAAATTAAGTAAAAGTTAAAATAAAAAAAAATAATTTTACCGCACCAGGAGGCGAACTCACAACCTCTGGCACGGATGTAAGACTTCTTATCACTGGGCCACACACTGCTCGTAAGGTTTATTACATTATAGACGGATGACTTTCAATGAAGAGACACCACAGCAATGCCTTGCAGTGGGTTACGTTTACACGAGTGAACCGCGCGATAGAACTTAGCATTTCTATCGACCAAGAGTCGGACCATTCTTTTTGCCGCTAAGTGTACATGAAATACGAGTATAATACTCTTTACTAAAAGTAATTCATCTTTATTGAAGCACAAATAAAATAAATTATTTAGTCAACAACGAGCCTAAAGATTTTCTTTAGTTTGTATTGGATCTTTATTGAAAACTATATCTCTACTTTATCGATTTGATTCTTCAATTCGTAAATTATCATTGAAGAATACAATACAACAAATGATACACTCAAGATCGAGTCTAGCGATTTTTTTCTTCAATTTTAATGGGTCTGTATAGAAGAACATAAATAGAGACTAACATTTTTCGGAAATATTATACATTATGATATCTGCGTGTGAAACCGCATTACACAGAAATTATGACGTCACAAGATGGCGACATCACCAATAAAAGATACTACTGGATCCGCGTTGGAAATCCGGGTTTTTGGTTGATTATACTGTTAATAAATTTATAAATAGTGGTATAATAAAGAAAATCATTATAAATTTCAGTAATATATAACTTAACAATATATATATTGAAAGTTTATTATTTCAGTCATTGACTTTACTGTTGTGTATGTTTTAGGTGTTAACTTTTACATTATAAGTTACAAGACGTATAAACGTTTTCGTTGAACAGTGTCAACATCTTCAGATACGAAAAATCAATTTTGCAATATCATTACTCTCTACTTTCTCTACACATACAATGCATGTTTAATGACATACGGGGATAAAAACCTGTTAAAAATTAGTATAATTATAATACACATTAATATTCTAATATCCAAATGTGGGTGTCCCTAATGTCAACATTTAAAAATGTACATATAATGTACAGTAGATATATTTTGCAAGTCATCACATGTAGGCTGTGTTAGCCTATTAATGATGTGATGCTAAAAATGAGGTTAAAATATAAAAGTAAGCTGACTATATGTTATATTAGATTATACATGTGAGGATTTGCAATTACAATGTTTTATTACATGTTTTATTCATATTTCCATATTTTAGTGGTGCACATCTTTCCAATATATCATAGTGTATGCTTCATAGCCTGTCGTAAATGCTTAGGCACCCGACTCACATCTTGCTACATAAATCACTACATATACAGTATTGGATTTCGATTATTTATCTTGTGAATGAACAGCAACAAAACAAACGCACACCACCAAGTCAATAATTTACAACTAAAACCCAATATATTGGCATAAAGATTATCACAAATAGCTGCATAAGCATTTACGACAGGCTATGAAGCTTACACGTTTATACGTCTTGTAACTTATTATGTAAAGGTTAACACCTAAAACATACACAACAGTAAAGTCAATGACTGAAATAATAAACTTCAATATATAAATATATATATATATATATATATATATATATATATACGACTTTTCTGAAAATTTACATAAAATGAATTGCAAAATAATTAATAATATATGCCTATACTACACTCAAACTTCTTCGGTATCTCCTCACACTACACAATTCCTCGGCTTCATATCACTTAAATAATCCCCTCAACTAAATCATTAACCTTGTCACATACCGCGGCTTCGAAATAATACATGACGTTACATACCCAATCAGTGATACTTGAAATTACCTTTTGTATGAACGAAATAAGGTGCAACTTCAGTATCTACTCATCCTACACACGGGAGAGAAAACGTACTTAAATAATTTAAACCATAACTCATAGTTCAAACCTTTTCATATTCCTCGGCCTCACGTTATTTAAATATCCCCTCAACTAATCCACTAACCTTGTCACATACCTCGATTTCACGTCACTTAGCTATCCCCTCATTTAACCCATCTAGCCCATAACGAAACACAAATCAGACGTCAGTCAGTTACATCCACCATCGAATAAACCATTCTGGAACAGCACAGCAATCAAATAAAATTCTAAAATCTGCTCAGACTAAAATAAAAATTTAAACATAAACTACATATTTCGAAATAAAAAAAATTAATTATGCCAACATTGAAAACGTGAAAACTAAAATCCACTGCCTACTAAACCAACATACTTGTATCCTAAAACACAGCAATGAATAACTAATGATGTAACACAACATACATCAACATCACAGACATCACATAAGACAACAGTCCCAACGTCTGATATCGGAATGTATACTAGACCCCATTTTTCTTGTTCAATTTGTAATTAATCTTTTTCGGAAAATCTAAATCTACTCTAATGATTTCCTTATTAAATTTGTAAAGAACTTTTATTAAAGAATATAATTATTTACAATAAATGATTTACCCAAGACAGAGTCTAACGATTTTCTTCTTCAAACTGTAACCGATCTTCATTGAAGAATACAAAATAAATATCGAGTGTAATGAATTTCTTCAATTTTTAATTTATCTTTTTTTGAAGAATAGAATAGAATATCGCTATTTTCTTCCTCAATTTGGGATGGAGCTTTAGTTAGTAATACAACACAACAAATTATTTACTCAAAATCAAGTAACGATTTATTTCGAATTGTAATGGATTTTTATTGAATAATGAAATGCAATAAATGATTTACTCAAGATTGAGTCTACCCGGCAAATATTTTCTTCTTTAATTTATAATAGACCTTTACAGACGTGTGCAAATTATTAGACTCAAACGATAATATATGATTCAAGTAACAATTTTTCTACAAAACTCATTTATTACACACTGTTTGCAACAAGTAGTATTTGGTATGAAACACTTTGTTCTTTATCATCAATTTTATGCGGTTTGGCATGCTGTTCATGAGATTTTCACATTGTTTCTTGAAGTCTTCATCCCTGTGCCATATTTGGATAAGTGCTTCTATGAGGTCCACCTTGGTGGTAAGTTTTTTTTTTTTTTTTTTTTTAGTTTTCTCTTTACGATAGACCAAAGATTTTCAACTGGATTTGCGTCTGGGCTGTTACCTGGCTAGAGAAGGATGTCTAGATTATTTTCAGCCAGAAAATAATTACTGATCTGGCTTTATGACAGGGTGCTCCATCCTGCATGAAGACACATTCACCATCAGGGAACCAGTCCCTCATTTGTGGAAAAATTCGGGTTTCTAGGACTTTTTTGTACTGATCCTGTCGCATAGAGTTCTACAGAATTATTTTGTGGCCAGTAATTCATGACAATTATGAAAATGTAAAAAATATGGTGCTGAGTCTAATAATTTGCACACTTCTGTAGCTAAGAATACGATATAACACATGATGTAATCTACTAAAGATGGAGTCTAACATATTCTCATTCAATTTGTTTTCTTCCTTAAAATAATTACACAAGAATCTTTATAGACCGCGTGTTCCCAGAAATATTTGGTTTAAGAGAAATTAATTATAATAAATAAATTAAGTCTATTTTAATTTACATTTCTGTTGTCCGTCACATCACTTACGAGTTAGACTTCAAATTGTACCTAATTGCCATTGGAGTTTTAAATAGTGTTGGTTATTGTGTACAATAGGTAAAGGTTCCGGCAGTTCGTACTTAAGACTTCGAAAAGCAAGCACAAGAGAAATATTTACTTAATATAGGGTGTTAAAAAAGTATCCAATATTTTAGAAGGTGATAGTATGCATAAAAACAAGAAAATAATGTCTAATAAACATGGATCCTACAACACATACTTTCTGAGATCTGAACACTTGTTCATAGGAGGTGCTCAATGTGACGTCCATTTATGACGATGCATTTCTCTGCCCTACAATACAGCAGACTACCAGATAATCATAACGTAGTTGACACCTCTGGCATGGAATACTGATACGTCGCAAGGAATACTGAAAACAAAACTCTGTTTGCGGATATGAGTGGGGGCTAAGCAGAGATGGTGTTGTGAATTTTCGTAATCATCATGTGTGGGCTGATGAAAATCACCATGCATTTGAAGAAACAAGGCACAGGCACGATTCTCAATCAACGTATGGGCAGGCGTTCTTGGTGATAGATTAATAGAGCCATACGTGCTACCACAGAGATTAACTAGGGCTCGTTATCAGGACTTTCTTATTAACGTAATGCAGCTGAATTGGTCGGGGAAGCCCGACATCTTGATCTGCTCATTCCCCAAACCTAAATCCCCTAGACTTTTGGTTATGGGGATACATGAAGAAATTGGTTTTCCCCCATCCCATCAACAATGTGCAGACACTATAGGATCGCGTCTTCAAAGCATGTCAGCACATACAAGAACAATCAGGTCAATTTCAAAAAGTGCGTGATTCCTTACGCCGAAAAGCAGAGGAATGCATTGCCATGAATGGACGTCACATTGAGCACCTCAATATGAACAAGTGTTCAGATCTCAGAAAGTATGTGTTGTAGGACCCATTTTTATTAGACATTATTTTCTTGTTTTGATGCATACTAGCGCCTCCTAAAATATTGGATACTGTTTTAACATCCTGTATAGTGATTATATATTACTTATATTACATAATCAAGCTGAAGTGTTCAATGTACCTGCCAAATCCTTAAGTTGAACATCTATTTCCTCTCCATCTGGTCCTGGAATGGTTTTTGTGTGGACATCAATAGCAATTGTAACAGCCACTTCAGAAAATTCGTTACGTACAAAGCGATTGATTAGAGAAGTCTTTCCTGTAGCAGCATCGCCTATCAGCAAAATCGTAAATTTCTTTCTTGTCTCAGCAGCATTTGCCTGCGGAAGTTTGAAAACATATTCAAGTTCTATGTCATGAACTGCAGCACGTTGACTTTCTAAACTCCATACTGTTTGTTGCCAGTATCACCTGAAGTGAGATAAATAGCGAACTTTATATTAAAGAGTATAAGAGTAATCTTGCATCAAAATTTTAAATTCTGAAAGAAAATCATTATCATGGAAAACTACAACTCGTTCAATCTAACTGGAGAAAATAACACTTCAAAATATATGTATGCTATAATCCAGCTACCAACGTATTACACCCTTCATTTGTCTTACCTATTACAACAGAACCAGAGTTCTGTCCTCAGCACTTTTCTGTTTAACATAGTAATATATATTTCATATTCAATGAGAAATACTTGGTTGTTGTTTAGTCAACTGTCCGAATACAGGACTGAACCTCACAAGCGACACCAAGAAGGCACAATTTATGAGGAAACTAGGCCAGGAGATAACAGAGTAGAGTGACCAATTCCTTTTCCTCTCCATTGCATACATCGCCGACTACCTACATAATACACTAGTCAGACTAATAAATTAACTTTGGAGTGGTTACGTTAGAAACACAAAAATTGCAGACAACGCTCTTCGTAGATGATTTTGTGGTTTGAGTCAATAAAGTTGAATTACTGGTAACTCAAACGGAAGAAACGTTAACTACAATTTTCAAAGACAGTAATATAAGCTTTATACAAATTTAACGGTAAATTTATAAAAATAAAAATAAAATTTGACTTATCTCTCTTGGTTAGAATGAAACAACTAGGGGGAATCAGCATCACTTGAACATGAACATTATGTTTAAAAATTATTCATTATCATTGAAATCACAAGAAAATATTAAAACTTAAAACACAAAAACCTTAACGGAAAGAGTGACAATCCATATTTTTTCGGGGTCACGAACGTTGAAAACTGCATTTCAGTGAAATTTCTAAGCAAATCAATTTCTTGCGGCATTATAATAAAAGTAAAGCAAAAGCGAAAAAGTAATACAAGATAAAACACAGAAATGTATCATCGTGTGATTTAATATTGTGCATAGGTTCTCATAGTAATGGCTTAACTCTTACAACGAATGAACTTCATTTGTTGTTGGACGACCTTTCCTTAGCCTATGTAGAAAATTCAGCGGAATATTCACCGATATTTTTCATGTACCAAGGAGCACATTTGTTTAAGATCTTGCTACTTGTAAACGTAGTCAAATAGGAATTTATGAAAGATCAAACAGAGGACAGGTTTCCTCGGGGCACTTCCAGTTACTTCGTCATATTTCTGGTTTTCTATAGCACGCGACACTGAAGGTTTCTTTGACGAAAAAACTGGAAAAACAATCTAATTTTCAGAGGAAAGACAGTTTAAAATATGAAGAATTCATATAGGACGTCAGTTGAATTGAAAACGTATTAGAAAACGGATAAAAATTGGAAAAAAATTATCGGTGTAGATAACCTAAAATGATTATTTAACACGTAAAATAAAGCGGTAGAACACTAAAAATATAACGCGAAACGCATATTTCACTTTACTTGGTACATGCAAACCATACAGAAAACCTAAACTAATCTAACCTACAAGATATACGATAAGCTTAAACGAAGCTAATCTAACCTAACCTGTCGCAGATTCCCGCAGATTAGAAAAATTCAGGTTTGAAGTTTCAGCGTCGCGTGCTATAGAAAAGCCCAGTATTCGATTAAGCCAAATTCAAGGAATTCTTACGGTGAAGTTGAAAAAAGCACATCAGAAATATTCAGAATTTGATATCGACAGTAAAGTATAATGAGAGGGACTAAACCTAACCTGAACTCTTCTCCGAATGGTTCTCGTCTCGTCTCGTCTCGTCCAACAGGAAAAGAAAGTTAGTCAAGGCACTTGGAAGCAAGAAAAACTTACGATTTCCTGTGAAACCTGAAGATTTGTAGCACTGACAGTAGTTTTTCGTAATATTTGGTGTTGTTTTGATTTCGATGTTCGTCTTGAGGAATGTTTAAGTTGGGTTCCGTATGTCAATGTTTCGGTTGCTTTTAGCTTTTCAGCTGAATTAAAGGTCAGAAATTCACGTCCTTTTCTGTCAGAATCTACAGCTAACGAAGTAATACTTTTAATTAACATTCCTTCAGAAGCTACTTTTGACTCAGAGTTTTGTTCTGGAACTTTTTTAATATCTTGATCACTGTCGAGATCTGCTGAGTTTTCGAGGGACGCCATTGCCGTATAGTATGATAAACTTGAGGACAAAGAAGAAGTGATTGCATCATCTTCTACCTGTTTCAACAACGACTTTGGAGTAGAAACTCGTCCAGAATCTATTTCCAACGAATCATAACTGGACTCTTGTCCTTCAAGTGTAGAACTGTCTTTATCGAGTGATTCATTATCGGTAGAAATCTCACTTTGATCTCTGGTTTTAATTATAACTCCATTCTGATGTAATGAGTTTTGATTCATTGTTTTTAATGCAGACGACGTTTCTTCAGCAGTGAGGTTTCTCCCAATTCATTTATTTCCTTATATTTTTATGCACTAAAACACGTGTAATTACAAATCTTACGATTCTCCTACAGCATTAAATTCACTTATTTGAAATCTAGCACACACACTGTCTACAATTCAGCAAACCAAAACTGACTATAAACTGCATAGATTATGCCGAAACACGAATCGAACTATCACTTCTCAGTGCCTTCTGCTTCTTCTTTCTCTCAGATATTTAGACACGTCTCCAATTTTCTGACTGGAAATAGTAAATTACTCTGGCCCTAATTGGCAGTACTGTATATAACAAAAATTATCATAGTAACTTATCGAAAACGAAAATATGGATGTAGTAGTACCAATAGAATATAGACGTAATCAACTTAATACATTAATGGCTGAGAACTAGACTGTTCTAAGTCCAACTTTTTATAAGAAAGAAATCTGTGTTTCATTGTGTTCCAGTTCTTGTCTGTATATATGAATCGAACAAAATTGTAAATATTCCTCTCTATAAGGTTGCTATGAAGCTATTCCAAATTGTTTCATGAAGCTTTGAATGTCAGGAGCTCAGGAGCTTAAAATAGTTCTCCTAAAAAAAAAATAAATAAATAAAAAAATAAAAAAAAAGGGTAACATGGACTTGGAACAGTGTGGTACTGGGTGATCCAAATATCAATGAAATATCAATGTGACTACAATACCAAAGTCTGAAAATAGAATTCGCTTATAAACAGACGTACCAGTGTTCAAGTGAAATTGGACTTAACATCCGCATTTCCCCGAAATGAATATCTTATTATCCTTCTTCTTTTCCTTAGGAGTTTTGAGACGCTTTTGATAACAGCCACTTATTATATTATCGCATGTGATAGAATATTGCACTATAGTAAGCTCGAAGATAAAGACATTTTCAGGAAGAAAGAAATAAATAATTAAAATAATTATTTATTAAGATATAGTAAGTTGACTTTCATAGCAAAAATTTATATATATATATATATATATATATATTCATTTTATTTATTTATTTATATACACGTATATAATGTGGCTACGGAGAAGAATGGAACGTGTGAAGTGGGCAGATAGAATAAGAAATGAAGCTGTGTTGGAAAGAGTGGGTGAAGAAAGAATGATGCTGAAACTGATCAGAAAGCGAAAAAGGAATTAGTTGGGTCACTGGTTGAGAAGAAACTGCCTACTGAAGGATGCACTGGAAGGAATGGTGAACGGGAGAAGAGTTCGGGGGTAGAAGAAGATATCAAATGATAGACATTAAGATATATGGATCATATGAGGAAACAAAAAGGAAGGCAGAAAATAGGAAAGATTGGAGAAAGCTGGGTTTGCAGTGAAAGACCTGCCCTTGGGCAGAACACTAAATGAATTATTTTAACTGATGATTATTCATGTTATAAGGAAGAAAAAATGTCCTCACAATTTTTTTCTCATTGCAATATTTAACTAATTAAAGTTTACAATATTAGGCGTTTGGCAACGTTGCTGGATAGGGAGGAGGGGATTTACAAGTACACAGTACAGCTCAAGCGGGTACAGACATACCGGTACAAAGCAGATGCTCTGTTCTAATGCAAGGGCGGACTGTTGTTGACATAAAACGAACAGCAAATACAAACTTTCAATCCCATTAATAGACCTTTATGGTAAATTTTCATTTTATTTAACAATATTTGCAATATTGGTCCATTTTTTTTATTGTACGTCTAAAAATAAACAATAATGGTTTACTACATAAAATCACACGAACTTTTTTTTAAATGCAACACTTTAACCTCTCCCGCTTCCATAAAGCAGTACCATTTTTAAAGAAATTTCTGTTTGCGATTTTCGAAGGTGGTAAGAGACTCCTACTGTCCGTTATTCAGGAGAAGCCGAGCGGAAAGAATGTGACCTTCTTGACTATCGCTGTTGATTATTATAAACATCGCTCAGATAAGCATCCCAGTAGCCAGGTTATTACTCGTGCAGGAAACATGAGTAACAATGCGTGTGGAAATTAAAGCTAAATTGAACAGAAGGAGACCTAATGTTTCCGCTTACTGCAGTACAAATATTGCACGTGTTGTCGTACGTTATCTGCTCACATCCCTTCCTCCTCAGTCCGCTCTCGTCTTCTCCCTAGTCACCGACAGTAGTTTCTAATAATCGTTGAGAAACCGCTACAAAAGTTCGGCGATTAGGTAACCTTTATTGTGGAAAACATTGATGGTACATCCTTCTTGCCTCACTTGAATTATGACGACTTTCTCCATAAATTAATAGCATATGACATTACTAAACAGTGAATGACATTGTAAGTAGTTTATCGAATACCTGGTACCGAACTGTCATCCGCTCTGCAGTAGACCTATGGACAGGGAGCTTGAACTCAGCTGATTCGTACTTACGTCTATGCAGAGTACTGCCTGCTGAACACGTTGCCACGTCTCTCACGCCAGAATATTAACAAATTTAAGCATGCAATTTTATTTAATTTCACGAAAACGTAATAGAACACAAATATGTATTTAAATATTAACCCTTTTGCTAGATAGACCTACTGATGTAATTGTTTTCGTAATTTTACTAACGAGATAAGCAATATAACGCGAGTAAAATAAGAGAAGAATTTTTTTTCTGCGAAAACTATCAAGTTTCGACCCTATGTTGTATGGACATTTTTTGATCCTGTAGACTGCCCCCGACGACTGTAAAAAGGACGGCACCTATACCCCTACACTCTGTGTATGTATGTATGTATGTATGTATGTATGTATGTAGTAGGTTATTTTACGACGCTTTATCAACATCTCAGGTCATTTAGCGTCTGAATGAGATGAAGGTGATAATGCCGGTGAAATGAGTCCGGGGTCCAGCACCTAAAGTTACCCAGCATTTGCTCTTATTGGGTTGAGGGAAAACCCCGGAAAAAACCTCAACCAAGTAACTTGTCCCGACCGGGAATCGAACCCGGGCCACCTGGTTTCACGGCCAGACGTGCTAGCCGTTACTCTACAGGTGTGGACTGTATGTATGTATGTATATATGTATGTTATATATGTGCATATACATATATACTGGTTCTTCTAAATTTTAGTTCATAAAATATAAGAGATTACGTGCGTAATGCAAATATTAGGCCTAACTGTCATGAGAATACATGAAATTTTCATTCACATTTCTGTAAATTTTTTGTTATTTTTTTTCGGTTATTTAATAGCAATGTATCAGCTACTATATTATGTATGTAGCTTCGATGAAATTAATGATAGCGATAGACCTATGGAATTTGGCGAAATGAGGCCGAGAATTCACTATAATATTAGGCCTACCTGAAATTCGCCTTACGTTTGAGAAAAACCTTTGAAAAAACCCAATCAGGTAAACAGCCCAAGCGGGAACCGAAACCACATCCAGTGCAGCTTAGGATCGGCAGGTTTTTCTGTTATCATTCTATAGATCATTCTGACCACTTTCAGTGCCTTTATAATATGACGATTCAGATGATGATTACGACAATGATTCATATTTTCAATATGTTCTAGTCTAGTAACAAATTAAACTAAATGGAAATACAATGAAGTATGTATAGGGTATTTCAAGAGTCAGTTCAAACATTAAACCGCTATAAATATTATAATATTTGACATAGGGAAAAAACAAAAACATTACAGTGTTGGGCAAACAACGTGGTTTACGAAACATTGAGAAGATGTCCCCCGTTCTCTTGTTCAACGTACAGCATTCTGTCTGCGACACTATGCACAGCATTTTGCAGATAATGTCTTGGAATATTGGCGATTTCTTGCGAGATAGCATCTTTCAGTTGCAGTAGAGTTGTTGGATGTGTCAGGAAAACTCGTTCTTTAAGGTAACCCCACAACCAAAAGTTCTTCACACTCGACATAACAGACAATTACTCATTAATATCATGAAATTAGAAATTGTTAATAAATTACGAGTAATATTCCATATTGTAAGTTACATGACTAACAAACTTTTCTGTCATGGGGATGAGATTATATAAGAAGCTTCCCAGTCAATATTTTAAGTTACCAAACAATAGTTTCAAAACTAGATTTTATAATTGGCTTCTAATTAATCCTTTCTACTCTGCAGATGATATTTTTAACATATATTCAAAGGAAATTGTTTTTTTAATAAATGAAGTTTTCTATCTACATTTAGTTACAAATAATGCATTAAGAGAGAAGTGTTTTCATTAATTTCTATATAGTTCCAAAATATTTTGTGTTTTCATTGTTCTAATTAAACTTTACTGTGTTATATTATATGTAAACTATTTTCTACTTTGTTTGTTTGTTTGTTTTTTTTTTTTTCACTTTCCGTATTTGTGACGAAGCCTATCACTGTTTGTCTAATGGCTTAAGAAATTGAATTGAATTGAACTATAATGCATTGTAAACGATCTATGAGGTCTAGTTTTGAATCATAAATAGTACGTCAAGTTCTGCACAAACAAGATGCTGTGTCACGCGTCAAACATGACGTAACGTCAATATAGTCTATGAACAGCTAACCTTATGCCCGTACACCCTGGGAAAAAATACGGTCCCTACTGATAACAATTTCGTTTGTATTGTTTTGTTTCTAATATACTTGATTGATATTGATCTACAGTTCTAAGTAATCCGTAAGGGAATAGCAATCATGCCCAAGCCCAGACTTCCTTACAGCCGGAATACATCACCTTACCTGGTTCTCATTACTACTCGTAGATATTTCTCAATTAAATAACATTTTCTCTTTCAGCACCGTTTCCGAATCCAAAGGCAGCAAAAATTAGTCCATCATTAAAATCCAATCTAGACTATAAAAACTTCTCCCTTATCTACCGTACTTTGCAGATTGGAGTTTTGGGCGAAAAAGTGGCCTAATTGTAGTGTTTTGGTAGCTGAAGATAAAGAGAATAGGCATTTTTTAATAAATAAAACTTTTGATTTTTGAGGCCTTTCTGAAATAGATAACCATACTGATTAGGTACTCTAAAATTACTTTTTATCTCGAATGGAAAATGTTATTCTTATGAAAACAATACTTGTGTAGTGTATGAAACATAGATCTACTACAATGTACCAACAATTTTTATAATCCATTAATCGAAATTTACCATATAGCGTCTTGTAAGTAACAAAATGCATGAAACCCTATCCCCAGGTCAATTGAATCAAGTTTGTGCGGTACCACTCATATCTAAAGACTTCATCTTTAGCCAGATATTCGAACTGAAACCAATCAAAATGAAACAGAAATTAGAGAAATGCGACTAAAAATAATTAAACATTTCGAAGAGATATAAATATACAAACAAACATTCATCTTGCATTCCTTTCTTTTAGGAAATAACCACATTTTAGAACTTTACATATTTATTATAAATTACAAAATTTAACTATGAAACACTTAAAACATCTATGATATTTTTATTTAAATTGTTATATAATTATAAGTTTCAAAAACTTTAATCATGCCAAAAATTTTCTTCCAAGCAGCGTTCTAATTCAGCAATGAAATATACTTAAAGTACAATGGTTTTGTATTATATAGTACATTTAGAGGGCATTTTTAAGAAATATTTACATATTTAAATCTATATACATCAATTTCGTGAGGACTGTAAATCACAAGATATTCCAAGATTAAGCTGTAATGCATTTCCCGTCTCGGTTTGTCGTGTCTTCCACTCCGAAAGTTCACCATTGTATACATATGTTCACAACAGTTCTTAATGTGTTACCAGCAGCAGAAGAATTTAAATTCTCTTCTAGATTTATGTAGAGTTATTATTTCTTGGTCTATCTTCGCTTTTACCATTCTGTCCAGCATCTGCAAGTAGAATGAATAGCGATTGTCTCGCCTATTTCAAGAGTTCATTGAAACTTATACACGACATTAATTTCTAACCTCGGATCATGGTATTAAATTTAGGAAGGCTTTGACACATCAAAATGGGCACAAAAATGAGGTCTTTGGTGTTAGGGGGATAGTTAATGATATTGTAGTTAGAGTAATGAGGTAACTAAGTATAAAGACAGTGTGAACAGTTTACATGAGACAGGCCCATCTTAATTTAGCTTTTTAAAATAAAATATACTCTTCTCTCATTCTAAGCCGCAAAACTTTTAAACGAACACATTATGCCTTATTTCATTTTATTACAAATAAACAATTTTCCTTTCCTCAAAACAGAGAATCACTGTTCTGCTACGACTGCAAGAGTGACAATCTGTACAGGTCGTTCGGTTAGACTTAAGCTATGACTTGCGCGAAGGAGGAGAGCCGGAGTCAGCTGGCTTGCCTTAGATGTTGCTCCTCTGTAGGCGGAGAGTTGGATTATAATACTACCTAGGCCATTCGGTATCTCTTGAAACCTACCTGCGCGTCACGGGAAGAAGAAAGTGGACTGATAAGCTTCCCTTTCTCACTACGCTTCTACATGTAGCAAGCGAACTCACTTACCCCCCACTTACGAGATAACGAATGACTTATACTACATACTACTGTATTCTGAAATAATTTCCATACTTTGAAAATTGTTTCCCTTGCTTGACTATGAAGTCCTTTAGAAGAATAAATTTTACTGTTTTTGTTTTTACTGGAATCCTGTTGATCCATTCTGAAACTGTGACTGTATAAAATTTGACCGATGTTTCTTTTATTGCAAATACAGTATGATTGTATCTAGTTCGCTGCTAAGACACAACTGAGAGATTTCTTCCCCCTCCTTTGCAATGTGCTATATGACACTGCGCCACCAAAAGCCAGAGCTCAAGATCTAAAGAACAACTTGTAGAGTGCATTCTATTTTTTCGACCTGTTCCACATCTCAAGACTACAATGTTGATGTAAGATCTATGAAATACAATAAATTAAATTAAATTTAAACAGGAAGTCTGGCTGTATTTTGATAAGGAAAATGTCATAACATTCAAGTTATCAACACCAGTTCTTGGAGATGCACACTGATGGTGGTTTTTATTGATGGTACTGTTGAGATTAGTATGACTCAACTCTAGTAAGTGGAACGTGTAACACAGGACAAAGTAAATTTATACAAGGCAATCTGACATTTTTAAATTCAAAATAAATATACTATGTAAATTGGTTATTTGGCCATGTAGTACTATCTTAAAGTCCATGAAATTTCCTAATAGCGAAATAATATTCTAAAGAAATGATTCATACTTTGCCATCGTGTTACCTCACCTCATCTTATAGTTTAGGAAAACCTCAGTAAATACCAACCAGGTAATCGACCCAAGTGGGTTTCGATCCCACTACAGAGCAAAGCATCGAAATATGAGTCCCGTTCTCTATCCTAGACCACACCTGTGGCAAAGGTCAATGTAATCGCCCTTACCTTTACTTCAGATAACTTACCATGTTGGCTAAGGAATCAAAAGCCGCACTCACTTCTATGTTGTCTTTTGCTGATGTAAGGAAGAAGCCATCAAATCCTGAGGCTGTACTGTAGGCGCGTAATTCCTCAATAGACTCGTCGTTTAATTTCCTGAGATCACACTTAAAAGAAATAGAAAGTTACATTATCCTTCTTGTATATACTACATAGTCCTCCGTATATGACACTATGGGACGTACAGAAATGTTGCCCCCCCCCAAAGTACGCCTGTCGTACGTGCCGACGTACAAGGGCGTTTGTCGGGTGTTGCATGCATGTAGTTCAACTCATCCTGTTGCGATAAATATGATTACTGTTGTTTTCCAAGTCTAGGGTAATTATTGCATACATCCTAATTGCAATGGAAGAACTCATTGGTGGTCTTTCTATTTGAAAAGTCCACTGCAAGAATGATGGATGTCACTTTCTTGTCGAAAATGAACCAAGACTGTCAATGCATAGCTTAAGACATATAGAATGTACATAGAGAGTTATATGGCATTAGCACTGATAATCATTGTCCAGTAATGATCGGAAAATCACAGTTAAGCTTTGAGCACTAAGTATTTCAAACTTTCAATTGCTTCTCCTGAAAAATGTATTCCAAATGACATCCAACATTCTTGCAGTGGACTCTTCGTTTGTATAATATGATAATGTATGTATTTATTCACACTGCAAATAGGTAAATACCCGGTGGCAGTGGTAACTGATTACACTTAATAATGACAATTAGTAATAAATACAATTAATAGTAAATACAATTAATAATAAATTAATAATATTATTAAAAATAATAATCGTAATTAATGCTAATAATACACTAATAAAATAATTAAATGAAGCACGACCACTTAAAATAACATTTAAAATAAATCTAATTTGTATCTTAACTCTAAGTTTGAACTGAGACCCACGAGTACGATATGTTCATACCTATACAAATACCTTTCAGCACTACACTCATTTCGCTTCAACTCACTCACTGCGCTGGAACTGCGACACATTTCACTGACACTATACTGATTTCATTAACATTTCAAAAACATTTCACTGTTCAAATGCTTTGCACTACCGCTATAAAATATAAAACTTCACACTTCACTGACACAACACACTTCTTCATTGATACAACACTTCATAATAACAAAACACAATTACACCTTCTTATTCTGAAAGCGCTTTAATAGACGGTAGTATATTATATACACTACCGTCTATTAAAGCGCTTTCAGAATAAGAAGGCATATAAGGTGGAGCTAGTTCAGACCAGTCTATCTCGACTAGCCATAACAGTGAAGCGGCGTTGCTTAGTTAAATCGTCGTGAAGTCCCGCTGCAGCGTCGCGTATTAGTTTCTTTCTTACGCGCACAATATTTATGCCTAGAAATGAATTTTAAGCTGTGCCATTCGGTAGAGCTACGAATTCTGAATTGAACTGTACAAGAATGGCAATTATATATCAACTGGCTCGCGTATTATCGCTTTAAGACTAAACAGAGATATCCAACCTACAATATACAATATATTTTCCTCTGAAGTCCCTCTCTGTAAACGAAGATAGATTCTGTTTATTTTCAAATTCAGACGTGGTCTGTTTTCTCTTGTGTGATGTGTAACTTACCGTAACAATGTCTCTTGAAAGGATTGGAAGTGGCTCTGATATTTCATCTGTTACACGCAAAAGGATAGTCCTACAATCACAGGCGAGAAGTATATAATTTTTCTAGAGGACTAGCTTATGATGCAGTGCGTGTAAGTTTTTCACAAAGAGTCTGACTGTGCAGAGGCATACGTTATCTCGTATTCTCGGACAGGGCAAAGAGACAATTCAAATAGGTGGTATACCTGTATTTACCTCTCTTGGAAAATAACGCAAAACGTGTTAATTATTTGGACGATTTTCAGAACCGTGTATTACTTCATCGTACGATATTTTAAATAGACTATATTAGTAGTATGTGTTAGCAGTGCCATTATAGAACGTGGAAAGCAAGAAGAAAGCCTTTCGGTGTTGGACCCCGGACTCATTTCACCGGCATTATCACCTTCATTTCATTCAGACGCTAAATAACCTAAGCTGTTGATAAAGCGTCGTAAAATAACCTACTAAAAAAAAAAAAAAAAAGAAGAAAGCTGAGAATAATCACGCATACGATTTTCACTTTTCATTGGAATATTACACGTGGTATAAGGCGAAATATTGCTTAAACGTATGAGATATTTGGTTGATATTGTAAACATAAACACTCCTGCCTCTTTTTCGATGAATTATACGAAAAGTATTAACAAAATTCTTGCTTAAGAGCATTAAAAACTTTATAATCTGAAGCAATTTAGTTACATTTCACTTTTAAAATAAATACAGGCATGCTAGAAATGAGAAGATTTTATAATTCCAAAACTCAATTTCTATTTTAAAAATCTTGCGTTGTATATAATGTATTACATTTTATACGTTTTTCTAATATACAAATTTACCTTCAATATATTAACGATATTATGAGTTACGGTTTTCATTTTCACTTCTATACAACTACCTTCACGCGTAGGTTTATACTGACAAGGCCAGAGTGATAGAACATAGAACCCTGGACCTCTAGGTAGGTATAAGCTTGAGGATTAAATTAAATTAAATAGGCTTGATTTAACAAACTAAAAGAAAGTAATCTTCAATTTCAATATGAACACTGAATTAAGCCAACAGATTTACTTATATTCTTATAGCCGGATTCTTAGCCAGACTATAGAACCCTGGACCTTTAGATACGTAAAAGTTAGAGAATAAAATTAAAACAAAGTTAGTTTAACAAAGAAAAATAAAATAATCTACAGTTTCAGTATCAATACTGAATTATGTATGATCATATATTATGGTTACGTTGCATTATAGCCAGATTCGTAACCAGAATATAGAACCTTGGACCACTAGGTAAGCATAAGCTTGAGAATTAAATTAAATTATATAGGCTTCATTTAACAGAGGAGAAATAAAATACTTTTCAACTTCAATATCAATACTAAATTACGTTTCTACATATATGTTTACGTTTTATTATCACTAGATTCGTAAGCTGCCCCTACAAACAAACTGTATCTCATCTTTTCTCTGGAGAAATAAACAATAATAAATTCAACTTTGCTGTACAAGGAAGTCTGAACATTTGGGTAAATTTTCTCGCCCTTAATTTTTTCAGGAGAGTATTTCCACATGTCAGATAGTGCAATACAATATGCAGTATTCTTTTTTTTTAATTAAACAATTCTTTGTCTGAAATTAGCATAGTAAATTTCTACATATCTACCACTTTATTTCGCAAGTTAATGACTCCAAAATCTACTGATTTGTGAAACGAAGAAGTAATAAAAATTGGGATGAAAATTACTTCAATAAGAGTAATTATATTTAAACATTACACACAATGAAGGAACAGGTCTCGACCCGCCCGCTTGCTGCAGCGAACAGCGACTGATAGTTTCTGTCCTTATTGGTTTTCTCTGTCTTTCACGTCTCGTGCACCATGCACCATGTGACAACGTCGTACTGCTGCCAACACTCGATTGGCGTAGGCCATATGCCTTCTTATTCTGAAACCGCTATAGTAAAGTCCTTAAACCTATTTTTAAATACATTTTTGGTTATTAGTGAAGCCTTTAGTAAGTCTGCAGGTAAAGCATTCCAGTCCCTGATAATACGATTGAGAAGAAAACAACTTTCCAGTGTCCGTCCTCTGTCTTCTTTTCCTCAATTTATGAGTGATAGTTCCTTGAAGAGTAATTTGGCGGCTCAACCTATTTTTATGTCTCTCCAGGCAGGTTCAAGTCTGTATGTTTTGAACATTGCGCATAATCGAATTCGCGTTCTCCTGTCCGTGAGTGTGTCCCATTTTAATGTTGAATTATTACGACAACGCTGAGAGCCCGTTTTTTAATCTTTTCCAATGTCTTAATATGTTCTAATCTGTAAGGATCCCAACATGCAGCACCATATTCTATTACTGGACGAACTAGTGCAATATCTTTGGATTTATCAGAGCCTTTTCTTAGTACCCCCATCACAAAGTGTAACGCTCTCCATGCTTTTCCCGCTGTGTCAGTAACGTGTTCCCCACAGCCGAGATCGCTGCTCAAAGTTATTCCTAGGTATGTACATTTGTTAACTTCCGGAATGGTTTCACTGCCTTACGTATACAATGCGATTATTTTATTTATTTTTCTTGTAAAACTGGCGGCTATGCTCTTTGGAGAATTTACTTTCATTTTGTTGGCCATTGCCCAATTGTTTAGTCTATTGAAGTCATACTGAAGAAGAGTATTTTCATAACTATTTATTTCCCTGTATACGATACAATCATCTGCGAATACGCGGAATACAATTACCATCTTTATACAACAATGATGGTAATCTAAAATTATTGACTTTAGTTCATTACTTCATTGTTGATGTTAACACAGCATTAAAAATAACTTGTAATCTAACTCTGAGTAATCAAAATTTGTGTAATTCAAATTACTAAGTGATATACCTGCCACAATTATTGAAGACCTGAACTGACAAAATATCCCAAGTCCATTGAAGTGAAGTTTTCAGGAAAGCATAAAAAAAAACTATAAAGCTTGCCATATAAGGGTATTGGAATAAAAATATTTGTATGATTAAAAGACACAAGCTTAAATAGGATTTGGGACATTCCTTTCACGGGATGGTAGGATATGCAAGTCACAATATATGTAAGGTAAAAAGTCAGATTCGGTAACTATTGGACTTGGGATGTTGGTGAATTCAGATCTTCAAATTTTACTTAATATCTCACAACCTGAATAAGTGCAAATTGCTTAGTATGCAACCATACTCCTCACCTCTGCGAATATAATTCAAGTATCTTGTAATAAGCATCTTAGCTACACTCACCTTATTGCCTACAAGAATAAATGGAACAGTTTTGTTCATTGCAATCAATTTTCTGTTGATATCCTCCTTCCACCACAGCACATCTGCAAGTGTGTTTCTTTTGGTGATATCAAAGACGATCATTACTCCATCAGTTTTTCTGTACATTGTACGGGTTAGAAGTGCAGAACGATCACTCCCTATATTTATAAAAAAAAAAACAATAAGAATTACGTTCTTCTAGTTCACATGAGCTTTTCAACATTATTATTATTATTATTATTATTATTATTATTATTATTATTATTATTATTATTATTATTATTATTATTATTATTACAATCAGTTTTTATTACCACTACATATAACTATATTTTTAAAATGAAACAATAATAACAGTGCAATATAATAATGAACCATTTTCGGTTAGGTGCTAAAATACTGTAGTCACTTATGCAACGATCATAAATAATGATAGCTAATAAGACAAGATGTCTAGATAGCCATTATATGAGAATTACATACAACTGTTTTTCTACGACCTGTAGTAAGGTTAGACAAAAAATTAATTAATTCATTAATTAATGTTTAGATACAAACTATTTCTTTATATTGACAATATGGAAGTATCAATATTATTTTAGATAGTGGGAAACTAAACAGTGACGTTGGAGACAGTGGGAAACAAAAGAATGCAAGTGATTCTTATTTGCAGTTCCTATAGGTACGAAAATAAATAAATGAAATCACAGAGTCTTTTTTATAAGTTTAAGGGTCCCGTCAGAAGAGTCCACTTTAGTAGCGCGTTAGTGGCACTGCTTAATACACTAAATGTTTGTAGAGAATTTTTCAGTCTTCCAGTGGTACGCAATTGTTATTGCTAATAATATTAAATCCTTATATATAAATAATAGTAACAGTATAACTACAGATCTCAGGGGAAAGCAAAAAGAGAAGATACTAGGTAGAACAGTGGAGACTGAAGATCAAGCTTGTCCTATATATATATTTTTTTTTCTTTCTTTTTTTTCTCTCTCTTTTTTTTTTTTTTTTTTTTGCATGTCACTTAATATTAAACTGTTAAATTTATTTAGAATTAAGTCTATTTTTGTATTATATTGTATGTTATGTAATTTTTCTTGTGTACTGACGACGCCATGAATGCTTGTAATTCTATTCGGCTAATAAAGATCTAATCTAATTTAATAATTAGAAAAAAATGAGATCTGTAGTTATACTGGGACGTTGAAAGAGGGATACTTTTGGAAACTACATAATTATATGGAGAAAGAAGAGACGTAAAAATAGAAGAAGAATCTGGGTTCATCCATTAGTTTTAGAAAGACTGAATCGAGGACTATTCCATACCTTGTTTGATGATTTACATCAGGACGATAAAAATAATAATTTAAAATTACGCAAATGAGGGACAATATGGCATAAAACATATTGTGATGCCCACGTGAGATTCGATCTCACGACCGACGGAGGAGAGGCTAAGTCGGCCTTGTTTTGGGCGGGTTGCGCGCGCATCTGCCTCCTGGGGCATGGCTACGTGCGGTGGAGGGGAGCAGCAGCGTGCGAGATGATTCGAGAATGGACACACGCGTCGAAATACCGCGAACTATCTGGAACTCGTACTTTCTCGCAACGATAGTTTAGCTATAAAAGAAGAAACGCGAGCGAACTTGAGCAGTTCAGTTTATTCAGTCAGTGAGTAAGCCAGTGAACAGAGCAAGCCAGCCAGTCTTGTGTACCGGAGTTCGACTTGAGTGTGCGTCCGCAACTGTGTCAGCATCCGAAGGCCTGAGTTCGAGTGCAGTGGACCGCAGTTGGAGGGACCTGAGTTCGAGTGCAGTGGACCGCAGTTGGAGGGACCTGAGTTCGAGTACAGTGGACTGTCTCTGAAGGTCTGTGGTTCGAGATACTGTGAACTCGAGTGACTGAGCAAGAAGAACTGTGAACTGAGAACTGACAGTTCTGATTTGTAAATAGTGCTTTGTAAATATTAGTTAAGATTAACAGTTCATTGTTGTTCGTAATAGTCCAAGTAAATTGTCATTGTCGTTTGTGGAGTGCAATAACGAACGCTGTGTTGCTGTGCGGAGAGCAAATCCCATTGTTGACGGGAGTGAAGTTAAATTGTAGAGACTGAATAGTTATTGTTGTGACAATAAATTACATTGTTGTCTGGTTTAAAAAGTTACAATATTTTTGTTTAATATTTAAGGGTATATGTACGTGAACGACCACAAATATTATCAGAAAATGCAGGCTCTAAAGTTCTAAAATTTTATAAGAAAATGAACTCACAATTGGACAAAAATTACACAACATGACTTATTAGAACTTAAATATCTGATAAAAGTATAAAAAGGTTACTAATGATATTTTTCAAACCGCTTTTATCAAAGTATAAAAAAAATTCTGCAGTTACATAGTTTGGTAACCATAACATTGTTATGGTCTCTCTGACATCTTTAATATTTTTCCTGCATGTAATAAACACTTATTTCTGAAAAGTAGAATACTCTCAGACATGTAGAGTTGTTTATTTTAATACAATTATTTTTTATTTGTCCTATATAAAATATATTAATATTTACATAATATCTTGTGACCTAATTTTTCTATTTTCAAAGAAATGGGCATTATTGTAGTCTACCTTTTGCATAAATTCATGTTAAATCAGTGTACAAAATTTCAGAATTCTATCTCTAATGGTTGTGGAGTTATGAAATAATGTGTGAAAATTGTCAACTTTTGGAAAATTTAATTTAAAGTAAAAAGTGAATTCTAAAAATATTGTTAGAAACCTATTATTATATTCCCACCACGAAGCCAACCACTCAGAGCTTCTGTAGCGCGACTGATTCTGTGGTCGTGGCTGTGTCTGAAGGCCTCCTTTTAAATACATTATTCAAAAGCGGCAGCGCGTTAGCAGCGCTTCTAAAAGTGGTTACGTCTGAAGGGACTCTTAACGTTAACTGAAATATAAAAATTAATGAATAATATCTGATTCAAGCAATTTTGATTAAATTGAAATAATGGAGGAAGCTGTAAAAGTGAGCAATACTTTATTAATTTTTTATTAGTTTGATTAAAGCATTTAACATCTCGAAATTAATGGTAGGCCTATTTATTAAATAAGAAATCTGTATGGAAATGAATATCATTTCGATGTAGATGATCATTGCATAATAACTTCATTTCAGTATGGTCGTAGAAAAATACATTTTTATACATCGACATATGAACAGTCTTTATCGTTAGTGACAATCGTGCATAATATGTCACATTATCGCATTAGTGTCGTAAAATATTACCATGCCAAATAAAACGTCATGACTTCTATTAAGAAGGCATAACATGCATCATAAAGTTAACATTGCCAATGCTATAATATCATTGTTGTCATAGCAACCTCTTTCTTCATAGACCATGAAATCAAACTTTCAACCATTACAAATCCGATGTTATTTTTTATTAATTTTTTATAATTCTGTCGTACAAACAATCACGTATGAAACAAGTTTATAATGTTATAGAATTCGTAAAGGTTATGAAACTCATTACCATAGGTTGGAAGTTGGTACCAAAACATCAGATTTCAGCTGAGTACAGCGAGGAGTATAGATGTCACCCGCGCCTCGCCCTGCTCCCGTTCGCTACAGACGATACATAGTATGTTCACAAAAACAACGCAAGAAGTGATATTCTGTGGAGCTGTGTACAGTTGTGAATAGTTCGAAGAATATTGTTAATTTATATTAACATTTTAGGTTCTGAACAAAGTGAGCTATTCTATTATTATTGTATTATTTACGTAATATTTACAACATATTGGAAGATAAAATAACCAACAATGACAACGCCACGAAAGAATCAGTTAAACGGTTAGAGAATCAAATAAAGTCACTAGAAGAAGCAGAAGAACGCAGACAACGCCGGGAAAGAAGAAACAATATAATCATAAAGAGCAAGGACCTCAATGGAGACCCACCCAGCGAAATCAACACTAAAGTAAAGAACATTCTACAAAAAATGGACTACACAGGTGAATACAAGAAAGCAACATACATAGGCAAAGACCGCTTGAACAACGGAATAGTGAGGGTAGAACTTGGGAAAATGGAAGACAAAATTAACATCCTGAAAAAGAAAATCAACCTAAAAGGGGATGACTGCTATGTCGACTCAGACCTCACGAGACAAGAAAGAGAAATACAGCAAAAAATCAGAACGAGAGCGAGAGAAGAAAGAGAGAGAGGCAACACTGTAAAAGTGGGCTACCAAAAACTACTCATAAATGACAAATGGTTAAACTGGCAAGATATGACTCAGCAGCAAACCACGTAAAAGAAGGAAAGAAACCAACCAATAACCCAAAGACAAACCGAGGCCAAGAAACTATTATAGCAACACTTAATGTGAGGACACTGAGGACAGAGGAGAGGGAAGAAGAACTGGACAACGCCATAGAACAAATAGAATACGACATACTAGGATTAAGTGAAATAAGGAAAACAGACGAGGCCATCATAGAAAAAGAAAATGGAGACCTCTTCTATTATAAGGGAACGACCCCAGGCCAAAAAGGCGTAGGGTTCATAATAAGAAAAGACTCAAAACATATGGTACACGAGATAATAGGTGTATCGGAAAGGATAGTAGTGTTAAAACTAACCACAAGAAACCACAAGACAACAGTTATACAAGCATATGCACCGACCACGGAAAGCAGCGAGGAAGAACTGGAGGACTTTTACGACAAACTAGGAAATACCCTAGACCTACACAGATCGACAAGGAACATAATAATCCGAGACTTTAACAGCAAGATTGGAACAAGGAAGCACATAGAAGAAGAGGCAGTAGGAAATTATGGCTTCGGAGTTAGAAACGGAAGAGGAGATAGACTTCTCCAATTTGCCCAAGAAAACAAACTGCAAATTGCGAACACCTTCTTCAAGAAACCAACACACATGAAGTGGACGTGGCGATCTTCAGATGGCAAGACCAAAAACGAAATAGACTACGTCCTCTGCGACACACTGGATGAAGTAAGAGATATTCAAGTCATACAAAACTTGAAATTTAGCACAGATCACAGAATGGTGCGGGCAAAAATAAGGTTGAGCCGCAAAAGAAGGGATTATGCGAAATCGCACAGACCCAACCTAGAAATCCTAAACAAGGACCAACTACACACTGAACTAAAGGAACAAATATCAAAAGCAATTGTCACATCGGAACTAACAGTACAAGAGCAATACAAGGCACTAGAACAAGCCATACAACGGGCGAGCGAAACGACTATAAAAAACACAGCGACAACTACAAAGAAGAACAAATTAAGCGCAGACACCATCGAACTAATCGAAAGAAGAGCAAAACTACAAGCTTCCAGAGACCACTCAGAACGCAAAAGAACCGAATACGCGGAATTAGACAAACTGACAAAGAGAAGAATCAGAACAGACATTAGAGCCTACCGCTCACTCACAACGAAACAAATCCTGGAAACTTCCGGTTCAGTTAAGAAAGTAAGGAGAAGCATGCAAAGAGGGAAGCAATGGATACTCGGAGCGAAGAGTCCTACAGGAAAAAGCATAACAGCAAGGAGGGACATAAATAAAACAGCTACCGACTTCTACAAAAACTTATACAAGTCCTCCCTCCAAGATGACGACCCGTATCAAACTACACACAAGTCATCAAACACACAGATCACCCCACCAATCCTGCAAAGCGAGGTCAGAGCCGCAATAAACGAGATGAAAAACGGAAAAACCCCAGGCGAAGACGGAATTTATAACGAGCTCATTAAACTAGAAACAGAACAACTAACACCCATCATATGTACCATATTCAACAGAATCATAGAAACGGAGACAATCCCGGAACAATGGAAGACAAATACAATTATCCTCCTACACAAAAAAGGCTCGAGGGAAGACATAGGCAACTATAGACCTATAAGCTTGATGTCAAACTTATACAAACTGTTTTCAAAGATAATAACAAAACGGATAACAAAAACCCTGGACGAAAGTCAACCTCCCGAGCAAGCAGGATTCCGCACAAGTTTCAGCACGACAGATCATCTGCAAACCATAAACCAGCTGATAGAGAAGTCAGAGGAATTTAACTTACCTTTGTACCTAGGCTTTGTAGACTACAGCAAAGCTTTCGACTCAATCGAACACAGAAGCATTCTGCAGGCCTTGTCGACACAGGGAGTGGAAAGCAAATACATTCGTCTACTGAGCAATATTTATAGACAAAACTTTGCTAAGGTAAGAACAGAAAAAGAAGGTCAATCATTCCGTCTAGAACGTGGAGTACGACAAGGTGACCCAATCTCTCCCAAACTCTTTACAAGCGTTTTGGAAAATGTATTCAGAAAAATGAACTGGAACAAGCAACAGGGAATAAACATAAACGGAAGACACCTAACAGACCTAAGATTCGCGGACGACGTAGTCCTGTTCGCAAAAACACCAGAAGAACTACAGTCAATGCTCCAACAACTCTGTACACAAAGCAAAACCGCAGGTCTATCAATGAACATGGCAAAAACACAGCTGATGACAGACAAGAAATCCCCATCTCAATTGACGGAACAACGCTACCATATGCAACGGAATACACATACCTAGGCCAACTAATTTCCTTTAAAGACAAGACTGGAAAAGAAATAAGAAGAAGAATATTCTTAGCTTGGAAATCCTTCTGGTCCCTCCAGTTCATACTTCTGGATAAGACAATCAGCAGAAGACTCAAATTCGAAGTACTACAAACCTGCGTCTACCCAACACTACTTTATGGATGCCAAACATGGTCGACAACAAACAGACAGATGAATGAGCTAGAAATATGCCAAAGGAAAATGGAACGAAAGATATTGGGAATAACTATGAGAGACAGAATTTCCAATGATTCGCTGTCCCAAATGGCATCAACAACAAACGTCACACAAAGAGCAAACAAATTGAAGTGGAAGTGGGGAGGCCACATCGCGCGGATGAAAGACGAAAGATGGACATACAGAGCCACCATGTGGGACCCGCGCACAGGAGACCGGCACAGAGGCAGACCAAGGAAGAGGTGGGCAGACTTCTACACAACACAAGCAGGCCAGCAATGGTCCAGAATAGCAAGAAGCAGGGGAACATGGAGAACAATTGGAAGTCGACTACAAACGAAGACAGTGCCAGCCACAAACAACATCCCAAGTTGACTCAGAGAAAGTGCATTCAATATAATAAAAGTGTTAGTGAAATCAAATTAATCAAAGTGACAGCGAAATCAACTCCAACCAGACAAAGAAATACTAGACACAATCTAACGCGGAGTAGCTCACCGCGTTAGTGAAACAGAGCTACCCTCTAGCAGGAGGCCTTTGCCCTTCAAGGGACACATTAGGCTATTATTATTATTATTATTATTATTATTATGATTATTATTATTATTATTATTATTATTATTATGCACGATTCTAAAAAAGTAAACTCATCCGTTATTAAATAATTATGCAAACAGGAATGTGTAACACTTTATTTTTTCCCGATTATATTTCGTTTGTTACGTGGACAAGTGTGGTGTGTGTCTTGAAACGAGAGTAAAAATTTAATAGAACTGAAATAGACCAAGAACAAAATAGTGAGTGAATCTAATTGTGATTATTGTTGTTATTATTATGTATAGGGTAGGACAGTAATAGTTAGTCTGATATTAGAGGAATTTTAAGGGTGATCGTTAGAATAGACAGGGTTGGAAATGTATGAAGCTAGAGGTAGGAATGTAATTTTTATGAACCCGATAGTTTAGTGTTACGTGGACAATTGTGGTGTGAGTGTGGTACGATGTCTTGAAACGAGAGTAAATGATTGAATAGAACTTAAAATGGACCAAGAACAATAATAGTGAGTGAATCTTGTTATAGTCCACACCTGTAGAGTAACGGTTAGCGCGTCTGGCCGCGAAACCAGGTGGCCCGTGTTCGATTCTCGGTCGGGGGAAGTTGTCTGGGTGAGGTTTTTTCCGAGCAAATGCTGGGTAACTTTTGGTGCTGGACCCCGGACTCATTTCACCGGCATTATCACCTTCATCTCATTCAGACGCTAAATAACCTAAGATGTTGATAAAACGTCGTAAAATAACCTACTAAAATAAATTTAAAAATCTTGTTGTAGTGATTATTATATGTATAGAGGAGGACAGAAAGCTAATTTAGGGTGTAGGGGAATAGTCAGATATTAGAGGAATTTGGAGGGTGGTCGTTAGAATAGATAGGGTGGGAAATGTGTTAATTTAGGGGTAGGAATGTAAATTTGAGAATCGGATAGTTTAGTATAGAAATCTGTAAATAGTGATGGTGAGTTCCTAAAATACAGAAATGTGAAAGGGCCATCAACCACTTGGAATGTCTTTGCTTAATGACAATAAATCATATCATATCATAAATAATAACGCATTTGTAACAACTGTAAATGTGCAAATTATTATCAATGTGATGAATATTAAAAAGTCATTTTATAACATCAAAGAAGGCTTTAATTATTTTAATAAAATATTTCACCGACACTAACCTCGGTTAAATTTGTAATGTGTGTGACAGGCTGTGGTACATAGCAAGAATAATGAAGTTTCGTGAAATTCAGCAGTCTTATCTTATCGGAGTATGACCTCAACATTTCCTTTTATATACATTTTATTTGTAATATGCCACTATCGGCTGATAAAATAACGAAAGCGATGGTGCTGCCCGTATGATCAAATCTGGGAACTTAATCTTACAAATAGTGTTACACATTTTCCCAGTTTGTAGGTCGAATTTAGACTACTCATGTCAAAAAATTATTTGAAAGCTTAACTTCGAAACATGATTAAAATTCTGTTTCCTACTGTCTATACATGTTTATGATAATTCAAAATCCCAGCTCGTACCTGGAAGATCCCACAGCTCCATTTTCATAACAGTTTTATCACCAACTTTGACACTTTTTAGGAAGAAATCGTATCCAACTGCAGGCTTAGTAATTCCTTTGTACTTGTGTACGTAACGAAGGGCTAGCGATGTTTTGCCTGTGCCCGCATTCCCAACCACCAGAACCTTGAACGTTGGCACATCATCTGCGATTTCTAGAACCTGAAATATAAAAATTTTAAATTTATAAATATTTTTAATGTTATTTAACGACGCTGTATCAAATTCGTGGTTATCTAGTGTCGGTGGGATTGATGATAGCGAAATAATATTTGGCGAGGTATCGATTGAGTAGGATATAGGATACTCTTCTAACTCCCCCTTTCTCAACTGAAGACCAAGATAGAGCCGATCTTCGAAACAATGCGAATTCCCAATTCATTAACAGCAATGTAAAAAGCGCCATCTGTAGTTCCTCTTAACAATGCATTATTTCCTGAACTCTAGATAAAGAATATGTAAATGAACAAAAATTTTATAGGCTATGCCTAATATAATTTTTCCCTTCAAGCATTAAAGTGCAGTACACTGCTACGATCTCTAGCTATTTCTAACGGTTCACCTGTGACTTCTTGAACTGTGAAGTAATATTTCTGCCAAATGAGAGAATCTGCAGACCTATGCCCTTGAATTCTCTAGTAACCATTCTAGTAGGGCTTATTGGTGCTATCTAACATGAACCTCTTCGACTGAGTAATAGAATGTTCAGTACAACTTTGAAAAGATTGTTGAGAGTTGTAATATCTTCAGCTACTTACACAGGAGCATAATATGATCTAAAAATATTCATACAGTTTCTAGAAACTTTGTCTCATTTTCAGTATTAGTTCATTTAAAGTAATTTACAACAAGTATTTTAATGATTGTTGCGTCAATATAACACTGGGTTACTTCCAAGAAAAGATCGCTGCCTTCACTTTATCACCCGCCCTACTCTTAGGTGAGGTTAAGTGAAGAATGGAGAATAGAACTCTTCCTTGGAAATTACTGAAATACTTCATAACTAAGTTCAAGATTGAAATATTATGAATACTGTTTATCTCTCATCTTTCAGTCTTGGAAAAGTTACGAGCATCATAAAACTCCGAAAAATCTAACTTAAAAATGTATATTATCTTAAGATTTTGGTAATTGCGTAGAAAGGAAAGGCCGAGCGGCCGAGGTATGTGATAAGGTTAATGAGGTAGTTGAGGGGATATCTAAGTAACTAGCTTACTAACTTTGTCACATACCTCGCCTCATGTCACTTAACTATCCCCTCAACTAACTCACTAACCTTGTCATATAACTAGCCCTCATGTCACTTAACTACTCCCAAAACGGCCAACGTATGTGACAAGGTTAGTTAGGGAATATATAACTAGCCTACTAACCTTGTCACATACCTCGCCTCATGTCACTTAACTATCCCCTCTACTAACTCACTAACCTTGTCATATAACTAACCCTCATATCATTTAACTACTCCCCAAGTGACCGAGGTATGTGATAAGGTTAGTGGGTTAGTTTAGGGAATATATAAGTAGCCTACTAACCTTGTCACATACCTCGCCTCATGTCACTTAACTATCCCCTCAACTAACTCACTAACCTTGTCATATAACTAACCCTCATATCATTTAACTACTCCCCAAGTGGCCGAGGTATGTGACAAGGTTAGTGGGTTAGTTTAGGGAATATATAAGTAGCCTACTAACCTTGTCACATACCTCGCCTCATGTCACTTAACTATCCCCTCAACTAACTCACTAACCTTGTTATATAACTAACCCTCATATCATTTAACTACTCCCCAAGTGGCCGAGGCATGTGACAAGGTTAGTGGGTTAGTTTAGGAAATATATAAGTAGTCTACTAACCTTGTCACATACCTCGCCTCATGTCACTTAACTATCCCCTCAACTAACTCACTAACCTTGTCATATAACTAACCCTCATATCATTTAACTACTCCCCAAGTGGCCGAGGTATGTGACAAGGTTAGTGGGCTAGTTTAGGAAATATATAAGTAGTCTACTAACCTTGTCACATACCTCGCCTCATGTCACTTAACTATCCCCTCAACTAACTCACTAACCTTGTCATATAACTAACCCTCATATCATTTAACTACTCCCCAAGTGGCCGAGGCATGTGACAAGGTTAGTGGGCTAGTTTAGGAAATATATAAGTAGTCTACTAACCTTGTCACATACCTCGCCTCATGTCACTTAACTATCCCCTCAACTAACTCACTAACCTTGTCATATAACTAACCCTCATATCATTTAACTACTCCCCAAGTGGCCGAGGCATGTGACAAGGTTAGTGGGTTAGTTTAGGAAATATATAAGTAGTCTACTAACCTTGTCACATACCTCGCCTCATGTCACTTAACTATCCCCTCAACTAACTCACTAACCTTGTCATATAACTAACCCTCATATCATTTAACTACTCCCCAAGTGGCCGAGGCATGTGACAAGGTTAGTGGGTTAGTTTAGGAAATATATAAGTAGTCTACTAACCTTGTCACATACCTCGCCTCATGTCACTTAACTATCCCCTCAACTAACTCACTAACCTTGTCATATAACTAACCCTCATATCATTTAACTACTCCCCAAGTGGCCGAGGTATGTGACAAGGTTAGTGGGCTAGTTTAGGAAATATATAAGTAGTCTACTAACCTTGTCACATACCTCGCCTCATGTCACTTAACTATCCCCTCAACTAACTCACTAACCTTGTCATATAACTAACCCTCATATCATTTAACTACTCAAGTGGCCGAGGCATGTGACAAGGTTAGTGGGTTAGTTTAGGAAATATATAAGTAGTCTACTAACCTTGTCACATACCTCGCCTCATGTCACTTAACTATCCCCTCAACTAACTCGCTAACCTTGTCATAGGCCTATAACTAGCCCTCATGTCACTTAACTACTCCCCAAGCGGCCGAGGTATGCGACAAGGTTAGTGAGTTAGTTGAGGGGATAGCTAAGTGACATGAGAGCGAGGTATGCGACAGGTTAGTAGGCTAGTTATATATCCTCTCAACTAACCCACTAACCCTTAGGCCTAATTTTTGTGTAAAACTATAGCCCTAGCATACATATGTAAAATAGGGCTACCCCCCATTGGAGATACAATAATAATAACCCACTAACCCTGTCACATACCCCGGCCACTTGGCCATCCCAATTACATAATTACAGAGATTTTAATTGAATTGAATTGAACTGAATTAAGTTTAATTAAATAGCATTTACATAAGTGTCACTATGCAGTTCACTACACAAATATAATATATTAGTGAATGTAATCAGAATCTACCGATGTTGCACTATTAGATGCAGTAATTGTTACTGATACATCACTGGTTTTTTTCGGTTTTTCTATTCCTTCTTCTCCCGAAGAAGTTCCCTTGCTGATAATTCCTCCTGAAGCCTCGTTATCTCTACCGCCTTCTACCAAAAGTTCTTCAGGCATCTTTCCTTGCTCGTCTCCTTTTCAACTCATTTGTATAAAAGCTTCTCTTTTCTCTGTTGTCTTTCCTGTTAATAACAGAAGTGCATTAAAATGCGCTCTTGCGGGAAATTTACATTTCGATAAATCAAGTTCTGAAGGGGTTCGTTTAAAACTAAAATCGAATTCCTTGTCGCACTCGACTGATTTATAATGGCTATATTTTAGGCAGCAAAACGTAATTTCTATTGTTCGGTATTGTTCATAAAATTTCTCTCAATAATTTCCGCCCGCAGGATCGTGTTATTAAATTATTCATACACTGACGTCCAAAGATATCTGGCAGTATTAATGGATAGTGATCGATAATTTGTTGATGTAAGTGTGGTTTCTTTAGTTATTACTTCTATGACTAGATAGCGAAGGTAATAGTCAGTGCCGCCAATCGTACATAATTTTACCCGCAATATAGAATTCAATTTTTCACCTCACTCTACTGATTGTAAACCAACACTTGATTTAGATGGGAACCTCTGATATTGTCAATTATGAGGACAATTTATGTTTAATATACATGATCATTTTCCCTGACACTTTTTAACCGCCCCAATAATGGTATCACCTATTGAGAACTAGCGGAACTATTTCAAAACTTGTCAATTATTTACATCTTTGATCTGACTTATCCCGTAGATAGAAAGTTCGCTTACACGATCATAAAATCGTAGATCAGATTTCTTTGAATTCCAGTGTACACTGCTGATTGTAAAACAACACTGGGTTTAGCTGGAAACCGCCGATTTTGTCAATTTATGAGAATAATTTATGCTTAATTTACATCATCATTTTCCCAGACATTTTTAACCGCCCCAATAATAGTGCCACCTATTGAGAACTAGCGGAACTCTTTCAAAGTTTGTAAATTTTTTACATCTTTGGTTCCGACTTATCCCATGGTTAAAAAGTTCGCTTACACGAGCATAAAATCGTAGGTCAGATATCTACTAATTGATAATTTGTTCGTTAAGTGTAGGTTATTACTTCTATGAATAGATGGAGAAAATAACAGTCAGTGTTGCCAATAGTACACAAATATACCCGCATTAAAAATAAATTTAAAAAAAAAGTCATCCCCCCCTCTAATGATTGTAAAACGAGCACTAGGTTTAGCGGGAAAGCGCTGATATCGTGAATTATGGGAATTATTTATACTTTATCTACATTACTATTTTCCCAAATACTTTTTTTTACCAGTCCCAATAAGACAGTCACCTATTGAGAACTAGTGGAACTATTTCAAAGTTTGCCAATTTGTTATATCTTTGGTTCTGGCTTTTCCCGTAGTTAGAAAGTTCGTTTACACGAAAATTGAACGTCCGATATATTTGAACGCAAGTATACGAATACAAACAATGCACTCACAACTCGCATGCCAACCTTTCTTTATTTAGAAGTAGATTTGTAGTGCATGGATAGTTTAGCAAGGCTAGAAAGGAGTAATGATAGGCTATAAGAACATTACATATAATCTGAGAATTTTTTTATATTGGTTGTTAATATACCCTTGTTAAGTTGTACCTTATGTTTTTGTTTCTTAATGTCTATAAAACGGTTGATATTGATTTAGTAATCACTTCTTTCAGGTCAAATAGATTCAATGAAAGTAAGGAAATCACATTGAACCTTATGCTTCACAACTGGAATGGCTTCCAAGGGCTATTGAGTAAGGCCGGCAGAATAGTATGCAATCAGCACTAATGAAGTATTCCTAACTTCGTCTTCACGTAGTTCCTACTGCACTGATAGCGTTAGATGCGAATAAAATTGAATTTTAAAGTTATCAACTTTAAGAGCTTGGAAACCTCTAACCTAATTCATAATATGAGTTTTCGGTTTATATCAAATGGAATTTTAAAGTGATTGACCATCTTTTAACCTTCTACAGTCAAAATTATCTTGTTACATATTGTATTCTGTAGGTAGGCCTATATAAAAATATAATTCTACTTATTTACAGTTTAATAGCTACATTACCTTTCTAATATTTTAGAGGATAAGACTATTTAAATATCTACCATTTTCAATTTTTTTCAAACCTTAATATGAACTCTAACACACTGAGGATAAATTTAATATTAATATTACTATCCATTGGTATATTTACTTAAAGCTTAATTTTTGGTCCTACAGAATACGTCTGTTACGGTAACAATATTAGAGGAGAAAAATTCGCTCCGGCACCGGGGATAGAACCCGGGTTCTTGGTTCTACGTACCAAGCGCTCTAATCATTGAGCTACGCTGAAGTTCAATCCGCAGCACCGGATCGAATCCCTCTCCTCCAGTGTTTTTTCCCTTTGTGGCCTGACTCCAAGTTTGACATGTATGTTGACATTTTCGGTCCGGTTTCGAGCCGGTGCTGTGGATTGAACTTCCGCGTAGCTCAATGGTTAGAGCTCTTGATACGTAAAGCCAAGGACCCGGGTTCGATCCCCGACGCCGGAGCGAATTTCCCTCTTCTAATATTCATTGGTATATTGTTTTACTTGCTAATATATCGTATTTTAAACTGAAATTGATACCACTCATGCAATGAATTTTTTCTTTTTGTTTTTTTTTTTTAATTGTGACAAAAATGTACTCAGAACAAAAGTTTGTTTTTACTTTATTTAATGATGTTTTATCAACCGCTGGGTTATTTGATGATAGATGATAGATGATATTTGGCGAGATGAGACCAAGAATTCGCCATAGATTACCTGACATTCGCCTTACTGTTGACGAAAATCTCAGAAAAAACTCAACCAGGTAATCGGTCCAAGCGGGAATCGTACTTGTGACTAAACTTAACTCCAGATCAGCAGGCAAATGCGCTACCGCCCAAGCTACGCCGATGGCTTTGTTAATATTTCATAATACATAATATAAACTTATATTTACTGACGATTTACCTTAGAATGTCCAATAAACAAAATTTGGCATAATGCTATACAGTAGGACTAATAAATATTTACCTTTATTAAAATAAAATTGTGTATATTTTGCTATGCAATTAGCGATTCATTTTACGCAATGTCACAACAATGTTCCGATATATTAAATTCGACATTATAAATAATGTGTAGATCTGTAGATGTTAAGTATCAGAATGAACTCATCAATAAGTTTTCGTTACTAGTGTATACTTGCATGTGAAATTTTCGTTTAATTCTTTTATCTTGCAAGTTGTTGCACCCAATTGCTATGCACGAAGTCACCATTGTTCAATTTTAAGTAGTTGTTAGCTTCATACAGCGAAAAAAAAAAAAAACAAATAGATGTAAATTTAAGTTCGCGCAAGACCACACAGACAAACCCCATGGGACAACATGCTGCAGATAAAGACAGTGATACTTCGGTATCTCCTTCCTTGTCTGATTCAGACCCTGCTGTATGTAACACCGCTAGTGTCCGTTCCAGTTGTGAACCATAGAGTTCAATGGGAAATCATAATAAAAGATAGAACAGCCAACTGCCACAAATCAAATAATCCTGGTGACATCTTCAGGGGACTGGGACAGTCCTCCCACGCAGGCCGCTCCGGTGAGCCCATTGTACTACCCGAGATGGAATAGTGTGCATGCCCTAAGGTACCCCGCGCTACAGATCTCCCTGCGCGCCGCCTCCGAACTCCCCTACATTTCACGAGTTATCATCAGCCCAGTGGACAGTCCATGATGCGTAGCGCTACCACCAACAATGAATTACCACATATTCACGAGGTTCAAGTTCGGGGCTGCCCCTGCTGAGCAAGTCCGAAACTTAGGAAAGGAACGACGGTGGTGGTGGTGGTGGTGGTGGTGGTGGTAGTGGTAGTAGTAGTGGTGGTGGTGGTGGTGGTGGTGGTGGCGGCGGCGGCGGCGGCGGCGGCGAAAGAGTGGAGGTGTAATAATTATGATGGCGAAATGAATCCGAGGTTCAACGCCGAAAGTTACCCAGCAATTCTGCTTCGATGGGTTGAAAGAAAACCTCGGAAAACCTCAAACAGGTAACTTGCCCAACCAGGATTTGAATTCAAACAGCCGATTGTGGATCACGCTCATGTCTTGTCAGGCTACATTTTTAAGACTACTTACGCGCAGATATTTGAAGCTCACATCATGATTGTAGTCGCTGCATATTTACAGTCATCGTAGTTATTTCTATAGTAGGCCCAATTATGTGACAGTACAACATTAACATATACTTCTTTTTTTTTTTTTTAGTGAGCAAAATTTGGAAGAATTATAAAAGCCTCGTTTAAACTTAGAGTTATAAGTAACTAAATAACTGTTCGAAATCTACTATAGGGTAAACATTGGTAATTTCGTGGCAGTGGTTATTTCGTGATACTTTTTCTTTGCTTTTTCGTGAACTAACTAATAGTGTTACGACATTCAAATTTCCGCCAAGGGATTGCATATGTTGTCCGGTTTCCAGGAATATACAGCTATGCTTTGTGTGACTATTGTAGCTGCTTCAGTGAGCTTTTATGTTTGGAGAGAGCAAGTTAGCGTCGACTTTTCAGGCGTACAAATTTTGTGGATGTTTGTAATTACATTACAGGCTTATTACTAAAGGTAAGCATATGATATTTGGTACAATGATTTATTATATCTTAATGAAATTTTTGGAAATGTTTTTGGAATTTTAGATACAGCTGTAGTAGTCGCCATATAGGCTTAGCTTTACTGATAGAAATCTTAGCTGTTTGAGGCGAAATTTTGTTGAGCATTAAGCATTACATTTTTTACTATTTTAAAAATTGTATTACAATACTAATTTTAGAAATCTGAAGATAAGATGTGATAACAAAAAAGAAAAGGGGAACGCAATGGGTTCAGTGTACCTTCTGTTTGATTTGTTATCATGCTAAGTGCCAATGATAAGTGCTAGATGAATTACTTGCAAGAATTGTGACAGAAGATGAAACATGGCTCCACCATTTTGGACCGGAGACAGAGGCAGACAAAGGAGTGGCATCATGCAAATTCACCAAAGAAACAGAAACTCAAAACTGCACCTTCGGCAGGAAAAGTTATGGCTACTGTGTTTTTCGATTAAGAAGTACTCTTGCTTGTGGACATCATGCCACACGGAACCACCATTAATTCTGACGCGTATGTGGCAACTCTCAAGAAACTTCAAGCTCGACTGAGTCCTGTTCGACGACATCGGGAGAAGCAGGATGTTCTGCTATTGCACGACAACGCACAGCCATATGTCAGTCACAAGACCACAGACCAGATCAGAAAATTCGGATAGACAACGCTGAAACATCCGCCTTACAGTCCTGAACTGGCACCATGCGATTACAATCTCTTTGGTAAACTGAAGGATCCCTTCGCGGAACGAGATTAGAAGATGACTCCCTTGTGCACGCTGCTAAAGAGTGGCTCAGACGTGTTGGTCCAGACTTTTACCGTGCTGGTCTACAGGCCCTCGTTCCTAGGTTACGTAAGGCAGTTGAAAGGGATTATGTGGAAAAGTGACATTTTGTTCCTAAAGGATGTATCTACATTCTGTGAAAATAGCAAAGCTGTAGGATAAAAATATAATTCTTAAATAAATGTTATGCATTACTTTTGGAGTGACCCTTGTAATATAGGCTATAGTAAAGTCTGTAATAAATGTGTTCACCCTTTCAGGGCAAAGAAGATCCCTTTTCAATTTCAATTTTTAATTTGATTTCATTCTTATTATATGTTTATATGTATTTCTATGTTTTCTTGCTATGAATATTAGACAGAATTACTAAGTTTGAAGTCTTGTAACAATAAATGAGAATTTCTTTCGACTTTAATGGATTTTTCCACAATTCTTCTACCTCTCACGAAATTATCAATATAATATCACGAAATAACCAACCTTTTAGCTTAGGTTGTAAAAGTGGTTTTTGGCACTTGTTCAAGAACGTGTCCAATCTTTTATGTCTCCAGATTTTTACAGCAAATTATCGTCTTTTAGATGAAAAATCGGAATAAGGATATATTTACACATTTGCATTTTAAATTAATTTTCATGAAATTATCACGAAATTACCAATGTTTACCCTAATCCATGTTCATATTAACTTTTCAAATTGAACTTGTATCAGGAATAAAATCCTTAAACTTATATGTATTTCCCTGCAATATTTTTACGAATAGTATATTTTTACCTTGAAATTAGTCTTATTGTTGGGGAAAATCTCGGAAAAAACCCAGTCAAGTGAGAATCAAACCCGCGCCCGAGCACAACTCTGGATCGGCAGGCAAGCGCCTTAGTCGACTGAGCTACGTCGGTGACTTTTTGTTTCTGTTCGTTTTTACTTTTCATCCTTACATTTTTTACCATCACTTCTAAAATACTTTGTATATTATATTATATTATATTATATTATATTATATTATATTATATTATATATTATATATTATATTATATTATATTATATTATATTATATTATATTATATTATATTTACCCCCAAATATTTTCTACATGATACTATTTCTGTAATTAGAATGATAAATAATGCTGTTAAAATTATTTTTTCTTCTTTAGTGTGACATGAAATTTGATGCAATTTAGAAGACATTGTAACGAGGGTACATTTTATTCTGAGTTTGGATTTTCTACATGGTTTGAAACATCAGCCAAAGAAAACATCAGAGTTCTCCACGGTTAAAAAGGTAAATCCAAGACAGTTTTTATTGATGAACGTGTGGAAATATTGGTCAAAGCCTCTAGACAAACTAAATAACTGCCTTTTTCTAACATCTGCTTTAACCAACTTGACTTGATATTAGCATATTCGTCAAACCCAGAAGTTTTGCTGCAGCGACACCTCGAAACGCTCTCTCTCGTCAAGCCATCCGAATACCAACACGAAGTTCGAAGGAAGTATGACTGCTTCGTTACATAACATAAAATTACTAGTCTCAAACATAAGACTCAGTTAAATTATTTAATTTCCAATTAGAACTCTTTGGTATTTGTTTCTTATTTTAGCTTGAAATTGGTTTTATAATATAATTTTAAATTGTGGTTAGGTTATAGTTTTAGAAGTCATTATAGTAATTCATATTATTTATTTTATCACGCTATCATTTTATGTTGAGTTTAAATTTTAACGTATTACATTTATATTCAAAAAATATTGTAGGGAAATACATACAGAATAATTCACTAAGTTTAAGGATTTTATTCCTGATATAAGTTAAATTTCAAAAGTTAATATGAACATGGATTATAGTAGATTTCGAACAGTTACGAGTATTTAGTTTACCTTCTTTATTTTTTCTTCCTATGGTCTGCGTAGTTTGACATTTATCTTCATTCCATACTGCTCACAGCTGTCATTTAGTTTCAGTAGCATATCTCTTACTATCATCTCTTCTTCTGCTAACAACGTCATATCATCAGCAAATCTTATGCACTTTATTCTTCTTCCTCCTACTATCACTCCTCTCCGGTTATCTAGGTATAGGTCCTCGGCCTCATCTCGCCAAATATCATCTTGCTATCACCAATTCCATCGACTCTAAATAACAGAGTAGTTGATATGGCCTAGAAGTCGTCATAGTAATTCATATTATTTATTTTATCACGCTATGATTTTATGTTGAGTTTAAATTTTAACGTATTGTATTTATATATAAAGTAGTTAGGTCCCCCTCTAACTATCTACCGTTCACCATATCATCTGTTTCGTCTCACACTTAGAAGGAAATGGGATGGGGAGAGTGCGGCACATACACCAAGCATGAATATTGCAGCCTTACCGTATATAGACGTCCGGTTCACTGGGGGGCCCAACTAACTTGTAAATTCTAAATGAGGCAGTAGAGCAAGTGGACAGCTTCAAATACTTGGGATAGATTTACTATAAACTGTACTGTATAAGCAGTAACATGAGCTGCCAGGATGTCAAAAGGAGGATAGCAATGGCAAAGGAAGCGTTCAATATAAAAATGAGCATCTTCTGCGGACCTCTGGAAAAATAACTAAGAAAGAGACTAGTGAAATGCTTTGTGTGGAGTGTAGTAGTGTGTGGGTCGGAAACATGGACATTACGACGAAGTGAAGAGAAGCGAATAGAAGTATTTGAAATGTGGATATGGAGAAGAATAGTGTGTGAAATGTACAGACAGAATAAGAAACGAAACTGTGTTGGAAAAAGTGGGTGAAGAAAGAGTAATGCTGAAACTGATCTGGAAGAGAAAAAGGAATTGACTGGGTCACTGACCGAGAAGAAACTGCCTACTGAAGGATGCACTGGAAGGAATGGTGAACGGGAGAAGAGTTCGGAGCAGAAGAAGATATCAAATAATAGAAGACATTAAGATATATGGATCATATGGGGAGACTAAGAGGAAGACATAAAATAGGAAAGACTGAAGAATGCTGGGTTTGCAGTGAAAGACCTGCCCTTGGGCAGAACACTATGAATGAACAAATGACTGAATGAAATTCAGATGTTTGAGATTGGCAGGGCATGTAGCACGTATGGGTGAATCCAGAAATGCGTATAGTGTGTTAGTTGGGAAACCTAAGGATGAAAGACCTTTGGGGAGGCCGAGACGTGAATGAGAGGATAATATTAAAATGGATTTGAGGCGGGTGGAATATGATGCTAAGGACTGAATTAATTTTGCTCAGGATAGCGATCGTTGACGAGCTTATGTGAGGGTGGCAATGAACCTCCGGATTCTCTAAAAACTATTTGTAAGTAAGTAGTCTATAGGCCTATACTCTTCAATTCTCGATATGCTATCCTTTCAACTTTGTGTTTCTGAATTATGTTATGCAGGCTGTCTATATTTAATTCAATTTTTATTTAGTCATTTCTCTGTATGTCCAGCATTCTGAATCTCACCAATGCTCTCAAGAACCATTTCTTGACAATTCTATGCTTCCTTAGAATTCAGTTTCGTATCAAACAGTAAAGACTAAATGGATATAATTTCGTAACATTTAAGGAGTATATCACGTGTTTATTCACTAGTATTCTTTTCTATTTTTCGTAGATTTGTGTAAATCTGAAGACTAACACAGAGATTGTAGAACTGAAAACACTGCTAGTATTAGAAACAAATTAAAACGAAATATTTAACGACTTTTGAAAAGTGAGGCCGGAACAGGTCAATAAGCACCTAACTCTATGAAGGAACATAATTTATTATTACCGTTAAACGCCACATTTTCTCTCAGAGGGCGGGAACAAATATAGCTTTTAACGACATATAGGTAATGTACCGGGGGTGTAAAAACTTAAACTTCAAATGTTAAACTTCAAATGTTAAACTTCAGTACAGAACAAACTGGATCTTTATTTCATATTACTTATTATAATTTAAATATACAATTAGTGTATTCTTAGCATTTAAAAACATGTTCTAAAGTAAGTAAGAATTATGTACAGAATTTCTGCAACGGCTAAAATTAATATCAATGAAACATGAAGATATAACCTCTTTCGTAACATCAGTCGCTCATTACATGATATTAATGAAGGAGAATTATAAAAGATTTAATAAAATGAAATGAAATATTAATATAAACACTTAAAAAACTACTTAAAAACAATTATATCACCATCATCGAGAACATAAAATTGATGTTTGGTACAAGTTGAATTCCATAGCCTGTTTGAAATGCACAGTTCAGTCGAGTTCCTATTACAGCATTCAATTGCTTATATGATTCTTGACCACATATTTCAACAGAGAGAACAAGAGCAACATCTCGACAGAAAAGTTTCATTCTGATCTACATTATCAATAGGTTCTTCTTCCTTTTTCACCATCTGTAAAATCAGAGAGAAAAACAACGTAAATTTTTACATAAATAATAGCAAGATTATTGCGGAACTTCAATCGTAATTCTAATAAAGTAAGTTTAAAACTATTTTGCACCTTCAAAATGTTTAATTTTTTAATTAAATCTCTCGGGGAAGTTATACAGTATGTGCGGGCGAGCTCGCTACAAACTTTGAGAAGCAGCTTTGCTAATTGATCCATATTTGACGATACTTCAGTTATCTGATGCAACGTTACATGCCTTAGAAGCTTCGTTTCATGCCTGTCAACTTTCTTGCTCTTTCTTTCTCTTTCGCAGTGTGATACAGGGCGATTCTTTTTAAGTTTTATTATGACCACACTCTTTATTTATTATTTTTTATATTCGTCTTTCAATTATGTATTATTTTCAGTAAGTCCGTTAACAGATATTTCGAAGACCACAAAATCCTAGAGAGAAAACTATGTCTGAAGAACCTGATGGTCAAGCAGCAGAACCTCATTTTCAGATAGCGTTGGTCCAGGTGTAATGCTTTTAATAATGTGTATCGTACTGAAGCGCCACCGGTTATGGGTTCATTAGCAAAATTAGCTCGCGTAATCCCTCAATTTGTAACATAGGTACTTCCCCGAATATTCTGTATACTAATTTGCAGTTTTAATAAATCAAGATATTCTGTATTGTTGTGAAATGTGGACTCTTATTTTGAGAGAGGAACAGAGATTATATATAATTTATATAACAATAGCACATAATTCCAATTGAGGACCGTTTTTGCAAAACTTGCTAACTGCAAAATTTGGAAAATTGAGATTTTTATGGATTCGTTAACACAAGACAGGCCTCTACATGGTGTTCAAAGCGTCTTAGTAAAATTGAGTTATTTCTCTTCATTGTAGTGTGTCAAAGTGTGATCGTTTTTTTCAAAACTTGCTTTCTCCTGTAAGTGAGAGATGCAGCAAAACTTCCCTACTATAGTGTTTTGTCTCTCCTGTAAAATTTAGTTTTCTCAGCAAGTTTTGCAAAAACGGTCCTCAATTATTCATACCCACATTGTACAGTATGTATTCTAAATTTACGAGTGTGTTCTTTTATTATTTTAAATTATTATATTTTTTTTAGACAGATCACTCTGATGGTAAGTTTGGTAAATAAGTAACGGGATAAAAATTTAGTACGAGTATTAGGCTAAATCTGCAGTGCGCGGGAAAAGTGGCACAAGTCAAAAATATTAATTTTACAGGAGAAGGAAAAAAAAACCGTCTTCACACTGGTTTATGTCGATTTGATTTTCTTCTGTATGAATTATTGTAGTGGGAGAAATACTTAGTCTCTTTTCCCAAACGAGCAGATGTTCCGTAAATTGTCAAATTATTAAAAAATGTTTGCGGAAACTGACTTATGCCACTTCTCCCAGGCACTGCAGAAATATCTATGTATCTATATTAAATTAAAAAATAAATGGCCTAAGTAGTAAAAGAAGGAATAAGACATAAATATTCAAATTATGTACAAACATTATAATACTATCAAATTAATATCAGTACTGATAAGAACTTTTATTCCAGCAACAGTCAACTCCATCACAAAATATTGACCAGACAGACTTAAATAATTAACGTCTACAAAGAATTCAAAGTACTTCTTAGAGCAAACATAATATTAATAAGAGCTAATCTTATTTTAGAACGCACAGTGTCCCAGGGTATATATTATAATTCACAATTGTAACTGGTTTATAAAGTAATCATGTAATTTAATTTGTCATCTAGTTTAAGTAAGTATGTAAGGTCAAAAATTCTCTGGCTTATGCATATTTTTATATTTCGATTTTATCTTGGATATACCTATAACTTTCTTTTGCATTAACATTATATATCATTCTTTTTATCCTCTGGTTGAGTGGAAGAGAAGGCCTCACGACCAGAAAAAGTTAAGCATTATTATTATTATTATTATTATTATTATTATTATTATTATTATTATTATTATTATTATTATTATTATTAAATTTTCATTTCATCCTTCTCAATTGACATAACGATGGGTGAAAACCGGATCACCATGTGCATCAGGAAAATGAGTGTCCGGGAGGTGCAGAGATCAATCCTCAATGGAATTTATGTATTACACTTCACAAAATGGATATCGTCAACATACAAGAAATGTTCAAAACAAACCATTAACTTGCACCATGAACATCGAATGAAAACTGACGGGATACAGTGATCACAAAGATTCCCACCATCAAAATCGAAGGCGAACTTCTTGGGAGTTATAAACCGTTCATACGTTCAGCTAGGTATCCACTCTTAAAGAATGCATATAGAATCATATTGGTATAACGTGGTGACTAGAACTGATAGAATGTGAGGACATGCAACTGAATGAGAAACTGTCTGTCGTGGAGTTTGTGAAACTGGCTCTCCTTTAAGACGGAGCTGCAGATGGTGTGATAATTCTCGTATGTTTTATAGGCATGAAGAAAAACATCCAGAGGCTGAATTTGTCCAGTGGTTCCAGGTAGATGAATTGCAATGGCACACATTTTTCATGATAATTTGCTCTAAAGGAGTATGATTTGTATACGCAAACCAGGAATCAAGCAGAAGAAAGTTATTTTCACCAGCTATTGACCAAAATCAGTATTCAAACCATAGCTGTAGATCTGCTAAGTCCATTTTCTCACTCTTGCTTGTTGTGACGTAAATATTCCCTATTGTCCTTGCAAGATCACTGGCACGAGAAAGAATTGTAGGGGGCAGAGTACCTCCAACTTTTCACAGCACATTAAATAACTTCCCGGCCAATTTACCAGTCGGCATTTATTCTGTACGAATGTTTTAGGGCATTTCTGTTCGTTGATCTTGATACAACTCTCTTGGCACCTCTAATTTCCAGGGTTCCTTTCATATGCATTTCCTCTTCAAATCCCGATTGGTCGGAGTTAAAGCAAATTCCTTACTAAACGATGGGATAAGTTTACCTCATCTACAAATTTTATAATTTTATATTATTATTATTATTATTATTATTATTATTATTATTATTATTATTATTATTATTGTTGTTGTTGTTGTTGTTGTTGCAGGAGAATGGAGAAAGTTACACAACAGAGAACTACACGCATTGTATTCTTCACCTGACATAATTAGGAACATTAAATCCAGAAGTTTGAGATGGGCAGGGCATGTAGCACGTATGGGCGAATCCAGAAATGCATATAGATTGTTAGTTGGGAGGCCGGAGAGAAAGGGCCTTTGGGCAGGCAGAGACGTAGATGGGAAGATAATATTAAAATGGATTTAAGGGAAGGGGGATATGAAGGTAGAGACTGGATTAATCTTGCTCAGGATAGGGACCAATGGTGGGCTTATGTGAGGGCGGCAATGATCCTCCGGGTTCCTTAAAAGCCAGCAAGTAAGTATTATTATGGTAAGTAGGCTACTTGATGTTAGTCATTCACCTACCGGCCTATGAAGCCAGTTGTAGATTAATTTACCGATAGTCGTTGCGCAGGGTGCGTCATAGGACGTTGGTCAACTCTACAATGAGATGAAATGGTGATTAGTTGGAATGCCATAGAGGAACTGGCGCTCCCGGAGAAACCCATTGTGTTACTACGAGGATGAGCATCACATCGGAGGTGATAGAAACCGTGTCCACGAAATTGTTAAGTATAGCGCTCTGACCTTTAGACCACCGCGACTTTATTTATGATCTTTTAACTAATGATGGGTAATCGATTGTTTGTCATTCACCCATATGAAGCTATTCTGTAGACAGCGTCATTTCCGAGGATGCGCCAGGGAAGGCTGGTCTACGTTACACTCGGGATGACATGAAATGATGATAGAGATTTGTGGGGATGCCACAGGGGAATCGGAACTCCGGAGTCATGCGTTATCTGGACCTTGGATTTGTGCAAAACAATTTATAAATCGGGGGTACTCCGGAAATCGAATCCGGGTACAGAGTATTATTAATAATAAGTGCAGAGCTCTAGCATTAAACTACTGTACCTAGGCGGTATAAAATACGGAATAAGCTATTTTAACTCCTCTATTTTTTATGTTACATAAGAACGAAATCTCTCTTCCACAATAAATTTCTCGCTGTAGGTACACAACGACCGTAACGAGAAGGAAATAGGCCTATCCCTTGAAATAAATAAAGTAATGTTCAATTTTTTACACCACAACTTTAAAATACACAATTTCTGCATTGCACAGAGTTTCCATTGTAACTTCATATTCAACTCAGTCTTGATGCTAATGTTCTTACATAATGGATTTGTTTTACTGATTTACAAAATAGAAAACTCTAAAGCCACACAGTAAGATACAATGTAAATCACGACTTGGTAGCTCCATACAACAGGACCAATTTCAGTTGTCTTCAGTTTTCTAAAGTCAACTCCAAAGCGATGAATTTGAATTTAGTAGCTAAAGGCATTTTGTTTTGTTTTTTTATTATCTATTTAGGGCCTAGTATTTTCATAATCACTTAAGTTTGATGATAAACTGTATACTTCTTTTCAAGTACGAAATTTAACAAATTTAAATTTTTACTGGGAAACAAACACAGTTAATCCCATTTTGTTTTCCCTCTCTGTCTGTTCTTTATGGTTCATGTAATATTATTATGTCGATGAAAGAAGGTTAAGCAAATGAAATATTTATTATGCCAAGTCCCATCCATTTACTCAATTCTTAGAAGCTTCAAATGGAATTCGAAACATTACATACCCCTACATTTTGACTCTAAATAAGTGTCGTTTAAAATAATTTACACTAGTTTATAAATTAATGGTAAACATAAAATCCATAAAAGTTTGATAGCAAGATTAAATTCTGACCTCATCAAGCAAATATCCAAATGCTTCCTGAATGTTGATGCTTTCAACTACTGAAGTTTTGAACCAATTAATGTAGCCTTTCTTCTTACACTGGTCTTTCATCTTCTTATCAATGTCTACGTCCAATAGATCACACTGAAATAAGAAAGCAGATGAATTATTTGTAACACAAATGAAATATTTAATTTCAAAATTATTGTTGAACTAACCTTTAAATTGGAAATTAAAACTTCAAGTTCGCATGAGTTGCAGAAATGAAATCCCTAAGATCAAAAGCAGAGTATGAAAGAACAGATCGTGATATAGACCAATAAATTAGAAATAGATTTGAGAATTTTTCAGCCTCCTTGACAAAATATTATAATGTTAAATAAATTTCTTGAAGCAATTTTAGAGATTATATAATCAAAATAACCTCTAAAAATAATCAAACCCAAAGGAAAAGGAAGTAAAATAAGACCATAAAAACGTTGAAAGTTCTATGTTTCGTTACCAGATAGCGTATTTCAAAGTTACATAATTAACTGCTAGAGGTTTCCACCCTAATCCCCTACTGGGAGTACCTGGTGGGGAGGATACTGGACGGAACTTACCAGCAACAGGCATTGCAGTTCTACCGGAAAATCTTTGTTTTTGTATGTAGAGAAGCTGACACTATCAGGATAGATCCTATGCAGGGCTGACACCGTCTTTGAAAAGTTATGAGAGTAACCGTAACGCATTTTGTGTATGGTCGGCCGAAGTACTGATCCCATACATCATTTTTATTTTTATTTATTCATTAATTTTATTCGTTTAGTTTATTTAGGATCTATTTATTTTTTTCAAGGAAAGCCAGGATCAGTCTTCGAAAAAATATATATAGGGGAGAGTCGGGTAGTATCGGACATCAGGTAATATCGGACAGTGCGTTTCTTTCATCTACCACCATATGGTAGTACCTGAATGACATGGTTATGTTTCTCTATGCGACATCACAGAAACTTAACCATGTCAATAAGGTACTATCATCGTGTGGTAGATGAAAGAAACTCACTGTCCGATATTACCCGATGTCAGATACTACCCGACTCTCCCCTAAATACACATGCATACAAACACACATACAGAAAAGGGAGTCACGTCTTTAAAATAACACATCAAATATCTCCTACATAGTCTACAAGAAAGTAAGAAAAAGCCAAATAAAAAAAACTTTTTTAAATATATTGTGCAATCTGAAAAATGCAGAGCGTTCGAGCAAAGATGTCCCCACTTCCATGAAAACTGGTTGGCGGGCGGAAATGATGAGTCCCGGCGTTATGCCGCTCGCTAGTACGGTAGATTCCCACAGCTCTCTCAATCACTATTCAGTGAGTGTCCGTTGTGCTGTGACGTACCATTTTTATATGCAAGACTTTCGTGAAATATACGTGAAGAACGTGTTGCCTTAAATTCAGACGTTGTTTCTCCGATGGTCCTGTGCTAAACAAGAACACAATATACAGATTTGTATAGAAATTTAACGAGACAGGCTCGGTTCAAAATACGAAGCGTCGAGTGAATAAACGAGTCTTAACTGAGAAAATATTAGATGAAATAGGTTTTCGATTAGAATAACGAAGCCCTTAGAAACCTTTGCACAGATTAGCCTGGAATTAGGGGTGTCAAAAACCTCAGTCGACACCCCAATAAATGTTTGATGTTAAAACCGTACAAAACCCTTGTAGTGCAATAGCGTTTGTCCTCGGACAACGTAGCTAGGATAAATTTTTGTGGTATCAGTAATCAGTCCATGATGGCTTAGTAGACCCGACTTTAGTATTTTTCAGTGACAAGTCATGTGGATATGTAAATAAACAAGATTATAGATATTGGAGCGCTGAAAATCCACGTAACATTTAGGAACTACCGTTACATGATCAGAAGATAGGCGTGTGGTGTGCAATATCAGGAAAAAGGATAATAAGCCCATTTTTTTAGGAGACTATAAACTGTGAGCGCTATGTGCGACATTCTATAGCCATTCTTTGCCCAGCTCACAGGTGAGGAAAAAGGCTGCATATTTTATGCAGGGTAATGCGACGGCGCATACTGCGGTTGTTTCAATGCATTAACTTGCTAATATTTTCGGTGATCGCATTGTGAGTCGCGGTTTGTGGCCTCCGTGACCCCAACCTAAATCCGTGTGATTTTTATTTGTGGGATAAATTAAATAGTGTAGTGTATCGTACGCAAATAATCCTCACACCTTGGATGAATTGAAGAAAAATCTCCGACAAGAATAGGGAACATAAGTGAAAATGAACTACTGCAAGTGTCTGGGAATGTGCTGAAATAATGTCAAGCATGCTTGAATGTCGAAGTCAAAATTTCGATCAATAACTACAATAAGGTAAGCCTTTTTATTTCAGTATGGTAAGTTTGTAATAATAAATAAGTTTTATTTTGCCGCAAATTACGGTCACCGTTTAGCGGGAGATGGGCGACCCGTATAGCATACGGAGCGCGCGCGACCACCGGTAGTGAATGGACATCTTGACTCGAACGCTCTGTATTATGGTAGGTAACATTGCGCAATATTCCGTGAGATGTTCACGATAAGCCGTGGAGTACAGTCCTCGTCTCTGTCACAGAGAGTCATCTTCGTTCTTTGTTTCAAATTCCTTTTCCTTGTTCTTTTTTTCCATATCGTGCCATTATTTTTATTAATATGGTATAAGTGCGAAAAGTAAAGAAAGAATTTATTATTGAATGCATACAACTTTACGAAGCTTCAACCAGCTTCACTTTTTCTTCTCCTAACAGCAAAGTAATGAGATTGCAACAGCAGAAGCGTCTTGATCGTCAAATATTGTGCAATAATATCACTTTCAAATTGAGCTGACTAGGGGGAACGTCAATATTATTGCACAATATTTCTGTGCAACAATACTGATCGTCTAAGGGCCGCTAATTCAAAGCGGGCAATTTTTGTCCACCATAGTGTACATGTGTGTCCTGCACCACACATTATAAACATACAGATTTATATGCTTCTAAAATTAACTTACTTTTTCTTGTTGGCCTACATATATATTGTAAAGCGATGACAGAGTCTCCCAAGGCATAGACGTAGACTTAATTTTTTAAACGGCGCTCACACTTCAGCATTGATATAAACCAATAAAAGTAAATTCTTGCTGCCTGCATTTTATTAGCTTACTACTGGACATAGAAGCTGCAACATTAACTCGTTTTTCAGTAAAAGACGCACTATGACGCATGACCTATACAAGGAACTCCTCTAGTACACTTTAAATCATTTAATAGCTTTATGCCAAGAAGAAACCCCTTCTGTAACAAACGCCTTTTTACAACAGAAGGAGTTACAGGTTTTGGATTAGTTTCTAGAGCTTTCTTACAGAAAACATAACAATATTAAGTTTGCTAACTCTTCGTTACATTAAATCCATCGGCACAATGCTTTCCACGATTCCTGATTACATCTATAGCCAGGGGAGTAGTCGTAAATAAAATAGTACTAGGGCACTTGTCGAAAAGTTTATAATAAATTATTATTATTATTATTATTATTATTATTATTATTATTATTATTATTATTGAATCTTGACAAGACTCTCTTCAAGGATCTGCGAGTAAACCATGTATTTACAGGGCTACATATTAGGCGGGTATTCTAATTTTGACTTATATACAGCATTTATTATCATTTTCTTTTTGAATTACATCATTCCAGAGTTGAACAGTAGTGCAGTGAACTATTACAATGATTACCCACACTTTAAAACTATTTAAAAAGAATTTACACTGAATTATCATGTCCTTCATGCTATCCACCGACTACCAATAGTTTAAAATAAATTGAATATTAATTACTACTTTGCGCTGTTTTTTTTTTTTTACAGAATTTTCACTTTAAACCTCATTACCCCAATGTTAACTTACACCACTTCTGCTCTGAACGACTCATTATCAGAACAAGAACTTCGCGTTTAACGCTTCTTGTAATCCTAATCACACTCTCTGAAACTTCAGTACACCAAAGACAACAAACTGGTCAGCAAACATTAATAGAATTACGGTAGACTGAGAAAAACTGTTTGAGAAAGAGTATGTAGGAAAAAAAGATAATGTATTGTAACATAGGGTTAAGCGCGCTGGTAAAGGGTCGAAGAAGAGGATGGGGTACGCAGGTAAATAATGTATTATTATTATTATTATTATTATTGGTATTATTATCATCAATCTACTTTATTAGGTAATACCGTTACTATTATACATAGGTACTACTAATCCACACATAAAATACGAAGTTGATACAATAAAGCAATTATTTTAAATAGCAAAAATGAAGAAGCAGGGTTGTGTCAGGTTGCAGAAAAAAGTACCGGAACGGTAGCTTGTTCTTGTTCACTTATTTTACGTGAATATTCTGCAGATTATTTGAATTTTTTAATAATTTGGTCGCAGTTACTAGGCTTTCTTCCTCCATTCCATAATTATTTCCCGTTTTCGACAACTTTATTACGAAAGTATCCATCCTGAATCACTCGTAAATAACACAGTATCCTTTACTATTTGCGGCACTAAAACATCCAACACTACGTACTACTATGTAACAGGTAAGCCTGTACATGTCTAATATACAACGACTGACTGAAGAGGATTCAACTATTGTCAATGAATAAAACTTTAACCTTCGTGAGATATAAATCAGCTGCAATTATTTCTTTAATGAATAGCGGCTCTATGTAGAACGGTAAGATCAGAGTTACAAATGAGACATGCAAGATAAAACAATCACCAGTATTCGTACAATCTAAGAAAGTAATAACTAATAAGACATGAATTCAAGGCAATATCAACTTAGACCGGAATACTAATGAATGCTATCATACACTGTAGGGAAAAAGAACTCGATTGATAAATATCACAATTTTTTTAATTGCGTCATATAGATTAATTGTTTTATTCTTTGGTAAAGCTCACATTATGCGATCCATGAAATTTTTTTTTCATCCCATAGTGGAACGAAAGTGAAAATCTAAACCGAAATTAATTTCAGCACAAAAATTCAGTAGGTGGTGAGCACTCATTAAATATATCCGTTAGGTGCTTGAGCACCAGAGCACCCACGTAGTCGGCGCCTATGGCCCAAGGTGAGAAGTCAACCAAGTTCACCAAATGTTGTAATAAGCAGCTGTGAGCTCTGTACTCACCTTATTGGCCAACAATACACAAGGTATGGGTCTACCTCGAAAGGTTACATTTTCATCCATTTCTTTCTTCAATCTGTCGAGTTCCTTAAGTGTGCCAGGATTTGTTATATCAAAAACCGCTACTGCTCCAGAAGCCATTTTGTAGTACAAGGATGCATCAGAATCATCTCCTCTCTCCGCTGTAATTACAGTACATACAAGATATTAAATTCATTATTATGGTGGGAATTCGAAATCATTAAGTTTGCACTTTCCAACATATCCTGTTAGAATATATCGTCTATGATTCTACGTAAAGTATTGATATACGTAATTTATTATATCAAGGTAAGTGTTACAGCTGTACAGTTTCAAGTAGTCATTTGACATAAGAAACCATGAAAACATTGAAGTTTTACATACAGGGTGATTCACGAGGATTTACCGTCCCTTACGGAGCTTATTTCCGAAGACATTCTGAGCAAAAAAAGTCATATAAACATTTGTCCTAATCTCAATATTTTCAAAATTACATTAATTTGAAGTTGTTAGTAAAATACCTTTTTTCTTTATTTTTAAGAGTAAAAAATATTACAACTGGAGAATTAATTATTCATAAGTGTCATTTCTTTATTTGACTAGTGTTCTGAAGCTAAAAATGTGTTGTTAATTGTTTTGCACAGATTTCATTCTTCAATCTGTAACTGAAAATGACATCATTCTTACAAAAATGTAAAAAAAATTGCTACAAATCATACGACTTCACGAACTTGATTCTTTATAGTTTAATTATGCATCCTAATGTACAGTCTTAAAGAATTTACATGAGTGGCGTGATTTGTAACAATTGTTGTGGCAAATGCATAAGAAACTGTAATTTTATAGTTAAAAATAAAAAAAAATCTGTACGGAGCAGCTATGAAATTCACAACATATTTTTAGCCTCAGAATACTAGTTAATTAAAGAAATGGTACTCCTAAATAGTTCATTTTTTATTTGTAATATTCTTTTACCCTTAAAACTCAAGAATAATTGTATTTTATAAACAATTTCAAATTAGTGTAATTCCGAAAATATTGAGATTAGGACAAATGTTTATATGACGTTTTTGCTCAGAAAGTCTTCGGAAATAAGCTCCGTAAGTGACGATAAATCCTCGTGAATATCCCTGTATATTCGGAAAATGATCAATTTTAGTTCCATCTGTGACCCGACAAATGTTGGGTTTGTAATCCAAGTCATCCCATACCCTTCCTAACATGTTCCTATTGTCTCTTTAGCTGCGGTAATTCTCAGTTTAATTCATTAATATCCAGTGTAGAGGTGGCACAAACGATTTATCTTTCACATAATTCCATGAAACGAAGTAACATGGAATGAGATCTTAATCTTGCAAACGTCTTCAAGATTGTATGACTTGAGACCTTCCGGCATTTGATGTGGAATAAATCATCTCGTGTTCTCAGCCAGGTGAGTTGGATTGTTGCTTTCAAGCTTTCGATGACAATTAATTTTTAATATCAATATTATATAATAATATAATAATAATAAATATAATAAATATTAATAAATAATATTTCGATGACAAGCTTTGCAATCATTTTCAGGGAATGAAGTGTTGTGGGACCATGACTAGCCGGTATATAAAGGTAATATAGATTTACTCCCTAAGTAAAGAGTACTGTAAGCTGAGAAGTCCAACGGTGAAGATAATATGAATAGCGCAATTGTGAAATTGGAGAATTTGACTCCGCTGCTACTTGCTATTTGGACTTTTATCATGGATCGAAATGCTTCATGTTTTATTGTGTTGTGTATGTGTTACTGTGCTAGTGGATTTCCTATAAATTTTGAATATAATATGTTTATTATCTACCTTTATTATTGTGGGCATCTAAGAAATTTATGGATATTTGTTTCTAAATTTGTAGTGTGTAGTGTAGTTTCCAGCCTGCTGTCAAAAAATCTGAAAGTTAGAATTTATAAAACAGTTATATTACCGGTTGTTCCTTATGGTTGTGGAACTTGGACTCTCACTTTGAGAGAGGAACATAGGTTAAGGGTGTTTGAGAATAAGGTGCTTAGGAAAATATTTGGGGCTAAGAGGGATGAAGTTACAGGAGACTGGAGAAAGTTACACAACGCAGAACTGCACGCATTGTATTCTTTACCTGACATAATTAGGAACATTAAATCCAAACGTTTGAGATGGACAGGGCATGTAGCACGTATGGGCGAATCCAGAAATGCATATAGAGTGTTAGTTGGGAGGCCGGAGAGAAAAAGACCTTTAGGGAGGCCGAGACATAGATGGAAAGATAATATTAAAATGAATTTGAGGGAGATGGGTTATGATGATAGAGACAGGATTAATCTTGCTCAGGATAGGGACCGATGGTGGGTTTATGTGAGGGCGGCAATGAACCTCCGGGTTCCTTAAAAGTAAGTAAGTAATGCATAGGTTAGTTATGTCGAATGGTGCTAGTGTTGCATTGTGTGGAATGTATCTATTCAGTTTATTGACAGATTTTCAGCATCTTCCATCGGACGTTCCGAGTAACTTCCATTATTTTAATGTAATGTAATATATAATGTAACAATGTAACAAAGTATGATGTATGATATACATATCCTACTTACTTACTGGGTTTTAAGGAACCTGGAGGTTCATTGCCGCCCTCACATAAGCCCGCCATTGGTCCCTATCCTGAGCAAGATTAATCCAGTCTCTATCATCATATCCCACCTCCCTCAAATCCATTTTAATATTATCTTCCCGTCTACGTCTCGGCCTCCCCAAAGGTCTTTTTTCCTCCGGCCTCCCAACTAACAACACACTATATGCATTTCTGAATTCGCCCATATGTGCTACATGCCCCGCCCATCTCAAATGTCCGGATTTAATATCGTATTACAAAAATTAATTTCTGCAGTTAGCTACTATTTCAAATGCAAAAATGGACAATTGCTAAAAAAAAAAAAAAAAAAAAAAACAATATATGTTATTTTAAAAATTCAAAGAAACAGTTTTCCTGCCTCTTAAATCATTTGTGTCACGTTAAATTATTGAAACATCCAAATACTGAAATTTAAATCTATTTCGTTTCTAAATTAGTTAAGATTCGTCTTCAATAATGCATTGTTAGCCTGCAACATGAGTATTTACATTCTAACAGAAGATCCTAGTTCTTATCCTAACGAGGAAATTAAGATTGTGGACAAAATTTTGATGCGAGGTTTCATAAAAATTGTTCGAGTACACCATTTCCTAGCGCCTTCTTTTCATAATTTCCCAATTAATCGTAATTTCATGACTGACGCAGGAAAATTTAAAATACATCGTGCTACATTTTCCTGGGTCCAACACCGGAAAATTATCACGGTGCAGTTTCTATATTAAAGTTACCACAACGAAAGCCCTTCAACGACGCCAGTATTCATCAGTCAACTTCAAGAAAGGTTTACAATAGTAGAGACTTGACACGAGATCAGTGAAACTCATTCGTAGGTTGCAAATCGTAGGTTCTACAGCTTTTATTCAATGCATTCTTTGGTCAAATGTTTATAATGCTTTATCATAAAATAAAGTTACATTTTATAGAAAATAAAGTTTTGTGTGTGCTGTACTAAGAATAACGAAAGGAAATTATACCTGTGGAATCCCAGATTTGAATTAGAGCTATTCTATCATGATCCAGGACTTCAACCTTGACTGAATATTGCCCAGGAATGTCATCACCATTTTCAGGAAGGAAGTAGTTGTAAATGTAGCGCTTGATGATAGACGTCTTTCCCACACCAGCTACACCAAACAGCAAGACTTTGAAGATATATTCTCTCTTCTTAGTCGTTTCTGGAACCTACATAAAATTATGATTAAAGTATGATGTGTGTAATAATTACTTTTAATATTGATTTCTTTTGTTTCATATCCACATTAGATATTTCTAGTTTCAACTAATCAGAATGTTACTTTTTCAGTGTCAGGCGATAATACTGTGAGGGTAATGTCTAAAATCGGGATAACTACTTAGGTATGTAGTTTCTTGCATTCATATACAGAGTGTTTCAAAAAATACGGGGCATAATTTCAGGTATGCGTTTCCCACATGTAGACAATCAAAATAGTTCATTACAACATGTGTCCGGAAATGCTTCATTTCCGAGTTATGGCCTTCACAACATTGAAATTCACCGGAACGTTTTTCTTTCCGCAGGTCGTTGTCATTACAGAGGATGTTCAAAATGTCCACCTCCTGCTTGAATACAGACCTCACATCGATGTCTCATTGACCTGCGAACACGATCCCAAACTCCAGGAGTATTGCGTATGTCCTCCGAACATGCCACAATTCGATTCCGAAGGGATTCCAAATCAGGCACCGGAGACGAATAAACCAATGATTTTAAATGGCCCCACAAGTAGAAATCGAGAGGGTTCAGATCGGTGAGCGTGGAGGCCAAGCAATTGGGCCACCTCTACCTATCCATCGATCAGGAAACCTTCGATCCAAGTACCGGCGAGCCGTAAACTGAAGTGTACAGGAGCGCCATCATGCAAGAAGTGAATGTGTTGACGATTGATCAGTGGAGTGTCTTCTAAAACATGAGGTATGGTGTTTTCCAGGAAGTTGTTGTGAAGGCCATAACTCGGAAATAAAGCATTTCCGGACACATGTTGTAATGAACTATTTTGATTGTCTACATGTGGGAAATACATACATGAAATTATGCCCCGTATTTTTTAAACACCCTGTATAGCAGGAATGTAAATGAGAAGAAATCGCGCGTAACGTATTTCTCCTCTCCTTCCCAGTCTACAGCGCAGGTGTATAGCGAGGATCATGTAAGAGCAGTTCCTAAAAGGCTAATTTGGCAGTCTCTTCAGTGTTAGCAACTAATGCCAGATATCACTAAAGAGGGTAAAATCACAATGCCATGTACTGAAATACTGTAGTAATAATAATAATAATAATAATAATAATAATAATAATATTATTATTATTATTATTATTATTATTGTTATTATTATTAACAAAAATATATTGCTCTCTTTGTATATTGTCTTTTGTTATTGCTTAAAAGGTAGCCCGCTTCATGTTATTCCTTAAACAAGTCAAGGACATATTATTTAGATGGAAACGTAGCTAAAATTTTCGCAAACAGATCACGTACCGTTATGATTTTTCCTCTAACAAGGGAACTTTCTTTCATGGTGAATTTAAAAGGCGGTAATGCCGTATATTTTTGGAAAGAGGAAGCAAAAGTAAGTCAGCAGGTGAAAGTTTTCCGCCTGAGCTCCATAGGGACAAAAATTATGGGGCTGTAAATCTAACATGGCAATCTGTGGGAAGTGACTCAATGTGCACACTTAAAGGTTAAAATGAAGTTTTTTTAAATCACTGCATTGCAAACGAGATATTACAGCTGTTGGACGTTTGAATTGCAAACATTATGGACATCGATCACAGAATGATGTAAAGTGTAAACAGTAACATTTAATCCAATGTGCACACCGTACGAAACCAAAAGATGTACAAGCGCTACTTCTGCATCTATGAGAAACAGCAAATTGTGAACCACCTTCTGTTTCGTTATCCAGTTTTCGAAAATAAAAGATTTTTTATGGTCGGACATTTACACTTTTGTAACGTAATATATGATTCAATGTTTTCAGGAAAACGTGTTTCTGCAAAGTGCTTTGTAATTTTATATGTTATATATTTAAAAACTTGTAATTGCTTCGACTATAGTAGACACATTTGTTCATTTTAAGTAGCATAGACTGGGTTATACAAAAAATTTAAATTTAAACTATCAGTCTACATCTATAACCCTAATGTACTTTCGGGTAAAATAGGGTTTAAAAAATTGTACATTCAAATAAATTCCTGTAGAAACCTTACCCGGAATCATAGGGATTTCCTCAAATTCCCTATCACCATTTTGTAAGTAGTGTTCAATAAAACTTAACAGGATAAAAGACATAATAAGAAGCACATCAGTAACATTAAGCATAAATTGGGTCGTGATAGAAATCTGTAAGAGCATGCGGTACAACAAGACTCTCTTGCACCAAGTAAGTTAAAGAATATTTTTAACAAGGAGAGGACACGCTCTGTATATCATCGAATTAAATGAGATTGTGTGAGATGAAAGTACAAGACGTACTGTTTAAAGTCATATCTGGTATGGGTGGCCAATGACCTCTCGTTTTGGAAATATTGGCTATTGTTTGAGACATACTTCCGTTAGGTGCCTAATAGGGAAGTGTTAGACTGTGTAACAGCGTAGTTCATATGGTTGTTATCCAGCCAACCCCAGTTCGAATCCTAATGCCGTCTCATTTTTTTAAACTTGATATATTATATTATTATTATTATTATTATTATTATTATTATTATCATAACCAAAAGGACAATTTGGCCCAAGAGTGCAACGTCAAGTAGATGAACTCTCTTCTAAATTCGGAAATATATATGTAACAAGTTTTTATCAGGAAAGCAGACATCTCAACTCCATAAGCAATGCCTGGACAAAGTAAGAAAGACATATGTGAAAGAGTAGCCATTTCTTCTAATTCTGGACTCGTGGGAAGGGCAGGTAAATCCTTCTTTGTATGATGAAATATTTACAAATGAAGAAAATTAAATAACGTGCAACCTTAAAGTGATTTCACCCAAATGTACTGGATTATGCCAGTCCTGTGATGTTTATTTTTTGTAGACAGGTAAAGATTTTTATCAAATATTTGCAAAATAGCTCTTTCCTTTTACATACAGGACGACAAATTGCTTCAAGGGAGGATGCCCTCAAAATTCACTCCTTAATTCACTTTCAGTTGTCAGCTCCTATATTCAAAGCCATGTTGAAATATGCGTGGTATGCATCAAAATTAATAAACGAACGAGAAGCGTTTGTGAATGTAAAAGATTTCTGTTTCGCAGCAGAAGTGCGGAAAAATGTGTGTGACTGGACAACCTTCTTTCATTTGCTGTGCATGGTGCAGGAAATGTGTATGTTTTGTGTTTTTTATGACATTTATCATAATGAATCATGCACAAAATGAAGTGGAATAGAAACAGAACAGACACCAGTGACCTGCCTACGTGAGCAGTATTTCCTTGTTTATCTTTTACAATATAATGTTAGTTAATTAGTAATTTGTTTAAAATATGATGAAGCGTTCAATACATTGAGAAATATGATATATGTAAATAGATTACTGTGATCACACTATTAATCATTATTAAAAGAAAAAAATATAGGACCAGTTAAGACTCGAACTCAGGTTGCCTGGATAACAACTCAGCACCCAAGCATATGAGCTACGCTTTTACACAGTCCAATTCCTCCCTATTAGGAACTTAACAGAAGTATGTCACAAACAATAGCCAATATTTCCAAAACGAAGGTATGACTTTAAACAGTACTTCTTGTACTTTCATCTCACACAATCTTATTTCATTCGGTGATATACAGAGCGTGTCCTCTCCTTGTAAGACAAAAATGGAATGCTTTTATTTCAATACAATTTTAACACTGATGGTACACACTTACGACTGAGATACTGTATATGTAATTATCTTACATTCCCGTCTATAAAACAAACACGACTTTTTAAATATTTGAGAATTTCATTATAACGTATTAATACTCGAAATCTATACTCGTCTACAATCGCTGTATATCGTTATGCAATTTCAGTTCTATTCTGCTCCGATTGCACAAGCTTTAAATTTGAAGTGAATTCTTAAGAAAATCATCATAATGTAACCTACAGGTTAAGTGGAAAACACATTAAACTGCACTATTTTTTAACATGTAAATACAAAATTGAATGGAAAAATTATTCGCTTTGGATGAATGATTCTTTAATTCCACATGAATTCTTCTAATTTGCAAATCAAACGCAAAGCATCCCTGTAAATCTCTGACAAAAGCTGGAATGATTTTAATGACCCAAAGGATCTAATAAATGTCGAAGGAATCACTTACATTTTCAAAATTGCTGCGAGACGTATGCGCCTCTCTTTCCAAATTTCGTTGCAACTGCCTTTGTCGAATTCCACTCGCGCTGTAGCTCTGTCTCGATGTCCCAGCTTCAGGTTCTGCCATAGTAGATCCGTTTATCGTAAGATCCACATCCGAGAATTCAGTCTCTCCCTCCGAGAAAGATGATTTTTCACTATCATTCTCTGGTCGATTTGCCGCATTCGAACCCAAAGCAAATTCCATAGTCAGTTCTCGTCTAACTCAGAACACTAGATTAATTCCAGTATTATTCCTTGTCGCTTTCTGTAAACAGCAATGTTTTTAAAATTACGAATAAAAACTTAGATTATTAAGATTTGTCTACAATTGACTTTGAATTGATAAAGTTAATAATTTAAAAACCACTATACACGTTCAAACTGGCCTGCTTCGCAGAGCAATAACCCAACCACCCCCAACACTGAAGCTACTCAAACAAGAGTATCAAGACCAAAACGAATCGCGAATGAGAGATGATAGTTGACGGGTGGGGGTAATGAAGTAAAAATAAAATAGAATGCTATAACGACTATAAAACATTACATTAATATTTATATCTCTGTTATAGTTAAAAAATATTTACAATAAATTGTTATAAATTTATTGTACCCACATTCTTGATGAATTCGACATTAATATCAAGTCAAGGGAGGGGGCAGGCGAAACAGTTGAAACATAAGAAGCACTTCTATTCTAAGAGGAACTATATTTTTATAGAAGCATTTTCGTCTCGAATTTATATCGTTGTATGAAGTTTTATAATTAAATTAATGAATAATCGAAACGTGAACAAGTGCTCAAAATAGTCCTATTATTTTTTTTTCCGAGCGACAAGGAAGTACGTAACTCAGTCAAAGACAAGTGAACGCCTCCGTTATCACGACCAACGATAATGACATTAAAAAATAAACATTCGGACATTAAATTATATACCAACAAGTCTGAAGGTTTAGGAATCGTCCTGTTTCCTTCTTAAGTTGTTGATATTTAACATAATTGATAAGTTTTCTTAACATCATATTTACCATATGAATTCGGTGTGAACTAAAATATAGGCTCCATACAACAACACTAATAATAATAATAATAATAATAATAATAATAATGGTAACATATGCCGCTGTTTATACTAATGACGTGAATATGTTAGGAGAAAATCCACAAATTATTAGGGAAAACACGGAAATTTTACTTCAAGCAAGTTCGGAAGTAAATCCCGAAAATACAAAGTATATGATTATATCTGTAGCCAGAACATAGTACGAAATGGAAATATAAATTTTGAAAATTTATCCTTTGAAGAGGTGAAAAAAATAAAATATCTGAAAGTAACAGTAACAAATATAAATGACACTCGAGAGGAAATTAAACGCAGAATAAATGTGAGAAATGCCTAGTATTATTCGGTTAAGAAGCTTTTGACATCCAGTCTGCTTTCAAAAAAACTGAAATTTAGAATTTATAAAACTGTTATATTACCGGTTGTTCTGTATGATTGTGAAACTTGGACTCTCACTTTGAGACAGGAACGAAGGTTAAAGGTGTTCGAGAATAAAGTGCTTAAGAAAATATTTGTGGCTAAGAGGGTTGAAGTTATAGGAGAATGGAGAAAGTTACATAATGCAGAACTGCACGCATTGCATTCTTCACCTAACATAATTAGGAATATTAAATCCAGATGTTTTAGTTGTTTAGGACATGTTGCACGTATGGGTGGGTCCAGAAATGTGTATAGAGCAGTGGCGTATACTGGTTAAAGGGTTAGGGCTACCACTGACCCTATTATTACACAAAATATATTTTAAAATCCCTATAATAAAATTCTTTACATATTTATGTGAATTCCAGACGTCTTGATTGGACCGAAAATACGTTGATGACTTCGTCCTTGAAATTACAGTTGGGCCACTTGCAAAATTTCTGTAGAAATGACTTTTCAATGGATATTAGTGCCAAGCCGGATAAACGTTCTTGTGTATGAGTTGATCTACAGTAGGATTTTATTCTCTTGAACGCAGAAAGTGTTCTTTCTACCGATGCTGAAGGTAGCTGGTATTGTCACAATTAATGTTGCCAATTTAAGGACTTCAGGAAAGACTTCTGCTGAATATATTACACTTAATTCATTTTTCAAACGTACTTGATCAAAGTGACTGTTATAGGACTGAAATAATTTGTTTAGTGCCTCATTCGGGAAGTTTTCTCTATAAGCAGAAAAATTTTTGAGAATCTAGAAGATATGTGAACTGAAGCTTTCCATAATCAGAAAATCTGTCAGTAATTTCCATGTGCATACGATCTAGTATGCTGTAGTACAGCTGCCTGTATTTCAATTCATCATCTCCTTTTCTTCGCTTTAATGGTGGTCCCATTGTATTGGCTGAAGAATTTTCATTTTCCATATTACTCCATATGGACGGAAACCCACTACGTCTGAACTCTGATATAGTATTTTTTTTAACTTTGATACCTCTTGCAAGTAGTATGCTCTGTCTAGACTTTTTGTCTGAAGGATATTGTAGAGCACATCTGTATGTGCGAACACTCTAGCATAGACTTCAAGAAGAAATATATTCTGAAACTGTGTGAAAAAATTCAAATATCCTTGAGCCTGCACATTTACATCATCATCCCAGTTTTCTTCAGAGTCATTACAAATGATATTTTTAAAGAAAGCAGTCCGTTTTTCTCTGTATTCCTTTACTGTATTTACAAGCCGAGATGTAAAATTCAATCTAGTTGGTGCTACTTTTGGGAGTTTCTTGTTCATAAATTCCTTGAGTGTTCTGATCTTTTAGGAGATGATGAGAAGAATGCAGCTAAACCCAACAGTGTTTTGAAAAAAAATGCGGCATTCTGGAATGGATGAAGTAGTTTGTTGCAAAACTACATTGAGAACATAGCTGTAACAATGGACAAATAGTGCTTGAGGATACTTTTCTTGAACTTTTGTTTTAAGCCATTAATATTTCCCGCCATAACTGAAGCACCATCGTATGTCTGTGCAATTAACTTATTGCCGGCATTGTATTCTGCTATAACACCTTCCACATGCTGAAACAAAGCAGCAGCAGCAGTTTTGTCCGAACTGACATTTGTGAATCCTATAAACCGTTCTTGAACATTGGCAGTACTGTCGACGTATCTTAAAACAGTGGACAATTGACTCTGATTAGAGCAGTAACTTGTTTCATCAACAACAATGGCCACAAAAGGTTTTATGTTCTTTATCATAACCCCACTTATAGCAAATATTAAGTCATTATGAATTGCGAGAGAAGTACCACGAAATATTGTTGAACTCTCAAGATGATTGGCCAGTAAATGGTCAAATTCACTTAAGGAACTTAAATATTCAATATAATTTCCTATATTGTCTGATTCCACACTCTCGTTATGACCCCGAAAAGCCAATTCTTGTTTTCCTAGAAAGCAGACTGCGTTAATAAGATGCAATAAAATCTCCCGATTTTTTTTTTCACAAGAGCATTGTGTTGGTTGATGTGTAGAGCTTTTTGCTTATCTAGTTGTAAATCAATTCTTGTCTTCCCAAAGTTTGCAAAGTTCATGCTACTACAAATATGAGCTTTTGATTTGTCGTATTCTAGGACTGCCGTTCGAAGGGAGTTGATATTAGAAAACCCCTCTTTTGACCACACATTAGTTTCGCGGCTAAATAACAAACATGGCCGCCAGCAAAATAGTTTAGACAGTTTAGAAGTACCACACAACCAATTCCACTTACCATATGATGTTGAAGTGAAATGGCGTGTGTACTCTCGCTGTTTTTCTTTTACGTCCATGGACAAATTTAACTCAGGAGTTGGTCTTTCCATTTTCACAATTTCAACTTTCTCGTTGTTATGTACGACGGTTAAAAGGCAATTTTAATAAACCTTCTATTACACAGTCATTTTCAACACAAACCTCTCCAGAAACTTGTTCTGCCATATTTTTCACAATATCACTTAATTGGGAAATTAAAAACTTAATAATTCACAATTAATATAACTCTTAGACACTCGAACAAATCACAGATTTAAAATAATGCACTGCAAGAACACAATCACATTCAATTGCTAGCGTACTAAGCGTATTGCTGCTTCGCGCCTGCGAAGAAACCGATCACGAGAGCGGCAACTCGCCCCCCTACATTGCACGTTGGAAACAGATGGGAGCGGGGGGGGGACGGGCAGTTGTGTGACAGGACAGCGTGAGCGAAACGGTCACAGGCTACCTCACGTAGCAAGCGGTTTCTCCAGCGATGCCGCCTTGACAACTTGTTTCTTTTCGAGAGCAGAGAGCGCATATAAATCTAACAATTACTTTAATTTTAATTACTATGGTAAAACTAATAATACAAAATTATTACATTATGTTATATTATAAACTTTTTCTTTTGTAATTTCCTTGGGCTACCGCCGGTAGCCCCGGTAGTCCGCAAAATACGCCCCTGGTATAGAGTGTTAGTTGGGAGATCTGAGGGAAGTAGACCTTTAGGGAGGCCGAGACGTAGATGGTAGAATAATATTAAAATGGATTGAAGGGAGTTGGGGTATGATAGTAGGGACTGGATTAATCTTGCTCAGAATAGGGACCGATGGCGGACTTTGTGAGAGAGGCAATAAACCTCCGGGTTCTCTAGAAGCCATTTGTAAGTAATAATAATAATAATAATAATAATCATCATCATCATCATCATCATCATCTACTGAGCTTTACCTTCCAGTATTTAGACATAATATGATCCGCTTTCACTTCTAAAGGATCTAAACCAACAGTAGCCATTCACAATATCGTGACCCTGAGTCATCTGATCAGCATGGCACAATGATACTTCTTTGAGACAATACAGAGCAAATAAAAAAAAACACAGGATACGCATTCTGTCCCTGTGGAAGGGAAATCTGCATTTATCTGCCGGGAATCGAATCTGGATTTGCTATATTTTTTGTAACCAAAAATGATACGAGGATGAGTCGTAAAGGATTGCGGGATGGCAATGAATGAAAATATCAATACTAGTAATAATAATAATAATAATAATAATAATAATAATAATAATAATAATAACAGTACAGTAAAACTATTCTGTATGTAATTTTGTTCCGACTCTATTTATTTTTAAGTTTCTAGATAATTTCTTTTGCCGTTTACTGCAATTCTATGTTCATGTACTAGAAGAAAGGCTTACAGAGAAACCTCAAAATGATGACCCGGGTTTCCGGCTATCAGGTCGTAAACTTCGCTTACGTAGAGAGCTTGCTGTTGATAATACGCCGTGCAGTATCACACCAGGCAAACTATTAGGCCTAATGTTAAGTATTACTAAATATAAGTAATTAAAACACTATTTACTCACCAAAATTAAGAAATAAGATGCTGATACTGCTTATCTTCTTGTTCCAAACATTTGTCACATTTGCTAAAGAAGTGACACATAACTGACTATAGTTCCAGTTGACAAATGGAGGCGATGTTTTCCTAAATACTCTTTTCCGATTACTCCAGGGTATGTGATTTATTTTTGTAAGTGTTGTCTTCTAGAATTCTCCAGAAATGAAAGTCAAGTGAAAAAGCAAAATCACTCTTCCTCTCGAACAGATTTCCTACTATTTGTGGACGAACTTCATACAGTATCCGAGGATATAATCAGTAAGAATGTATGGCCTCCTCGATCCCCCGATTATCTTTATGACGTGTATGCCAATATCGCGTTAGTGTAAATGTAGATTTTTTTCCTACATACACGTTGAGTGAAACATGATACCTAAGCGCTTAAATGGACAAATAAACAGCGCGTGTTTAGAAACTATTTATTACAATTGTTGCACTGGGCTTTATTAAATGTTTGATGAAACATGTAATTTCAGCAGGTGGCTACAGATGTGAATCTCATGTTCCAAGGCTCCTCTCGGGAGCAGATTCGAATCCCGCTCGGGTTTATTATCATTTGGTTGGTTTTAATCCTAGGTTTTCCCCAACTATAAGGCGAATGTCAGGTAATCACATGGTGAATCCTCGTCTCATTTCGCCAAATAGCATTCCACGATCGCGAATTGCATTGCGTAGTCGGTACAGCATGGTTATATACCCGATTATTGTTTTTTATTTATTGTAATCTGTAATTAACCCAACAGTTCCGTTTCTTTTACAGGAATTCGATTTTATTTTAATGTAATTTATAAGTAACGATATTGTTTTATTTAGAGACGATCTCAACTGTACTGGTTGTTCAACGTGGGCGAGAAATGGACGACAAATGTTGCCTTAAGCTCACTATCAGTGACAGGTTTCATTTATTTGTCGTAAATCTATGATAGGGGACTCACAGTTCTACTAGAGTCTCTAAAGAAGCAATGCTAAGTATTTTATCTCCATTTGATAACATTAGGGAACAAGAAATTTGTCATATTTCCGGAGTGAAAATAGCTTATCTTTATGGAAATCCATGCGCTGATTCGGAAAATATCTTTGGACTTTTCCTATCGGGTTTAGTTCATAGGACTATGATACCTTAGAAAAATGTAATAAAATAAAATTATGTAATATTTAATTGTCAATTTAAATGTTAATTGAAACTTTGGTATTTCTAAGGATAATGAAAGGTACTTGTTAGTCAAAATAGCAACAAAATGAACTCATATAAACCGCTCGATATACAGGGCAGTTACAAATGATTCATCAGGTTTTAAGCGACTGTATAAAGGAAAACATAACACTTGGAATGGAATTTACGGAAGGGGGCACAATGGTCCAGCACTGTCTGTTGAGATCTATTGCGCTAACCCTCTAGTGGCGCATTCCCAAACCTATACCGACTGACCACACTAAGGTTATCTGTGTACCCAGGTTTCGAGCAGGCAACCCCACTCGTCCCTAGGACAGCACTCGGTGGGAAAATATAACACAATAATGTATGATGCACCAAAATATACAGAAACTGTCCAAGTTTCGGACACACCTTCACAAGTGTTCGATGTGGCTTCCTCTCGTTACACAGCACACATCGATGCGATATTGAAGTTTGTCCCTTACGCGCTGTTGCATATCGGTTTATAACCTGTATTTACGATCATTAACAGAATGGTCGTAAATGCATCTGTAATGCGATCCTTGAGCTCAACCAAAGTTGCTGGTTGTGCTGGCACGTACACCACGTCTTTTACAAACCCCCAAAGAAAAAAATCACAGACCGTTGAGTGTCGGGGGGATCTAGGAGGCCACTGTAACAGCGCATCGCCCAATCCAACGGCGAGGGAGTTGTGTGTTCAGGTAGCAACGCACTTCAGTGTGCCAATGGGGCAGCGCCTCAAAGTTGGAATATGAAATTATTGGAATCCTCAGTCACTCGAGGAAACAACCACTGCTGCAGCATATCGAGGAATGACATACCGGCCACAGTTTTATTATTTTTCTCGTTTCCATAAAAAAGTTGTCTGATGCTAATTTCTCCTCGATTTCAGTTAATATCATTGGCAGTTGCCACAGATTCCTAAGTACTTAAAACTTTGTACTCCGTAATTTGCTCAGTTTAAAACTTTACATACTGTGTTATTAAAATTATTTATATTTGTCACGTATTGAGTTATTTATATTAATTCTAGACCAGCTAGGAGCACCTCAGTTTCCATTTGAGTCAAAACTTCTAAACTCTTTGTATTTCTAGTTAAAAGTAGAATATAAGCAAATACTAATTTTATAGATATAGTATAGGCCTATATATTAAAAATTCTACGACCAAGACTAACAATATTCCTAATAAAATTATTCTTTCCAGACAGAAGTTAAAAAGCAGAGTTGACGATGAATATCCCCGTCTAGGCTTACGACAAAAAGTACTTATCAGTAAATATAAGGCCTATTCTGGAACTTGACTTTGTTTCAGAAAAAATTATTCTGGTAGGGCCTAAGTATGTAAGCTTCTTAGGTATTCCAAGTTTCCCCATAGAATCGAGATTATATTCTGCGTAAACTGCTTTAATTCAACAAATAGTTGATACAATAATTGAGGAGCAGACATGGAAAACGGTATAAGTGCCTCCGAGGTCAAATTTTGTTTTTGTCATGGAATGTGATAGGATATATGTAGCAGCGGCAATATCATAGTAATGGATATATGTGCCAAACATCCTTCCATATTGTCAAACGAGTGCATTCTAGATTACACTTGATATAAGTTTCGTAGTATAGTCCTGATGAACGATATAAGTGCCACCTACTGTATGTTCTGTGAAGAGTTACTCGCTGTGTTGATCTGCAATGAATGTAGCGGTTTTGTAGCATTTATCATGGATAATACCAGGCAACTAACTATAAAAGTATCTAAGGCAAAGAAGTGTGTAGAAAATACGAAACTACGGCAGCAAGGGAAGTCATACACAACTGCTAAGGGAGAGGGTTTGTAAAGCCATGGTTCCTGATGAGATGCAGGACATTGTAAGGTCGGCCAGAATTAAGAAACAATTCAAAGTGATTTCAATGAAATCTGAAGACTTCTTGGGTGTGGCCTCAGAAGCTGATAGGGCTCTAAATACGTTAACATTGCGCATTACTCAAGTATCATGGATTCGAATTGCTTGTGATCATCCAACATTGGTCCTTACCAGGAATAACTTGAGTGATTCTGAACAGTGGAAGACATGTCAGGTTCTAAGAAGAGGACGAACACTGCAGTCTATTACAAATCTGGAGAAGTTTGCTATGCTGACTCCTAAGAACTCTTTAAAGGCAGAGAAGAAAAAAGATCTCCTGGCAATGCTAAATTTCATGGACACTAAGTGCCATGGTTTCTACAAGGACCTGTGCCAATAAGAAAAAAAAACAGTTTCTCATGCTTACAAATCAAATTGTTAGTGTTCTACCTTTTAATATTCACAAAGCACTCGACTGTTTGTACCGTTTTCAAGGAAATTATACATGGCATTTATATCGTTGTCAGACTTTGATAATGTGGGAACCAGTTACACTACACAATATTGTCGGTAATGGGTTATTTCACAGCTCAATATGTTTGCAGGGAACTTAATTGGATGTTGAGACTCTTTATGTTGAAAAAATTAAGTAGTAATTGCAAGTATAGTTTTTTGTGTTTTCCCACACGTTGTCATTTTGGCACATATACCGTTTTCCTTGTCCAGTCCACAATTGTGCATTTTTTATATTTTTTCTGATATAACACAGAGTAATTACGTTTCGTGGTAAATCCTCCTTTACGAAAATCTCACTGGTTATCACCTAAATATTTTTTTTAATATGGTTCTATATAACTTGGATAAAATGTTTGTAAATAGTTTATACGTCGCATTTATGGGCGACAGGATCGGTAATTTATCCAGTTTTCATTTACAAACATTTTTATGACAGGAAGACAATTAGCTTACAATAGTCTACTATTTTGGTATGGTTTCGATATTCCAGATTTCTACAATTACTTTATTTACACAGTTCCATAATTATTTTCTAGCACTTTGGGTTAATTCTGGATTGATTATGATCACATCCAATAGCCGCGGGATATAACAGGTGATGGGAGAATTATTATTTTTTTTCATTGACATATATAAAGGTGTAAAAAATGCAAATTTATGTATAATTATATTTTACGAACATCATTATTGTGGCTTCAATGCAAACAATTCAAATAAAAATGTATTGTAAGAGATTGACACGTACACTGGTAACTTATGTAATTAAGAAAAACTATTTTACAAGTATATATAAATAAATAATAATATTACTTATTTTCAGTTATTGGTATTTTATGACATTTTCTCTGATAACTAAACAAATTAAGATACATTTGCAAGTATCAATATCCATTTATTCAAAGTTTCTTCTTACAGAAAACGTTTCGAATTTAGGCTTTCCGTTTGAGAAACAAGATTCTTATGGTTAGCTCATAGCGGTTTCAGAGACTTTCTTTTACAGTTTATTCCATTTGCGTGATTAACAAACAGCTATGTGTTTCCAACACACAAACTCTGAAATACACTAATCATAGATAAGCGAAGGAAAAAGAAACAACGTTACAAATATATTTTACTAGCGAACTATTTTTACTTAGTTGAAAAAACTATCACGTCACAGAAGTTATGAAAAGTTACACAATAATAATAATAATAATAATAATAATAATAATAATAATAATAATAATAATAATAATAATAATAATAATAATATACGTGAAAATAAATGGAAATGTTCGTATTAAGAATATGCTAAAATGTACTACAAAATTTCAACCATTTCGTGTTTTCCAGAATATTTCTTACTCTAATGAATTTGTCAATTCGTGTAACTACCAAACATCATAATCAAACACAAGTATTTAGTGGTATGTTGTTAATATAACAGGAGAACTAAACAAGAAACCATCACCTTCATTACATACCAACATTCACTCAGTGAAGTGATAAACAATAATTACGTTATCTATGAATTGCATATTATATAGTCCTCAATGTTGTGTCGCAGTCTATAGAATATGGATAATGAAGTTCTATTTAATGAACTTAAATTTGCACATTCAACAAATGCATTTCTTCTTCCATTCTTCTGCCCTGATGCCGATGTCAAGAGTAAATGCATCTGCTTCAGTTTGTTCAGCACAGTTCTCACTCTCTCTTGCCACCTGTAGCATTAAATAAATGACAAGAAGTATAATGAAAACCAAGATTATTTTAAAACATACTGAATAAGCATAAAGTATCTTACAACTTTCCGTGCGGTCGTTCTCGATAGTCCAGTGCTTACTGGTAGGGTACTTCCCTGTGGATACGGGGATCAGTCGTTTTTACGGTCGATTTGCTACAAAGTTCAACAAAGAGAGGGGTGGGGAAAAGGGGTGGGTTTATAAACTGCAGAGAGGGCTGCATCATATAGGAATGGGATGGAATGGGTGTGGAGAAAAGGAGATAATAACAGAAGGAATATATAGCGTAATGTGAAGATGCGTTTTATTGATATCGAGAGGCAAGAGATTGAGATTGAGCTCCAATATTCAGAAAAGTCCTCACTACATTTACAATCAGACCTCATTTTTAACTGGGGGAGGTGCGACTACATAAATTCTTGTAACAAAGACAGCAGAGCAGGTTTAGCGTGGCTAAGATTGGGGGCATGGAAGGGTAATAATATTGTCAACGAAGAAGGAGAGCACCTTTGTCCACTGTGCGGAGAAAAGGACTCCTGGAGACATATTTTATTGCAGTGTGTCGAATCGGAACATATCCGGAGAAAATATTTACCACCCTCGATGCTAAGTCAGAATAGGAGTTCGCTTGCATGTCTTGACCTCATGGGGAATAGACAATGCGAATAAAACACTGGATTGTTCCTCTTGAAGGCGGGACAGATTAGAACTTCAGCTGTTGAAGTTTGCGGTGCGAACGACAAAGGGATAATTGCAACTACTCAATTGTACACTTTCATGCCTGTTTTAGGTTAGGATATATTATATAATATGTTTTGTTTATGCCATTTTCATTTTAATCTGTGTGGTCTTTTAGAGAGTGGTTGGATCTAATCATAGGTGGAGGGGGGGGGGTAAAACTTACAAAGTATAACTTATTTCACACAGCACGTACGGTCAGAAGATCCGTGCATTGGATTTAAGAGAAAATTCTGATAATATAGTACATCTGTATGTATAATATTGCTCAATAAATCCGCCCGCCTGCCTGCCTGCCCCTGTGAATACAAGCTTAGCGGATTTAAACCCGACGGAGAACGATGAATTTTTCGAAAAAAAAAAAATGTCAGAAGTACAGCTTTTTCCAAAAGTAGAACAAATCTAGGATGTGCAGGATAATTTTAGAGGTCTAGTAAATGCTTTAGGGAGTGGTAGTATGGACTATTCTAAAAAAACAAAGTTCATATAAACATGTGTCCAATCTTCAATGGGTGTTGAGTGTTAGGTCTATGCATAACAAGCCTTACAAGTGGCAAGAAAGAAATGCAAATTAGGGCTTACTTATGGGGGCAGGATTTATGAAAACACATTTTTTGTGTGTCTGTAAATGATTTAAATGCTAGAAATGATAAGAGAGCTTGGAAATTAATATTTAAATGTTAGTTTGAATTTTTGTACCAACCAGGAGTCATAAACGTAAAGAAATAAAAAAGTAACGTTTCGTTACAAAACGAGTTAACTTCATCCTTTGACACGAATACGTGTTCCAGGGCTCAAACGAAAGCTTATGGTACGCGTAATAAATCTAAATGAGGAAATTTTAAAAGTGCTTCATTGAGAGTTTCTAAAACATTATCAAATATCACATTAATATCTAACTTTAAAAGAAAGGAAAGAAAATTTTGTATCTAATACAAAAAATGTAAAATTTCCTCACTTGAAATTGTTTACGAAGTTGCGTTACAGATATCACGCAAATTTCAAGTGAATTTCAGGCTAATAAAGTGGTTACAAAACCCTGTCTTTATTTAATCCTTCCTCGAACTGCTGAAGGGAATATTATTCTCTAATAAATTGTTCTTCGACTATTTTTCACAGTAATTGCTTCAGTTCATAATTACATAAGTTGAGCCCGGATTTTTCCATGCAAATGCTTGTTTTTATATACGCTTTTTAGACTTCTCAAATTTTGCAGATATTCGCTTTATGACTTACTGATTCAAAATAAGCGTAGGCCTACTTTTTCCATGAATGTTTGCATGTGTTGGCCTTTTTCGGAAGTAAATTCATGCATAATGCATACTATTATGAATATTTTAGATTTAACAGCACATATTTAGACTTTTATATTACATATTATGTCTTTTAGTGCATATATTAACTGAGTAATAGTGCCTTCTTGAAATCTAGTATTTCAAAGTTATTTCTTTATTGAAAAATAAATAAGTAAATAATAGAAAGCTATTATGGTTTCATGGCAGCCTACCTGTCAACTACAGTAGCGTCTTTGAACTTTCCACTAAACCCTCTTCATCTGTTACCATTGGAATTTCTAACGCCAAACTCCCGCTCGTCACAAGCCTGAAGATAAGATATTGCAAAAAAGGAAGGCAAAAGCAGCATGCTTACATACTGCAATTTAGTGCATAGTGCATTTGTGTCGAATTGTGAAGTGTTGTTATGACTCTCGTTAGAACTGCAATAAGAGATCTTGTGTCTAAATGGATTGAGGGAATGGAATTTCTAAAGACGGAAGGTGATGTAGTTTATTGTGATTGTTGTAATAAAAATGCAAGTACTTGTGTATTTTAGGGGTCAGGTAGTGTCGCGGTTAAGGCATAACGCTGCAAAATCTGATGGTCGTGATTTCGATTTCCGATGAGATCATGGTCATGCGAAAATGAAAAGATTTACAATCCGATTTCACTTTCTCCCAAATTTCTTCCCCTAAGTACGCTCGTGTCACTTTTTGTAAAGTATAAATGTCATTTTCTGTATTCAGAAACATGCTGTCGGATAAGCGCATGAGCCTAAAAAAGAGAATTTGGAGAAATTAGTTGTAGTGCATTGATTTAAAAGGAAATAAAAAAATGTAACGTAATGTAGCCTAGCCTATAATTCAATTTTGATCTTGCATATTGTTACTATATTTTCGCATCATTGTGAATGTCTTGTCATATGATATTGCATGAATGCATTCATGTTTTAATATTTGACAGTGCATGGAAATTAAATTAAATTATGTTTTATTTAACGACGCTCGCAACTGCAAAGGTTATATCAGTGTCACCGGTGTGCCGAAATTTTGTCCCGCAGAAATTCTTTTACATGCCAGTAAATCTACTGACATGAGGCTGTCGCATTTAAATACACTTAAATACCATCGACCTGGGCCTGAATCGAACCCGCAACCTCGAGCATAGAAGCCCAGCGCTATACCAACTACGCTACCGAGGCCAACGCATGGAAATCAGGGATCTACACCTAACCCTCTTTTTTTTTATTCAGTTTATTTTTCACGTTATTTTAAGCTCCCTCTTATATTTTTTCCCATTTAGTTATGATGCCTCGCTTCACCTAAAAATCCTAAGAAAGAGAATAACCTTTTCACCCCCTTCGCACCAGAAAACGAATAGATGTTTGTTCAAAACTTGTACAGGGAAAAATTCCCAAGCTACAGTTCTAATAAATATTTTAGATTCCATATAATACTACCAACATGCAAAAAAAAATTCTAAACAAGAGGACTCCAAGTAAAATTTACCGAATCTCGCCTATATCGAAATTTAAATACGCTAGTCATCCTTTCCATCAGTTACACCATCGGAGTTAATTTCGCCTTTCCAAGTGTTCATGCTTCAGAAATGCACATAGACTTTTCCAGTCCAAGAAATCTGAAAGTTAGACATTTATACTACTGGTTGTTCTGTATGGTTGTGAAACTTGGACTCTCACTTTGAGAGAGGAGCAGAGATTAAGGGTGTTTGAGAATAAGGTTCTATGAAAAATATTTGGGGCTGAGAGGGATGAAGTTACAGGAGAATGTAGAAAGTTACACAACGCAGAACTGCACGCATTGTATTCTTCTCCTGACATAATTAGGAACAATAAATCCAGACGTTTGAGATGGGCAGAGCATGTAGCACGTATGAGCTAATCCAGAAATGTTTATAGAGTGTTAGTTGGGAGGCCGGAGGGAAATAAAACCTTTGGGGAGATCGAGACGTAGATGGGAGTATAATATTAAAATGGATTTGAGGGAGGTGGGATATGATGATAGGGACTGGATTAATTTTGAACAGGATAGGGACCGACGGCGGGCTTATGTGAGGGCGGCAATGAAACTCTGGGTTCCTTAAAAGTCATTTGTAAGTAAGTGAGTAAGCAGAGTCCAAGTGATAAAAACGAACTATATTTGGGGATTCTAGTAATCAACCAGCCAACAATTTTATATGGTAACTTGAGAACTGGTTAATACTGAGAAGTGAGTTGCAATGGTAGATGGACAGTAATACTTACCACTTTCTGTATCTCATCTATTAAGCACCTGAATGAATATGTAATGTTTATATCATCTTTCGCTGAAGTCTCAATCCAGTCAATGAATCCAAGCTGCCTGCAATACTCGTCCATGTCGACAGGATATTTAACTTTGCCGATTAGGTCAGCATCACACTGAAACACATGACTTTGTATTACATATGACTAATCTAGTAAAAAAACAATTACGAATACTGAGAAAAGTGAAAAGTTCATAGTTGCCAGACGAAATAGGACATTAAACAAAAAAATTGTTCAACTTTATACACAGGTTGGTATCCGATTTACGATGAACTGAGATAATTTTTTCTTGCGTCTCTTTTTATGTTCAGGTAGCCCAGTAGCTCAATTCGTACAGTTAAATGGAAGCCCTCGAGTTGAATCCCAAGAGGTTAGGGGATAAGGGATATTTCTCGTTGCAGAACTTCGAAAATGACTTCGATGCCCATTCATCTTCCTGCCAAATTGAGTACAGAGTCTTTCAGCGGCGACACTGGTCATTCCCTGTACTGACTACACTACTTCATCCTAGTGTCGAGGTCAGATATGTAATAGGGGAAATTGCCCACCCCCGTGTTTAATATTAAAAAAACAATAATAATTTATATTATTATTAAATAAAAATGTGTGATAGACCCAAACTGTACTTGTTATATTAAAATATTCCATTTTCATGAACGCTTAAGGAATAAAAGAAAAACTAGTTAGTGATTTTGCTGAAATGAAACATTTGCTACATTATTGGCTTACCTATTGTAAATAAAAGTAGATATAATTTATTTGTTATTTGAAATTAATATTTCTTTATAAACAAATGTTATGATAATTTGTTCGCACCTCATCATATTAACAGCAAGAGCATGTGCATTGCGTATCGTATAAGAGAGATAAGAAGTTAAGAATAGATAGCATATGTGCGAAAACTGGAAATGTACTGTAAAGTGAACTAAACTTGACCATAAAAAAATAATAAAGTACATCGGCCTATTTGTGACTTAAAGTAATAAAAAAAATAGTTAATAAATACAGAAAAAAAAATTGAACATGAAAAATATGTTCAGTGTGCCTGATATCATGGTTTAAATCTCTTTTTTATGGTGAATGTTACCCTAGTTTACTCTATGGAAAATAGTTCATTTCAGAGGAAATAGGGAGAGTACGCCATGCAATATATCTTATAAAGATATCTTTTCCTCCAGCAAAAACTCCCGTGGCCAAGGTCATGAAAGCATGAAGTTCTATCTTCATGCCCCCACCCACATGTTTCTCTATATTTAATGTTCAGCTCAAGTACCTCGTCACATATGAAGTGCATTTTTTGTTCCAAATGAGAATAATCACCATCAATTATTAATAAAAGTATTGCCGTACATAATGAACCTTTAACATTAATGAACCTTGAATGATAAACGCAATAGGTAAGTCTAGAACAGAGGTCTCCAAAAAGCGTATCGTCATTCGTGCTCTCGATGCTGCCCGCCGAACACATCTTGCTGAAAGACTAGAGAAGGGGATGAGACTCGTACCTCAACAGATGGGAGCGATCAGTGGGGGATCGTGGCAACGATCTCCTTAAGTTTACAAATAATATCAAAAGAATAAGAAGAATTATCATATGTTTGTATATTATTTTGACACACTATGAAGCTGGAGCCCCGTCTGTTGTTATTGACACAAGCCATTGCAAATTCAACCTCTGCTGTTCTATGGTGCCTTTCAGTGCCTGGACAAGATCTTCTCCAGTTGTATTTTGTAATTACATCTAGAAGACATTCAGACACAGTAAAATGTTCATTAATTCCTCGGATGAAAATGGCTAGGTGAGCTTTGTCATTTCTATCTGTGCTTTCGTCCAAGTGCAAGTGAGTAAGCTACAAACTGGTTAATTGTGGTTTCGACTTCAGATTCAATTACATTTACAATCTTGAAATTCCTTCTCTGAACTGTAATTGGAAACATTTTAATTTTCTTAAACTTTGACTTTGTTCTGGACACAGTATTTTAGTAACGTCCTGTATGCACGATTTTACAAATGATGCTTCTGTAAAGGGCTTCATTGATTTTCCAATATTCCAAGCTAAAACATAGCTAGCAAAAGACTTTTTTGTTTAATACTGAGGACACGTGTGTGATTTGTGTTTGTATTTTCTTGTTTTATATTTATCAAAACATTTGTAGGCTTACGCATTTCACCTAAAATTAAACGAAAAACATATGTTTGTCATGCGGAACTGAGTGTAAACGTATTGTAATATACTGATTATTATGTATAACCAACAATTATACAGATAGTTCCAAAATAAATTATTTCCACATGTCCAACATGCCTGTAATTGTATGATATTCTTTGTGAAGAGTCGAGTATTGTCGTCGCATGTTGAATTTTAACACACCCTTAAGAATTTTCGAACAAATTAAGCATTTCACATTCTCCCCACTAACTCAAAAAAAAAATTGTCTCTTCCTATTCATCCTTGAATGTACTACGTCCATGATTAGAAGACATTGTGAAAAGGTGGAACACGCCGACCAACACAATGATAATGGCAGTCCGCCACTGCTCTTCTTTTGCGCATAAACATTGAGTACAGTACAGGTGGGGATGGGTGAAGCGGAGCGCGCTCATTACGTACTGGCTTCGGTTCCGTTCAGGGGCTTACTCGCGAGTACGCTTTTGGAGACGTCTGGTCTAGAGTATCAACAGGTTCGTAAAAGTGGTCTCTGTTTTAATATACTGGGTGAATAAATTGTAGAGAAATCGCAGTTCGGCAACACGGCTCTCGGCGAACCGCTCACAGGCTCCGGTTCCGTAGATAGTTTGCGATCGGTGATATGCAGCATAGTATCGTTAATTCGACACACTGCAAACTATTAATGTCAAGTATTATTAATAGACTTCCTGGAATTGCCACGAGAATCGTAAGGTTTACTACGCACGCAGTATAGACTGTATGAGAAAGGGGCGTGCAACGGATGGAGTATGCCTCTGATATAAACACTGAGCAATATACTGCGGTTACAATAAAACTTGTAATCTGCATTCAAGAAATATAATGAATGAAAATTGAAGTAGGAAATGTCTAAACATGTAAATACACTATTATTTATACTGAGATATATTAACTCTTAAAATTTAATGTAAGATTCTCACATCATCCTTGAATATGTGCATTGCAGTGAAGAGTTACGTACATTTTGAACGACTGCAAAGTAACCTCCTCCGATGGTCAGTTAAACAGTTTTTATTTTGGGAAAATGTACGTTCAACATCACACGATGTAATACATACATATTTGAAGAACGGAAAGTTACTACTTTTTAGTACGCCAACTTCAGATGTCTTGTCGCGACCTGATAATACATCATTTATAGTACGAAGTTGTGAATAAGCAGAATTTTTAGCAATAATTTTTCTCAACTTACAATTCACTTTTTCTGAAATTAATGAATTTTTATTTTGGATAACGGTTTGTGATACTATATTTAGGGCTTCTGAGAGTTTAGTTTAGACGATTCTAACAGGATGATGCTTTTGGACACGGTTTTAAAATTAGAATCAATGAACAGAATATCTTCCAATAGCTGTTCAGAAGGAAATGATTTTACATCTGCAATAGCGGAACTGTCTGTGCTATCCAATGCATCAATTACCTCCATTATTTTTCCGTAATGTTCTGCATAATAATTAATAGTAACGGGTCAAGACCGGCTGCGGGGGGTAAGGGTATTCCAGGGGCAATTATTTGTAACAGCAACACTCTCATTTTAGTATGTTTGATTGAATTCTTGTCTGCACTAAACAGATGTTAAACTTTGACTATTCCTACCACAGCAATGCAAAAACAGGTGCTTACATAGGTATACATTAGCTGTATCTGCTCTGTTTATTGGACCGGTCACAACTCTTAACATGAATGGGGGCGAGATTGATCACTTTTAATTTTCAACATAAAGTAATTTCAAAAATATTCATTTTTTTAAACTTGAAAACGCCCTGTATATTGCGTTGGGGACAGCTATCATGTGCCCTACATTTAATTCGTATGCATTTCAGATACCCAAAATACCGAAAATTTCACTGATCAAAGACATACTCAGAGTGGGGTGAATTAGATCGGCCGTAAGTTTATTAGCAATTATCAAAGACGACCCTCAAACTAACGATTCTGTGGGAAAAAAAAGTTTGATTTTTTTTTTTTTTTTTTAATTTTTCTTATATTCACCTTTGATTTTTTTTTTGAGGGGGTGACTTTGATCAACTGTTTAATTTATTTCAAACACATCATACAATCAAAAATATTTTTTTTCAATCAACACACAACATCTATAGGGCCTACAGTAGTTCCATACAAAAGCATTACAAAGTATACGTATTTTCTTATTGCATGTAACACAGATTAACAAAATTCCTTTATATCAACATTCTGTTGAAAAGTGTACACATCCCCATCATCTGCTGCATTCAAATCTGGATCTGGAAGTACTTTTATGATGTGTATCACACTGACAGTGGACACATCGTCTTTAACTGGTTTGAAGGCACACTTATTTTCAATCGATTTTCTCGTATGAGAAAATGATTTACCTCACGTGTAGAACTGTTTATCTGTAGGACTTTACAAACATATCTATAAACCTGACTTTTCTTAGAGCTGAAACAAAAGTTTACCAATACAAAATTTCCAACTTCAATTTCTTTTCCATCCTTCCCACTCAGTGTTTCAGGGGTTTCGCCGTTTCCTTCCGATGAACTTTCAGTTGAATCATCGGAAGTACTGGTTTCGTCATGTGAAGTATCTACATCAGAGTCACTTGACGATTCGTGTGGTGCAGTAATACTTCGTCCAGGCTCTACATTCAGACGATTTCGCTTTCTTCTTATTGCTGGCTCCAACGCAGTCCTTTGAGACTGAAGAAATTGTGTGAGAGTATCATTCACTTGTTGCCCCAATGTTGACTCCTCTTGGGCTTCCGGTAACTTTGAAAGGACTTTATCTTCATGTAGTGGGAAAATTCCTGTAGCACGAAAACCGCTGATCAAATTTTCACATATCTTATTGCCAGAAGGTCCGTTCAAATCTATAAGTGTGTTTCTCAGAAGAGTAGGAATTTTTTCTTTTGGCAGTATTTTACATCTTGGATATTTTTGTTTCCATTCCAATAGTTGCTTTCTCCACACTTCTTTCATAGCACGGAAAAAGCACACATCAAGGAGTTGACATAAGTGTGTGGCATTCGGTGGTAAACACACAAAAGAAATACTGTTTTCCTGACATAACTTAATGACACTGTTGTTGATGTGTGAAGACAAATTATCCCCAATGACCACTTTGCGACCAGGTAATCTTTTAGCATGAGGCAGAAATGTAAGTTGGAACCAATCTTGGAATGTTTGAGCATCAAACCAACCATGTTTAGTTCGTGCATAGCGAGAATCTTGAGAACAACATTGCTTGGTACAACATGGTGCTCCCTTTGGTCCATTTTGACACCAGGTATCCCACATACATTCACTTTTATACACAATGTACGGTGGCAACAATGTCCCATCTGCAGAGCCGCACATCATAATAGATGTGGCAGACTTTGAGAAGTTTACTACCCTCTCTGGGTATTTCACACCTCTTCTGAAAATGAAATTACTTTTACCGGGATAGTCACTTAAGTTTGTTTCGTCAAAATTATAAATATTGGAAGGAGACACATCAGCAATTGTTGAGGCCAAATTCTTGAAATAATCGCGTATTGTTGCGTGTGACAGACAATCTCTGGTTGGTTTAATGTTAGCACAAAGTCTTTGTGATGCTTCAGATTTGTGTCTCTTTAGCATTGAGTAAACTAGATCTTTTCCTGGTAAATTGTTTTTCAAAGAAGTGCATGTTCGCCCTTTAGTGTCCAAATAATGTTTGATGACCAGACGCAGATCCAACATACTAATGGGAAAACCCCAATCGCCGCATTTTACAATTTCACGTATAATGCATTTTTCCTCTAACTCTGAAAGTACAGTTTTTCCACCGGGTTTCTTTGTACGAAGGCCTTTGAATTTGTTATAAAGTGTACCGAAACTTATATTGTACTGGTTTGAAGCTACCCGAATTGAAAGTTTGCCGGTTGCTACTTTAGTAAGAGCTTCCTCAAGATTCACATCTGAATAGTTTTTGTAGTTTCTAGATCCTGGCTTCCTTTTGTACGTCCTACCCATTTCTTCAATCTAAAATTGATAAAGAAATGAAACTGATCAAACTCACCCCAATAACTAAAAACTGCTATTGAATACGTACTTTACAATTTAAAACTTATTTAATTAATGCTAATCATAGATCAATTACCATTTAAAATAATAGTATATGCAACAGAATAAATATTTAAATACTTTAATAAGGGTACTCACATTTTATACGTGAATTCACAATATGCAGGAAATAACATCTAACGACAATGACTGCTACACGAAGAATGGAAAAAGTTGTTAATATAATTTTTGCAAACTATGTTCCGATACCATTGTTAAAATTAACATGCAAAGAAGCAACTTTCTGAGAACCTTCATTTGTTTGTTAAGGCGGGATTTTTTAAATTAAATGTAAATGATCAAAGTCACCTCGCGGTATCAAAGTCGCCCCATTTTACGGCTACAAGACCATGCGGTCGCTCACCTCCTCTATACTACCGTACATCGGCAACCTGATTGCATGCTGCGTGTGGAAATTCAACGAAGTCTAATTTTTAAGTATAAGTAGCTAAAACATTTACTCACTCAACTTAAAAACAAAACAAACAACTGGCTTCTTTTTTCAATTATTTATCACAGCTGGCTAAGAAGTGACGCACTAACGTTGCAGCTTCAGTTGAAAAATAGAAGCACTATTTTATCGAATACTTACCGTTTTTCATGCCTCTCAGGGTGTATTATTTTTGTACATTTCGTGTTTTAGAGTGCCCCAGACCAGAGATACAGTAAAAGTCACAAGAGGTTAGGTGAAAGGATCGATAGTGCCACACATTCTACTGATAATTTTATCCTCGATATGAAGTTCATCTAAAGAATGATCGACGTATATCAGTATATTATTAAAAATAAAGATTGCATATATTTAATATCATATACTCTCAAACACAAGACTAAAGGCATGGATACAATACATTCGCTTGAACCCAAATTTGTTTAACGACCACTGCTTTTAATCATAGTAGTAACATTGGTCCTAGAATTTATAACAAATTAATAAAGAAATACCCATCTATTTAATTGTTATTCAAAGAGTTTTAAATTTAAAAATGCATATAAGCACTTTGTTATTAGTGAATCTTAATTAACATTTTTAATGTTATTTATTATAATGTATCTATGCAAATTTTTTACGTATTCAATCCTCCCCTTAGCATGAGATCACATTCTTTCAGAAGAATACTAGAAACTTTGTATATTTACATTTATTTGTATATTTTTATATCAATAAACTTCTTATTGCTATTATTATTATTATTATTATTATTATTATTATTATTATTATTATTATACAGTCATTCATTATGAAAAATATATATTCAGCAACACACTGGAGACTTCAATACTTTTCTATTGAAAACTTGTCATAGCAGACACCATCTCTTATCATTTTATAACTCAATCGTTGTTTAGCACAGTTATTTCAGAAGTTGAATCTGTAAAAATTTTTACCGTTTATTTAGCAAATCTGTAACAATAACGTGGTTATCTAGTATCCATAGGACTGACAATAGCGGGACGACATTTAGGAGAGATGAGTCCGAATATTCGTCACTGGACTAAGTGTCAGTATACATTTGGGGGGGGAAACCTCGGAAGAACTCAATCAAGTAATCAGACCAAGTCGGATTCGAACCCATATCGAAAGCAGTCTCAGAGCAACAATTACTACATCATTGACCTTTGGATGCTTCGTTGTACCATATCAGACTAATCCTGATGATTTGACACAATATTTGACGTAGGCCTAACAAGAAAAGAATGGAAGTTAAGAAGGAGAAAGAAATAAAGCATGCAAGGATCTGTTGGTCACTTTTTTCACTTAGACAGAGGTGTGCAGTTCGAAAGAGAAAAGGAAATAAGTGGGCATTACTTTACAGAACACAAAAAAAGGGAAGTCTATCGCTATCAGTCCACGAAGTTCAATTTTCTCATCAGCACGGATGGCGCGCCTCTGTTCTCTGCAGCATCGTCTCCAACTCTTCGGGATTCGAACTTTGTACTACTATTATTATTATTATTAATATTATTATTGTTATTATTTTTAGTAGTAATCGTAGTCTTAGTAGCAGCAACAGCAGTCTTTCCAAAAAATCAGATGCTTTCCTTCACTAAGCAGATTAGGAACAAAAATAAGACCACAAAACACTTCGTTAAATATAGCTGTTCAGAAATAATTTGTCACATGGTATATTTACACCAGTTGCCGTTCATTTACCATACCAACATAAGGGGTCAGTTTGGAATAAACCAATTTAAATTTAATCGACAAACCTTTTATCACAGTCCAGTAAGAGCTTAACTTTTCTTTAAATATGAGTGGACAGATCGAGCACGAAATGTGCCATAGTGCATACATTTAAGCAGATCTAAAAATGTCTGAATTTAGCTTTTACTTGCAGCTTTTAAACTCACTAAACTTAAATCTATCTCACCTTATTGGCCAACAGCACACAAGGTATGGGATTTCCATCTGATAGAGTCACTTTACAATCCAAATCTTGCTTCCATTTAGTAACAGCATCAAATGTGCTTCCGTTCCTGACGTCAAAAACTATACATGCTCCTTGAGCATGTTTGTAATATATACGTGTCAAACATCTGAATCTTTCCTCACCTGTAATTGAAACACAATGAAGTTTATGTTATGAAAACAACTATAGGCCTATGTCCTTTTTATCACAGTTATTACTTCTATTTTGAGGAGTTATTCAAGCAAGCAAATTTCTACGAAACGTAACTTTTATTACTAACCCTTATAGAATTAACTTTTTAAATCAGTAGTTTATGATTAGCGTGGTAGTTCTACCACTATTTTTATTCCATGACGTGGTTTCACGAGGCAAAGAAGTAAGCAAAATCGAATAGCCTTCTGTTTGTGTTCAGCTACGTCGACAAATGTAACAACAGCAAGAATATGGTTTATCAAGATGCAAAAGAGAGCTTTGGAAGGGAAACAAATGTGAAAGATACTCGTGATCGAGTGTCCTTGCAAGAGTTCCAGAACTGACAAAATAGGAATATGAGTTTCATTTCCTTGTTCTGTTTGGCTCTGGAGTACTCTATTCCTCTGCGAAGAGGCTAAGATAATTTTTATACAGAAAAACCGAAAAGAAGATGCAACTTAAAAGAGCAGAGAGAACGTAAGGAAGAAAAGCCTCATTCGAAATGCAAAGGCAAGTACACTTCACGTTGACATGAAAGCTAGAACATACTCTAATAAATGTAGCCATTTACAGTATGTTCATAAAGAGGATGTTTTAAAAAGATTATAAAAATTGTAGCTGTGTGGTAGGGAAGGACATTCTGAGCCATTTGAGATAGGAAATACATGTCCGCCTATGTCTCCTTTCAGAGCTACGTTATTGTAAAAGTGCTAATCTCTGTCTGGTAACTGTGTACGTGTTTCAAAAGAATCTTAAAAACTTTTTGGGGTGGTAGGGCAGTCTTTTAAGAGATGGAATGCATGTTTACTAGACACCAAAAGGATCTTCAATTTCAAGCAGTTTGCCTACCTGCAGAGATTAACACAATGACGTAGTTCTGAATGGAAACTTAGGTAGAAATGCATTCCCTGTCTCAAACTGCTCCAAATTTCCTGCCCTATCACCCCACGAAGATTTTTACAATATTTTTAAACACCCTGTATGGACATAATGTACCGACGTAAACTTAGCTCAGTAGCTGTATGCTTTTATATTCAAGCTGAAAGGATGAATTGAACCAATCACAAGCCCAGACTGACGCAGTAATGGATTATCGTAAATCGAATTGAAGCACAGGATAAACGTATCATTGGATTTTCTAACATGCTTTCCGCCTTTGAAGGTATCAGGAACTAATCAACTTGTAACATCTGCTTTCAATATTGGAATTAGAGACCACAGTCTATGACACCGAACGTGTAAAAATCTCTTTCCAAAGGCAATACCACGTTACTGATTTATTTCTACAAGCGCCTCCATTAATTCAACTACCAATAGAAGGGGGGCAAAGACTAATTGTGATTTCCCGGTCTCTTATAAGGTCAAAATCCTGATAACTGATATTTAACCCTTGGAGTGGATTTCGGTAAACTTCGGAGAGCCTAATTAGTCAAATCCATTCTCCTCACCTTCACGCTGGGGCCCCCTGGGATCTTTTAAGATGAGAAAAAGAGAGTGGTGTGTGGAAAACAACGGGAAGCTGCAGTATTTTTCTTTCCCAAGAAAAACTGCAAACATGGCATCATGCGTCTTTCCGCCGTAAAAGAGTCAGGACGTAAACTATCCCCCCATTCGGATGTCCGGGGGGGGGGGATGCTGGAGAAGGACACATTATGAAGCAACTCAACAGACAGAAGAAGAAAAGTAGATTGAGGATTGGAACGTGGAATGTAAGAACTCTTCTGCAGCCAGGTAAGTTGGAAAATTTAAAGGCAAAAATTAGAAGAAACAGAGTAGATGTGATGGGATTATCAGTAGCGATGTGGGAAAATAGTGGTGAGTTGGTAAGTGATGAATATTGGTTGTTTTATTGAAATGGTGAGTGCAAAGGAAGTCATGGTGTTGGTGTATTATTAGGGCCACATGTGAAAGATAAAGCGATACCAGTGCCTTACGTACAGTTTTCAAAAGAAAAAGTGGCCGCTCTCTAGACACAAAGTTCCCTTCGGATATATCCGGTACAATTCGGAGACAGGTGATGTTACATGTTGTTGGACCACGTGGCCTGATATCTACAGTCAGAATGAAAGTTTTTGTGTGTTAATCTGTAGCGTAATGGTAGCGTTTCGGGCAAGTGTTCGTAAGGTCGTGCGTTCGAACACAACCTAATGCTTTTCATTTTTTTTCAGGAGTGAGAGAAAATATAATTGTTTCTGTTTCTTTTATAACTGTTTTAGTAATTAACATCAGTTTCATGAATGTATTATGCCATGACTGTGTCATTATTTATTATGACATTATGCCTGCAAATTGAAAGAAAGGTTATATTCTCAACACAAATATCTTTCGTGGCATAAACAAAACAAAGTTACAGGCGTCTGTCTTAAAAAATTAAAAGTTCAAAAAAAAAAAAAAGCGACGATTCAATATTTAGTCCATCTTCCTCACATCTCGATCACATCTTGCAGTCGAGTAGGCATGGAATCGACTAGTGTTTTCAAATACCGACTGTTCTCAGTCACGGCATCCCAGGGACCATGGACGAGCTTCCACAAATCATCAGGGCGTCTTGGAGGGGGATTGGGCCAATTTTTCCGCATATGCTTCTTTACTTGAGCCCACGTATTCTCTAAAGGGTTCAAGTCCGGAGAGCGACGAGGCCAGTCTATCAATTCAATATCCTGTCTCCTCGCAAACCAGTCCCGAATCAATTGAAATGTGTGGACTGGATGATTATCCTGCTAAAAATTGAAGAATTTCAACACGACACAGACACTCTACCACTGCGGGCACGCATGGCAGCGTATCTGTTGTCGAATCGGGTACCATGAGGACGATATACAAGAGTGGGTCCTTACTTTGTAGTAGAAAAGGCGACTTCATCAGAAAAGATTACTCTTTTCCAATCCCGATCACCATTTCCCACTGCAAAGACTAAATGCTCTTCTATATGCTCTTCCTTATGAACTTCCCTAGGAATGGCACGTCGAGATCTCAAATTGGCGGTCCTTAAACGATTTCTCACGGTCTGGTCGTGGCCAGGGAAATTAACAACTGCCTTCAAAGTAGCAGCGGTATGAAAGGGATTCCTTTCAACCTCTGCCACTAATCTGGCGTCCTGTTGTGGTGTTGAAATTTTCCTTCTAACACTCCCAGCTTATCGGCCAAAAATTGCCGAGCGTTGATAATTTTGCATCCATCTCCGGGCTGTTCTTATTGAAACGTTGAAACGCCTACCTGCCTCGGATGCCGAAAAACCAAGATGAACCATAGCCCGTATTATACTTTCATTCGTTCCTGCACCTCTTTGTGGAGCCATGTCAGTCAAAGTCGCAGGCAGAAATGGCGTCGTGGTTTCCTCAGAGAATTAGCCTCTACCTAGGTCTTAAAATAACAGCAAAACATTCATTATACTAAAAATATATTATATTTAATTAGGAAATAATAATATAAATATTTGTTAGATTCCTATTAATAAATATATCATTTTCAAACAAAGTCCACAGAGTTAAGAAGAATATAATTATTTTATAATCTCGACCTCAGTGTCGTAATTTGTTTTCGAAAAATCTGTATTGAACTGTATCCACGCAATACGTCCTTAATCAATGCTGCTATTAACACTGCTGCTGTTGCAGCTGGTATTACAACTACAAATATTATTGTCATAAACGTAACCTTTTTATATCATTATTAAATATTCAGAATATAATTAAAATGAATGTTCAGTTGTACTGTTTCTGACAATGCGCTGAATTACGTTAATGCCAGGTAAATGACATAGCTCAGTCGGAAGAACGTAGGAACGTCGGACGTCCCGAAATTCGGAATTGAAATGTCAATGTATCAGGCTCAAATCCTCGTGACACTTTTCCAATTTATTATGTTACAGGATATTATAATGTAATAATATAACAGTATAAGAAGAAAAAACTAACACTCGTATTAGGCAGCTGTATTGTTCTAAACCTAACATTAAATGTATATTACTTATATCGCTAACGAACGATAACAGAATACAAATGATAATTTGAATATTATTTATATCGCTGACGAACGATAACAGAATACAAATGATAATTTGAATATTATTTATATCGCTAATGAACGATAACAGAATACAAATGATAATTTGAATATTATTCACGTCGCTAAAGAACGATAACAGAATATAACAAATTATAACTTGAATATTATATTATATTATATTATATTATATTATATTATATTATATTATATTATATTATATTATATTATATTATATTATATTATATTATATATATCGCTAAAGGAACGATAAAATATAAATAACTTGAACATTATTCATATCGATAAAGAACGATAACAGAATATAAATGATAATTTGAATAATGCAGTATTTATATCGCTAAAGAACGATTAAAAAATAAAATAAAAACTTGAACAAGGCCCGAACTCACAACCTTCAAATCATTAAGCGAGCTCTCTAGCGCTGGTCTACGAGGCGCAGATATGGAATGATTCCATAGTTCCGGAACTGCTTCTAAAAGCACAAGCATCGTGTAACATCGCCGTGACCCGAAGTGGGCTTAGAAAATATTCGCTGTTCACGAGTGCGGCAACTTTTTTTTTTTTTTTTTTTTTTTTTTGACAATTGTACATGATGGATAATAATGGTGAGACTACTAGGCAAGAAAATAGACTTGGTGCTAGTGCAAGTTTATATGCCACATAGTGGATTAGCAGACGAGGAAGTGGAAGAAAGCTATGGCAAGATAGACGAGATAGTTGAGAAGGAGAAGAAGGGAGCATGCGTAATCCTAATGGTCGACTGGAACGCAGTAGTAGAAGGACAAGATGGAAGAACAATTGGAAAATATAGGTTGGGAAAAAGAAATGACAGAGGAGAATCATTGGCGATTTCTGTAAAAGAAATGCAATGATTGTAGAAAATACATTATTCCACCAACATAAGCGAAGAAGATACACATGGACATGCCTAAAGGACGAAAACAGGTCTCAGATAGACTATATACTGGTAGACCTACAGGAAAATAAGAAATTGCTTAAAAAATGCAAAGACTTTACCAGGAATAGATATTAACTCATATCATGTCCACTGATAGACGAAGTAGATATTCGTCTGAAGAAGATAAGAGGGAGACTGGTGACGAAGAAATTGAACATGAAGAAGCAAAAAACCGCCATTGGATTTGCTGTAAAATGACGAAATATAGCATTTCACACTCAGGTTATCGCCCCCTAAAGTGACTACTACTAGCGTTGTTTATGTGAGAAATTTATAGGATCCCAAACGATCTCTGTTATTCAGGTAAACAAACATACAATTCGTCCCAAATGACCTTTGTTATTCAGGTAAACTAATACACGATTATTTAAACTCACCGTCCCAAACGACCTCTGTTATTCATGTTATAAACACATGACTGTCTCAAACGTCCTACGCTTCCTCGTCATAGAATTATGTCGCCTGTGATTTCTGCTATGGCTGAACGCTGAATGCCCCTCCTCAAACATTTCTAAGTCTGGCAAAACACCTCTGCATTGATTATAGTGCCTCATTCCATGAAATCCACCAGCAGTACTCCTTTCCTATCCCAAAGTACAGTGAACATGAGTTTGTTGCAAGAGAAAGTTCAGCGGAATTTTTGTGAGTGAGTGAGGCCACACTTAATTGACTGATCTGTCTTTACGTAATCTCAGTAAGTTTACGAAGGATTCAAATTGCTTTAAAGCTTGAACAAAACTTTTTACTGTCCGTACCTGACAGCACATATTAAATTTAACGGTAGCTGTAAAAAAAAATAAGGCCCGTAACACACTACACCGAGAACTATGAACTATGCAATATGTGTGGAGACGGCTAGCAATGCTTTTTCTTCACACTACAGCGAGAAATATGTTTCTATACAGTGCAGTGAAGTCATCTCTGTATAGATAATTAAAACACTGATTTTATTACGCCATATGGAAGGAAATTGATATGAGCTAATAGAAATAAAGTTACATAAATTTGAACAGTTGACTTTTTATTAATTGTTCATATTTATTCACATAATATAAATTTTATAGGCTACAATTCGGATAGGTTACCTGTGGGAGCAGGAAATACAGGTGGTGGGATAGCTATGTTTTAAAAAAATCGACCGATGTCAGCTATGCCCATGGATGGGCAACTCGTGCTCACAAAGTGCTAAAAAACCTTGAAAGAGAGAAAGACAGACGGAACCAATCGTAGCAGTTACAAGTTGTTTGTAGTTTTGCTGCAAAAGCAGTTCATTGCCACGGTGCGCTCTGGCGGCTCATGCAGGTGGTCGTGATATCTACTCCATGATTTGATATTTAGAATGCCGTATGGTACAATAATTATAGTAATTTTTGACAGACTGTACCTAAACACACATAACAAAATTATATTATTTCCTAGCTTTGTAAATTAGTTTAGTACTGCAAACACAAACTGAATAGAACCTTTTCAAGATACACCAAACATAGCTACAAGACTTAGGCTATTTATTATTGCACTATGTGTTAATATTTCTATTATATGTCTTATTTGAAATATAGAACGTGAGAAATTTACAAGTCTTTATACATTAAAGAGTATTCCTCTGTTCTCAGAAAGGTAATAGTCTGGATTCGAAAACATTCACTAATTCAAGGAAGTATTTTTACATGTCACGGCAGATGAAATAAACTTATTTCTAAGCTCTTTCTGTACATTGAGAGCTTTTACACTTCTTTCTTGTATTAAACTCTGACTCAAGCACATACAGTATATATATATAGAAGCAAAGAGTATATTTGGAAATTCTGACTTAGGCAGCATTACAAACAGTTCGATTCCTGATTTCACTGGAATCTGAGTGGCGTGCTGTTCTGTACATTAATCAATTCAAGCTATAAACTTTCAGGATCTTCTATCGGTTGTAAACCAAAACTATTTCACAAAAATCTCGATTCCTTGTCAATTGCCACCGTTTCTCCAAACTTACCAGTGAATTCTGCTGTAGGTCTTGAAGTAGGATCTTATATTTGATAAGATGGTTTTCTTATCACCCTGAAAGATAGTATATTTATTCTGCGTTCAATTTCTTCCCGAGTGTCATTTATATTTGTTACTGTTGCTCCAAGGTATTTGAATTTTTCCACGTCTTCAAAGGATAAATTTCCAATTTTTATATTTCTATTTCGTACTATGTTCTGGTCACGGGACATAATCATATACTTTGTTTTTTCGGGATTTACTTCCAAACCTATCAGACTTGTTTCAAGTAAAATTCCCTTGTTTTCCCTATTAGTTTATGGATTTTCTCCTAACATATTCACGTTATCCGAATAAACAAGTAACTGATCTAACCCCTTCAATTCCAAACCCTCTGTTTTCTTGGACTTTCCTAATGGCATATTTTAGAGCCAAGTTAGAAAGTAAAAGTGATAGTGCATCTCCTTGCTTTAGTCCGTAGTACATTGGAAAAGCGTCAGACAGAAACTGGCCTATACTGACACTGCTGTACGTTTCACTGAAACTTATTTTAATTAATCGAACTAGTTTCTTGGGAATACCAAATTCAGTAAGAATATTATATAAAACTTCTCTCTTAACAGAGACATATGCCTTTTTGAAATCTATGAATAGCTTATGTACTGTGCCCTTATAGACCTACTCCCATCTTTTTCTCCAATACAAAAAAAATTTATCAATAGTCAATCTATTACGCCTAAACATTGATGATCCCCAATAATATCACCTACATACGGAGTTAATCTTCTCAAAAGAATATTACACAATAAAAGTGATAGATATTCCTCGAAAGTTACTACAGTTAGTCTTTTCCCCCTTCTTAAATATATGTACAATTATGGACTCCTTCCATTGTTATGGTAAAAATTATTTGCCTGTAGGTCTAAATGAATAATAAAACAAGAATTTACCAAAAGTTTCCTTAATAAGCAAAAGACTACTATTACTTTATGTTAAAACAAACAAAGATGCTAATATATATATAATAAAGGAATATTGAATTTTAAGCTTCACCTCCAATGTCCCAAAGATGAACTCGGATAGTTGGTTTTCCATTTTCATTGAGAACTTTGAGACTGTAATCGACTCCAACCGTAGCTTTGTATTCCTTGGAAAAATTACGTACTACGTAACGTCTTATTATTGATGTTTTTCCAACTCCTAGGTCGCCAATTACCAAGATCTTGTATAAGATGTCATCTTCAACCAGTAGAGATGTGTTCTTTTGCTGGAAATATAAAAACAATAACTATTAAACTTAAGGACACATACATTCAAAGAAATCGCTAATTTTTAAGTACCAGAAAGATAAATGAAAATTCACACGCACAATATTACTGGTGTTAAGATTGCACGGAACAATAGCTTCCCGTTACCTTCTGCAGCACTAGTACTTCTAGTTCCTGCAGAACTATTGCAGGATATTCTGGTTAAGAATGGCTATAAATTATATCTACAGGAACTGTGAAGTGGATAACAGAGAAAGCGGAAGTACACTAAATTTAAATCAATACAATACTTCTTGTTCATAACAAATTTCTCAGGATTCGCTGGGATTTGAACCTGAAATTCTACCATCTACCATGGAAAACAAACATAATAATATTATTATTTGCTATGTGTTATATATTTTTGTATAGCTCAACTAATGAATTGTACTCTAAAAACTAATTAGGCTAACTATATTGTAACACTATTTCAAGTTTGATTAGTGAGCATGTAATTAATCAGCGATGTAAGTGATGAAGAGGCAAAGAAACTGGTCACCCTATCACATTATCTCATGGCTTAGTTGCCTCACGATGTCACGGAACCAATCTTCGGACTGTTGACTAAACATACGTATACAGTAACACTTCCTGGAATTAAACTCTTAAAACTACAAGAAAGCAGAAACTAAAAATCTACAAATTAATAATTGAAAATGATATAAGTCGACCTACCCATTCATCTTTGCTTCCATCATATCCTTCCAGTGGTTTAGAAATCGCGAGGCTTTCTTCTTCTTCTTCGGCCTTCCGTAATTCCACACTCGCAATTTCAGAAGTGGTGACATCATCCGAGTTCTGAGTCTTTTTTTCACTTGTGACGTAATTTTCATCGTCAACATTAAACACGCTTTTATAGTCCGAAGGAGTTGACTTCAACAAAAATTTATCCGATGACGTCCCATCGGTTTCAATTTCGCCCGTTTTTAGCAAGATGTGATCACTTTTTACGTTAGGTGTACCTGGAGAACTTTGCGTACTAAAAAATTTCTCGCGTGTTATGAACCTTTCACATTCTTCCCTATTCTTTGCTGAGGTTATGGTAAGCCTCTCGGGCGTACCTCGATACGACGGAAATTTCATCTCGCCCTCTGTACCTGGATGGCTCGCGCTATCGGCAGAATCCTGACTATTCAAACAGTCGTCTTTCACTTTAATTCCCTCTTCCTTTGGAGTAAAAACACATTCACTATCGAAAGAAGAGCTTGTTGAAGGTGTTGGAGGGGGAGTCGAAGACAACATTCTCGGGACGAGTTCGATACCATGTACTATTTTCTTTACGAATGTATTGATATATGATTGGCCTGGACTAGTTTTAATGCTGTCTTTCTCATTCACTTCCGCCTGATCTGATACCCTTAAAACCGGTTCCATTTGGATTTCGTCTTCCATTTTGTTTACGATTCTAGAATATTCTGCAGAAAATAATCAGCTAAACTATATTCTAAATGTTATTTCACAGACAATAACACTCATACACGTCACATACATAAATCCATAATCTCGCATGTTGTATCAGTATATTACACTTAAGCACAAAGAACATTCAAATTCTGTGAAATTAAAGGTCATATTTCAATTGCAGCATTTCACCTCCTCTCTTATCTATACAACACAAGGCAAGTCACTTCTCAGCGTAACTATGAACAATATACACTAAGACTTCACAAAATTAAAGCTAGAACATAATATCATTCGTAAATTCAATCCCACATTACGACGGAGCAACCTCGAAACTGACCTACTTCAGAAAGGGATGGAAGGTAGGCACTAAAAAACATAGCTATTCGTAAATATATCGATAACTGTTCATTTATATGAGCTATTTTGTGGCGCCCTCTTTGGTTAGCATATTGGATTCCTAATATCTTTCTCTAATCTGAGGCGACGTAACATACCAATGGCCGCACCCAGAGAAATAAGAAATATTTAAACAAGCCCGGATCGGAAAGCAACCGATTCAGACAACATTCTTCCTATAGCCTAGCTCTAAAAAGACTATCTCCATGCTCCATAATTCACCTTACGAAGATATACAATGACTTACTCTTGGTTTCAGACACTTTACCATCTCCTAGCATGGAAAGAAGTACACATTACTATTCGTAAACTAGGGAAAGGTATCACACTTTCCTCTAGTTATACAAGGTGATTCATATGTACCTGTACAAAATTTGTGGTAGTAACATAGAAGGGAAAATAAGACTAAAATGTTCTGTACAGTTTTTCCCGAAAATTCTTACTTTCAGAGTTATGATGCATAATGTCCCATCTTGCAAGGCATCAAAAACAAGGGCCAGTAAAGCCTTCGGGTGTGTCACATTCATAGCGACTACGGTAAAATGTTTGTTATTCATACACTCCACTACAGTTCGTCCCCTTCATGCCAAAGCCATGAATGTGCATTTTCTTAGTTCTGAGAAAAACGAGTTTAAAGTTGTTTATAAATTCAGGAAAACTTCATTTTAATCAACATTCTTTATCATAATATGTTCATTAAAATGAAGTTTCCTGAATTTATAAGGGCATTTGTAACTTTAAACTCCTTTTTTTCTCAGAATTAAGAAAATGCACATTCATGAATTTGGAATGACGTGTACGAGTAGATTCCGACCTGATAGGACTTTGTTCACTTTACGTAAGTTATGTATGGTACCGTTGTAGTTCCTACCGTCATTACGTCTTGTAAATATACATTCATTTTGTCGTTAATACAGTAGGTTTCAGTTTTTATATACGATACGAAGGCTTACTCCAGTGATGTCAAAGCAAGCGCATTTTTCTGACCTTGACGTCGTGCGCGGGCATCAAGCGCTAGGTATGCTAGGAGGAATAAGCAGCCTGTTGGATTAAGAAAACAGTGGTGTACATACAAACTTGAAACGGAACGTGAAATTTTATGTCATTTTTATATGGCTTCTTTCTGTTTGTTATTTTCTATATTGTCTGTAAAACAAAAGTGCTAACACCAATTTCTTAGCCTAATATTGCAGTTGTGTTTTAAACGGTAATAACATAATAAAGAGTAAAAAAGGAATATTCGCACAAATTCCATAATAACTACAACTATACTGTACTAAGTGAATTAAACACATGATTCATAAAGAAAGTGTTATCCCAAAGAAAGACACTGAATATGACATGATAAGTTGAAATTGATATTGATGGTAGCTTTAGCCTTATAAAAGTAATCAAAACAATATTATAGTACAAAGCAAAGTTGCCTAGGTGTATGTTTTAACTGTAACTAATATTAAATAATAAAATTCTTATCGCATTGTGCTTTTAGGTGATATTGGTGCGCAACTATCTGTTATCAGAATATTAAATTATCTCGAAATCTGCTGAAGCTATAGAGTTGACGTTTTACCAACATATATGCACATATCTTTTGTTTGTGAAGTAACAGTATTTGCTTTGTTAATTCATTTCCTTACAAACATTTTCCATGGGAATATTTTCAAACATTTTAATACACTATCTCCAGTAATACGTATTTACGATATCTTAGATTTACGAAAACATTGTTTTAGTACCTGTAAGGCTACTAAACAAACATATCTGAAAATTTCACTTTTCTGTAAAAGAAAAGTTGAGAAAATATTCCTTTTGAATAAAAAAGCAAACTTGTGAAAAATGAGCATTAAAATTAAAACTTACATTCTTATAATGCACTTATATTTCTCAGACAAATCTAAAAATTAATATGGATACAGTTTTAACAAGTTCTCTTCCCTTTATCCATTGAATCAGTGCTGGCCATCCCTGTATATAGCTCGACCAAGCGGCATATACTACCTCTTTCTTCTGTCTCTTTCCTTTCCGCTATAAAGCGCTCTGGCTCTCCTGGGCTCTAAAGCGCGCGCTTGCTCCTATGGGCATCAGTTGACATCACTGGCTTACTCAAACAATGGAGCATGCGCCATACAGTTGCTTAAGCAATCCCTACAGTGGCACTAATTTGTGGGATACTTGCGGTCGGATCTTCATCTACCTTTTCCAGAACGTTCTCCTCAACACGCACCCCATGCAGTTGAGGCCTACCTGACAATGGCACATTAGTGATGCCATATTTCCTTAGTACGCATGTCTACTACAGCTACAAAAATGTGGTGGTTTGGTAATCTTCTGTTTGGAAACAGCTCGCTGTACCGTTGTCTTGCTTTTCGTGTACTACCTTCTGAATGAATGTGTGCTTACGAGACGTGGTAACGATAGAAACTGCAACACAATCATACAATACCTACGTACAGTGAACAAAGTCCTACCAAGTCGGAATCAACTATAGTGGGGTATACGAATAATAAACATGTACCGCAGTCGCTATGTAGGCGAACATGACACATCCGAAGGCTTTACTGACCCATGTTTTTATGTCTAGCAAGATGGGACATTATGTATCATAACCAGGGAAAGGATTTATATGTAAATACATATTTACTTATAAAGCTAATATAATTTATATTTTGCATTATCTTTATGTTTCACAATGTGTAGGGTTGAAAAATCCTACTTTTATTTTCCATATTTTTCCATATTTTAGAGTTTAGTACATATTTTCGTTAATTTCCATATATTTTCCATATTTCATATAAAACAGTCCATATTATATTAGGTTTAACAATAAAACAAAACAAAATTCCATTAACTTTTAAAAATACATTTCAACAATAGAGATTTAAACACATGTTCAGTAATCCCTTTAACATCAGAGTTATTTGAAAATTAGCAGTCCTATCAACAATGGGAAAGTAAGTTACAAAACTGTATTAATTTAATTTAAAATTTTTAACAGACTTCAGTTGTGCAGCTCAACAGTTAAATGCCAGTCAGAGTACACATAGGTTCAGTTTTGTAAATCATACTATAAAGACGGTAAATATGCCAAAAGTACGTCATTCAGTCAATTTAAAATCAAAACTAACAAGTTACATTTCAGAATTTAAAGAAGATGGTTTATCAACTGACAATAAAATATTATTTTGTAATTTGTGTCAGTGTGCAGTATCATCTACACAAAAGTTCCTGGTGCAACAACACATTACAACTAGTAAACATCAGGCCAACAAACAACTAAATTCCAAGCAGAGACAATTGTTTTTAACACAACCAACAACATCGAATGTAAGATCTGAGTTTAACATCGACCTGTGCCGTTCTCTCATCTCTGCTGATATTCCTCTCTACAAACTAAAGAATAAGGTCTTCAGGGAATTCCTTGAAAAATATACTCAACATACAATCCCGGATGAGTCAACACTTAGGAAGACGTATGCTCCATCCATCTACGATGAGACAATACAGAAGATAAGAGATGAAATTAAAGATAGTTCAATTTGGGTTTCCATTGATGAGACTCCCGACAAAGAAGGTAGACTTGTTGGTAATGTAGTTATCGGTTTGTTAAGTGAACAATATTCTGAACGAATTCTTTTACATTGTGATGTTCTAGAAAAGTGCAATAACAAAACTATAGTTAAACTGTTCAACGAAGCTATGGGTATCCTGTGGCCAAAGGGTATTATGTACGATAATGTGTTATTCTTTATTAGCGATGCTGCCCCTTATATGGTCAAAGCTGGACAAGCATTATCTGTTGTATATCCTAAATTGACTCATTTTACTTGTGTGGCGCATGCATTTCATCGTGTGGCAGAAGTGGTCAGAGACAATTTCCCTAAAGTAGATTTGTTGATTTCATCAGTGAAAAAAGTATTTCTCAAAGCTCCCAGTAGAGTTAACGTGTTGAAAGAAATGTACCCTGAAATTCCATTGCCACCAAAGCCAATTTTAACTAGATGGGGTACATGGCTAGAAGCAGTTGAATATTATGCCGAACATATAGACTCTATTAACAATGTTCTCCTTGCATTGGACTCTGAAGATGCAGTCTCAATTGATACTGCGAAAACAGTTACCTGTGACATAAGTGTGAAGAATGACTTAGCTCACATTCAGCATACATTTTCATGCATCATAAAAACGCTCAAAAGTCTCCAAAATAGGCACCTTTCACTATCTGAAAGTTTTGAAATTATAAATAGTACTGTGGAACAACTGAATCGTGGTAGAGGTAAAGTTGCAGATGCAGTAAGAGCTAAGGTGGACACTGTACTTTCAAAAAACCCTGGATATGAAGAACTACAAAAGGTTGTTGCTGTGATGAGTGGTGAATCAACAGTGAAGATTAACTTGGACTTATCCCCAGCAGACATTGTGAAATGGAATTATGTACCAGTTACTTCTTGTGACGTCGAACGCTCTTTTAGTCAGTATAAATCTATCCTCAGAGACAATAGAAGAAGATTCACTTTTCAGCACTTGAAAGAAATGTTTGTAACCTATTGTTATGGTAACAGACAATAAAAATTGTGTTTTGTTGAAACTACATTGGAAGATAAGGTACGTCCATTATATTTTTTGTTTAGTTTGATTAAAATGTACCAATATTTAACGTACATAGTCATTTTTTTATAATTTTAAGTCCATATTTAATTCCATATTTTGGTAAAAATCCATATTTAATTCCATATTTTGGTAAAAATAACTACATATATATTTACATATTTCATATATTTTTAGTCCATATAAATCCGTTCCCTGATCATAACTCTTAAATACGAACTTGCTGGGAAAGTTGTATAGAATAGTTTTATCGTATTTTCCCTTCTACATTACATTCACAAAGTTTGTATAGGTACTTAGGAATCGCCCTGTATATCATTAAGTTTACTTGACTTTTAGGGGGAAAAATATTAGAGAAACTTATATTAACCTCATTAAACGCAATTACAAACACCCCAATAATAATAATATTCAAAATTAACAGTTTGAATTCAGATCCGACCACAGCACCAAAGACCATTGTATACTGACGTTCAAAGATATCTGACCTAGAATTTTCCTATCATGTAAGTGAATTTTCTTACCACGGGATAGGTCAGAACCAAAGATATAACAAATTGTCAAACTTTGAAGTAGTTCCGCTAATTCGCAATAGGTGTCACTAATATTAGAACGGGTAAAAAGTGTTGGGGAAAAATTACGATGTATGTCAGATATAAATTATTCTCATAATTGACAGTGTCAGTGATTTCCCCCTAATCCTGGTGCTTTTTACAATCATCAGACGGGGATGAAATTTTGAATTCTATAATGCGGGTATTTGTATGTACAGCTGTCAAAATGTAGCCGCACTCGTGAACAGCAAATATTTTCTAAGTCCACTTCGGATCACGGTGATGTTACACGATGCTCGCGCTTGTAAAAGCAATTATTTCGGAACTATGAGTCATTCACTATCTGCCTCTCGTAGAGTAGCGGTAGAGTGCTCGCTTAATGATTCGAAAGTTGTAAATTCGAGCCTTTTTCAAGTTATTATTTTATTTTGTTGTCATTCTTTAGCAATATAGACATCATAGACGCCTTCGCTAAAATGAACGAAAGAAATTGTTCTGATTTACAAGCAATCAGGCAAGTTATAATTTTAATTGCAATAATTAATGCGTCTATATTATTATTATTATCGGTGGTACTATTAAAGTATGTTCGGTAATTTAACTACAGGTTGTGGTTTGCAGCTAAAGTTATTCATTTTGAAAGAGAAAACCTCTTTCTTGGCAAGTCACTTTTTCAGTCACTCAGAGCCGCCACCGTTCCTTCCTCATATTCCATTACTTTTTCTTTCTGTCAAGGTTAAATCTACTTTTCATGGTTTGAAATTCGTTTTCAGAATGTAACATTTGAATCCTATGGTTCCAAAACCTGTCTTCTCCTCAAAAATCATAAAATGAGTTAGCAATGCCAGTGCATTTTAGGCCTATATTATAAAATCTAGCTACTTTTATGTCGTCTCTGTTTCAAAAAAAAAATATATATGGTCCTATTTAAAACTGTGATGAAAAATTTAGTTTTATTCCACAAACTGCTTTATCCTCAATAAGATTGTTCCAAAACTTGCCTACTGCAGACCCATTTCAAAAGCTGCCTTATCCTCATAAATGGAGTTGGTCATCTGTCTTGTTTATTCGAAAACATGCCTTATCCACAGATTACAATGCTACATATTTAGGCTATTTATCCTGCTTAAAAGAACATGAATTTTATTTTATAAAAAAAATAGTTATTACGGGGGAGCAATTCTTTCGTAATGACTCAAGCGGTTACATGAACGTTGTAAAAATGACCATTCACTACAAAAAATCAACCCTACAGAGCTTCCAGCATGTAGAAACCATATTACAAAAGCAAAATTAACTGATGTTTAAAATCTGCTGAAAAAACATTTTGGAGGTTTCTGAATTGTCTGCCTGAGTAGCGTAGTCGGGATAGCGCTGACCTTCTGTGCTCGAGGTTGCGGGTTCGATCCCGGCCCAGGTCGATAGCATTTAAGTGTGTTTAAATGCGACAGGCTCATGGCAATAGATTTACTGGCATGTATAAAACTCCTGCGGGACAAAATTCCGGCACACCGGCGATGCTGATTTAACCTCTGCAGTTGCGAGCGTCGTTAAATAAACCATAATTTAAATTTTTTATCAGGATTATTGTTTTACCATGAACTTATTAGTGTAAATAACGAACCTACTGTTTCTTCCAGTAATGGCAATGATTTGTGTGAAAGTGGATGTGTAGACGAAGATGTTGATCTGAGAATGTTTCTACTAAAAGTACATTAAATAAAAAGTGCTACCATTATTGCAAATTAAAGAATGGCTGAGAGTTGACAGAATCTTTTATATTACTACAAAGAAAACGAAAACTTCCCAATGAAATTCGGTCAGAGATGATATTGTCAGATTGGCCTTATGAAGTCGGGAATGTCATGTACTGTATAATGACCTTTTCGGACAGATTCCCTGGTCGTTCCTTGTAGATGATTTTTCTCGTACTGAGTTTTTCAGCAGCTTGGTGCTGTACTGTGCGTTAATTGTTACTCGCAAATGTTAGGCCTGCACATAAAAATCTCGGTCAATCCCGATTCATGCTACTGTATTTCTATTATACTGTTCTCCTTATGGATATTACTTACTTTTGATCTTCCCAACATCATTCCCAAAACTAGCCTTTATTCCAAAATTTGCGTTATCCAGTAGTTCATTCCAGAAGTTGCCTTCTCCATGTTTAATTTCTATCTCATGTAGACCTATATTATTGATATTACTTTCATTTTCACTTCGGAATATTTGTTTTTAATATTATATCTTTCAAAATAACACAATCCTTTATCAAGTTTCAACAGAAAATATGGTGGAACAATTTTTCTTAAATACTTGAAAAATTGAAAAAGCAGTTTTTGGAACTATAGGACTCATTTATAATATTAAATAAGTCAACTGTATCCACCTATAAACTGTACCACTAACCGCTACTGTCTGAATCATGTACATAAGGAAAGGTTATTCACTTTTCATAATCCGGTGCAACCACCACAAATTCTTGCAACTTTTGGATATTCCATTGATGCGTTTCATTTTTATCTTCGTTCATATTTTTAACGTTATTTCAGTCAGGAAGTCTTGATAAAATTTTGCCCTCAATTTCCCCAATAACTTCCTTTACATTCTTCAAGGTTCCTCATGTGGCCGTTCTGCAGCCCGTACTCTGAGTAAATGCATTCTCTTATCCTTTTAACTGTAACTTTTACTACCTACGTCACTTTCGTGCATGTGATGTTTTCATCTTACAGAATAATGTTATCAAAATCAGATTTTGTTACATATCTGACGTACGTGCTTCTTTCTGAGCATTGTAAATAGATTTTGTAAATACATATGAAAATAGTAAATGAAACTATCTTCTACTAAAATGCTTTTTCTCTTTTGTGGCCTAATAATTTGTGTCATATTTTATACAAGTAACTCTGAAATATTTTCATCAGCTACAGAGAGCAGTTGCTTAGCAACGAAGAATATTGTAAAGGTTCTACAATATTCTCTCGTTAAATAAATTCATTCTTTTTTTTTCCAAATCATAAGAAAACTTTATTATACAATTATGTACAATACAATTGTGCTTAAAAATGATAAATACTGTGCTATAAAAGCACACAAAATAAATCCATTCGGTGTTCTTTTTCAGCGCATACATTAATAATGTTATCTTTTATTATCTCAAAACGTTGTGGATAATTTGGAATACCGCTATTGAAACACTTACAATTTTTAATGGATTTTACCTTTGAGTTGGACTTCTTTACGTCTGACATTTTCATCTTTGGACATTAAGAAATTGACATTTTAGCCTGAAACTCTAGTATATTTGTTAAAGAATCTTTATAATCGTTCACCCACATATGCCGGAATATTTCACTGAATGGCAACTTTTATGTGCAGACGGAAATATAATATGACATAACTCTACAAAGAATTGACCGAATATCATGAAACAAGTTCTGGGTATACCTACTGTACTGTACCTTAGTGTATATTATCATAATAAATGCGTATAATTCAAAATAAATTAGTATAATAATGTGTTTACAAAATTAACAAAACAGATCTCACACTGCGGTGCATCTATCTGCCCCGTCAACATCCAGGCGTGCCGTACCAGTTTATTTTAACTGGGCCCTCCCCGTCCAAACCCACGGACAGTAGTGCACCGCAGACGGCCTCACTAGCCTCTACGGATGAGTCCCTGGCCGTGGGACAATATGTTAGATCCTGGTGGACTAGCTTAGCTCGGACCAATTGCAGAAAATACTTGCTTAGTAATAAGGACCATTGTAAAGGTTTTACGAGTACAATTCTCTCATTAACTAAACTCATTCAGCTTTCCTTTCCAGCGTATATATTAATAATGTTATCTTTTATTATCTCAAAACGTTGTGTTCAATTTTCCAATATTGAGAATACTACAATTATCTTAATGGATTTTACCTTTGGCTTGAACTTCTTTACGTTTTATTTTTCACCTTTGAACATTACGCAATCGACATTTAGCCTGTATTTGTTAAAGAATCTTGATAATCGTTTAATATTTAGAGATCAGAGGAACAGTTTAGGGCAAGAGGGAAATGAAACATTCTAAATCTATTTAAATTTACGGCGAAGTTTGGGTCACTTTTTCGAGAAAACTTACAAAACATTGAGGATAATTTTAATCAGTTATTTTACTACGCCATTGTCTAGCGTCGATGGAATTTGTGATAATATGGCATTTAGGCGAGATGAGTCTGAGGTTTCGCCATAGGATTACCCTACATTCGCCTTATAGTTGGGTAAAATCTCAACAACTTAATCATCCTTGGAGTACGAGTCAGCTCGCTACCCCTAGACCACGCCGGGATCTAATAGAAGATAGGATTACTAGTCTTCATAATGTTTAATTTTTGGAGAATTGTGAAAATTAATTAAGAGTATTAATGGCTAGATATGTTGTACGAGAGGTTTAGCGAGCAAAATATTTTACATTCATTTTTGACTGCATTTTAAGACGTAAGCCATCCCGAACAAATGGCGATGATACTGCGTCATAATGAGAAATCAGGAGATGGTGAAGAACATTTTGTGGGTTTTATAGGGGTGGAAACATCTACAACTGGACTTCGGATTGAGTACTACAGAGTGTCCTATAAGTCTGGAATCATAGGCCAAATCTCTTAAATACTGTTTCTTCTTCTTTACTGATACTTCTGAAGCCAGAGTGATGTCGTTAAGTAAAGAAGAATGATATTCAAACGATCCTGTTTGTTGGCAGCCACAATCTCAGGGAAGTTTCCCTCGAATTTAATCGGTTGCACCCTAAAAGAACGCCGATTACACAACAGTTGAGTGAGAAAACTTACTGTCTGCTAGTATGTTGACCTTCTCGTGGTCTGCTGAGCAGTTTGTCTACCACGACTCTCATAGTTTTTAATGAGATTTCCAGTGGCGTAGCGTCAATGTAAGCTAAAAAGCTCAGCTTCCCCAGTTAATAATAATTTCATAACAAACCTGCAGTTTATGAACAAAATTATTTATTAATTTTAATACAATTTATATTTACGCGTTAAATATTGTGATGCGGCAGCTTAGGATGATTTGTGATGCAGCAGTAAACATTAAGCCTGCACACCCCAGCTTCCAATCCCCTCATTCTTCTGTGTAACCCACTCCGCAGATTTTCCATCTCTTTCTAATAAAACTACCCTGGTCGCAAGGCTCGCAAGAAGCTAGTTTTAACATTGAAAAGAATTTAGTTTCCGAGTTATCCCTTTCGTGAGTTGTGTTTAGTTGAAGTGTTAGTGTGCATTGTGGCTGATATAATAAATGAGTGAAATAACAGTTCCTGACACCAATTTACTAGAATGTTTAAGACAATTACATTTTCAAGACTGACTTACGAACAAAAGTGTGATTTAAAAAACGACCGACTCCCTTGCTATCAGTGAAGGATACAACTAAGACAGACGCATACTTACGTAATTAATTACTAATACTGTATTTATTGACCGTTAATATTGTGCTTTCTCTAAAATATATGACAGGGAGTAAGCTAATGTTAAATTATACGTATACGTGTCTATTTGTTAGAGATATGTGTAAACCATGAAATCATAATTTAGTACTACTATTTGAGGTCATGTCTTATCGGTGTTACTTACGAGGTTCCAACCAATCTTCGAACTGCTGACATTGACTACTATTTATTTTAAGACTATATTTTTGCAATACGTTTTCTCATATGTACAGTAGTGGCAAAAAAAACTGGACCGACCTTTGTAGCTGATTTCAGAGCCTTGTTCACTCCAGAGCACGACAGACTGGTAACTAAGACTTTCGTGGTTCGAATCCTGCCTGGGAAGGAAACTTCCCCCCCCCTATTCAAATTTATTCCCAATACTTTTCGATTACTGGTAAAATTCATGTTCTGGAAATAATAAGTTAATTAAGTAGTAAAATATCGCTGAAATCGAAAGTATTGGGAATAAATTTGAATAAGGAACAAAAAAAAAGTTCCCTTCCCAGGCAGGATTCGAACCACGAAAGTCTTAGTTACCAGTCTATCGTGCTCTGAGTGAACAAGGCTGTGAAATCAGCTACAAGGGTCGGTCCGGCTTTTTTTGCCACTACTGTACATGGAAGACAATTTGAGTTAGCTTCCCCTGCTCAAAATTTCATGCTACGCCACTGGAGATTTCCCACCCAGCTTTGTGAAATCGGCGCTCGTTCAAGGTGCAAACGTTAAATTCGGTGAAATCTTCCCTGTGATTGCCAACAAACAGTATCACTTGAATGAGTTCCTTTTTACTTACCGGCAACTACATCACTCTGGCTTCAGAAGTACCTGTGAAGAAGAAGAAACAGTATTTCAGAATTTGACCTTTGGTTCCAGACTTATGGGACACACTGTATTTTATGTCAAATGCTAATAGTTGGATATCAGAAACTGCTGCAGACAAGGACATAACAAACGGGGGAACATATAGGGGTACATACATTATGGGGAGGAGAAACAAGATTAGTAGATAGGCTTATTAATCCTTTGGCTTTATATCTTACAGACGTCACTATTTTAATGTAGTGTTCGGTGATTCAACATCGTATTACACAAAGGAAGAATTATTATTATTATTAGTATTATTATTATTATTATTATTATTATTATTATTATTTGTTGAGGTTTTGTAAGGACTATAATACTCGTATGTTTTGATTCATGCAATGTATTAAAGGCAAGAGTACCGTGAGTATTAATATGAAGGCTCTGGCCGAAACTAAGTTAGATATAAATGCAGCGTTGAATTTATTAAGATCGTTTGTTAACAATTTCATTAAGAAATAGTTTAACTGACTAAACATTGTCAGACATGATAATTTAGCCTACTCTTCAGTGAAATTTCGATTCATTATTTCGTTGGAAGACCTAAACAGAAAAGATTGTTACGGGAAAACCATAAATGCTGAGGCGTGCATAACATGAATAAAAACCGGTCCCATTTGTCTGTACCTATTTACTAAATCAAATAAACGTGCATTAATGTTATCATTCCCATAATAAAATTAAACTAATTTAGCATAATTTTTAAGTAATTTCACTTCGTTTTACTTTTCACATTGGATAGTCAACATTCAAATTTAATTATGTTCTCTCGAGATCTTTCGGTGATGTCATGAGCATACATGAATGCTCTCGCGAATTCAAACGCATTTAGTGCTGCAGTTATTCTGAAATCGGAACATCTTAACAGGAAACGCCATGTGGAACAAAATTTAATTAAGACAAACAACTACGCTAACAATAAACAGTGTAGAGCAGTGGTTCCGAAAGTGTGGGTCGCGAACCCTGGGGAATCATGTAGAGCTGAAAGGAGCCCCGAGATGATTTACAAAATAAAACGAAAAACGCCTCCTTGACATACATGTGCGTTGTGTATATAAATATAAATTTTTAGTAGTTATAAAGTGAAAAAAAAAAAAATTAATGCGATAAATGTGCCTTTTTTTTTTCTCTCTCTCTCTCTTCGGAACGTAGCTTCTCAAATCTAAACTCGTATTCGATAAACACACAGTGATACTTTCAATTTTAAGGGGATTTCTCGCTTTTGTTTTGATGGCAAAACTTATTATGCATAAATACGATATCTCAAATTATATAAAAAAAAATGTAAAAGGCCTACGTAGTTTATTTTGAAGCTCGAGGTACGCCTATTCTTGCATTCTTTTGATCCAAAACTGGTCTACGCTCTGAGGAAAAAAGTATAGTTTCAATACTCCATCAGTAAGCACATAATTAAATGAGTTTTCCTTAAATATACAGAATGTCTCAGGAGGAATATAAAATACTTCAGGATAATGTAGTTTGGGTTAATCTAAATCGATTTAACCTGATGTAGGTCTATCTACACTATGTCCGAAATGTAACGGTGTGGAAGTTATTGATGGGCGAACTTTTAAATGGAGAGGGGCATTATAGACGTATTTCTACGTTTTAGAACATTGTTATGATCAGTGTACGCAAGTTCTGGCCTGCACTGTTAGAACTGTATGCACTAAACAGGTCTTCCGCTTGCTATGACGTAATACACTGCAGCTGGAGGTACTGAACACAAACAAATGCGTGAGAGATTTGCGTATGCCTACAAAACCAATGACCGTAGATAGTCAATTATAAATTTGCAAGAATGGTGGATATTCTGCATTTTGTGAGATCAGGGATATGTAATGTGAAAATGCAAAACAGTCCCAGCAATATTACACACTCATATAAATTATTATTGTTTTGCACCTACTACCTCCTCTGATGTAGAGGGGAGGTTTCAATATAAGCTTCTGCTAAGCAGTGGCGTATACTGGTTAAAGGGTTTGGGCTACCGCTGACCCTATTATTACACAAAATATATCTAACAATTACTTTAATTTAAATTACTATGGTAAAACTAATAATACAAAATTATTACATTATGTTATATTATAAACTTTTTCTTTTGTAATTTCCTTGGGCTACCACCGGTAGCTCCGGTATCCCGCAAAATACGCCCCTGCTGCTAAGTGACCATCATCGTAGGGATTTTCGTTTTGAGAATATTCATATGAATATAATTGTGCATTGCAACGCAACTGTCACGACATTACAATTCAGGAAGGACAGTAGTAGATCAGTTGTACTTTTGTTTCATTGTAATTTTTTTCCTCTCTTTTGTTTTCACTAAACTATAATTTTGTAAATGTCTGTCATCCATAGAAACAAGTTTAGTTTAATAAAATACAATAACAAATACGAATGCTATATATTGTACATAATACTGTATATTGTATGTATTATACTGCAAGTACCTCCTATTAAAAGTAAAATTAATATCAGCACGATATATTCTTTCCTCCTCTATCCATATTTAGGTCGGGCGAATGTGCAGGCCTTGGAACTGGTCCTCTCCTACCGATTCATAGATCGTGGTAGATATAAGCGAGTGCATCTCGAACAATGTGACTAAAATGTGCTGGAGCCCCATCATGTATAAACCACATGTTTGCTCATGTTGCCAGAGGCACATCCTGTAGGTCTGGAAGAATGTTCACAATTAAGTCCTTCTAGACACTGCCTCTAACACATTATGGCAGAACATAATGGACCTATCAGATAGTCACCTACAATACAGCCCACACATTGCTCTTGAATTGCTGTTGATGTAGTCTGAATTGTAGGTCTACTGTGAGAATTTGCGTTAGCCCACACATGTGTGTTATGGAAATTGATGATATTATTTCTACTAAATCTTGCCTCATTTGTAAATAAGACTGAAGAGATGAACAACGGATTGGCAGTTTGCGCAACAACATATCAACCAAAGTTTTCCCGGGATGGGCAATCAGCAGGGACAAGACCTTGCACACGGATATGATATGGATACAGAAGCTGTTCATGCAGTATTCTCCATGCGGACATTTGAGATGTACCACATACTATGGTCAATTGTCTGTTGATATCTGTTCTTTAGCAACCCTGCAGAATGCGTTCTTCCAGATTAAGCGCATGAGCAACTCTCGGTCTTCCGCGATTCGCAGTTTGTGGTGCTACAGACCATAGACAAATAAATAGAGATACAGATCCTGTCTCAGCAACTCAACCATAAACTGCAGAGTGCAGAAAAGGTTTTATAATTCGGCTGCCTTCGCTCTGGGAACCCCATCTGATACATCCGTGCAGCCCTGTGTCCATTACCATTCGCGCGACCATACATGAAAATCATATATCTGCCTGCTCACAAAATGCGTATCCTGCAATTCGGCGCTCAAATGTAACTGAACAGCAGTAAAAGTAAAACGGACACAACAGACTAACCACGAATGTACTTAAACAAATGCAACACGAACACATCGCCTCGGCAACACCTGGCAGTCTTTATACAATGTACCTACACCACAGGTTGACTTATATTGATAACATCACTCGATTGTCTGGAAAAGGTACAGTACATAATTGTATCCAACGTGCGTTGTGGGAGTGTACTTCGAAATGTAATCTGTCAATCATAACTTATAATTCGAGCATTTCCGGACATATATTCATACACTTATGACATTTTTCTTCTTTTGGTGTAATCCACTCCCAAAGTTTGCCCCAGTATTTTTTATTCACCCTATGTGTAGGAGCCTAGATGTGTATGTAAAAAAAATTTAAAAATTGTTTTATTTAACGACGTTCGCAACTGCAGAGGTTCTATCAGCGTCGCCGGTGCGCCGGAATTTTGTCCCGTAGGACACTTAAATGCCATCGACCTGGGCCGGGATCGAACTCGCAACCTCGAGCACAGAAGGCCAGCGCTATATCGACTATGGTACCGAGGCCGACCTGTACTGTACAGCTGTCAAAAGAAAAAGTGGCCGCTCTCCTGAAACAAAATTCCCTTCGGGTATCTTCGCTACAATTCGGAGACAGGCGATGTTACATGTTGTTGGACCACGTTGCCTGATATCTACAGTTATAATCGAAGTATTCTGTGTGTTATTCCATAGCGTAATGGTAGCGTTCAGGCCTCTTATTCATGAGGTCCTGCGTTCGACTACAACCTCGTGCTTTTTATGTCCTTTTTTGTTCTGTTTTTGAGAGAGACATACTACATAATGGCTCCTTTCTCTTTTACGATTATTTTAGTAATTAACATCAGGTTCATTAATATATTATGCCATGACTTTATCATTATGATATTGTGGCTGCAAATGGAAAGAAAAAAGATTTTATCCTCAATAAAATATCTTTCGTGGCATAAACAAAACAAATTTACTGGCGTCGGCCTTAAAACATTCAAACAATTAAGCGTTCAAAAAACAAAACAAAAAGCCACAATTCAATATTTAGTCTATCTTCCTCTTATCTCGATCTTGCAGTCGAGTGGGCATGGAATTGACTAGTCTTTGCAAATAGCGACTGTTCTTAGACACGATATTCCAGGCATTCTGAACATACATACATAAGTGTTTTGCCCATGGGCAGGTCTTTCATTGCAAACCCAGCAATCTCCAATCTTTCCTATTTTCTGCCTTCCTCTTAATCTCCGCATATGACCCACATTTCCTAATGTCATCTATTATTCTTTTCAACCAGATACCCAACCAATTCCTTTTTCACTTTCTAATCAGTTTCAGCATCATTCTTTCTTCACTCACTTTTTCAAACGCAATTTTATTTCTTATTCTGTCTGTCCACTTCACACGCACCGTTCTTCTCCACATCCACATTTCAAATGCTTCAATTCGTTTCTCTTCATTTCGTCGTAATGTCCATGTTCCTTCCCCAAAGCACTTCACTAGTCTCTTCCTTAGTTATTTTTCCAGAGGTCCGCAGAAGATCCTTCTTCTTCTATTAAAAGCTTCCTTTGTTCATGTTTGCAGTTTTTCTTGGTAAGGTTAGGTCTAAATAAGGTAACATCCCGTTGCTTTCCGCACACCACTATCTCTTTCGCATCTTATTAAATTCCAGGGGGCCCAAGCGTGGAGGTGAGGAGAGTGGATTTGACTAATTGGGCCCTCCGGACTTCACCGAAAGTCACGGCAAGGGTTAGATATTAATTCTATCAGGATGTTTGACCCGATCAGAGACCGGGAAATCTCAATTAGCCTTTGCCCCCTGCATCCTGGACTAGCTTCTACGAATCATCAGAAAATCTTAGAGTGTGACTGGGCCATTTTTTCCGAAAATGTTTCCACACTTTTGCCCTCGTAGCTCAGCGGACGAACGTCGGAATTTAGATGTCAACGTCTCAGGTTCAATTCCTCGTTACTACTTTTCATTTTATTGTGGTTCAAGATAGTATAATGTAATAATACTAAAAGAAAAACTAATACCAGTATTATGCAACTGGATTTTTCCAAACCTAATATTAAATTTATGTTATTTATATCGCTAAAGAAAGATTACAATATAAATAACTTGAATATTATTTATACAGTATCACTAAAGAACGATAACAGAATATAAATAATAAATAATGGTTTGTTTAATTAATATAAGATATTATATAATACGTATTTAATTATCTAAATAAAATAACTTATTTTACACAGAAAAATGGTTGTGTTATAATAATTACTTACATAAAATACAGATTATTTATATTGCGAAAGAACAATAACAATATAAATAACTTGAACATTATTTTATAATGCTAATGAAGGAAAACGGAATATAAATGATAACTTGAATATTATTTATATCGCTAAAGAACGATAACAATATAAAAACGTGAGCATTATTCATATCGGAATTTCACAGATTTATTACAGATGTATTTAAGAAATTGTAGAAGAATAGTAATTAGTAACAGTGTCCTATTTATTCTTCTTGGAGCCAAATTTGTAACTTTTAAAAGTGCGGTTACTATGTTGAAGTGTATGTGTTGCAACGGATGCTTGATTTGTTATGTATGTGAGTCAGTTATGGGATGCTTGATGTCGTCGCAATGTCGTAATTATACATAGTTTGATTGTGTCTGTGTGACTATTGTGTATTAATTTATGATGTATGGTACGGAAAGCTGCATATTTGTGTTATGGAAGTGTTACGTATGTGTGTTGTTAATGTTTTTGTGTGTTTCAAATTGATAACTGATATTTGTTTTGCAATCCCAATGCCTAATTTACGGATTATTTATGTTTTGTTTGCATCGCGTAAGCTAATTTAATTTTCTTTTCCATTTCTCTTTATGTTTATCTTTTTTGTGTATAAAACTATAGTCCTAACATACTTAATTACTGGCTTTTAAGGAACCCGGAGGTTCATTGCCGCCCTCACATCAGCCCGCCATTGGTCCCTATCCTCAGCAAGATTAATCGAGTCTCTACCATCATATCCCACCTCCCTCAAATCCATTTTAATATTATCTTTCCACCTACGTCTCGGCCTCCCCAAAGATCTTCCCAACTAACACTCTATGTGCATTTCTGGATTCGCCCATACGTGCTACATGTCCTGCCCATCTCAAAGGTCTGGATTTTATGTTCCTAATTATGTCAGGTAAAGAATACAATGCGTGCAGCTCTGCGTTGTGTAACTTTCTCCGTTCTTCTGTAACTTCATCCCTTTTAGCCCCAAATATTTTCCTAAGAACCTTATTCTCAAACACACTTAATCTCTGTTCCTTTCTCAAAGTGAGAGTCCAAGTTTCACAACCATACAGAACAACCGGTAATATAGCTGTTTTATAAATTCTAACTTTCAGATATTTTGACAGAAGACTAGATGACAAAAGCTTCTCAACCGAATAATAACACGCATTTCCCATATTTATTCTGCGTTTAATTTCCTCCCGAGTGTCATTTATATTTGTTACTGTTGCTCCAAGATATTTGAATTTTTCCACCTCTTCGAAAGATAAATCTCCAATTTTTATAGTTCCATTTCGTACAATATTCTGGTCACGAGACATAAGCATATACTTAGTCTTTTCGGGATTTACTTCCAAACCTATCGCTTTACTTGCTTCAACTAGAATTTCCGCGTTTTCCCTAATCGTTTGTGGATTTTCTCCTAGCATATTCACGTCATCCGCATAGACAAGAAGCTGATGTAACCCATTCAACTCCAAACCCTGTCTATTATCCTGAACATTCCTAATGGCATATTCTAGAGCGAAATTAAAAAGTAAAGGTGATAGTGCATCTCCCTGCTTTAGCCCGCATTGAATTGGAAATGCATAGATAGAAACTGGCCTATACGGACTCTGCTGTAAGTTTCACTAAGACACATTTTAATTAATCGAACTAGTTTCTTGGGAATACCAAATTCAATAAGAATATTATATAAAACTTCTCTCTTAACCGAGTCATACGCCTTTTTGAAATCTATGAATAACTGATGTACTGTACCCTTATACTCCAATTTTTTCTCCAATATCTGATCAATAGTCGATCTATTACGCCTAAAACCACACTGATGATCCCCAATAATTTCATCTACATATGGAGTTAATCTTCTCAAAAGGATATTCGACAAAATTTTGTACGACGTCAACAAAAGTGATATTCCTCGAAAGTTACTACAGTTAGTCTTGTCCCTCTTCTTAAAAATAGGTACGATTATGGACTCCTTCCATTGTTCTGGTACAATTTCCTTTTTCCAAATTGCAAGTACAAGTTTATAAATTTCGCTAGATAATGCCCTTCCACCCTCTTGTATTAATTCTGCTGGAATTTGATCAATACATGGAGAATTGTACTTTTTCAGATTTTCTATCGCAATTTCGACTTCAGAAAGTGTGGGTTCCGGTATGAATGGCTCAGCAGTTTGTATTTGAATTTCGTCCTGATCATTTCTATTTGGCCTATGTATATTTAGTAGTTGCCCGAAATAGTTTTTCCATCTGTTCAGGATTGAATGAGAGTCATAGCCCAAACATACATATGTAAAATAGGGCTAACCCCCATTGGAGATACAATAATAATTATTATTATTCATATCGTTATAAAACGATAACAGAATACGAATGTTGACTTGAATTTTATTCATATCTCTAAAGAACGATAACAAAATATAAATAACGTGATATCCATAAAGAACGATAACTGGATATAAATGATAATTTGAATATCATTTACATCTCTAAAGAACGATTAAAAAATAAAATGAAAACTTCAAGAAGGCCGGAACCCACAACCTTTGAATCATTAAACAAGCACTCTACCGCTGGTCTACGAGGCGCAGACATGGAACACTTTCATAGTTCCGGAACTGCTTGTACAAGCACATGCATCGTGTAACATTGCCGCGACCCGAAGTGGACTTTGAAAATATTCGCTGTTCACGAGTGCGGCCACTTTTTTTTTTTTTGACAACTGTACATACATACGAGAGAACATTCCTGTGAATGAAAATGATGTGCTCAACGAACTAGCTAAGAAACTCATACGGTTGAAATACAGTGTGTCCGGCTTAAAAGTACCTATAATGAAAGAAATATGGCCGTCAGTCATTTCGTCGTTTTTTATTCTTTTATTGCAGCACACAAGTACTTTTCATTTTGTCGCATGGCAACACTGCAGTGAAAATATAAATCTGTGCTCACCTATTCTTGATACCCCATGCTCCTCAAGTAGTCTACGGGTTATTTCGTTTGAAGTTTATTGTTCTTAATGATTCAAGTTGAATAGCATGACGTGAAGGGAAGCAGTACCTGTATGTATGCTATTGCTCGACTGAGTTTCGATGCCTGTTGCCTACATACAGGGTTTCAATGGAATTGCTTTCCCGAAAACGTCATCACCGCACGCCAGTTCCTTACGTGTTTGACAATTCAGTTTTTTTTTTTTTTTTTTTTTCACTGTCCTTCCCTATTTCTCGTAATTTTAGTCTCATATATTTAGTCTATGTTTTTATTTTAATACATCTATGACCATGAATCTAGGTGTATATGTCTAACAAAATTCATGCTGCAAATCATTATGGTAAAATTCTGCCATGTCTGTAGTTCGTATAGTTCGAAATTGTGGTTCTTCAGCCCATAATTTAGGGGGGAAGGTTGATGTTTCAATATAGTTTTCCAGAATATAATTTTTTTTTACTTGGTTATTTAACCAACTACTAGGTTATTTAGCGTCGATGGGTTTGGTGATAGTGAGATGGAATTTGGCGAGATGAGACCATAGATTACCTGGCATTCACCTTACAGTTGGGTAAAACCTCTGGAAGAACCCAACAAGGTAATCAGCCCAAGCGGGAATAGAACCCACACCCAAGAGAAACTCCGGATCGGCAGACAAGCGCCTCAGACAACTGAACTACGCCAGTGACCTTCCAGAATATGAGAAAATTCAAAACATTCACTAACAGGAGGAACCTCTGATATTAGTTCTGAAAAACCATCTGATGCCTCTGATGCTGGTAAATAAGGAAAGACCAAAAAATAAAAGTTTTTAATCACTTTCGAATTTCAGATGTTTTGTTTCGGAGTTCCTGGTTTGATATACTGTTTCCTTAAATTTTCCTAACACTGTCTTTAGTGAAATTTACACACTGTAAAAATATCATCTAACGTCGATCAAAGTTACTGGATTACTGATTGGGGCTAGAGGGGCCATCACAAAAAGATTTGCGCATTGTTGCAAGCAGTTTGGTCTAGGACAAACTCTTGTCACTGAAGTATCTATGTCTGCAGTGAAGGGATCTATAAAAATCCTAAGAAATCATCTCTACACGTAAATAGATTGATCTCTTTGCTATAGTGGTCTGCTCACTTAAGTTGGGTCTTGCAACTAGTGCTAAATAGACGACTGTGATCACCCGATAGCAAATAGATACTAGGAAATTTTACGTTTCTTCTGGAATTAATGATGTTTTGTTTAGTCGTTTTCAATTATTTATAATTGTGTTATTTCTTTTTCTTTTCCTTCTCCATTGTTTCCTTTCTTTCCATTATAATTATTTACCTACCATTTACTAAAAAAAAAAAAACAACAATTTTGTGGTAAGCTTTGTCTTCTAGGCAGCCTTCACTTGGAGGAAGCTGAGTAAAATTTATTCAAAATAAAAATATCACTGGGAAAATCAATTTTGGCAGCATTGTCTGATGCCATTTCATAATCTAACAAAAGCTTTGAATGACTAACTGCTTTTCAGTATTTGGAGACATATTTTTTTCTGAAAGCATCACATGTTATATGTTTTCATATTAACATTTGGTAAAAAAAAAATTATCACAGGAATATTGAAAGCATTAACACACGACAAAATAATGATGCATTCATTATTCATGAGAAAAGTTAGATTTGTTTTACAAGTTATTAAGAAAATTTTACTGTTACTGTCCACATAAGAACTGTTCTCCAATGTATGTAACTGCATTTTCTTCAAGAGCATGTTATAAGGCTTCTTTGATGGAAGAAGAAACAGAAGGAAGCATTTTAAAAAGCTTCCTGTAAATTGCCTGTCTTAAAAGATAAACTTCAGAAACAAAATCTCAAAATTATACTCGTATTTGGATTATAGCCAAGGTAACAAAAATGGTTTCTTCTCTCGAGTTTATTGAGACAAATTTTACTTTGTATTGGTTCTATCCCACAAAACATAATAATTTTTGTCTTACCTGTTGACAATTCCATGTTAGATAAGAGGAAACTGCCATGATTTCTGCGCAATTGACCATCTTTTCGTTTTGAAGAATACTGATAACTTGTATTTTCAAGTTCTGTGCAATATCATAATACTGTGTACATGCAACTTTCTTAAAAGAAGAAAAATGGAGAAAGCGACAATAGATGACTTTCATTTGAATTTGTTTTTAATATTGCAATGAAACAATGTTTACGAAATATAAAAATATAATGCAAACATTTTGTGAAGAAAGCACAATTTGTTGGAATGATGATGATGATGATGATGATGATGATGATGATGATGATGATGATGATGATGATGATGATGATGATAACAACAACAACAACTATGGTTGTTACTTTTATGAAATTATGAAAAATACCGGGTGATCCTATGACTGTTACAAACTCATACAAGAACCTATGTCCGGAAACTTTCCATTTGTTTGTTACAATTCTTGATATGTATACTCAAGGTAGCCACATAGCATTGAACTCAAGACAACTTTTCTGAAATTTGGTTACAACTCCCTCCATCTGCAAACGTTGGTATGGGTTAGTTGGGATTGTGAATGATATTTTGACTGATAACACCTTGCAGCTTGTCTTCCATTTTCCAGTTGTCCTTCCAAAAGTGAAATGCATATCAGAAAATTCTCTTAATCAGCTACATATAAACTGAAGTGAAGTTTCAATGCACTGGCAATGAGTGCCGATGCCAAATGACTATTTTAATGTATGCTGTAAACAAGGTTCTGTTCCTACTAGCATGAATTTTGTAATGTTTACAAAAATCACCAGGCCACATCACAGCATACACTGAAGTAAACAAAATTATTTATTTTACCATGACCTTCCAATGTTACTTATAATGGTTAGCACACATATCATGTTCAGTAATTACGAAACGAAATGTTTCTAGACATGGGTTAGACCTATTATATGAAAATTGTTTATAATGATCTCTTCTATTATCCCTAAAAGTTTGTAACAAAGTCACAGAATTACATATATACTCATATCATTTCATGTTTAACTTTTTAATATTAATAACATTTCTTCTGGTTTCAGTATGCTGCACTCTTCTTACTTCGCCTCCAGACACTCAAGAAACCAACAAAATGGAGTACAATGTAGAAAATAGCAAGAGCTGTAAGATCTTTGAATAGGTTCTCAGTCTCAAATCCATATTCATCCAATATTTCCTGACCGTTTTCTAAACATGGTAAACTGGTATCATTCGAGCATCCTGTAAAGAAACAAAAGAATATGTAGAAGCCCAGTGGCTACTTGTAGCATGAAAAATAACACTTTTTTTTAATGTACCATCAATAACCAATATTTTGAAGGACGTATATGAGATGCTCAGGTCATTTTGGGCATTTTACGTCTGCACTGCAATAATTTAATGGAACAGCAAAAATTCCAGGAAAAGTTCTGCAAAAAAAATTAATTCAATTACAAAATGATATTATAATCACTTTTTGTGAGAGTCTAAAATTCCAAACACCCTAACTGCCACATTTTTCTATTTTGAGTTTTTTATCGTTAGTATTCACTAGCTTGAAATATAATCTTGCAAACGATTAAATGTAATATTCTATTTATTTCGTTGTTAGAGAACATAAAATACCTATATCAGTTTCAAAAAGTTCAAGACGTCTTTTTCTATAAAAAAAAATACCGTACAATATTATTACTGGGATGAAAACTAATTTCACAATGAATTAAATGAAAGTCGCGAATGCCATTCATCACAGACTCACCCATACCGAATTAGCTGCAGTAAGTACTAGATGACTCAAAGAAAAAGCTGTAGAGGCCAAAATAAGGCTATTTTTCCCCGTAATTTGACAGTCCTTTTTTTGCCTTCATATCGTGGTTTAGTATAAATTGAAGATCCCCTGTACAAGAGAAAAAAATGATGGGCCTACTATGTGAAGATTTTTGTAGATAGCACATACGGCATATTGTGTTTACGCTTTAAATTGTTTACGCGTGAAAACAGAGACAGAAAACCCCGTTATGTCCCTGAAGTAGATCGAGTAGCATCAGTAAGCTGTCACTTGGACCTTGCAAACAATGCGCAGAGGCGGTATCTTTAAATTTGCCACTTGAACTCGCCCATTTCGAAGGGGTGTTGGAGGAGTCTAAATAGGAAAGTGTGAAATTCTCTGTTCCTACAGCGCGTAAAAATTTCATTCGAGTGATAGTATCATGGCTATTACTGCTAAGCACTGCTGTTGCACAATGGATTCCGCGAAACACAAGTGAAATGTTCTTACACTCAAATCAGCCAGCACTACTTCATCATCTTCATATTTGCGACATTGGCTATACTGCTCTTCACATCACATGACCGCCATTTAAAACTGTCATACGGTTATGAAAACTTTTAGTATTTTTTTACGCTATTATGTTTTAATGTATTACAATAATTATGAACTGATGAATGTACATTACCGTATTCAGTACTAAAAATAAACATTGTACGTATTTCAAAACTTTATTTTTAAATATCTATATGAAAATTACTAAATTTCAACATGGAAAAAAAAAAAAATGTTTGTGCAGTCTTTACATAACCTATAAACGTATTTTCCAATTATCTGGCAAAATCAGTTATCCAGCACTAGCTTTGTCCCACAGTTGCCGGATACGAGGAATTCTACTGTATGATCATTTCACAGGAAGGATCTCTCGAACTACTAACAGTCACTTCAGACTATATTAACAGAAGGTATTAGGACTAATATTATATTCAACTAGCCATACCCATACGCTCCGCTGCACCCGTTAGAAATAAATATAAAGTAATTACATAATTAAAATAGGACATTTGATCCAGGGAACATTAGTGTTTGATAGAAGGATAAATCGTTTAATATGTTACTTAATTTAAATTGCATCCAAATTATTAAAATGCGATCATTTTGGTCCAGAGACACTCATTTGGTGCAATGACAATTCCTTTAACCTGTTTCTTAATTTTTATTACATGCAACCATAGTTTAATGAAGATTGACATCATTTAGATTTAATGTGTATATTTTATTTTACTTGTTATAGGTTTCCATTGAATTATGGTAATAACTTAATTTTAACCCTTGTTTTCTACGTATTCAGTAAATGGCGCTTGGCCCACTATTGTTCTGAACCCTTCAAATAACTTAAATTATATTATATAATATTACATATTATATTATATTATATTATATTATATTATATTATATTATATTATATTATATTATATATTATATTATATTATATTATATCAGAAGTTACTGTAATAACATTATAGCATTATGTCCATCTAGAGAAACTACACTTTCCAATGGTGAAATAATAATTAATTATACAAATCGGTTAATTTAGCTTCCGATATTACTTCATACAAACACAGAAACATTCTCTGTAGGCTATCTTTCATAGCTTTCGATTGTTGCTGTCCAAGGCCCCTTATAGACGAAGTCATTTGTTTTTTAATTCATTACACGGCCTTAGATGGCAGTTATTTTGATTTTAAAACTCATTTATCTCGTTAAATATCAGTCCTATCAAAATTTTTCAAGGAATAAAACTTATCGCAAATTATTGTTTAAGAAACTTTTGTTATGTAACATTTTTCACAAAAATCAATAATAAGCGAGATATTTCGATTTATTTAATTCAGGCCCCCTTATAACCCCCCTTTTAAATAATGTATTTTGAATGGCATATAGCCTAAAATCTAAGTTACAACTAACTTAATTTATATTCCAATTTTCATCGAAATCCGTTCAGCCATTATCGCGTGTAAAGGTAACAAACATACAGACAGACAGACAGACAGACAGACATACAAAAAAAATTTCAAAAAAGCGATTTTCGGTATCAGGGTGGTTAATTATATATGTTAGGACCAATTATTTCTGGAAAATCGAAAATTACCAGAAAAATTTCGGCTACAGATTTATTATTAGTATAGATTTACTTTCAAACTTCTTTACACTTATCGCAACTTGCAATGCTATATTAAAATCAACTTAGTCAAAAATGTGCGCGGTTTTATATTAATATAATTTCTCTCTCCCTTTTTTTTCTCTCTCTCTCTCCAGGTACCACAGTTTCTATAGCATCACCTCCTGCAATAATACAGGAAGTATTGGCGGTCTAGTTCACAAAATATTTAGACCAAATTTTATTAAACAAATTTGGGCTCTTTCCGACTAAATTAACACATTATAGAATAAATACTATCACTTCGGTCACATACAGACAACATCAAAGAAAGTAAAAATGAAACAAATTCTAAGAAAAAAAATCCGTTTAAATTGTCATTAATCATCCCTACTCTATAAGCAGCTCATAAATGTCACTACTTCTGACAGCATAGACCACTTAATTTGTCAGAGACTATTCAGAGTGCACCACACGCAGTGGATGCACATTACACCCATAATGAATGATAATTATAATGAAAAATTGTTGGTATTGCAGGGGAACTGGAGTATCTGGAGAAAACCAGTGTTGCTTGGACCAAATGCTCAACTCAAGTTATAAATTCAGGTGAGAGTGGGAGTTGAACCCAGGCTCCCTAGCTTATACGCCCTGTGTTCTAGCACTGAGCCACTGTGGAGGTCACATTTTATATGTATGTCCGTGAAAAACAGATTTTACATTATCTCAAAATTCATGAAAAAATAACAAAATAAAAACATAATTTGTCGTAAAAGAACTAAAAACATGTTTCTTCATTACACTGTTATAATATATTTTACATTTAATAAAATTCATTTGAAAACAAAGCATAAATTATTCGGCTATGCACACAGTTGAATATTTCTTACTTATTTGTCCAACTTCCTGCCAATGAAGAACAGCCAGTGCCTCGTTAGAGTAGTAGAACTGCGAGAGATATTTCAGCCAGATTATTGAAGCTGGAAGAGCCCTATGAAAATAGAAAATGATTACAATATAACTCTTGAAAATGTCTCATTTATCACAAATCCAGCCAGATTATTGAAGCTGGAAGAGTCCTATGAAAATAGAAAATGATTACATGTCTCATTTACCCCAAGTCCAGCCAGATTATTGAAGTTGGAAGAGCCTTATGAAAAGAGAAAATGATTACAATACAACTCTTGAAAAGTCTCATTTGTCACAAGTCCAACCAGATTATTGAAGCTGGAAGAGCCCTATGAAAATAGAAAATGATTACAATACAACTCTTGAAAATGTCTCATTTATCACAAGTCCAGCCAGATTATTGAAGCTGGAAGAGCCCTATGCAAACTGTTTACAATACAACTCTTGAAAAGTCTCATTTGTCACAAGTCCAGCCAGATTATTGAAGCTGGAAGAGCCCTATGAAAATAGAAAATGATTACAATACAACTCTTGAAAATGTCTCATTTATCACAAGTCCAGCAAGATTATTGAAGCTGGAAGAGCCCTATGCAAATTGATTACAATACAACTCTTGAAAATGTCTCATTTATCACAAGTCCAGCCAGATTATTGAAGATGGAAGAACCCTACGAAATTACACTGAAGTGCAAAAAAAAGTGGAACACTACGAAAAAATGCGACATTCATTTAAGAAAGACTATTGTAAGAAGACTTTTCCACTTCATGAGCCTAGTTTGGTAAACTGAAAACTTATACAATATTTTTAGGGCTATTAGCACTAATTTGGACCCATTAGGACGAATAAATAAGAACAAAAAACAAATTTACACTTTTTCTGTTTTAACACTGTATTGGATTGCACAAAAGGAACCAGCATTATTAAACGAACAATCATTTCAAATGTCTTTTTATCACGTTTTAACACATTTTTCACTTCACTACAGCAAGTGAACCATGAACATGCATACCACTGCTTACATATTGCAGAAATCTCTTAGAGCAAAAGCGATGCAGGTGAATTCCCAGTACCCATCCCTACTATATTGCATAAATTACCTGATATTGTAAAATATTCCAGCCATGATTAGTGAAATTAAATCGATTGGAACTGAAACAATAGACGCCATATCAGGTGATTCAAACAATGCTGACAACATGCAACCTGTATAAAAAAAAATAAAGGAGTTAGTAACAAATAAGTACAAAAACCAATATATCAATCTTCTAACAAAATAAATTTTATTTCGCAATTTAAATTAGCTTTCCATTTGACGACTCCAGAGTAATAACAGCACACCTTGTGGTGGACGAAGTATGTCAGGGCAAATTTTCTCCAACTATTCCCATTTTGTGCCATCATATCACCAGTTTTGCATTACAGTTGTTATATTGTTTACAAGTTTTGCGAGCTTGCCTTGTTTCCATTCTCTCCATATACAATGAAGTGAGATCTTTCTAACCTCTGGTAGCATGGTAATTTTAAGAGATCCATTTCTGACTTAAGATAATCGTAAAGATGAAATATATTACCTACTATGTTAGGATGATAAGTGGGGAGATGATTAACATTTGATACAAACGAGAACTGGCTAGTAAATTGTTTACAGAGTTCTCTCATTCAGGGATAAAGTACTTTGATGTATTATAAATGTAGAACTTTTTCTTCCTAAAGGAGTAATGCTACGAATATTTTGCCCTTAAAAATCAATCCATCTCTACTGGGTTTGAACCTATAATAATCGAATCTAATGGCAAGCATGGTAACTTTTTCATCACTGAGAACAACTGTATTTCATCATATGTGTGAGTGCATATGAAAAGGGACCAGTTCCCAGCCCACAGTTTTCGAGAAATTGCTAGGTAATTAAGAAAAAGAGGTGAAATTTTGCTATTTCCGTTTTTGATGGTTTTATGTTCTTTTATGTGTAAACTAACCACAGTATATAAGTTTCAAAGTCATAGGTAAGTTGGAACACTGGAAATTTTTATAATTTAGTTGAAGGTGAAAAGGGATCGGTTCCCGCTGCGTAATGATTTCCTAGTTACTAGAACACAATCTACACTGTGTCTGGCTTAAATATATAACATTTCATTATTTTATTACTTGAAGAGTATTGTTGTTTGCTTCTACGGGTAGGGTAACTCAAAATGTTTCTTGTGTTTGCATGGTGGGAGTGTACGTCGCATGTTCGCATGCACAAACTACGTCATTCACGGACATTTCCAACAGAATCATAGGCCCATTCTTTTTCGCGGAGTCTACTGTTAATGCAGTTGCAGTTGCCACACCTTCCTCCTAAGGTGATCTTTCAACAGGTTGGGCCGCCATGCCATTATGCGGATATTGTGAGAAATTTCTTGGATAATGAGTTCGTTCAACGCTGGATTGGGAGAGGTAGTCCTTCGATTGCTTGGCCCCCTAGAAGCCCAAACATTACGCCACTCGATTTTTTCTGTGGGGGTTTGTCAAGAATCAAGTTTACCAGACACCAGATCTACCAGATCTGCACTATCGCATTGTTGCAGCTGTTGCAAATGTTACGCCTGCAATGTTGCAAACACATGGAAAGAGGTGGAATACAGATTGGACGTCTGGTGCGCATATCGAGGTGTATTAGGTATGTAAAAAACATTTTGAATTACCCTATCCGTAGAAGCAAGCCAAGTGTAAATATCAACAATACTTTACAAGTAATAAAATAATGAAATGTTATACATTTAAGCTAGACACATATAAGTTATTTCATGATCAACAGACTGACTCAACATCGTATCTCTTTCTTGTGTGTAGGTTTATTTTAATCCCTAGTGGAAAAGGGGAGGGAAAAATGTCAAAATTCACTGCATATCTTTTGAACCAACAGACATGAGCCTTGAAATTTAACAAAGACTCCTTTATAGAATTCGTTTAGACTTTTGAGGGTTTTTCAAATTTCATCCCCTGAGAGAGTGAAGAGAACAGGAAATGGAGGGGAAGGGTTGAAAGTGTTAAATAAAAAATTTAACTTTTCGACATAAAGCTTTAAAATTCAAAATAAATGTTACTTTCCATAACTACAATTTAGATTAAACATTTTGAATATTTTTTTTAAATATGATTCCCAAAGGTAGAGCCTAATAGAGAGAGGCAGAAGTGAGAAATATCATGTCAACCGATCTCAATAAAATTTTATATTTGTGGGGTTTTCAGGTCATAGAATACGAATATGGCATTATTTTGTGCGAATTTATTCCCTAAGAGGGTGAAAGGGGGCAGAAATGAGTGAAAAATTAAATTTGATGTGTGATGAGTTTTCGAGATGCAAAATACTAATGTGACAATTTGTGCGAATTCAATAAGGCAGATTCACTACTGTGAATTATATCTGAATACTGAAACATCAGGTAATGCAGACAAACATAAGCACGTGAACACATGCACTTAACTGAAACATTTCCCGTTCTTCTACAACACAGATGTATCGATATTTGCCTGCACAATCAGTATGTATAACAGTATTTCAGTTGTAACATCGGGAGACAAAAACCAATCCAGACAGGATGGGCTGAGATGCATTGTCCCATATAGAGGGGGATGTTTGCTGATATATTTATTATACAAGAAAGGGAAGCAGAGAAGAACCCATATTTCATTATTATTGCCATGATTTTAGTTTTCAACCAGCCACTAAAACAGGCGGATCATTAATGTACACAGCTGTAACACATTACAAATAACTTTAGTATTAGGCTACAGTATTTTCAACAAAAATTAAATCACGTGTAACAAATTAGGATGTAAAAGTGTAAGTCTAATAGTCCCATGTGCTAAGTTTACAGTGCAGTTGTATTATTTCCAGTGCTGGCACTGTGCTACTGCATACTGACAATTGTGTTTAACTAGATAAAAACATATTAATGAGATATCTGATGTGGCGATTAATGTGTGACAAGAATCTGTGCTGTAAAATATCTTTGTTGCCAACTGAACATACAAAATTTCAACCAGTTATATTTTGGATGTTTCAAAAGGGCATTCCGAAAGGACTCTTGCATTACCATAAATGATGTTTTGAAAGTAGCACAAAGGAGTTGTCTGTCTACTGAATCTATAATTCCAATCACTGTAGGAACAGGAAAGGTATCTATTCCGATCTTTGACTGGCAATTAAAATTTGAGACAATAAAATTTAAGAACATTCCAAATACCAGTATAACTCAAATTTACCATTTCGAAATAAGGAAAGAAGCTTCTGGACAAGTGCTTACTACAACTTCTCTGCATTCAGAAATTGTGCAGTTCAATATTCTTCATGGTGATGTGCCTGCAAGTTTTACAGACATGCCAGAAATCATAAGACCAAGCGGTCTTACCCATGAGAGACAGATCTATTTCTATGACAAGATACGTCGCTTTGTGCCTGAACATAAGAAGGATATACTGTACCCAAGACCTCCATTTGTACATTCAGAAGAAGACGACAGATCAGCAAACTCCACCTCCTTCTACATCTGCTGAATGTTCAACTTCTAATAGTAAAATACGGAAGTCTCCTATTCTGAGAAAACTATCTCCTAAATAAAAAGAAAACGTCCTACATCTGGTTATTGAAGAAGATTGGCCACAGAGATCAAACAGTGAAGGGTGTGGTCTTTTGTCCAATACACAGAGATGAACAGCAGTGGTCAAATGCATGTGTGATTCGAACAGATCAGTGTAAATGTGTTGTTAAATGTGTGCATTTATATAAAATAAACAGAGATAAATTGAGACTGAAAATCTGGACGTTCGTGTGGATAAACAATGTCAGAAAAAAAACACTAAACTACATTTTCACTTATTTTGGAAATTAAGGTCTAAATAAAACATGTCAATGAAAAGAAAATAGCACAATCAGCATAAGTGATGTGCGTGACCAGAGTTATGAATGTTTAAATATAATAAATTTAGAAACATCTATAGTGAAAAATAGGGGTTTCTTTAATAAGATTATGGCTTCAGTTTTACAGGTCTTATTTTTCTTTCCATGCACATGTTAAACTAATATCGTAGAATTAAAAAATAACAATAACTCAATACCCGACAACTGGTCCTTTCCATATGCACACACACATATTATCATCGAACCATGAAGTGTCCTTTCATGCTATACATACCGGTATATCTTTTGAGAGATACTAGGAGCATAACATTCTAGTATGAATTTCTTTGTCTTTCACGTTACAATCAGAGAACAATTTTATTGTTAGACTTACCATAAGCTGTAGCAGAGTTGGCAACAAGCACAACAGGCACAGCCATTGTAAGGTACATAATTATGTCTCGTCTAACAAAGTCTACCAGGACAAAAATAATACCCAGAAAAATTAATGGTTCAATAACTGTTCTTGGAATCTGAAAGTAATATAAAACCAAATTACTTAAAAAAGAAATACACAATGTTCAATAATTATACTAAAAACCAATCTAACAATAACACTCCCACAATTCAAAGTGCACTATAATTATTGACAAGTAAAAATATCATGTGTGAAATGTGTGTGTTAGAGCATATTATTCCATTTTTTAACATTACAGCAATTCTCTGTGTGATGCACGGAACATTTGGAAGCATATTTATGGTTTTAGTATAAACACAATTATCAGCAGATAACTCTGAAGGGAATAGCACTCAATACATATGTACATTATTAAAAATCAAGTTAAAGACATTCATAAAAATTTATTTTGAAAACCAAAAATTGATTTAGAAAGGAAAGAACTTAATGGAGAAAAGAATTAAGTTTACAGACATAATTGGCTCTACTGAACTTCGAGAAAGTTTTTGATATGGTACAAAGAACTTCATGTTTCAAATTATTTCAAGAAAAAAGTAATCCTAGATAAGTAAAAAAAAAAAGTACTTACCAAAGTTACCATTTTTGAAAAATAATATGCAGATGCTGAATATAATCCAGATTCTATGAGGAAAACGGGAATCTCCCGAGGGAATGTGTTGAACACGACATATGCACTGGTGAAAAATACTTCACTAATTATCAGGTACAGTAGACCTCGGATATTTTGAATCCAACTTTGTGTTCCGACTTCTGTGTTCATGAAACATAGTGTTAGCATAACTGAAACAACCTGAAACAACGTAAGTACATGAAGTCTGTGAGAAAATACTTCAATCTCTCACATCAATTTATTATCAATGAGCATCTTGCTTTTTCAGATGTGACCCAGTTATAATTTATTAATGATTACAATAATTTGGATACCATATATTGTATATGTACCACTGTATTATTTATGTATTTATACTATGGTACCGGTACTGTATTTTGTATTATTATTACTGTATTGTTTTCTGTTAACTTTTATTATGTATTTGTATTATTTGTATCGTTAATAAACTTATAAATATACCTGACAATTAAAATAAAGAAGATTAATCCCACAGATAAGACGACAAAGAAACAATAGCATTTCCTTGGGTTCATATTACTATAGTTTAAGCAGAAGTATACTGTAGGCCTACACCATCATACTTGAAAAAATCAGATGAAAATAACCCATCCCCCTAAATAGCATATTATGAAACTAGATTATAATGTTATACTTTATTCTATGAATCAATGTTTAGGAAACAAATTCAATAACTGTGTAACATTACAAACGTGTTTCATATGCTATTTTTTGAGCGACAGCATTATAAAACAATCAATACAGAAAGAACATATCAAATTTGTAATGATAGGCAGTTTGATATCATAGTCTATGAAGAATGTGTTGCTATGATAACAGTGATGCATTAAATATTATTGCACGGAAAATCGTCTCATAACATTAACTTTAAGGTACAAGTTATGCCATCATAACAGAAGTCATGGTGCTTCAGTTAGTGTGGCAATATTTTATGGCATTGGTATGTGGCATATATACACGATTTTCACTAATGATAAAGACTATATATAATGCCGGAATATAAAATCGTTAATTTTATGGCACAAGTCATGCCACCATAATAGAAGTCATTACGTTTTAGTTGGCACATATGGTAATATTTTACGGAACTGGTACAATATTGTGGCATATTGTATATGACTTTGACTAACAATAAAGACTGCTTAACTGATGTACAAAAGAAGGTTTTAATATACATATCAAACAATGAAGCAATATGAAACGCGTTAGACCACTAAAAGTGACTTAGAGACTGATTCTTCTTAGATTTCTTCTAGAACTCAAAGCACTGATAAACTAGATATCAGTGACCACATTATTACCATCTGCCATTGTGGAAAAAGTGACAATGCAAAAGCAAAACAAAGAGCACTGTTTAAAAATTTATTCTGTAAGTTCCTAGAGGAACAATTGAAAGATAGATTAGTGAAAAAAAAAAATTAATAAATTACTGTATATATATTATTGTGAACGGACACGAAATAGATCATGTAAAAAGAAACTGTTCGTGCTGAAAAGAAATAAAGTATTATGTATAATATGGTATCAATTTACAAGTCATATCTTGTCTGCAAATTATGCACAAAATAAATATAAACAGCCCAGCATCTTTTATGCATCTGTGAGCTTAGCTGGCAAATATTACAATTAATTTGGAATACTACAACAGAAGTAGAATAGTTTATCAGCCTTCCAATTATGAATCTGTATCATGTTGTAGTAGATACAGGAATACCAGAAAGACTTTACTGAAATAAACACAAGACTAGAGAGTAAAGTGTACACAGGGTTGAGTGGAAGATGAACCTTTGTTTGAAAAATGAATATTAATACAGAGATATTGTAACATAAATCAGAGCAATACCGAAATGAAACATACCAAAAATACAGCAACTTGAACAGAATGTCCAGATTTATTCCGTCTGGAATCCACAATAGAACGCCATGTAAGCCAGTATGCTTGTGTGTGCCAATGAATTTTACGCCTGAAAGAGAAATAGGCCAAGTTCTCAGAATGATTAAAAGTTAAGAAATATTACTACTTGTGATTTGAGTTACAGATGCAAATAATCATGTTTTGGAAAGATTGTGATGTTAAAAAGATTCAAAACTGAAACAAAGTGAAATGTTTCTTGGGCTTTTATGTAGTAAACACTTTTAGGGATATAATGTAACTAAACTATCCTGTAATATTTTATTTGCTAATGATTTCAGAGTTACAGTGCAAATAAACAGTAACAAACAATACGAAAACTGTTTCTCTAGCTATGTGAGTCACCTTGACTGATGGTACTGTTGGATCGGTATGATGAACAACAGTTGAGATCAGTGGCGCATCCATGGGAAGAGGGGGGGGGGCTAAGGGAACTCAAGCCCCCCCCCCTCCCCAGAACCAGATTTTTATTGTGTATTCCCAGTAAAATGGAAAGAATTTATCATTCCCGAGCTAAGTTCCTATACTTTCACTTATGCAGGAAATTTTAGTGATGCCTTAGTGATATTTATAATTTAGCAGTGTTTGAATGTTGGCAGCCCTATATATTCTGACTTAAAGTACTTGCAATCAGTGGTGGCTGATTGACTGAGGCAAGTGAGACCGGGCCTCAGTCACTTGGCTTAACTGAAATCAAATTTTGTGTTTTTATATAATGTATTAGTTATTTGAATGAAACATATATCGCTGTAGAAGTATTTGAAAACTTTGTGATGCATATAGGCCTGTTTTGGAGTAAAATTTGTTCCTGAGGCCAGGATCGCTCATGCCGGGTCTGGCATTTCCTGTCTTTTCGCGGGCTTTGAGTTTGCGCTTAAAACGTTGTTGCTGAGGCACATTTCGTCTGGCCTGGTCAGGTTTCACTTCTCCCATCCATGAGCCGGCCTCAAGGGTAGAGTGGGGTGGGAATAGCAGTGGTGACTGTCTTTCTACATAGGCCATAAATAACAAACTTCTAGCTCTTAGGCAGGCAGAGACCCACTCTATTCTCTCCCCTTGTGTCTTTGTTTATGACTTAAGTGAGGGTGTTGTACTATTGTACTTCGTAGTACAGTAGTGAATCTGGGCCAATGTTGTTATGTATTTCGGGAAAATATAAACAGAAACAAATGAGAGAAATAATGCTAGTGCATTTAATTCATTGTTAGAGTGTCCTTTTTCGAGAAGAAATAATACTGAAAGAAAGGAAGTTTTAAATAAAGAGAGAGACTACTGAGAACCTACGACATCGCTGACAATTTTTCTGACAGATAATCTTAAAACGCGAGTTTCTATTGCATCCTGGTATAGGCAACATACATTTTTAAGTGGTAATGTGGTGCAAAATAAACTTCTCTTGGCCTTGTTTGTTGCTGTCAAAGGAAAAAAAAATAAAAGGAAAAGAAAGAAAGGGGAATTTCAACACATAATATGGGTTGCTTCATCACACTGAAACAATCACTGAAACTCACAGCATAACAGCTTATTTGGTGAGTGAAATTATTATTTTTCATTAATAGTAATAATAATAGACTAATAATAATAATAATAATAATAATAATAATAATAATAACAATAATAATACAGTAATAATATTATTAATAATACCGGTATAATAACAATAATAAATAATATCATAAACAAATATTTCCTATCAGAGGCACTTAAACTAGTTGCATCTGGCCTCACCGAGGATTTTGATCACCGGCCGCTACTGCTTGCAATGCTCCTGCTGGTAGTGCAACATGAGGCAAATACTTAGGCCACTCATGGCAGCTGCCCCATCATATCCTTGACCTCTTAGATAGGCCTATTGTGTGTTGATATTGCATTCTGTTAGCCCATTCAATTGCACTACACTTTTACCTTTTACATTCTCTAGAGGCATAAACTGTAAAAAAAAATGTCTCACACTGTACACTTTCAAGCCATCATCTTTTACACAGTGCACACAAAGAAAAAATTGTTTAACAGAAAACACATCACTAGTCTCACATGAAATAACTGAGAAACATCTTGCACCATTCACATCTCAAACTATTTTTATTTTAATTACAGAATCACATGAACTTCGATGATGTATACAAGGTACGAAAACAAAGTTTTCTTGTGTTCCAAACATACGAGAATTTCATGCAAACGACAATTTTCGTTAAGTTATAGAAGCTTATTATATATACAACTTTTACTACTTTTAAATATAATAATAATAATAATAATAATAATAATAATAATAATAATAATAATAATAATAATAATAATAATAATAATAATATGTAATAATAATAATAATAATAATAATAATAATAATAATAATAACAATTTATTATTCCCAAAATTAGCGTCGAATGTTGTTATGTTTACTAGCCAAGAGGTTCTATGATTTGGTTTTGGATATTCCAACTTAATTGTTCTCGCCAAGCTCAGACAATCTCACTCACACCACTCTGCTGACTCGTGCCTTACGCAAAACATAATAAATCTTACGGTGGATGCCTGTTAGTTATGCAGTGTTATCACATTATGACTCTGAACTAGCCCAGCCACTGGGCTGAGGCAAGAAAGACGTATTTTAACAGAGAAGTTAGTAGTTATCTCTTGCGGCAAGATAAGCTGACCTCTCTACTCGGGCTGAGGCTGTCTATGTTTGGCAACGCTGTTATAAAGTAATTCAGTTATCGGAAGCGACCAACATCGAGAGCATGTTGATGTGACTTCTTTGACTTCTTTCCTCTGAGCTGAGGTCGTCTAAGTTTGGCAAGTACAATACATAAGTAGCATTTCTACCACAACTCGGATAGAAAATGTTTCTTAACACACTATTTCCCGCCTTTACGTGAGGTCTTAGAATAGCTATAAAATTTCCTTCATTCTCTACTGGGAGTTTAGTCATATCAAACTCACCATGGTCTCTATGACCATGTAATGGCAGACCCTGTCGTCCACACAGTATGACTATTTCGATTATGGCTTCAGTTATTTCCTATTTTCCAAAGCCTGAGTTCTCTTTCCATCATCAATGCTTAAAACAATAGATAATTTCTTTCCAGACATTATATCCATAAAATTATCTGCTTTCAATGTGGCAATGATTTGATACTGTGACTATGAGAGTGCAAGGAGGCTTGATTGTACTTGAAATATATGTGACTTTCTACATGACTCAATCTTTTAAAGTTTGACATAACTCTGAAAATGAGATTTAGGTACTGTACTTTAGAACAAGTAGCAGGCGAGCAGACCTACTAAAATTTTCAGTAGGCTCATATTTTGTAAGTTAGTGTACTTTATTTTTTTATTCATTTTTAATTGGTTATTTTACGACGCTTTATCAACTACTGTGGTTATCTAGCGTCTGAATGAGATGAATGTGATGCCAGTGAAATGAGTCCAGGTCCAGTGCCGAAAGTTACCCAGCATTTGCTCTTAATGGGTTGACAGAAAACCCTGGAGAAAACCTCAACCAGGTAACTTGTCCCAACCAGAATTTGAATCTGGGCCCACTCGTTTCACGGTCAGGCATGCTGACCATTACTCCACAGCAGTGGGCGTGTTCTTTATTCTATATTATATTTGTGTTTGTAAATGTAAGGCCCTTTCTTTGAAAATATTTGTATCAAATGAAATTAATATTCTGAAGGTAATTAACATTACAAAATACAATATATTACGGTATCTGAAGCCCGCCCCCAAAACCAAATCCTGATTGCGCCCCTGATTGATATGCAAAGAAATTGCTGGTACATATCATCGGGAAAGGGATAGGAATAGCTTAGCTACCACATTTTCTCTATACAATGAGCATCACAAGACATTATGTACTTTATAACTAATGAGTGACAAAAGCGGAAACATACAGTATATGAATTTTGACTGTTGGAAAACAATGTGATTGGCACAAGAAAACTTAAGGCTTGTCAGCCTTCTTTGCACTAAACTCAAAGCTTGCCGTCTGTTGTCGATGATAGCAATCCAGTAACACTCCTGTATATTTCAGCCATCTGCTAAGGAACTATCCACACTATATGTGGTGGAGAATTAGGTAATTGGTCGGCCAGATCATAACACTTGAATCCCCATGTTCTGCGTGTGAGATTGCCACAAGTTGCAAGTGTACACTAAAACTATTCCAAATAGAGCAAGATTGCAATGGAAAATTGAATGTGACTATGAAACTATTCGAAATGACTTGAACAGATTCTGTGGCATTGCAAAATCAATTAACCATTAAGCACATCTCTTTCTATTTCAGTGACATCACTACAAGCCTCTGTTAATAGAATTCCATTATTTATTATTGTTAAACAGATAGAAGAAATTACTTTGTTTGTATTTCTTTTGTTTCATTGCACCGTAACTCTAAAATTAAGTATTTAAAAAAAAAAAGTAGTTTTGGTGCTGCTGCTGGTGTTGTTGTTTTGTTGTGTTATTCTATAATGAGCTGATGACACTGAGACTCTTTATTTACATCATCTTCCTTCTTGCTTACCAACAGTTTTTTATTTACATTACCTTTCGTCTTTCTTCCAAGAAAGTCCTGCTATTGTGTTGGTATTTAATTCAGTACATTTCTGTAGATTCTATTAAGTACTATTTCTTGGTCTTCGTAGATTATGCACTTGTTTGCAGATAGAGAATTATTTCTCAACACTAACATTGCTCGCTTCTGTAACACTACAAAAGCTACGTATGTCCCCTGGGTGGTGATAAACGAGCAATATTATCAGCATGTTTCCAAAAGCCAACAAAACCAAACAGCACTTTTCAGTGCTCTTTTGGAATACAAGTGGAAAGTCGCAAAACAAAAAAAATATTCCCAAAAAAGTAACATAGAATATTTTAGTTTTATCTAGTTAGTACAATTTTTAATATTATTACAATCATCATCAGCAGCAGCAATATCAGCATCATTTGTGATCGCCAGCAGAAGCACAACTGATATAGTGAGATAAAATGTAGTCATGTGTGACATGGTGATCCGTTATTATGATGTCGGCATAAGAAAAATGGTATGTATATTTAACATATAACATTAATACGTTCAAATTATATTGTTATATTTAAAATATTATTGTTTTTGAAAATTTGCAATTTAAAAAACACCCATTTGCCCTCAGCAGACCATTAAATCGTGTTTATTGTACTTATGAAATAACCTGCATCTGATGATATAGTTGTATCCAAGAAAATGGAAATGAACTCCAAAAAGCAGTTACATACATCTAATGATGGTGAAAGATACAACACAACATTGACAGTTCAGGCAAAATTTCTAATATAGTAGAACTAAGATCGTGATAAAAGGAAGTATTTTAAATTGAATTTCCCAAAACTCAAGCAAATTAAATTTTTACTGTAAATTTTCTAGTCTGATTTATATAGGAAACAAGACATGTATGTAGTACATTATTGTAATATAGAGTCATCCATTTGTTCAGCACTGCTCATGGAAGCAGAATGAAGGTGACATTGCACACCACTCACACTCCACCCATTGGATGATCAGGAAAACAGAAGAGAGAGGCACACACATTCTTATGTATCAAGGACATATGAGATAAATCGTAGCTTTAGCAGATGACAGAACAGGACTCAATATTAATAGAATATTTTTGCAATTCATAATTGTGAATGGTCTGATTAATGTAACATATAGCTAATCGGCAATATATGCAATGGAGGAGTAAGGAACTGACCACCCTATCTCATTATCTCCTGGCCTAGTTGCCTTATAAGTAGTGCCTTGATAGTATCACTTGTGAGGTTCAGACCTGTCTTCGGACAGTTGACTAAACAACAACAATTTTGAACATGCCTAAAATGCTTGTCATTACAAATATTCTGAAAATGTCCACCATTCACTGTGAGACAGATGATGTAGCGTTTTAACATATTTTGATTCAATGGAATATATCAGTCTCCTAACTGTCCATTGTGCAACTCAAATCAAGAAATGGATTCAGAACATCTCAAAATCTGTGCGTCAGTGGCTAACCATGACAATATCTTTGAAAAATATTGGAGTGCAAGAGGGCAAATGACTTTATTGTCAAATGCCTGGCATTAGAAAACGACATATTTTGATTCACATGTTGCAACTCTGCTTCTGAAATGTTGACCATTTCTTCTCCTATTTTGTTTTGCAGGTCATCTAATGTTCACGGATTTAATTTATAGACTTTCTTTTAAACTACCCCACAAATAAAAAAATGAGATAGATTTTTGTGGTGATTATTTAATCAAGCATCGATATCATGAATCTTTTCTTCTGTTGAAATGTGACTTCTTCGATTTATTTCTTTGTCCAATACTGATCCCATAGTTTTGTATTTGTTTACTATTTTACGAATTGTACTCCTATTGGGTATCTTAACCACAGGAAAACGTTCCTGATATTCTCTACGATACTGAGCAGCTAATTCGTTTTTTATAAAGTTACAACAAATGAAAATTCTTTGTTCTGCATTAAATCCCTGAACTATGACTCCAATAGCACATAATTTATGCGCAGAGAAATGAAATCTGAACACTAAATACGATAGCACTGCAAAAAATAATCAGAATCATGCCATTCATGTGATTTTGCCAATCTTATGTTTCAGTATGTGCAGCTACCTGATGCCAAACAAATGGATGGCTGTATATTTATACAAACATCGCATATACTTACATAGTCACATATTTCTGAAAATCATTTGATATCTGTGAAAAGAAAAAATATATATTAAGAATTAATTATATTTTCAATTGATCTAGTTCAAATGCATTACACAACTGATATTCAAATGAAAATAGCATATAAACAGAGAAAAATCAAAACATTATTTTCAACTAAAATGTAATTTATAGAACTCTCCAAAGGCTATCAGAATCTTAACATTTGCAGAAAAAGACGCACCATTAACCGAACGGCTACAACTTCACGTCAGCTTTCCATGCTGGTAACCCAGGTTCGAATCCTTGCAGATCCAACTGGAATTTGTGGTGGACAAAGACAGTGTTTGGTGGTAGGTTTTTGCGGGGTACTCCCGCTTCCCCTATTGGCTGGCATTCCGCCACTGCTCCATTAACTATCATCATCGTACAATGTTATGCAATTCGCCTCATAAACTGCATCAAGAACAAAGTCTTCATAGTGGCTGAAAGAACAAGCTCCGGTGTGTTGCCCACTAGATTGGAATGCTTGGATACAATGCCAAGTCAAGTGTCCATCGTTAATTTAAAAAAAAAAATTAGAAAAATAAAAAATTTCATGCACACAACAGAAGAAACCATGTGCGAATATTACACAAAAATAATTCAGTATATTACTTTGTGATGCAATTGGCACAGTTGGAAATCTCAGTCTGAGATGAAACAGGATGGAATAAGACACATGACTAAAATCATTATAATATAATTATAATTATATTATGGTAACAAATATTTTTATCCATGACTGATATCTAAACTGGTCTTTATTTCATCGTTCTTACCAACCGAAACAATGGCTTTATTCACAGCAATGAATTAAAAGTTTTTAATTCACTGCTGTGAATTAAAAACTTTTTTGGCCGATCGTGTTTTTTAACAACCTTATCGAAATTGTTGGTAGGCCTTGTAAGTTAAACTTTATAACACACATGCGGTAACTAAATAACAAATGAATAATACCTATCGACAAATCCGAATAATAACAAATGAATGACATCTATTGATAAATAACAAACAGTGATCACACATAAAAATGTTAGTGTCCAAAAACAAATTATTTATTTAAATTAAAACTATTAATAATAATTTATTTTTTTATTAAGATCAGCCAAAAAATAGCATGCAATACATGTGTTAAGAGCTTAACAGAATCGAGGAAAAGTTTGAGAAGACGAGACAAAAAAGACGAATTTCCGAGATATATAATGCATTTACCACGCTTGTATCACAATATACTATTCCATGACAACCAACACATTAGCAATCATAAAATCAGTATATTCATTCATTTAAAACTTCTTCACAAACAACACATTACAAAGAAAAGAAGTACAATTTAAAATTAAATTTTAGATACCAGTACTCTCTGATAAATCTTTTCATTTTGATGTCTTATGTTTTACTGAGCATTGGTTAAACCAAGATGATTTAGACCTCTGTAAGTTTAACAATTTTAGTCTTTTATCAAAATTCTGTAGGAAAAACAAAAAAATATGGAGGCTCCTGTATATTTGTAAAAACAAGTATAGAAGCAATACCATTTACATTATTTGATAATCTTAATATTGAAGAACATTTTGAAACCAGTATCGTAGAATTTCCCCAGTTGAAAATAATTATAATCTGTATATACAGGATTCCCAGCAATAATATCCAGATCCTTATAGGTAAATTAGATATAATAATTCATACTTTGCGAAATAAAAACAAAAATATTATAATTTTGGACGACATAAATGTAGGCCTTTTTAAATAATAATAATAATAATAATAATAATAATAATAATAATAATAATAATATTACTTCGAAATTACAACTAGTATTAGAGGCAATAGTAAATGTCCCAACAAGAATAAGAAGCAGCAGCCAGTAAGCAGTTGAAAAAATAATACTAAATAAGGATTTGTGGAACTACAGTTTTAATGTAATAACAACAGGGTTCTCTGACCATGATACTCAGATCTTGCAGTTACATCTAAAAGATGAAAATAAAAATAACTACTGGTACCAGTACTATAATAGTTCTGCTGTATACAAGAAAATAAGATTCTTTAAGGAAGAATATATTCAGTATCTAAATCATCTACATGAGAAAGAATCTTGGAACTCCATATTAAAAGAGGGGAATGTCTCAAAAACGCTTAAAGATTATTATCATCATTACAAGAAAATTTATAATAAAGTAATAAGTCAAGCCAAAAAACTGCACAATGATAAATTTATAAATTCAGCTGGAAACAAGTCAAAAGCTATGTGGAAAGTTATTAAAGATGAAATGGGTTAATAATAATGATATAAAAATATCAAATTAAAATGCGATGGTGGAGAAACATGTGACTCCAATAAATCAGCAAACATATTTAATGATTATTATACAGGTATTGCAGAAACTATCCTAGGTTACAGTACACAGATTAAAAATAATATAACAAAACACAAGGATAGCAATTGTAATAGCACATTCCTAAATTCTATTAATGAAACAGAAATTATGGAAATTATTAAATAATTTGAGAATAAAAGATCAGCAGGCATCGATGGAATTCCAGATTTTATCATCAAAAATTTTTTTCTAAATATAGTTACTCCTATAAATTTCATAGTAAATCTTTCGCTGTCAACAGGTCACTTCCCAGATAGTTTAAAGATAGCAAAAGTGAAACCCTTATATAAAAAGGACCACAGACGAAAGTTCAAAATTATAGACCAATCTCCTTACTATCTGTTTTTTCTAAGATAATTGAAAAGATTATGCACAAGAGGCTTGTATCATTTTTAACCCAACATAATATATATCTGTGGAAAACCAACACGGATTTTGTAAGGGTAAATCAACTAATACGGCAACTATAAACTTTTTAAAAAGAGTATATGAATCTAACAACAAGAAACAAATAGGAATAGGAATATTTTTAGACCTCTCAAAAGCATTTGCTGACTATTTTGTTAGAAAGATTAAAAACTAATGGAATTAGAGGCTTGGCACACAGTTGGCTTACATCTTGCCCGGAAAACTGTGAACAAAGGACAGAGATTACTTGTAAAGAAAATAGTGAAATAATAAATTCCTATCACAGAAGAAAGCTCAACAGTGCTCAATTCTTGGACCAATTCTATTTTATATATATATATTTTAGGGTCATACATTAGTCATGGAGAACCAACTTTCTTTGCAAATGATACCAGTATCTTTTTATCAGGAAAAGATGTCAATACCATACGTTTTCTTATATAAAGGACAATAAATCAACCAGTGGAATGGTTTGAGAGAAACAGACTGATAATAATCATTAAGTCGAAAACCAAAGCCATTTCTTTTCATCATTCACAAAACAATAACTCTGAGTGGCCTGTCATAGAGTAACAAAATGAAACAATTCAGTATTCTAATAACACAAAATTTCTTGGTATATGGCTAGATGAACATTTAAAATGGTCTGCACACAGTGAGGGAAGTGGGGAAAAAACCAGAGGCAGTATGCTACCCCAAGATTTTCCCCTGGCATACCTCGATTTAACAAAAGGCATATACCCCCCCTTACAACATACACATACAAGACATATGCAATAAATTGTTCCGTGCAGTCAGTAACGCGAATCTTTGAAGCTTAAGCAAAACATTAAGTTTCTTAATAAAATAATTTCCAGTTGCTTCAGTTATTTACTAGATTATTTTGCAATGTCCATTGAGACTTATCATTTAAAATGATGTTAAAGCTTCAAAATGTCTTATTTAATTATTACTAAAAAGTGCAACAGAAACAAAAATGATCTTACAAAAGTATGCTTATTCATGTAGAAACTCCCTGACTGCTTTTAATCCTGGGGGAGCAAGTACTTTCATGGTAAACACCTTGTTTAGCAATAGCATTTTCAATAATTTGTTTATCCTCTTCGTGAATCATAACACACTGACCATGACGCATTTTAACATCGCTGTCACCAAAAGCCTTAACAGATGTGAATACCATTCATCTGATCTTTTGTAGGTTAGCCAGTCATGTTCTTGAAATTTCGCTTGTGATTGAGTAACATTCAGAAATGTCAGCAAATAACCAAAATATATTTCACTGCCACTTTGCTGGCTTGAAGAAATGTTTGACAAACTGCGCATAGTCAAACTATTTTCTTGCAAGTTGGATTCACTGGGCCTAGTCCGATCATCACTAACGCAAACACTTTCATGTCACTGAAGTTTCTTTTTACTCCTCTTAAAACAAATTTATCCCTTATTATATTACAAACACCATTACACCAGTAATAAAGTTATACCGTAACGAAGTATGAGAATTACTAGATTTAAACGAATATGTTAACTGTTACTTAATGATGCTGTGTACTGAAGTAGTGAAGCTCTAAATTCAAACCCGAACCAAACATTGCCAATAGAGCTTTACGGAAAATCACTAACATCTGTGCAAAATGAATTTACTTCCTATAGTGTTAACGATTAAAACTTTATTTCCATTTTGAATCTTGCATACACCACTTTTAACACTTGAATATAATTAATTGATGAACTAGTGGACTTACTCGTGTTAAATATGAAATATCTGTCCAGCTTACAGCTGTTTCAGTGCTTCACGCACCATCATCAGAGCCTACTAGATCACGGCGTCATCTCGAACTTCTCTGCCTGTTAGGAGGAGAGAAGTTCGAGATGACGGCGCGATCTAGTAGGCTCTGATGATGGTGTGTGAAGCACTGAAACAGCTGTAAGCCGGACAGATATTTCATATTTAACACGAGTAAGTCCACTAGTACATCAATTAACTTTATTTCTATCACTAACGAGTATTTAAAATAGTATGTAACTCTATTTAAATAATAGATAAGTAACGATATTTGTCACTGACAAATATTTTAAAAGAATAAGATCTGATGACACAATCATTAAATTGGCAACAATGGTCACCACAATCTACAGACTACAGTCTTCTATTCTTGAAATGCTACCATTGTAAGCATACAGGGGGTTGATTATCAAATAAATGTGTCTAAATACACGTTGAATACAGTTCCAGAAGGCTGTGGTTTAGAACTACGAAACAAACAAATAGTACTCTTTGCTGTGAAAGAATGTATAAACAAATTTTTATCCGTGGTGCTACAGCCCATAAAGAGCCAAGACTGACCAGCCATCTGCTGGCCTCATGCCCACATGCCAAAGCAGAGATGGATGATCATCCAACCAGAATGGAGGTATCATGTGGTTAGCACGATGATCCCCCCCAGCTGTTATAGCTGGTGTTAAACAAATTTTTATGGATCACATTTTTTCAGTGACGGTATGTCATTTTTCACTAATAGTATGTTTTCTGGCCATAGAAACCAGTGGCGGTATTCCATACCAATGAATACCGTTTCACTTCCCTCACTGTCTATACACCTTCAGGAAGTAGGAAAAAATTAAGTAAAATTTGCTTTGCGATTGCTAATAAGAGCATCATCTAAGGGATGTCTTTTCATGAAGGACGCATTGGTCAAAATTGATTCCAGACTGTTAAATGAAATGTGATTTGTCTTGTAAAGTGTTACATCTGTTCTTGTGGTTGTTATTTGTTAATATTGAAATTATTTATAATTAATGTTGAAATTTTGTATGTTGTATTTTAGTTAATGTACTATGTTGTATTTTAATTATGTTGTACTTCTTTTGATCACATATATGATCAGTTGGACGCAATAAATGAATATGAATATGAGTAATGGATAAAATATTGTATAGCACACGAGAGTACACAGATTTTATGTGCTCATGGAAATTATCACCCTCGGCTTCATCTCAGACACTAAACTTTCTACTTATCCATAAAATTTAATTTTACTCTCTTTGTCTGTTATACTATAAATTACAATTAATTTATTGGAATTAATACTTCTGTGTTATCCATAACACTAGACACTTTGACATTTTAACAAAATAAAAATTCAAGTTTGCTTTGATATATTTTGTACATTACCTCAGTAATAGAATTACGAGCAGCCTGGATATGTGGCATGGACAGCTGTAGGTATTCATCCTGATTTGAGGTCGAAAAGGCTTCGCATATACAATGTATTCTTTGTAAACTTTCATCTTCTTTTCCTGGTACAATTGACAGCTGCTGAATGTAAAATTCAGCTGGATTGTAAGACAATGGACAAACTAATCCTTGACTGTTGAAACAAAAGTTACAGTGAATTGCAATTAAAAATATACTCATAAATCTGTAAGCAATATAGTAATTAAAACATATGTTAATAAAATATATTATATTACATATTATGTAGTAGCATTATAGAATGAGCACTGATTTGAGTTCTCATCGTGGAAGAAATTTTCTCATGAAATTTTCATCGTGATGAATGTGGGAAGCTACTATAGATAGCGAAATCTGGTTCCATGAACCAGCTATAACAGCTGAGGTATCATGCTAATCACATGATACCTCCATTTTTTTTGGAAGAGAGCCCAAAGACTTGCACCTCAGCCTGAGGTTTATTTCTCCTTATATGGGATGATTGTTGGAGTCCTTAGAATGCATTCCTATGAGTAAATGATTCACTGCTTGGTGCCATTTTATCGATTCAGCTACAGCATCCAGTTCTGACAGAGTTCGTACATATGCAGGAACGCCACTCCACTTCTCAGTTGATATTCTGCTGACTTCTCAGATCGTGGCATCTATTAGCAATTCACATACTATGTCCTGCTGCATCCATTGACCTGAAGATAGCGGCACCTTGATACCGTGACTCACTAAGGCATCATCTGTTCGAGGGAGCTACACTCCTGGTCTATTGTAATCTGCTTTGAAAGCCCCTACGCTTCCCTGGGACATGTGCAGCTCACCCAGACAGATGCCATTTGTAGGCGAATCATGCACGTCTGCCCAACCTTCTGATCGAACTGAAGGTACTGAAGATGACAGATGAAGTTGAAATTAATGAAGGCGAAATGAGTCAGAGATCCAACACCGAAAGTTACTCAGCAATTCTCCTTCAAGTGGTAGAGAGGAAAAACCTCGGAAAAACTTCAACAAGATAACTTGTCCCACCAGGATTTGAACCTGAGCCCGCTCATTTCACGGTCAGGGATGCTAACTGTTCCTCCAGAGTGGTGGACTACGATACCCCCATGCTGCTTGGATAACTGCTTACCTCTACTGAGACATGTGGACGTGAGGCCAGCAGTCGGCTGTCTTTGATCTATATGGGCTATTGCGCCCAGGTAAGAAATAGGTAATGTAATTCTTTATCAAGTCAAGGAACATTTATCTTTTACTGGCCATGTTCCAGCAACAAATCTTTACACCTGTAAGAATTTTGCTAAATTTAATTGTGCATTTCTGAAAAGGTGTCTACAAGATTCGTACCAATAAGTAAGGCTGAAAGGTGAATTAGAAACTATTGTTATGCAATGAAATAATCTACTTCTGACGTCTCTAGTGAAGCACATGGAAGGTACAGGGTCAGGGAGCAGCACTGCAGCTTCACTCCCATCTCTGTCTTCACTTGTCTTGTGGGATCAGACAGATGAGTGACGAATCCAATTCCTTTAGGTTGAAGTGATTAACAGATAGAACGGAGTTCAAAAATAGACGTTATGGAGCTGACAAAAGTCGGTTCTTTCTTCGTAGTAGCAATACATATTATATGCACAATGGCTTCTAAATTGTATTTGACGCTTTTTAGTTGGTAGTATTCATAATTAAAAACAATGTGCACCAAACATCCAGTGAAACTTTCAAGACTCTCAAACTACTCGTGATTGTGACAATGACAACAAGTTAAGTGAAAAACATTAACACGTGTTAAAATTTTTCCCCATAATACGATGTCACAGAAACTTTTGTACTGGCTATGCTGTCGATCAAGAAGGATTTCGTGAGGAATATTAGCAACTTTAACAAATGCATAATTGACAACTTTGCAGACAAGAAAGATGAAAGAATGAAATTTATTTATCGACACTCAATTAAAGATATGCAATATTTGGTACCTGATATGGGAATAGAATAATACTTATCTTCTTCACGTGTACCAATATTTTATTAACATTTGGTCGAAAATTCTTAATTTAATTGTATTTTATTAATCAGACTGGATTATGAACACAACAGAGGAATGCGAAGAAGTGGAAGAGGGTAAGAAAATAAGAAAGAAAAGGAAGAGAGAAGGGGAGAGGGAGAGATGGGAGGATGAGATGGAAGTAGAAAGGCAGAGAAAGGGAAGCAGAAGGGGAGAAAGGTGAAGGATAGGAGAGACAAAGATAGAGATACAGACAGTAAATTACCTTACTTAAAAAATATACTGTGTACACTCAAATGAAAAGCTCACGCGCCAACACTGCAAATAATCCCTCAAAATTATTTGTCGAAAAAAATAAATACCATACTATATATTTCATGTGTCTATTTCCTGCATGTATTGATCGTTAACATAAACAAAATCAGTACAATCATTAGAAGAAATCACTACACAGCCAAATAGATAGACATACAAGTAAGAAGCACACAAAATAACATTGTTGTGGTACCTATCTTTCTGGAAACGCCTATATAGGCCTAACTCAAACTTTCCATAATAATTAAAAATCAGGTTAAAAAAAGTCAGTCCCTCTTTCTACATCTTACCATTTCTCATCATCTTTACTGTTTTCAAAATATTTAAAAAAACTATTTCTTCTATGAAAACAATGTATCTTACCTTGAAAAGAATGTGTGTGCTTGTGTTAATGTACCCTGAAAAGCAACTTTTCCAGCTGCCAGTAGAATTATCTTATGAAAGCAACTGAGGATATCAGATGGCGGTTGATGGATAGAGCAGAGGACAGCCTTGCCTCTAGAAGCCAAGACACGCAGTTTCTCTACTACCGTAGATGCATTGTAAGTGTCTAGACCTGTGGTGGGCTCATCGCAGAATAAGAGTGGTGGATCTGTCAACAACTACAACATCAAATGTGCATTACAGATATTGTTTATGTTTCAGTACCGAACTTTCTAGTATCTCTGTCTAATTTCTTGAATACAGTTAGTTCCAGCCTATGATAAAAATGTCATTTAGATTCCATTCCTCTACTTCACTCATTCGAGTTTTCTTCTCAAACAGATGAACATATCTTAAATCAGTCTACTTTTAACAGACACATCTTTTCTCTTTTCCCTATCTTTCTTACTATAAAAAAAAATTGTCCTCGATAGCCCAGTGGATAACATGTTCCCATTGGAGCTTAAGTTTACAAACTGAAACCTGTCTGAGGACAATGGAATTTTAGGAGCCTGATTATAGAATCCCAAAATTTTCCGTTCTTGAGAGTTCTTAGTTCCTTATATAAGTTGTAATAGTTGTAATTCAACTTATATATGGTCATGTAGCATATATGGTCGAGTCAGAAATGCATATAGAGTATTAGTTGGAAGGCTGGAGGGAAGAAGACCTTCGGGGAGGCTGAGACATAGATGGGAAGATAATATTAAAAGGATTTGAGGAAGGTGGGATATGATGGTAGGGACTGGATTAGTCTTGCTCAGGATTGGGACTGATGACAGCTTATGTGAGGGCGGCAATGAACCTCCGGGTTCCTTGTAAGCCACTTTTTAATATGCTTGTATAGCATTAAAAGATCTACTGGTATTTTTAGAAATGGCTGCCTAAAAGAATATATTTTATAATTTTATAATTATATATTTTTATGGTCTTAAAATTGTTATTAATGATTTTTATATTTACAATTTTAATTCTTCAGTTTAGTTTTCTAACTTCCTAAACTGACAACTTAAAGAGAATGTATTAAACAGATATTAACCACAAAAAGAGCAGCCCAGAGAGACCAAAATGAAGATGTCTAATCAAAAGGTTATGGAACCAAACAATCATATTTTACCCAGTGACGATTGTGGTTATGCAAGTGTCGCACAACTAATCATTTCGATTTTTGTTTTTGTTGTTATTTGGACTTTGACTTTAAGAGAGGAACAGAGGTTAAGGATATTCGAGAATAACGTGTTTAGAACAATATTTGTGGCTAAGAGGGATGAAGTTCCTCTGAAGAAAGTTACGCAACGCAGAACTGCACGCATTACATACTTCACCTGATATAATTAGGAATAATAAATCCAAACATGTGAGATGGCAGGCCATGTATGGGTGAATCCAGGAATGCATGTACAGTGTTAGTTGGGAGACCTGAGTGAAATAGTGAATCCAGGAATGCGTATAGTATGTTAATTGAGGGACCTGAGGGAAAAAGACCTTTGGGAAGGCCGAAACGTAGATGGAAGGATAATATTAAAATGGATTTGAGGGAGTTAGGTTATAATGTTAGGGACTGGAATCTTGATTAGGATAAAGATCGATAACGAGCTTATGTGAGGATGGTAATGAACCTCCAGGTTCTCTAAAAGCTATATCTAAAATAATAATAATAATAATTATTATTATTATTATTATTATTATTATTATTGTTATTATTATTATTATTATTATTATCATTTTGGTTTAACATTTATCTCTCAAGTTACAAAAATAACTATCTTAGAGTTCTTGCACTTAAGTCCGAGAAAATGAGAGAGAGAGAGAGAGAGAGAGAGAGATGGAGGGATTTAAAATGACTACTGGTACAAAAAATGAAAGATGATTGAAACGAATTATGAAGGCATGAGAAAAGCCTCGACAGTCTAGACCAGCGATGTCAGACAGGGACTAAACGCAGCGGAGCGCTCCACTAGACTGGTTGCATGCTCCAGTGTTTCCACAGACATAAGCAAGTTCAAGCTCCGATCTAGCTCCACAACCGGTATTGGAGCTTACAACTCTGACACTACTGGTCTAGACCTTCACCCAGACATAGCAGAAGCACCTGATAAAGGAGAGAAAGCAAGAAACTACATAAAGTAGAGATCATATAAATGAATATCTTGAGAAGTAAAATACCTACATACCTCGACAGCCAATGATAGACGTCTGCGCTCACCACCTGACAAAGCTGAAATGGGAGTGTCCTCACAGCCAACAAGATTCAGATCAGAGAACAGTGTCTGGATCCACATGCTGCGAGTGTTACTGCACAGTTCCCTGTCCAGCCGCATCCACGACTGAAAAATAAGTTTACTCTTGTACCATCATCATTGTCGTCATCGTCTTTGTCATCATCATCATCATCATCATCATCACCAAAACCACTGCCATAACGTAGTCATTAATCTTCCTCATTGGAAATAATAATAATAATAATAATAATAATAATAATAATAATAATAACTGCAACAACAGGATTTTAAGGAAAAAAATAAGTTATTAAAACCAATGGACCAAATATCCTGTTAAATAAATGAAAGAAGGAACAGTGTTTCTAATTTAAATTGGAAATCAGCATTTCCAGTCAATACAAATAACAGAACATACTTGGATCTTAACGAAGAAAATAAGCAGATGTGAGAAGTCAACACAGTAAAGATACAGAATTAACAGTATTGTTATGCTGAACATGAGAGAAATAATGCAAAGATAATTCCATAAGTTTTTTACCGAAATATTAAACATTTATATTTACAAACCAGAGACTAAGAGGGATGATTCGAGAATGCTGGATTTGCAGTGAAAGACCTGCCCTTGAGCAGAAAAGTATGAATGAATATAAAACATCAGTGAATATTTTACAATTTCATTTTGCCAATTTTTCTTCAGCTTTATGTATTAATCAGACTCTTGCTTGTCAGGAGTGTAGTCATGCCAGGGCTCTGTCCAAGTATTTTTTCTGCAACCTGGGAGCGTCCTGCTTCTTTTCTTTAATTTTTAAAATACTTATCTTACTTTAGCAGCAGCAGTGGCAGTGGCAGCAGCAGCAATAGTAGTAGTAGTAGTAGTAATAATAATAATAATAATAATAATAATAATAATAATAATAATAATACAGTATTTATTTGAGTACTTAAGCCTGTTTACTATACCCCACCCTTTTATTCGACCCTCTACCTGTGTAAGCCAATATACGGTTACAATACCCTAACCTTTTCCTACCCTCTTTTTCTCAAACAACTTTCCTTAGTTGCTGTAATTCTGGAAATTTTTGCTTGTCAGTTTGTTTTCATTGGTGTATCGAAGTCTCTGCGACTGAGATTCTGGTTACAGTAAGTTTTAATGAAAAGCTCTTGTTCAGATGATAATAATATGTAATTCCGTGTAAATTCATATTTAAATGATTTGAAAATCTGATTATTCATTGTAAGGGTTCATATACTAGAAAAACAACTGGAAAATACGTTTTTTTTTTTTTTAAATAATTAAGTATATACTGCTATTGTAACTGTCTTTGACGCATTACATAATGGAGTAATACTGTCCATGAATAATTAAGTCGATAAAAAAATTTATAAAAGATATTGTATATAAGTCAAAATTAGAACCGGAATAACTGCCTAATATGCAGTCCCTGTAAACACACTTTTTACAAGCGATTCCTTGAAGAGAGACTTTACGATGATGATGATGATGATGATGATGATGATGAAGATGATGATGATGATGATGGTGATGATGATTATGATGATGATGATGATAATAATAATAATAATAACAGTAGTAGTAGTAGTAGTAGTAGTAGTAGTAGTAGTAGTAAACTTTTCGCCAAGTGTCCTGATACTATTTTATTTACTACACTCCTGCTGCTTATTCAATACAACTTCAGGTATCTTACCATGAACTGTAATGTCGTCAGAGACGTTAACAGATTCATTGATAATAGGCCTATACTGTTTGAAGTTTAATTTTTTTTAACAACTGGATCAGTAGGGCTTCTACTCAATTGAATAAGAAAACGATTCTTTTTCCAAATGCTAGACTATACATTCTAACAAGATATTCGAAAATTTTACTTCCTCATTATACGAAATATAAATAGACAAGATTGTGATGTTGCAAAACATCCATTTCAATATTTTCTCTGATATGGAAAAAATGGTTTCAAGCATACCATCTAACATTCTGTCTTCTCTTCTCTTAAACTTCTGGTCGGTTTTGTTCAGTAACTACAAGTCGATATGAAATATAATTTCCTAAGAGAAACTATATTTGTTGAGAATGTTGCAAAGACTTGAACCCTCAGGCAGCCAGAACAGATAGTAAATGGGTAGAGCAGAGTGCTTCATTGCTGCAAGATTATTATGATCCCTGCTGTAAACCCATTTATTACACGTGTGAACCAATAAGGCAAGGTTGAATATTTTAACATATCGGTATATGTATTTATAAATACGAATTTTCGCAAATTGAAAATTATTTTAGAAATTAGTGTAATATGTACTGGTATTTCATGTAAAATTGTGCGGCATTCATTACAAATTATATCTACCAATACTTAAACTATAAAATGTACAAATGAAATCACAACCATAAGATGTATAAATGATGCCATATGTTCTACTTCTGATATTATTACAATACTTTTCGTGTGCAATCCCGAGAACGAAAGTTTATCTTGTTACTTAGGCGCATATTGAATAATTTTATTTATGTACCGTATGTATTTTAAATAATGGTACTACTTCCTTCACACATTACCCAGAAATGATGTAATTTACTGTTTATGTTCCCTAAAAATTCTTGCTTATTTGATACAACTTTTGATAGCTTACCATAAACTGTAGATGTTCCTTAGTAGTGAGAGTTTCAATAGCAATATCCTTTTGAGGGACGAATCCAGATATTTTGGTCAGCAATGAACCATCAACTGGACGGTCACAGAGCAATATTTTCCCACTAACTTTACCTGTAAAAATGTATTAGGATTACTTTGTAATTTGCAGTATCATAGACAGCAATTAAAGTAATTTTCATTTATATATGACGCTAATAATCCTGCATACCTAGGTATAGTGTTATTTTCATTGCCAGCTGCGTACATCTGTCTTGTTGCAGTTAGAATTTAGTGTTTAATGGAATTAAAGTCATTATTTAAAATACTAGTCATTATTTTAAACTCTCAGTTGTTATTCAAAACTTCGTCATTGTTTTATATTAACCGAGATGTATTTCATAAAAACAACTAAATCAAAAACTGTATTATTTTTAAATAATTGTCATTTAATGGTTCCCCTTAGCGTTCATATCCTGAACTATATAAGCATGTAATGTCAAGATAATTAAACTAAAAATATTCAAAGGCAGCTCTGGATACTGTTTCCTTCCCCTAACCATAGACTTTCTTTTTTTTCTTTACTCTGGTATGATTTTGTAAAAGATGCTTTAATTAAAAGTTTAACCATACATCTTGATTACACAACTTTTAACACTATATCACTTCGGAATATGCATTATATGTCTTTCTCGTGTTAAATTCTATCGTACCTGGTTAATATGTTTCGGCCTATTATGGGCCTTCTTCAGAATTAAGTTTGGGCCTACATAAAATACAGTCAGATTTGTTTCAAATGATAACTTATTTCAAATCATCTCACCATCATTTCCACAGGCGTGCTTAAGTATAAAGTTAAAGGATGATTCAGGTAGCAGTAATAATAAATCAAACATACATAAACCTGATTTGAATAATTTCAAGGGAAAAATTGTTCCGGGACTGGGTATCGATCCCGGGACTTCTGGTTGAACGTACCAGCGCTCTGCCAAATGAGCTACCCAGGAACTCCACCCGACACCGTCTCAACTCTTCCCTTTATATCCACACAATTCGCGTGGGCTGACGAAATGCCAGAGACCCACATCGAGTGCACACAAACTCTGTGTGACTTGAAATTGTGTTTTTTTTTCTGTTAACGTACACAGTGACATATATATTATGCAAATCTAATCTCTCAGGTAAAGCTTCCTGTAAAGCAGATTTGAATAATTTCAAGGGAAAAATTGTTCTGGGGCCGGGTATCGATCCCGGGACCTCTGGTTGAATGTACCAGCACTCTGCCAACTGAGCTACCCGGGGACCTCAGGTTGAATGTACCAGCACTCTGCCAACTGAGCTACCCGGGAACTCCACCTGACTCGGGTGGAGTTCCTGGGTAGCTCAGTTGGCAGAGCACTGGTACATTCAACCAGAGGTCCGGGGATCGGTACCCGGCCCCAGAACAATTTTTCCCTTGAAATTATTCAAATCTGCTTTACAGGAAGCTTTACCTGAGAGATTAGATTTGCATACATGAACCTGTAAAATGTTTATTTTTGGACATCGATTTAATTGAATAATATTAATTCCTAGAGATAAGTAAATTTAATTTAATATTTCTAACTAAATTGGTACCTTTAATCCTTTTGCTAACTGCAGCAAGAAGCGAAGTCTTACCACATCCACTGAAAGGTGAAAAAGATAATGTTACGTGTGTATTATATGATGACAATCCAGATATGTATGCAAAAACAAATACTCAAGTATGCAACAAACACGTGCAAAAATGTAATAAAATTTACACCACAAATATCACATGCAATTACAATATACAGGAAATTCCAGATTACCTGGGTTAATAATAATAATAATAATAATAATAATAATAATAATAATAATAATAATAATAATGATGATGATGATAATAAGGATAATCATGACCATGAAGATGATGATGATTATGATGATGATATCAAAACTGGTAAAGGTGAATTATCACCATAGATACAGTCATCCTTTCCTACTTTTTCATTAGAAACTGCAATAAAATACTGAATTAGAAAACATCATCCTTAAGAGAACAGTAACTTTGTTTTCTCCCTGTACTCTTCAAATGGAACTGATCATAAAGAATCTGTAAGCAGAAAATTTCTTGATTTGGAATTAAATAATCACTTGAATTGGAAAACACATACAGAATAATATTGCTCCTAAACCGAGCTTTGCCTGTTATGCATTAAATATCCTTATCTTCTCCTGATAACATAAACACACTTAAAATAGCATATCATACCGTTATTTAGTATACATTCATTCTATAATGAAATGTGGATTCATATTCTGGGGCAACTCATCTGAAGAAAAACGTTATTTTACACAAGAAAGTTATAAGGATACGGACAAGAGTGCTTAAAAGGACATTACGTAAAAGGATTTTAAAAAATTTATAAATACTGATCTTACCTAGTGAATACATCCTATCCCTTATAGTGTTTTACTTCTAATTAGTGTAGTAGTAGTAGTAGTAGTAGTAGTAGTAGTAGTAGTAGTAATAATAATAATAATAATAAATAATGGCTTTACTTAACCTGGCAGAGTTAAAACAGTAGGACCTTTTTAATACTAGTCAGGGATGTATGCAAAGGAGGGGAAAGGACCTGGCCACGCTAACCCATTATCTCCTGGCTTAGTTGCATCATGAGTGATGTCTCATTGGTGTCACTTATGATTAAACCTGTCTTCGGACAGTTGACTAAACAACAACATAGTGTTTTACGTTACAAACCAAAATACAGTTAGTAGTATTCAAAACATTAATAATTTTAATACAAGACACAAAAATTAGATCTCCATCTACCCTCTGTTAGTCTCAGTCATTATGAAAAAGGAGTTCACTATTCATGTATTACGGTCTTCAATTCACTGCCTAATGATATTAAAGTTCTGAAGGGCTAAGAGAAAAAGTGCAGGACATAATTAACAAAATTTCTCCACACTCATACCTTCTACTCAACTGATGAATTGCTCATTCTTGTAAATTGAATTAATGTGCTTACTACAATTTGTATGTATCAGTATTGTGTATTTTTATAAAATTTCTGTCTTGTTCCACATCTCAAAGCTACAATGCTGATGTAAGATCTATGAAATACAATAAATGAAAAGAAAAATTCGTAACTTGTCTTGTTCATCTCCTCCTTTTAAGACAGTAAGTATGCAAAATAAAAAAGACAATTTGACCAAATACAATGTTTATCTATCATCAATTCCACAAATGCGTCAGGTTTTGAATCCAGAGAGCCAGTACAAGAAATTAATAAGCCTGTATGTCATTTAGCAAATACCGATAGTGTAAGTTTACCTACATTTCTATAATTATGTGATTGCATTTTATAAAATATCGGTAATTTGCTTGGAGACGTCGTTGCATATAGACCACGGTTAAACGAAGTATTTTCCCTGGACCAAAAATACAAGATGCGTTGCTCGTTTCACCTTATTATGAATAAGTGTCGGGAAAAGTGTCTTATTTTAGGTTATAATTCAGAACTTGTTCAATATTTAATAAGATGTTTAGGATTAGTGTAAAACTGGCCTATGTGTCACGACATCTCCTAGCAAATTACCAAAATATATAACAATTTATTTCCAGAATGAAAAACTATGTAAATAGACACTTCGTAAAACACTTTTAGACGGAAACTTGTATATAGTACAAAGCAAAAGTTACCTGGAGCCCATAACCGCAATCAGATTTCCACTACGAATATTTCCACTCACTGAAATAAAAAAAAAATATCTTTAAATTATATGAGCATAAGAATGTTATGTTACTAAAGAACCTGCAGTTAACATAAAATTTAATTCCAATATGTACATTACTGAACATGTATGCATGCATGTGTGTATGTATGCATGCATATGTGAGAGAGAATCAGTGTCAGTGTAAGTGAGAACGTGTACGTGCTTGCGTGCAAAAGAGGATAGTTAGTGAATACATCTTTCATTATGAAACAGAGAAAATAGTTTTATGTATACGAACCATTATCCAGAATAGCTGCATGTTCAGTCTTTTTCCAGATAAATTGACTCTTGAGCCATGTTGTTGTCAACTTAGGAGCAGATTTTTTTCTTTTAACACTAACTGTCACATTCTGCCAGGAAAGGGTCAAATCAAATTCTTGGTTTCCAAGGAGTGGTGATGTCTCCTGCAAAAATTAAGACACTTAATTGAATCATTTTTCTATAACAATTCTATGATGCAGCACAGTTACCTGAACCTCCCTTATAAATTGTTTGCTCCAAAACTCCATAAGCTTTTGTAGAGATAACTATTGGTTAAAAAATTCTCAATCAAGTTTTCCATGAAGGCGGTCTGAGAGAAATTCTGAAGCATCACCAATACCAGTTCATTGATAAACTCATAGTCCAGGTCTCTATACAGTATATACGTGAAAAAGCACTCAGACACTTTTAAATGGGAAGTAAGCCAGAACATATATCAAACAACACAACTGATATTGATATTGATATTGATATTATTTATTAATAGTTCAAAAGTACATAAACTTAATCTTAAAACTGATACATTCACAAATAATGATAATACACAATATTTACACAATTTAATAATAAATTTTCTATCATATAATTATTCAACTTATGTGGTTTAACTTACACTTACTTCTGGTTTTAGTGCAAGTTTTCACCCTATCGCATTTATTTTTTACACATTCAAAACTTGTTTACATGCTAAGATAGAAATTCTCTTTTTTTTTTCTCTATAATAAACAAGTGTATATAAATCGTCCTTGCTGCTATATTCATCTAATTATCTTTTACCACAGTCATATTTATATTTAAATTTCAGTTCCTCGTTTACACACTACTTAACTATTTCATGTAATAAATATCGCATAGAGGTTAGCAGATGCAGACAATATGTGAGCAAACAGAATAGCTGAATCAGTACATTCTATGTGAATATGTAGGGCAGTGTCTAACGTCGTGCTTACGCTTGTCAGCAAAATCCTCGACGTAACCTTATTACAGCTGTCAGCTTACTAACAACACAACTGACACATGCCATTCATTGTGTCAATCAGGTACAAATACACTCTGGTATTACGTTCCTGCACTGTAATATATTATAATATAAGTCGTTTGTGGATCTGGGAACGAAAAGTAATGTTATGTAAAGTGTTTTGTTAGCTGTATCTATGTAAAATGTGTAATGGAAAGCAGAAGCATTTTTATGTTACTCTCGTATTTATTTTATTCTTTTAATAATATTCATTTAATTACAGCACGTTTATAAACAATTCAATCAATACATATTACAAACACCGAAAAATATAATTCTGGAGAAAGAAATGTAATTCTGATTAAATCTGTAAACTTGTTTTCCCTTTGAATATGTACATGATAAATTTATTGTTGAAAATAATGCCAATCCTTTAACATACTATATTAATCGATCATTACTCATACGCAGATAAATCTGTAACAATAAATTGTGTTACATAATCCATTACGTAATGTCCCTTTTAAACTAACAAAACTATTCAGAGATTGTGATACAATAATAAGGCAACAATGGAGAAAAAAGGTGCATTAGAGTGTCATGAGAAACTTAGATATTTGGAACGAAAACTGTCCTGGAGCCAATATGTCCGTCACATATCTCTGAGAAACTGCTGATGATCGAATTCTAGTCCATTCAGAGGGAAGTCACCATTTAGGTCGCACTGTGTTTTGGTATATTAAGACTTTAGTTCCTTTTTCCTTTAATAATTACTATATTACGTAAATTCAAAAATGTACTTACAACAAACCTCATAACAGATTCAGACATTTCTACTGAACAGCTGTTTTCCATCTCAGTAGCATGTACATAAGACAAAAATGGAGTAGTTTGCATTACAAAACCTTTGCACTCTAAATAGAAGCTGCACTTAACGTTGATAACTTCATTCTAGTTATCATGTTTTGTGTAGAACTATGTGGTAATCCTATGTACAGTATATATCAAAATCAAGTTACACAACAACTGACATCCAAAGCAAAGCATGACGTATTCACGCAATTTTATGGAATCAAGAACAGTAGGCCTACCTACCATGAGGTTGTTTATAACTGAATATTCTTCAATACTATTTTATTTGTCTCTTGCTACTGCAGCAAAGTTTTATTGACTGACTCACCTACTACTGTCGAATCGTATATTGTCACAATAGGTTACGTAATCTTTGCATATCCACAATTCCGTCACAAAAATTGTGCATTACAGAGAATCATTTCATATGAACAAAAGTAGGTACAAGATAGATGAAGAGTGGAGTAAGAATGACTCGTATATTGTTTTCATTATAATATCACTCATGACAAAAAGAAATTACGAAGATGAAAACTCCAGGGATAAATACTTCTTTCTAACAGTTTTTGTGATATTTGTATTCCTTATTCAACAAGATTTTAACAAACTCCACACATGCCATACAAGCAATTTTAAATAGTGAAGTGCCATAGAACAGATAAATAACAGATGGAACACAGTAGTAAAAATTTTAGAGGACCTCAGAAAGAGCATAATCCTCCAATATGACCTCAAAAACATTGAGGCATTATAGGAAAGTGCGGACTCCCTCGTCAAGAAAGCCATAATGTCCTAAAGAAAAAAATATAAATCTACTCTACCACTCAGTAAAAACCCTAAACAAAAAGAAAATGTACAAATCACTCTTACAATACATTCTTACTTTCATTATGGGAATAAGTTCAAATCATTTTAATTGTAGTATAAGGAATTGAACAAAATATTACTGTACCAAGAAGTCCAATGAATAATGACACTAAGTGAAGTTTTTACCATTAACAAACCGATAACAATGAAATATATTGTAACATTAATATGGTATAGATCTAGTACCTGATAAAAGAAGTATCAGTGTGTGACGAACTGAAGATCTGGGGATGTCTGGTGCACAAATGGATTCAATATCACTAATAGAGTTGGTGCCAGAATATGTAACAAAAGATGCAGGACAGACATTCAACTCAATTCGGAGAGTTATCCCACTGCTTACCAGGCAGATGCCACTGCATAACCTCATGAGAATTTAAGGGAAGTCTACGCGGTTCAAAAGTTCTCAATCTACAAGGGCATACAAGGACAGCCTTGAAAGCTCTTTCTTCATGCTCAAAGCCATTCTTTTTTATAACGATAAACGCAAAAAATTATTTACAGACAGAGAAAGAAATAAATGCATGTTTCAATAAGTAATCTTTGGCCCTATGTTTAACAAGAATTTAAACTGTTTCTTGAAATTGTTACTGTACCATTTATGCAATAAAGGGAAAAATTAAGTACATTTGTAATTTATTTTTCATTTTCTCATTACATGAAGTTTAAAGTATTGTGATGCTACAACAAATTAATTTCGAGATATTAGAAATACAAGTTTTCAACAACCCTGAAACCGAAAAGTGGTTTTTGGCATGCTATCTGCCTGTTGGTTTACAGCAATTTATTCTAAAATAGTTGACGTGTTTGTATATAATATACCAATCCATTCGTCCAGGAATAGTGCACATAAAATAAGATAATTTTATTAGGATCTTTATTTTTAAAAAAAAAGTATGACATAACGATTTATTCAAAGTTGGTTCTAACAAATTTTCAAATATTTCTAACATAAATGAAGTGACAAATGAAAGTTATATGTCTTCAAAATCATTCAGATAAAATTAATTATTAATTATGGAATTATACCTCCTATCAATAGCTCTTGGAAATAAAATAAACATTTTAGGTATTATACAGTTACACTATTTTGTTATGCAGCAGGGTTTTCATTTGCCGCATTGTCCGCACAGCTAGTGTGTTTTCTGCCTGCTTCCACTGACGAACACCACGCCATACAATGACAGTTGAGAGTTAGTTTATCATCTGCACTCGTGCGTGAAGGTTGAATTAGTGGTGTTGTGTTGCGTGTGTGTGTGTTCAGAGTTGTTGCAATGCGATTTTCATTACGTGAACGTGTGTATATGCTTACTACATACATAAAATATAAAAAATCTTATGCAAGAACATGACAGAACTTCCAAACAGACTCATGCCTAATGCCACTACAATACGAAGGTTAGCGAAAAAATTCAAACAGACAGGTTCAGTAAATGATTGTAAAATATAAAGGAGGAGACATGTTCTTACAGAAGAAAAATTAGACGAGATAGAACAGAGACTAGAGCACACCCCGCAAAAATCTAAGCATTTGGCGCAGGAAACAGAAGTAAGTTACGGGTCCACTTGTCAAGTAAGAAAATTACTTAAATTAAAGCCATACAGAATTACGGTATTTCAAAAGTTAAAAGAACAAGATCCCAATTAGAGGTTGCATTTTTGTAACTGGATTTTAGAGAAAGTAAATTCTGAGGAAATTGATCCGACATTAATTTATTTTTCTGATGAGGCCTATTTTCATTTAAATGGACACGTATCCTCACAAAATCATCAGTATTACAGTCAGGAGAAACCCAATCTTGTACTCGAAACACCTTTGTACGGTGAAAAAATAGGCGTGTGGTGTGCAATGAACGGACACAATTATTGGGCCTATTTTCACCTCAGGGCACAATTACCAGCGAGCATTACATGATTGAGATCCTTGACCCATTTTTAGATGAACTGACTTATGGGGAACGTTCCTCAGTATATTTTCAACAAGACTCTGCCACTGCTCATACTGCCGAAGAATCCATGAGAGAATTGCGTCGAATTTTCGGAAGGAGAATTATCTGTAAAAATTTGTAAGTCCCATGAAGTTCGGATTTAACACCATGCGATTTCTATCTATGGCGAGCACTTAAAAATAAGGTTTATACGAAAAAAAAAAAAACAGCATACAATAAATGAGCTTAAAGACTATATATAAGAGCTGAAATCGAGTCAATCAGTGAAGCAGAACTTCTCAAAGTAATTAACAATTTCATAAGGAGGTGTCAACAGTATATAGCAGTTGGTGGGGGACATTTTCAACACCTACTTTTAGCTGGGTAAGTACAAATTCTTATACTAAATGTTTCAGTGCCAGCAGACCGGGTAGCTGCTTGGCCGCAGATGAGCTCCTGACAGCGGGCGATGGGAAAATGAAAACCACACGGCTAAACAAAACAATATCACTGTATGTATATACTGATTACCTTTTAAAATTAATACAATAACTGTTACAGGCATAGAGCAAATGCACTCAATATTATTCTCAGTGGATTTTTTCATTCAGTTTCGCCCATTCCAAGATGAACTCCAAAGTGATTGATATTGATGTTTTTGGATCAACCACGTTCAACTTCACAAATTTCAACACGAATTCTCGTAATTTTTTATTTTCCTTGACTTCCTTTCTTCTGCTTGAGGTAAGTAACAGACTAACATTTTATTTTGCTATGTGATGTATATTTCTATACTTTAGATAATAAGGAATATGTACCAGTTTAACAGAGTTGTTTACCACTCCAATTTTGATAGGCATGACCTGACTTTAAGAGAATTGCTCCAAATCCCAATTTCACATACCACTGTAACTACTACATAATAGACATTTTCTCTTAAAACTTCACAAGTCTTGTCTTCATTTTAATACAATTATGCGAAAATAACAATTTCAGTTAAAAAGAAGTTATGTTAAAAATATTATAGAGTCAAATAAATCAAAGACTGGTATCTTCAAAGATTAAATGCAAAGTTTGTAACCACTGTAATAAACTGAAGCAAATAAAGATGAAAAAAGTATTGTTATTGAGCCCTCTTCCACGAATATTAACTAAATCATTCATTGGCCAGTGAATGCATATTGTCATTCAACTTTCAAAAATATATATTCTTTCCTGTCTTCGCACATACAGAAGATGCGAGGATGTCTAGCGAAGTGCAAATGGGGTGCTTCATCAGATTTTTTTTAATCAGTTATTAACGACACTGTATGATGCTATATAGCGTCAGTGGAATTGAGAAGTGAAGTGAGATGGTCCTTATTTGGCGAGATAAGATAAAGGATTCGCCATGGATTGCCTAACATTAGCCTTACAGTTGGGAAAAGCTTAGGAAAAATCGTAATCAGGTAATCAGCTCAAGAGCAACCTCAAAACACGAGACCAACTTTCTATACTTTGACCTATGCCAGTGGCCAATATAATTACTTTCTATGTATGTTTCTATAACTATTCGAATATTCTGATAAAATTTCAGAATTGCAGTGTTATCCTTGCGATAATTATCAACAATCATGTCGTTGATGACTATTCTATTGTCCTTTTTAGAGCTACTTCTTAAATAGTCCAATTCATAAGAAGAGGTAGGCTAATTTGTGTTGATTCGTCTATGTTGAAGATGATAAAGACAAGCAAAAGGCCGAACTCAAACTGAAGAGTAGAAATAATTCTGTCGATAATATTTCATTTCTCTGACGGAATGACGTTCCTCATGATACGAAATACACAGTAAAGTTTAATTTGTTTGTTTATTGTATGAAATACAATCATAAAAAATCAAGAACTTAATTTGGAGTAAATTACAATTTCATTTTGTTAATTAAAAAACAGAACATATTATTATGCTTCCTGTGCTTTACTTTCACATAAATCGACTTATAAGTACTGAATGAGAACAAAATCTGGCCAATGTTTAGCACAAATTGCTGTTCACTTACAGAGAGACAGATGACACATTGAAAACCATTATTTTTAGTATCAGCAATGGTGACCTAAAAATCGATCTTTCACAGTATCAAAACTTTCTTTTTTTTATTTCGTATGAGAAAGTAAAATAAATTTTGATAACCCTCATTATCAAATGGATGAAAAAAATACTGATGTCTGATTGTGAGACGAAGAAAGGAGGGGAAAAGTTTGTAACCATTTCAGTTCTCCTATTGTTAAGTGGAATCTTTTCTGATGTCAATAAATTATATACTATAATGTATTTTAAGTACATATGAATATATAGAAACGTTTTCCTAGAAATACGGCTATAGTTTGATTGCTTTGTGTGATGACAGTATTATTGTTACAGAAAATATGACATTATTGTTGGAAAAGGCAATTCTTCAAAGAACAACAATACCACACCACAACAATGCTGAGCTAATGTCATTAGTCAAGATGGCGCTGAACATGCAACAGCAAATTACAGTTGCAGCGTGGGCAATAATGTTTGGTAATGATCTTGAGGCCAAAAGACTGGCAAGACGTGAGTTTAACGTAGCATTGCAGTCATCGACTGTGGATAAGTGGAGAAAATGACTGCCAGCAACATGAAGCATCCAGAAAGAAAAATCTCCTGGAAGGCCTCGCATTATCATAGATGCAGCAACAATGGGAAGGATTCTGGAAGTATCCAATATTAGCCCACAAAAAACGACCCGCCAAGCTGCAAATGAGCTTGGTATCAGTCATGTCAGTGTGTTTCGTGATTTGAAACATGAGAGGTACCATCCCTTCAAACCGATTCGTGTCTATGAATTTAATGAGGACAATCCTGATAGGCTGATGAAATTGTGTGAATTTGTTGTAAGAGAATGTGCAAACGACGAACATTGGTTAAAAAATGACACTTTTTTTATGAAACTGTTTTCTATGTGAACGGATATGTTAATTGATACAATTGTCATTATTATGCTAGAGAGAATCCTCAAGTTATTGAAGAGGCACATTTAAGATGCGGAAAAGTCATGATTGGATGGGAAGGATTATTAGGATTGCGAATCTTGGATGAGATTGTTAATGCTGATCGGTATTGTGATATCCTTAATGAAATTGTGGCGCCAGTGATGCAAAGTGCTGAACACGAACATTGCTTATTCCAGCAGGATGGTGCGCCTCCTCACTATGCTATTGCAGTGAAGGAAATTTTGAATCGTGATTTGCAAAACAGGTGGGTGGGAAGAAGAACAGCCCGTTCATCTGATCTCACAGCCTGTGACTATTGGTTGTGGGTTATTTGAAGGAGAAGGTTTATGCCCGGAAACCGCAAGACATCGACATGCTGAGAATAGCAATTTAAGAAGAAATTCATGCTATTCCATAAATCAATGAATGACTTCCCAAAACGTTGCCAATTACGCTTGGATGTGAATGATGAACAGTTTGAGGCAATACAGTGACTTGATTAGTATTGTTGTAAGTGACTTGTTTAAGTTGAAGAATTGTCTTTCCAATAGTAATGTCATATTTCCTGTAACAATAATACTATCATCACACGATGCAATCAAATGCATAGTCCTATTTCTGATACACCCTGTAGTGTATCATTAAAAAGGCAATCCCCTCTCTCCAATCATTTTTTATCTTCGTTACTGGTTGAGTTGTTAGCATGATAATAACAGATCAAAAGAAGCCGCAAAAATGTTTAATTGAATTCGTAAGAGAGTTGCAAAAAATATTTAAAAATATATAAGCAGATCATAAATGAGCCAGATTACACTAGACAACAACATATTTGACTAAGTATCAAAAATGAAGCCAACGAAACCATACATATATTTATCAGTTAAATTTGAAAATAAAATTTGTGTGACAGCCAATGGAGGGCCAAAGTCTACCTGCCAACTGTTGGCCCTCACATCTACATAGTACCTCAGCAGAGATGAACGATCATCCAAACAGTATGGTTAGCACAATAATTCTTCCAACCATTATAGCTGGCTTGCAAAATCGGATTTCACTATACACTGCAAATACTCAAATTCATCATACTGCACCAGTTCCATACACTGGCAGAAATTTCATGACAAAATGACTAGAAAAACTTAATTTGTTCTTGTTTAGAGGATATTCTCAATTTTCTGTGATATCAATAATTTTGTCTATATGAAAATGACAACATTTTTAAAAAATCACACATTCCTCATAGACGTGATCCTTTCTTTCTTTCGTATTTTACCTCTGGGGCATCTCTTATCACGCATCAGCAGTAATATCAACAAACATCGACATGCTCCATTTGTCCCCTGATAATGTCTTTTAGAGTAGCAATAGTTTGGTAGAATCATTCGCCATATTAAATGCTTACTATCCTGAGATCTTCAGGGAGGAATTCAAGTGTGGGGGAAGGAAGTGTATTTCAAGAGGCATGTTGGGATTCCATTTTACTGTATGCTATTAACATATTGCTCACTGCTTCCCTGCAGTTTGATAACTTATTGTTTTCAATTAATTCCTAATGACTGACCTCAAAGCTTCAATGCAATTTTTTCTTCATCCATCAAAATGCTCATCATTCATAATGTTTCTATTTGGAAACCTGTGAAAACCACTTCTTTGATTCTAGAGTCTCGTAGTCGGGAAATTTATGAAAAAAAAATCTAAGGCTTCCCCAGTTCAATTCATTTCCTTTATAAAGTTTTTCATCACTGTCAATTTAACATTTAATGTGTCATCTATCCCTTCTTGGCAATTACATAAAAATTATAGTACTGGTATATAATACAAGTCATAGTCATGATTCATGAATTCATGGTTAACCCTTAATATAAGTTTTGTCAACATCATCACTTTTGGTCAAAATTAATTTTAACCAGGATGGTTAAAATTACAGTATGGTCAAAATGTGCCTGATTCACTCCTTCTCTATTTAGCTACTGAAGACAGACCATAGACTTTCAATGAGAATTCAAGCCCGTCTCAAAGCTAGGCATTTCACTCCAAACCATTCTGGATTTCTTGAGATTTTTTTTTTTTTTCAGTGTTTCAAATTCAGGACTTAGAGAAAGATCAATAATAGGGTCTGGCCTAATTTGTTTAGTTGAAATCCCCATTTAGCCAAAGTATAAGTCTCTTCATGCGCTGGATTGAAAATTCAACTGTGAGATCATAACAGGCCATTTGGCCTAATACTTGAAGGGAAGAAGAAGAAGAAGAAGAAGAAGAAGAAGATAAGTCTCTTCATTACGTGTGACACCAATAATTTCGAGGGAAAAATTGTTCCGGGAGCGAATGTAAGTTTAAACCGAAGGTCCCTGGTTCGATACCCGGCCCTGGAACAATTTTTCCCTCGAAATTAATCAAATCAGCTTTACAGGAAGTTATACCTGAAAGCTTGATTTGCGTATGACACCAATGTATACAAGATGAATTTTATTATTCCTTGCTAATAGGCATATCTCTCTCTTATACAGAGGTGGGACTCGAATGCTTATTATGCTTACCACGCCTGTTCTATGAATGATACTTGTAGCTGAACAGCTGTGCTTTTGTACAGGTACAGCATGCAGCACTGTGAACTTAGTCTGGGCTATGGTATGGATGATATGTGAATTAATGATGGCGAAATGAGTCCGAAGTCCAATGCCGAAAGTTACCCAGTAATTCTGCTTGAATTGGCTGAGGGAAAATCCAGGAAAAAAACTCCAACTGGGTAACTTGTCCCAACCAGGATTTGAATCCGGGTCCACTCATTTCACAATCAGATGTCTGTTATTCCACAGTGGTGGACTTGCTAATAGGCATAGTCTGTTTCTACATTCTTCAACGAGTCTAGAGTCACCCTAAATAATTTTAGGATACCAAAATCAGACTATTAGGACAAATTTAGACACGTATTTCAATAAGATTTTAGATTTTCCATAGCACAGACTAGAATTGAACACAAATCTGCTTGAAAAAGTGTTACGTATAAACAAGGAGTACAGAGATATTACATTTGAATCTTAGTCAACAGACACAATCTCTGACAGTTGTTCTTGTTTTTGAAGCACTAAGTAAATCACAGAAGATTCCAGATAGAAACTGGTCGAGGATACAAACTCTCCAAACTTCCCTACCTGAAGTATTAAACTGTGAGACTTCTAAAAGTCCTCATAGTATCTGTAATACCAATGCAAATAACCCTCTGTACAAGATCCAACCAAGATCCAAGACCACCACACAAAAGCCATTTATAAAAATATGAAACATATTACAGCAACTTACATCTGATAAAGAATCTTAGCCTTAAGTTCCTGCATATGTCCAAAATCACTCCAATAACTGCCTCTTTGGTACAGCAAGATTTATGATTGTTCCAGTTCAACTTACTATCTAGGACCACTCATATATAACTAAATTGCCCTGGTGAGACAGAAGGCTTAGAATTTATCATCTGGCATGTAACCTATAAGTAGTCCATCTCTGTGGAGTAACAGTTAGCATGCCTGACTGTGAAACAAGCGGATCAGGTGCAGATCCTGGTTGGGACTAGTTACCTGGTCGGGGTTTTTTTCCGAGGTTTCCCCCCTCAACCACTTGAAGCAGAATTGCTGGGTAACTTTCGGTATTGGACCTAGGACACATTTCGCCTTCATGTATCATCTACGATAGTTTCAGGTCAACCAGAGATCCAGCAGATGTGGTGCCATGTCTTGCCTACAGGTGTCATCTGTTTAGGGCAGCTGCATATGATCTCAGGGAGTCAAAGGGGCTTTAACAGCAGACTACAACAGACCAGGAATCTGATAGCTCTCTGGACAGATTGTGCCATGGTGGATCACGGTATCTCTTCAGGGCAATATAGAATGCAGCAGGACAAAGTACGTGATTTGCGAACAGATGCCATCAAACTGAGGAGACTGCAAACAACAGGGAGACTCTATCAGACCTGGATTCCATAGCTGAATCAACAAGATGGCATCAAACAGTGAATCGTGTATGGTACTTACGGGAATGCTATCCTAAGAACTTCAACAATCATCCCACAATAAGGAGGTCGGCACAACAAGCCTCAGACTTCGATGCAAACCTTCGGGCTCTCCTCAGAAAAAGAGGAAAAAAAATCTTTTAAATACTAGCTTCCTTTTCTAGGTAAATAGAATCATGTTATGTAATTTTAGTGTGAGTGACATGTATTCTTTCAAATTCACACCAGTCCTGCAGATTGCTTAAGGAGTTCCATTTAGGAATCAAACAATGTGCTTAAAATATGTGGTTCAATGATGATGACCAGATCCTCAGCGATTTGAATATAAAACCCATTTCTATGAAGTTGAGTCACAAAGCTGTCAACCATAACATACCAAAGAAGGTATGAGAGATTCTCACACTAAGAACATCCGTTTGTTGGTGATTGTAATTTCAAAATCACTAAATTTTGTTTTAACTTTTCTTTGGAGCAACACGTTGATTCAATTGACCACAAATGGGTCTACCTCATGGTTACATATGATATGAATTTGAACGATGTATGTTCAAATGTTCCTTCAATATCCAAAAACACTTCCACAGCACTGTACACTTATTTTAGCATCCCACCAATCTTATTATAAGACTAGCCGTACCCGTGCGCTCCGCTGCACCCGTTAGAAATAAATATAAAGTAATTACATAATTAAAATAGGAAATTTGATCCAGGGAACATTCGTGTTTGATAGTAGGATAAATCGTTTAATATGTTACTTAATTTAAATTGTATTTAAAATATTAAAATGCGATCATTTTGATCCAGAGACCACTCATTTGGTGCAATGACAATTCCTTTAACATGTTTCTTAATTGTTATTACCAATTATTTTTGGAAAAGCGAAAATTAACAGAAAAATTTTGGCTACAGACTTATTATTATGTTTATATTATATTATATTATATTATATTATATTATATTATATTATGTAAAAAGTGCGTTGATAATGGATGTACTCGAATTAGAAAGTTTTTAATTTGTTGTGGGAGCTCTTGAATCTCAGGAGGAACAGCTTTTACAACAGCGCAACATAATCTGCTTGGCTCATTACCCAATTTTTTTGCATTGCATTTATTGCATATATATTTTATGTATTTTATCACGATTCAATTGAGCATAGTTAAAATTCGAATTATACAATAATGGATTTCTAAGCTAACGTACTATTACTGCATACTAAATCAATACACTCTCGTTCATTAATTCTCTGAGATAAAAATGAATATGTTCATAAACATTATTTTCAGAAATACAGGAAATGAATATACACAATAACCTATCAAGTTTTCTGTGCATAAGAAGCTATTTTAATCTTACCTGTCCTCAATTCACTCACAAGTTACTGTAATAATATTATAGCATTATGTCCATCCAGAGAAACTACACTTTCCAATGATGAAATAATAATTAATTATACAAATCGGTTAATTTAGCTTCCGATATTACTTCATACAAACACAGAAACATTCTCTGTAGGCTATCTTTCATAGCTTTCGATTGTTGTGTCCAAGGCCCCTTATAGACGAAGTCATTCGTTTCTTATTTCAATACACCGCCTTAGATGGCAGTTATTTTAATTTTAAAACTCATTTATCTCATTAAACATCAGTCCTATCAAAAATTTTTCAAAGAATAAAACTTATCGGAAATGATTTTTAAAGAAATGTTTGTTATGTAACATTTTTCACAAAAATCAATAATAAGCGAGATATTTCGATTTATTTAATTCAGACCCCCTTATAACCCACCTTTTAAATAATGTATTTTGAATGCCATATAGCCTAAAATCTAAGTTACATCGAACTTAATTTATATTCCAATTTTCATCGAAATCGGTTCAGCCATTATCGCGTGAAAAGGTAACAAACATACAGACAGACAGACAGACAGACATACATACATACATACATACAAACAAAAATTTCAAAAAAGCGATTTTCGGTTTCAGGGTGGTTAATTATATATGTTAGGACCAATTATTTTTGGAAAATCGAAAATTACCAGAAAAATTTCGGCTACAGATTTATTATATATAGATGATAGATGATGGAGCACCGTTTCCATGTACTTACCTTCTTGGTATGCATATAGTTTATGAGAAAATGCACTTTCATTAAGATGTTCTCTTGTTATGGAATGATCCATCAATCTTTTCAGAGTCTTGAGGTCAAGCAGATTCGTAGTTAGAATTTTGCATGGGCAGTCCTGGTTCAAAAGGCCAGATGGACAATAGCCTGAAGTACTTAACTTTTAATTAGGCATATGTAATATATCTTTATATAAATATGTTTTTCATCTACCTAGAGTACCGGTACTTAACTCTTAATTAGACATATGTGATACAGTGAAACCCTCTCATTTACGGACATCAAAGGGACGTAACAATCTGTCTGCATCTGTCCTTTATTGGGAAGGAGGCTCCCCAATCTAATAGTAAATTTATAATATGCATTATGTATCCCTTCACGCTTTAAATGAAATGTATTACTGTATAGTTTAATTCTAAATACAGTACAGTATACTACAGTAAATTCTTTGCAACTTTTAACTACAGTAGATAAGACCGAAAAAGGAAAATACAGTACTGTGCCATGCGATTTTATTCTACGTCTACAGTTATGCAGTACTGTACTTTACAGTTTTCAACTTAACCTTTACATTCAGGTGCCATGTCTCTCGAAACAGAACAAATGATTGAAGTGAAGAGAATAATCCTACTAACTCAATCATGTGTCGAATACAATTTCACAATTGGGGCAACCTTGGACTCATTAGACAGGTTAAATTTTATGACTCTTGTTTATCCACCCACTTCCAGCTAACAAGGTGTAGCCGGCTGGGCTAGTGGTAGCCTACGAGACCCTTATTGCCTTCTTTCATGTGTTAAGGAATTTCTGTACAGTTCTCAAAACTAAATTTTCCATTTTTGTAACACATTAGGTCTTGAAAACCAAGTTCTGTCCGCAGTCAGGAGGTAAAGCAAGCTTTACGACTGTGAAACAACTGTCCGTGTCCATGTCTGAGTGTGTCTGTAAACGAGAGTTAAATTTATTATTATTTCTAGGCTATATTATGTCAGTTGGGACATAAAAATCTGTCCGTATCTTGGGGGTGTCCGTAAGGAGAGGTTTCACTGTATATCTTTATATGACTATATTTTCCATCTGCCCTTCAGTATAAGAATTTCTGCATTACAATATTGGATCACCTATTTCGCGCGATTCAGTACAGATGTACAACATGATTTATACTGATACCTGATTACCAGGAAATGGAATAAGGAGCTCTTAAAGCTAGGACTGGCATGTACACAGCTCAATGTTTACTAGGTCTGCATGCTATATTCACCCTTGATGTATAGAAAGCTTCCATTCTCAGTACGTAAGCCAAAGCTAGAGCATACAGTTGTGTCAAGGGAAAATTACCACACAGTCTGCTACTCACTAAATAGCACGAGTTAGACTACTTCAAGAGATATTGCACATTACAATGCTGAAGATTTAATCAAGTGTGTGTACTAAGTGCAGTTCAAAATTCAATCAATGTTACATGTGTGTGTATGTAACACGTATTTATAAATATTATAAGCCAAATGAAATGTGTCATTTTATATGTTCAGACTATACTCCCTATACTCTCAGCAATGAAGTTTGGTCAAATTTACATTCTATTGAACTGTATATACCATGTCTCAATATATTCTTTAGAGCTCCAAATTTTGTTTCCTGTTGATTAGCCTACCAATTAAAATTCAACCTAACACTTTTCTTTGTCCAATTTGAAATGATGGATATTAAAAGAAAATAGCGTTATTACACGAGACTATGAATTAAAGTGTTTTCTTTAAGGTCGTAATCAGTTTATGAATGTATTTAAGAACTTATATGTCAAATGGGACAAGGAACTGTATGCGAGTATAAGCCATAACCAAGTAGTTCTTAGTCTCTAGGCCTACAATCTAACTCCATATCCACCTGCACAAAGTGATCCTGCTAACAGTATGATGAGCAACCTAATGAAAGGTTGGGTAACCAATCCCAGCAGGAAGCTAGGTCGATAAAATGATGGGCAAAGAGGGACTTCCTGCCTTGTAGGAATACCAAAAGATAAGGGATGAGACCCAGACAGAAAATTCGAGTAGAAGGACTCCTAGTGAAGAAGACAACCTGTCTAGCAAAGATAACCCTGAGGTCATTTCAAGTCAAATCAACGATTTCTGAATTTTTTTGGACTCTGATATTCCAGATTTCCTTAATTGTTTGGTTTGAATGTATCCATGGGTGTAAACAAACACTATAAATTCCTGCTTCCAGGATTATTATAATGCGACTTCGAAATGATATTGATTTTTCTTGATGCGATATTTCGAATTTTTAAATGTTAATTCTCTCAATGTTTCATTACTTGTATTGCAATTAAAATATCCCTATTAAAGATGCACATTATGTTGGTATTATGATTTAACTCATCTTGATATTTTCCTTTAATGCGCTGACAACTGCTGGGCAAACTTCTCGGATTATTTGTCTGATAACCTGTTTTGAAATTCGCAAAAGGTGTTGAAAGCTTGTAAACGAATCCCGTCACTAAGAATCGTAGTGTCAGTGCGAACCTGGAATATTGACATATACAGACAGTCAACCAAAAATAGTGCTTTACATATTTTGTTAATTACACAATAACATTCAGCAAAGGATGAATTGAGTTTAGTACAATAAATACTGTCCTATCTTGACTTGAGATTGGTTCTCGCATGTTGGTGGCTGCTTTTTTAAAGTTTGGCCTAATTTTCATCAATAATTCTTCAAAATTGGTGAAAATCATCCGAATATTTATAAAGTTTTTATACTCGCCGCTGATTTCTTGAAATTTTATAGCACTCAACAAATTTTCCCTAGTTGCTTCTTGTACAGCTTCGTTGGTCTACGTTTCTTTCTGTTGAAAATGTATGCTATTGCTACCAAAGCGCAAATAGCAGTTAGCAAAGCTTCCTCGTATTCCATGGTCGTGTATCATGCGAATAGAATGAAACTAGAAAGGTGTTCAAGGTTTGCACACCCTACTTAGATGATTCGTATCATGCACACCGCTTGCTCGAGGGTGCACAGTTTACTCCGTGCATTACATGCAATGCTGGCTGGTGCACCCATGTATACCTGGCCTAATATTAATAATAATAATCCATGGCGCCACAGCCCTTGAAGGGCCCAGACCAACCAGCCGGCTGCTGGCCTCATGTCCACATGCCGAAGTAGAGGTGGATGGGCCTAATATTAACCATCATGAAACAAACTCTTTTTTTGATATCTTATTCTTTCCCCTATCACACAGTTCACATGCCAGGTCTCGTCTCCTGACTTATAACTGCTGCAATCACTTCAAAGTGACAGGGCATCCAAAACCAGGTAAGAAGAAAATACAGAATGAAACTGGTGGTGGTGGTGGTGATACATTTATTAGTTATTTCAATAAGTCTGTGGAATTTATTGGCGCGTCACCTGTCAAGAAAAACATGCAATCTTTTGCTTAATAAAAGGTAAAGGTATCCCCGTCACATGCCATGAAGGCACTTGGGGGGCATGGAGGTAGAGCCCCATGCTTTCCATGACCTCGGCACTAGAATGAGGTGGTGTGGTCGGCACCACGCTCTGACTGCCTTTTACCCCTGGGAAAGACCCGGTACTCAATTTTATAGGAGGCTGAGTGAACCTCGGGGCCGTTCAGAAAGTTTGGCAACGAGAAAAAATCCTGTCACCACCTGGGATCGAACCCCAGACCTTCCAGTCCGTAGCCAGCTGCTCTACCAACTGAGCTACCCGGCCGCCTTTTGCTTAATAGAGATTGAAAAAATCACACAAGCCTGGAAACGAAATTAATAACCTCTAAGTTGAGTCAGCTTAAAGAGAAGTTAGATTATGTCATTCAGAGTCGAGTGAAAATATGACAACATTCTCTTTTTTTTGCCAGCCAGTTAGACTGCTAAAAGGATGCAATAAGAATTTGGAATTTCAAACTACATGGTCCGAAAAACTAACAAATTATTTAGGGAAAAGATATTCTGTGTACTCCAAGTGCTAAGAATAGAAGAACATTAGACACAAGTACAGCAAAACTAATGGTAGACTTTTATATTAGAGATGATATTAGCACAATAATGTCATGGAAGAAAAATTTAAATAAGGGATAAGGATAAAAAAGTTTAGGGACAAAAAAAGGTTAATTTTGGCTACCTTGAAAGAGTTTTATGAATTTTTCAAAAGCGAATATCCAACACTTACTTACATTTTTTTTTTCTTTCAAGTTTTGCGAACTGAGACCTAAATTGTATTTTAGCAGGAAAAATGGACACACATACTGTCTGTGTTTCTATTCTGCAATAAAACAAAAGTTAAAATGAGCGATGTTGGCATTTAGAATTTTGTCTTGGTGTTGTGAACTATTGAAAGAGTATAAAACATGCCTAACTGGCATCATCTTAAATACCTCGACAGTTCAATGCATATGAATGATGCCAAAAATGTCCTGGAGTAAATGAACTTAACATGTGTCCAATTTTCAATGGGTGTGGGTATACAGCTGTTTGAATGTTACACATAACAAGTTTTACAAATAGTATAAAGGAACGACAAAATTGACTACATACTTCTTCTGAGATCGTCTGAGGGCCCAATGTTCACAACGGATGTAGAGAAACAGTTGTTTGTAGTTCCCTTGGTTACAAGGATGGGGCATGTTCTTCTAGTATGACGGAACCACTGTACATTTTATCCATTTAATGACACATCATTTAAAATCTCATTCCCCAAACAACAGATCGCCAGCGATGATCACAGTCATTGGCCATCAAGGTCCGCAGATCTTAGTCTTGTCGAGTTTTGTTTGTGGGAGAGGATGAAAGGCGAAGTGTACAATAACAAAGTAAACACAAGGAACAACGAGGAGCAACACTGTAGTCAACAGTGGAAAATTGCACTGAACTATTAAACTGATCATAAGCAATAAATGTAGGAATCATTAAGTAATTTGCCTTTTCTTCATGTTACAATGCTTGTTATGTGTAACTTTCAAACAACTGTTATCTCCACAGTCATTGAAAACTGGACACATGTTTACATGAACTTATTTTGACTCATAATAGTGCATACTACTCCCGCTAAAATATTTACTATGCCTCCTGAATCACCCTGCAGATTTTGAGTGCCAGCTGAATGTAAAACATCGGTACCAGTTTGAGTGATAGGCCTACACATTGTACCGTACCGCTAAAGCTGCATTACGAGTCAATTTGACGGTAAAATGTGAGATCATATTACTATCCCAAATTCCATTATCATCTTCTTAAATAAACACAATAGGGCTATTAATCCTCCAGATTACGACAGCAATGAGGTTAGGTTAGGTTTAATTCTTATATAAGGTATAACAACAATTAAAGTACGATATAGTGGCGTCCTGGAGCTATAAATTTATCATTCTAGTATTTAATTCCATTTACATAATTGAGATAACTAGAGTAGGCGTATCGTAGGCCAATTGGCTATCAATATCATGACAGTTTAGTTCATAACATTACCGATTAATATCAGATCATGTTTATATCCACAAAATTAATTAAATTTGTTCTCACCATTTTCAAATGCGTGGGATGAAATCACAAAATAAAATTGTGACCTTTGTAAACATTAATTTATATTTTTAGTATGGTCTACTTCATTCTTTGTAGATTCATTGAATAGGTTATACATCCTTGACAGTCACGTTGCTTCACAAATACCGATTAAAAAAAAAACACGTAACTAGCAACTTGAACTTTGTTCAGAATCAGCGCTTGCCGCTTGTCTTGTGGGTGTGTTTTGTAACAGAACTTCCGTTTAGTTCACTGCTAACTTCTTGACACTTTTGAACTCGGGGTTGCGATGCCCAAAGAGGACAATTCAAACTCTAATTTACTTATAACAAAATTATTCTCGTACTATAACATAATTTATTTAAAAGTAATCGAGTTAATGATATGATAAGCGCGGGTTACGAAGGCAACTGCGTAATACATTACTGTTATAAACTTAGACCCATATATTTAGCCACACTAGTTTTAATTCCTTTTGACGTGTCTAACATCGTCGCGTATGATCCTTAGGGCGAAATAACATACATACAAACAAACAAAACCAATTTCTAAATGAATCACGTCATCATATTAACAACTTAACAAGAGATCTACATTTCACAAAACATTAAAGTTTTTTTTAACCAATGGCATGACGGACATTTGACTTCGTGTCATTCACCCAAGTAACCCCATCTAAAAAGTAACGCGTCAAAGCTGTAGGTTGCTGTAGACTTAGTTCATTTTGCCATTGCCACCATAGGCAAAAATGCTCCAGCGGAGGTAAACTATATAGAACTGCAGGATGATGATGATGATGATAAATGGAGCAATGGTAGAAAGCCAGTAGAGGAAACGAAACTGCCAGTACCTCGAGAAAACCTACCATGAAGCACCACTTTTTTCCGCCACAAATTCTACTTGAACCTACTGGGATTTGAACCTGGGTTACCAGCCTAGAAAGCCAACATACTAGCCATGTGGCTACTAACGGTGCACAAACTGTACAATCCTTTTCAAAATAAACGATGTATGGGGGACCTACTTCATTATTCTGATATCACAAAACACTGCTTCATTGGTACCGGTAACAAAAATATTCGGTCTCGTGTTTTTTTATAAAAATAGAATATGTCAACTTTTAGAAGTGGTTGAAATATGTACACCATTTGACACGGAAATTGATCCTGTTCAGAAACTAAGTCCCACCTAAGACTAGTTCGGAATCATCGTGTGCACTGTGTTTACATGCTTACATTTTACATAGACTCAAAGCCCAGTCTTTGTAACGAGAAGAAAGAGCTCTATTACAAAGCCATAAAGGCTTCTTTGGGAATATGTCGCTTCATGACTTATAGATACATCACTGCTATGACTTGATTTCATCCTCAGACCTCAATGCTTATTACTGCTCTGTGTGAATCTCGCACTAACCCAAATGACACTTAGATAAATTCATGCTACAGGAGAGCTCCAATTTTCCATGTCAAAAGCTGTACAATGTCTTTAGCAACGATTATGTCTTCGGGTTCATTAATTACAATAATAATTGACCTAAGTGAATGAACCGGTATTTCACACTACAGCAGCATTTGAAATTTTCAACTTAAATAAAATTCTTTCACATTATACGCATTAATGAATTTATGTTATTGGTGACTGATTGTTGAATACATCTCCTCCAAAACTAAATAACCAAAGTATTGTACCAAGTATCAGTTTATGTAACACTCTGAGTTTAATCATGAGATTGTAAACAAACGTGGGAGTCTTATGATAGTTATAATTACTGAATTATAATTTAATGTTTAAATGGTTGAGTCCTTTATAGTTTCATTTTGAAGCATTGTATTCAATAAAATTGTTTGTTAATATTTGTAATGTAATTTTAGATTCTCACTTTGAGATAGGAACAGAGGTTAAGAGTGTTTGAGAATAAGGTGTTTAGGAAAATATTTGGGGCTAAGAAGGATGAAGTTACAGGTGAATGGACAAAATTACACAACACAGAACTGCACGCATTGTATTCTTCACCTGACATAATTGGGAACATTAAATCCAGATGTTTGAGACGGGTAGGGCATGTAGCACATATGGGCAAATCCAGAAATGTATATAGAGTATTAGTTGAGAGGCCAGAGGGGAAAGACTTTTGGGGAAACTGGATTAATCTTACTAAAGATAGGGACCGATGGCAGGCTTATGTGAGGTCGATAATGAACCTCCGGGTTCCTTAAAAGCCATTTGTAAGTTACAGTTGTTTTCCCTGTAATTTCCAATTTAGTTGCTGCATCAAGTACTTCTTAGAAATTGACATCCATGCAAACTACTAATACACGAAGGGGATTTTCAATTTATGTGTTTAATTTTGACTTCCTCTCTCATATATAGAGAAGTCTCAACTCTGCATTATACAGTATAGATATAGTGATCATTTTATTACTTCACTGCCGCCACTACATGCTGCTGCTTTCGATTCTAATGTTAACTCGGACTACAGTGATGGGCGTATGCATATGAACATACATTCTATGTGCAAGCAATGCGTAATTGAATTGATTTTTAGCATGCATATTATTTTAATTAATAATAATACCGGTAATAATAATAATAATGAAGAAGAAGAAGAAGAAGAAGCAGATTTTGGAACTTCCTGAAACCACATAAATTGCTGAAAATGTTCACCTTTTGCTTTAAAATACAGTGACACTGTTTTGTTTAGTTGCGCGGTTTTCATTTTCTCACTGCCTGCCACTAGGAGCTTATCTGCAGTCAAGCGGCTACCCAGTCTGCCGGCACTGAAACATTTAGTATAGGAATTTGTACTTACCCAGCTCAAAGTAGATGTTAAAAATGTCCCCCACTAACTGCTACACACTGTTGACACCTTCTTATGAAATGGTTAATTACTTTAAGAAGTTATGCTTCACTGATTGACTCGAGTTCAGCTCTTATATAATTTATAACCTCATTTATTGTAAAACAGAAGTAAGTTACTAGTCTGCTCGTCAAGCAACAAGATTACTTGTATTAAAGCCATACAGAATTACGGTATTTCAAAAGTTAAATGAATAAGATCCCAATAAGAGGTTGCATTTTTGTAATTGGATTTTATAGAAAGTAAATCCTGAGGAAATTGACTCGACATTAATTTATTTTTCTGATGAGGTCTATTTTCATTTAAATGGACACGTATCCTCACAAAATCATCGGTATTACAGTCAGGAGAAACCCAATCTTGTTCTCGAAACACCTTTGTATGGTGAAAAAATAGACTTTACTTCTAGGCACCTCAGATATGAAAAAAGTATGACTTTTATAAATGCAAAATTTGACGATAGTAGCCACCACAATGGTCTTGTGGCTAGAGTGCTGGACTTATAATCCTGTGAACCCAGGTTCGATCCACGATGTACTCCCGATTTATAACTTGTGTTGGGCAAGCCTGTGGTCTACGTAACACAAGGGCTCTCTCTGTGAAGCTCCGGTTCCCCTGTGGCATCCCAACAAATCTCCATAATCATCTCATCGCAGGTGTAGTGTAGACCAGCCTCCTATGCCACACTCTGGGCAATGACTCTATTGGTAAATTGGTCTACATAACTGGCTTCATTATAGGTGAATGATGTAAGTCAAGTACCCGCCATTGGTAAAAAAAAAAGAGTTCGACGATAATATGAAAATCATAAAAGTGCCTTGGCACTGACTGGCCTCGAAAAATAGTACCTTGGCACCGGTAGGGCCCATGAGGTCTGAAATACACCCCTGGTGACATCTGTATTATACTGACAATTTAGTAAATTATTTATTTATTTATTTTATTTATTTATTTATTTATGCCTATAACAGGGCAAGCCCCAATTATAATAGACAGTACAGAATATCTGAATATGTTTGTCATAATTATACTTTAAGACATTTGTGTGTGTGTTTTTTTTTTATCCAGAATTAAATTATCATTGTTGTCTTTTATGCCAATGATTGGAGGCTTATATTTCTTATTAAAAATTGTTATTTTTTGTAGAAATCTTCAACATTGAAATGTGTTAAATGCTTTTAAAAATTACAATTACCTATATTTCTTTGCAACAATTTCTTTTTCCCCACTTGAAGTCAGTTCCTAAATTATATTTTTAACTTAATTTCCTTAAGATAGATACATTAATTTTTGTTCTTAAACATTCACCAATTTCTATTAAATCTGGTTACATAAATTGAACTTATGCAACAAATTATCTATAACTCTGGGGGCATACGAACGTGTAATGCATTGTGCGAGCTGTCAAATATATGCAACTTATATTTAATAAAATTTATTCTGTATTTACGTGCAACTTGTACTTTACTTGTACCAGTACCATAGAAAATTCGAAGCATACCGGTACTTGTTTTAAAAATGAGACTAACATGACTGGATCATGATTAATTTGTTGCAGAACTCATAAAATATTGTCGATTTTTTTATTTTTATTTTATTTGGTTAGTTAATGACGCTGTATCAACTACTAGGTTATTTAGCGTCGATGATATTGGTGATAGCGAGATGAGGCCGAGGATTCGCCATAGATTACCTTGCATTCACATTACGGTTGGGGAAAACCTCGGAAAAAAAAGCCAACCAGGTAATCAGCCCAAGTGGGGATCGAACCGGTAGGCAGGCGCCTTAACCGACTGAGCCACGCCAGTGGCTAATATTGTCGATCCCTAAACTAAACCGTATTCAGTCTTCTCTTTCTCCCTCATCACTGGCAATAATATTGCTACATAGAAGTCGTCTAATTACATTTTACACAGCTTACAGGTTAGGCCACTGTTGTATGATATGGTTGTACAAGATGGAAGATTACGTATTACATTTCTTTTCAGACAAGATTCACAGAAATATGACTTACTTATCATTTACAATGTACTCCATTGAGCAGATTCCAGTTTCTTTTCTTGAAGATGTCGATAAATTAATTCGGTCAGCTGTTAAAGAAATGTTATATCTACCACATGATTGTCAAAATAATATGCTTTATGCTCCTCGAAATGTTAGGGGATTGAACTTGGTTAAAATGGAAAGGGAGGCTAATATTCAGTACCTCAATATTGCTAAGACATTACTCCAAGTTGATGATGAACATCTTCATATTAGTAGAAATTTAGTGTCCGAGATTGAAGAATCTTTAAGAAATTTAGCAATCCAATATAATAACAATTCTATTCTGATCCACAAACTGGACGTCAAATTAGAAAACATTTACAAAAGGAAGCCTTTAATGCTTGGGCTAGTCTTCAGCATAAAGGAAGAGTTTTCCAAGATGAACCAAAAGTAAATTCTTGGATGAGTGACAGAAAAGGATTATCATCAACAGAATAGATCACTGCCATTAAAATGTCATGTAATACTACAGTAATAAGATCAGTACCAGGGCAAACAACGATTTCACGACAGTGTAGAACTCCAGGATGCGAGGCAATTGAGACTCTTGGTCATTTGCTAGGATTATGTCCTAAAGGAGATTTATTGCGTAATGTACATCATCATAGTGTTCGCTCTTATATTGCCTCACATTTAAGGAAAAATAAAAATCTTGAAGTACATGAAGAACTACCTGAGGATGGCAATAACAGACGAGCGGATATAGTTGCTCTTAATAGACAGACGAAAAAGGCAGTAATATTGGACCCTTATGTACAGTTCTGAAAGGATGTATCTCAAGCCTTAGCGGCTGATCAAGAAAAATAAGTCATTTACCGTCCATGTGTTCCTCACTTGAGTGAGAGGTATAATGCAATTGATTACACATGGAAGGTGAGGGGGTTGCTTTTTGGTGCCCGCAGATTAGCATATAAATATACTACTGACATTTTAAAACAATATGATATGACATCCCAAGATATTAAAAATATTTGTTTAAATATCTTAAAGAAATCCATAGGCATTTTACATAATGATTTATATAATGTTCAATTTTTAAACTTTCTAACCTATTGTATTGATTTTTCTCTCTATTCCATATATGCATTTTTTTAATTGTTTTCCGGACCTATATGGTCATCTGTTATGACAGGCGGATGTATTAATAATAATAATAATAATAATAATAATAATAATATAACGTTTTGTTCCTCTGTGAAAGGTTTAAGAAAAAAAAAACAAAATTACATTATGTTAAAATTGTTATTGCAGATTCCATTAAATTGTTTAAAAATACGGAGTTGTTTTGTTTTTTGTAAGACAGTGTTGAATAAACTACCGTATTTGTGACCATGTTTTAGTGGTATAATTGCATGAAAAGGGTTTGAAAGTTTTACTCGTCAACTGTAGCAATGCGAAAAGGCAGCAACGATGCAGCCAGGATAGTATCTGTTAGCTTGCTTACAATATAGAAGCCGTTTCACATTGGTTGAAGCATAACCTTGGATGCACAGTGAACAAAACTGCATCTACTCTGTAAGATTTCCACATGCTGCCACCCACGTAACCTGCGCAAGATGACAAGGCCATGGTTCAACTGCAGTGGAACAGCTTCTAACAGACAACCAACCTTCCTCAATTGCAACTTCAAAGGTACCTACCATTACTCAATGAACGATTTAGTGCAGTAATGTATGCGGAAATAATTTGAAAACGAGATGCCACAATTTTCAAATCGCAAATACCTAGATATGTAATTTATGATGAAATGCTGCTGTAGCTGCCCAGTTATACCAGAAACGATTTCCTGACAGCCACTAAATACCAGAATCTTTATGGCAACAGCACAGGAGTGTTTTAGAAACGGAGCATGAAGCCTACATAATAGGAGGACAACTAAGGAACACAGCTAAAGCTGAGGAACAAATTTTAAACCTTATGAAGATCCCAGCTGCAGTAGTCGTAGAATCTCTCTCACACTAGGCACATCCCATTGGACTGTCCTTAGGACTGTGAAAGAACAAATTTTTCAAACTTGCTATATCCAGCAGCGAGTCCAGTCTCTCTCAGCAGCAGCTCATGCTCCTAACTTACAGTGCGATTATTTAGATATGAAACCAGTTCAGCGCAAGTAAGGAGAGTTAGTGGAGGGGAGAGTAGCATGTGATTGTTCCTCTCACCTGACTTGCTGTGCAGCAGAACATCCTACACCATACAGAGATCTGACCGCACTTAACACAGTTTCACAACTAATCCAATACCCCTCAAAGTGAATATATTTTCACAATGGACTCTTTGAGACGACTGCACATCAAACTGAGCAGGATCAGATCTAAATACAAGCAATGTAGCTTCTCCCTCCAACAGATTTCTATAAAGGCTGGTTCACAATAAACTGGGAACGGAAACGACAATGAGAACAGAAATATTGTTAAAATAAATGTATTTAAATGTGAGTATTCACAATTAATTTTCACGTTACCATTCCTGGGCTCCAGTAAGCTTCTCATTAATTGTGAATACTCACATTTAAATACATTTTAACAATATTTCCCTTCTCGTTCTTGTTTTCGTTCCTGGTTTATTGTGGACCAGCCTTAATAGGGCCCAGACTAAGCTACTTTCACAAATACTGGCACTGTCAAATTCCAAAACACCCATATGTAGGCCGAAAAAAATCTCCACAACATTCATCATTTCAGCAATTTGCAGTAAACATGTGGGTTGGAATCAATGATTGTATAATTAGTTCCTACATTCTTCCCCAGGATATACCTGGCATTTCTGCTAGACCTTCTGGTTTACTAGATAATGTCCACTTAAAAGCCAGAAGAACCATGTTATTTTTACAAGTTGGAACCTATCCGCACATGACATGGAATTTTTGTGACTTAATTAAAGCATAACTTTCTGACAGGTATATGGGCCTGTCAGATAACCTGCTAAATTGCCAGACATGGAATTTTTCTTGTAAGGAACATGAATAGCAGAATACAAATTCAAAATGTTGAATTGAATCCTTCGAAGAAGGTACTTTTCAGGTCAGAAGGAAATCCAATGAACAATGCTTGCCAGAGTCCGACGTAACTGGATAAAAAGCTATTAAAGATGTAAGCACAGAAATGAATATTTTGAACAATACCTTTAAGATAGTTTAGTTACGCTGGTTTACAAAAATAACCATTCTTACGTCACATTTCATTTAATTCTTGACATCAACTTTTTCTTTAGTCGACATTCTAAGTTGTACAAGATGTGCATTCTAATTCAGTTATTTGAAATTACAAATCTTTTACGTAAATGTTACTGCTACCATTTTATTAAGCACTTATCTGAATTTGGTGTTCCACAAACTCAGAAAATTATTTATTCACAACTTGTGAATTCAGTTTGCATATTTTTTTTTTATTGGAAACTTTACGTTTCAATGTTCCTTAAATCAGGAAAGAAATTTGTTTACATTACAATTTCCCCTTTTATAATCTGCTACTGTAAGTGGAGCAGATAGAATTCCACCCATTCCTCAAATCAGTGAAGTGAAGGCATACATACTGTTTACGATCTGGAATGTTCTTAAACGCTGCATGTAATTATCTCCAGAAACTCTAAATAGCTAAACAGATTTGTTGTACCGAACACATGCAACAAAATTTGCTCGTAATGGTTTGATCTATAATTCGTGTGAATTAATGTAATGAACTAAGTTTCCTTCCACAATATATTACAGTCAAACGTCTGTATTTGGACATCCCTGCATGTTAGAACGTCATTATATTGGAATATTTTCTTGGAACCAGACAAATTTCTATACTTCTACATGTCCACTATATCCTCTATGTTGGACACCCCAGTGAATAGAGATTATAAAGAATGGACACTGAGCGAATTTTCCTGTGTTTTGTTTCTCTGTGCGCCAGCGGTTAGTTCCACTTTTAAGCGCTAGAGGTTAGTGTAATCGAGCATACGCTAAGATGATAATTGAGAACAGAGTTGAGACACAGGATCCAAACATCGCCAACCTTATTGCATAATCCAGTAACGCTTTGCTTCAAATAAATTCAAGTTAACAGCTTTTCCCTATTTCTCAGTGACAAACTAGTTGTAATAATAATATTTTATATTTCAGATATCATAAATTATATTATAAAATAATATAATACATTATAAAATTAAGTATCGAATTCGTTTAATATTTGTATATAATATAATATAGATATATGGTTTTACTTCTCGTAAGAGTTTTGTTTTTCCATTTTCAGCGCTATCAAATCATTACATATTTTAATTGTTGTTGGGGTGAACGTCTCAACTCTCATTATAAAGGAACTCTAGAGTCTAGACATTACAGTTAATGATAGATTTATTATTTTATGAATCCAATTTATTTTATTTGAGTACATAATGTACCTAGATGTATTAGTTCGGAATAACAATTGAAAATAAGGAAACTATCGCAAATGAATTTAACAATCATTTTACTAATGTAAGTCATGACATCGTATCTAATATAAAAAAGAAAGTATTTGGTACTCATCACTATAAGCTTTATAATAAAAGTATATCATCTATGTTTATGTTTCCTGTAAACGAATGTGAAATCATTAATATTGTAAACAGTTTAAAAAATAATGTGGCTCCTGGTATTGATGGTATTACAACAAATACCCTGAAACTTATTATCGAAGCTATTTCTAAACCACTTGCCTTTATATTTAATTTGTGCATATCTCAAGGTGTATTTCCCTCAGCCCTAAAACATGCTGTGGTGATACCAATTCACAAGTCTGGTGACAAGAGTAATCTTAATAATTACAGACCCATTTCACTATTACCCAGTCTCTCTAAGGTATTTGAAAAATGTATAAAAACACGGTTAATAACATTTTTAGAAAAAAATAAACTACTAAATGATAATCAATTTGGTTTCAGAAAAAATTTGTGCACTGATGATGCTATTATGGCAGTTACCTCAAAAATAATTCAAGAATTAGATGTAGGAAATAAATGTCTAGGAATTTTTCTAGACTTACAAAAAGCTTTCGATACGGTCAATCACAGTATACTTTTGAATAAAATGGATAGATTAGGAATTAATGGAATTGCTTTAAAATTATTTAAATCTTACTTAAGTAACAGAACTCAAGCAACTAAAATAAATGATCACCTTAGTAAATCACGTAACATTGATATAGGTGTACCTCAGGGGACGATTTTAGGTCCTGTTTTGTTTTTAATATATATCAACGATTTACTTAAAATTGACATTGAGAAATATTCTGGTACTCTGTATTCTTATGCTGATGATACTGTGGTTATATTTAGCGGTTCGAGTTGGAATGAAACTTATCAAAATTCTAACAGTGGTATTAATATTATTAAAGAATGGCTGGATGCTCACTTACTTTCTTTGAACGTTTCTAAAACAAAATTAATACCATTTTCATTAACATCACATGGCCTTGAGCAACTAGAAATAAATAATAATATAAGTATAACTATACATGATTATAACCTACCTACTTGCTCATGTAACGCTTTGAGTATATCCTCACAAGTTAAATATTTAGGCATTATTATTGACCAAATCTAAAATGGGGCAAGCATATCTCCTTTCTGTGTAACAGATTGCGTAAAACAATCCACAAATTTTCCATTCTACGCTCTTATTTACCTGTTTATGTTCTGCGTACTGTGTACTTAGCTCTGTTTCAATCAATAATTCAGTATGGTATTTTAGGTTGGGGAGGAATGGCAAAATCGACTCTCCGTCCTTTAAATCTGCTCCAAAAAAGAATTATCAAAATTTGTCTATATAAACCTTTTGATTACCCAACAAAATTAATTTTTCAGGAATTTGGCGTATCAAATCTACAACAAATTTATAAACAAAAATTGCTGATTTACTTCCATAAAAACCACAATAAATTTAAATATGATCCTCATGAATACCAGACGAGACAAAACTACAGTTTCTTTCTAAATACTCCCAAATGTCACACAACTGCTGGATTAAAACACAGCAGAAATTTTGGACCCAAAATATATAATACATTAATTAGAGCTTACCCTGAGCTAAGTACACTTAACACACATAGATTTAAGAAACAAATCAGATTAATTATTTAATTGTTTAAGCCAATTGAGTTAAAATTGTTACTCTAATATTCATGTACTTCTGTATTTTCTATTTGTATATAGACCTTGTTATTACATGCTGTATGTATTTTACCATTTATTAATGTGATTGTGCTCAATGAACTCTCGTAATTTTGTGATATATTTTGTATAACTGATCTGAACTGCGCCCGAGCACGAGCTTCTGCTCTTTCGGGCTGCAATGCCTAATGTAGCTCAAGTGTATAGTATTAATAAATATTATTATTATTATTATTATTATTATTATAATTATATGTGTTATATTTCCGCTGTGTCGACTGCTAGCTGGTGTGATGTCAGCGCCAACTCTAGGGAGAAAGCAGAATCTGACGCTCTAGCTGGCTTGAAGGTCATTGAAATCGGTCCGGCTACATCAAAGGTACCGACGCGAAGTGTCCATTCTTTATAATCCCTATTCGCTGGACACCCCTTATAGCTCTATCTTGGACGATTCTCTAGTTCTATTGTGTATTTCTGCTATGTGTTTAGAGCTCAGTTTCATTGAACTCTTGTGTTTTACAAGGACCATTAGCACAATGGAATGAGAGGGGGGCTCTCCTTGTACAGTACAGCGACTGTGAGCCTCTTTCTACATTCCTGAAATTATCCAGTTTGTCCTTTTTGTAACTGTACTGCGGCTAAATTTGAGTATGGAGTGAAGGGGCATTATCTTTCATAACAGTAAACTTTATGATGTAGTAGGCCTCCAGTATAGAAATCATTCTCTGTCGAGGTTTTTATCTGTGAGAGTCAGTTTGTATAATGCCTCTATATGAGTATGTGTAAGTTGGTGGAATTACCCATTGAAAGGAAGAAAGAAGTTATCGATAGTTTGTGTTATGGTGTTAGTTTTAGAAAAATTGCAGAAAAGTTGGACAATAATTTTAAATTAACAGTTTGAGACATTAGTACCAATAGGACTTCAATATTAAATGCATGGGAACAAAATCGCAGTGGGGAAAGAAAAAGAGTTCACAAAACTGTTAATGACGAACTAAATGACAAACTGGTCCACCGTTGTGGCTGAGGGGTTAGCGAGTCTAACTCCGAACCCAGCTGGCCAGGATTCGATCCCCAGTCAGGACAAGTTGCCTGGGCGAGGTTTTTCGGGGTTTCCTGCCCCCCCCCTCACTCCTATGGACGAATATCAGGTAACTTTATCAGGCAACTGGAACCCCACTCATATTCGCCACTTCCTTTCCTCCCCTATCATCCTTTCATTCATCATTCTGTTACTTCTTCCAGTTTTCAGATCGCTCTACAGGCGGCCCTCCAAAGCTACTGGTCTCTCGACCGGCCTATGTGGATTGTATTCAAGTGATGATGGATAGCTTCCGCAACGGAACCCGGGGCAGACCTTTTCTGGGGCGGACTTCCACCTCGGACCATTAAGAGAGCCTTGGGGGGAGGGGGGTTGCCAAAGCAGGAGTGGTACATGGACTCTGTTGGCTGTAGGGGTCATTAAAGGGGTCAAGTGGTTAGGTCAGTGCCCATAGAGAATCATTAGGCACGCAACTCATTCCATATAGGGGGGTGTACAATAGACCTCAGGTCGTAGTGCGTGGGATATTTCCTCCCTCCCTCCTAACAAGAAAAAAAAAAAAAAAAGACAAACTGTTAATACTGTAGTTCCTTAACATGATGTACAGTAATTCCCTCGCCATTGCATACCAAAAAAAAATTCTACTTCCCTCTACATTGAACAATTTTTTATTGAACCATACATGTCCAGGTTATAGAGGTTTCACTGTATTGTATTTTCCAATCATGTGCAAGGCAATCTATCCAGGCTAAGATTTCAATAGGCTAAATAAATTTCATTTTTATATAATTCACTGTATCTCTCTTCCTTCAATATTCTGGGCTTTTAAAACAAGCCCTCTTCATGTAACACATCCAATCCTCAAGAGAAGTAATCGTGCATGTAAAGTAATTAATGGATAATTTTTAATACCAAGGATACAGGATATTCAGAGATATAGGTAAAACTGCATATTCAGAAATAAATTTGATGTTTTTTTTATTTCGTTCAAATGTGGTTTAGCTCTGCCTTATTTTAATGGCTTCGAATTAACACTTATAGAATAATTACTTTAATCTCAATCCTCACGTTTAGAATTTTAATTCGAGTTACAGACAACCATATGAATTTAAATTTACACGAAAAGCTGTGAACAAAAATTGAGCTTGCAGAGCAAATTAATTTCTAATAATTTATCATCATCATCCAAACGTTTGTTACACCATGTGGCCTGTTACAAACTTGGTCCATATTTTTGGGGGATATCCTATTGATCTTTTTCCTGGCTGTCTGTACCACAGGATCATTTTTGGGATAATTCATTAACTTCCAAGGAAATTAATATCAAAAGAAGATTACAGTCATGCTCAAACCTCCCGACTTTTGCAGGTGTGTCTGCTTATCAGCATAGCCAATAGCAGCAGTGCTGCATTGCAACATATGGGAACGCAGACTCACTGCATACTCACTGCTTAGAAAGTCTCAAAATCAAATAACAAGTGCGCTCGGAAAATTGGTATGTTGTAGCGACCCTGCATCTATATATGATGAATGTTTAGGGTTTTCCGAACACAAACAAAAATCACATTTCTACCCCCAGTGGTTCCAATTTTATGGGTTAATACAGTAAAACCCCGATAAGACTCTGTTCAAAGGACAGTGTTAAACTGCGTATTAACCAGGACCGCATATTAGGGGGTATACTGATAAATACATGATTCGCACTTTGATTCTGCCAGGAAAAAATTCTCCCATGTATTTGAGTAAAAAGCTATCGGGGGAAAGAATAAAGAAAAGCCTTAAGGGAGAGAGAGAGAGAAACAGCAGAGAGTATTCTCCACCTCTTTCAATACAATATGATGAGGCCATTTCAAATTAAGCCTATCATTCAATTTATTTTATCACATTGCGCCTTTGTGTTATTCGACAATTTTATTAACCCCAACAAAAGTAATACTATCACAAAAACTAATATAAACTCAGCAAGTATGATTATTTACGTCTGAATCAACTAATTTTTCTATATTTTGTGACATTTTCATCTAATGCATTATTATTATTATTATTATTATTATTATTATTATGATGAAGCCTTCTGCATTGCTCTATCAAACCAACCTCAGGTAAAGCGTCGCGCTCCAGTTTTAAAATTACTGTAGCTGAGTGACAGAGACGGAGAGAGTAACTGTGACAACGTCGCACTCGCATGTTACTGGAGTTCGCAGTTGAGCAGTCAACTTTTCAACAGAAATATTTTTGGTACACTTAAAGTGTATCAAAGTGCCAAAGCTCTTTCCAGACACATGAGTGCACAGTACAACAGCTCTAGCTGAAAAAGAAATGAGTAATTTCAAATTGACCAGGTTGAATGAGTCATCTCTAACAGTTATTATCAGAAGTAGGACCCATATTAGATCAATTTGTGAAGGGGAGTTGATACCATTCTTGCATAGCATTTCAGTGGCTGCCTTTAGAATCAGGTTTATATCACGTTTGCACTAATTTAGTGTAACCCATTTAACTCTTCCAAGGTCTGTTAAAACCCTACGAAAATTTGCTTTAGTTCTAGAAATGTACAATAATAAGAAAAATGAAAGGAAGAGCATTGTTTAAGGAAATTCATAATTTAATATTTCTAATTACATTACAAACATACATATAAAAATACATTATATATCAGGAAATATGGCCACGAATATTTAAGACTAGCAAATTATGCAGATAAGCCAGGTAAATACATTATGTTTTCAGTTTCCTTAGTATTTGTGTCCAGAGGACACTCTTAGGTTTTCTGTTCACAAATTTGTGTAACTTCTCTTGCTAAGTAAAGAAACTTTAAATGCATGCAATAAACTAATTTCAATGTACAAACGATAATAATTTGTCGTCTTTTCAAATTTATATTTTAAAATTTGAATTATTCTCAAGTTACGTTATAATAATACGAATTTCTAACATTTAAATATTTATAGTGAAAATCAGTTAAATAAATATAAAAATGAATAGTTAGTAATGAATGATATATTGAGCTGATGTTTTACGAGAGATTGTGTAGAAAATATAAAAAAATTGGTCTTTAATACGTTTGAGGCACTGAATTACAGATATGCCATGGCAAACCATTTGCAAAATTCATGTAGAAGAAATTAAAAATGAAACATCAAGAAATAATCCTGAACAAGTCTAAATTCAAGCAAACTCATTCAGGGAAAGTGCAGATAAATTTAAAAATCTAGCATATATGCTGAATTGAAAAGAACATTCAGCAACATTAACACAACCGATGCAGTACTAATTTGCTCCTTTAGATGTCATTGCTTTACTAATTCAAATTTTTTAGACTAACGCTTATGCAACTAATTCAACATTCTAACTAGTATACATTATGCAGTTAATTGCTGTCGTTAAGTGCATTTGATAGCTTATGTTTCAGTTTTCAAAATTCAGACAAATTTATAAAAGATCAATATTTTACCTTGGGTGTTGCAAACAAGATACAAAAATATAGAACTGAATATGTAACAATGTCTTTCATATGCTTGTTCTGCACTTTTTATTCTGTGGAAAACATAATGCTGCAAGCTTTCCCATCTATATAAACTTACTCCACACAGATTGCTGAGAAACATTTAACATTTCTACAGTATTACAGACCTTAACTCATATCCAAAATGGAATGTTAAAAGACAAGGGTGGCCATTATTTCAAATATAAAAATTGTGGCAATATTTCAATTTAATTCCTATGTAATCATCAATTTCTTGTCTACATACCACTACAGTAGTTCATACACTTTCATAACATTTGAGGTTAAAACATGAACGAATGCAACAAATGTGAGACGAGATTTTTTTTTAAATTATTTTTGTATGCGAAGTAAATTTAATATCTTTTTAGAAGTGCACTTGTTTCACTGCTTAATGTTTTAAGCTCAAATATTATGGAAATATATAAACTGTATTTGTGTATGGACATTTCTTGATTGTTATATTTGAATTAAATTGGAGAATTATTGGTACTGTAATTTCAATATTAGAATGTAATGGCCATTTTGGTTATGGATTAGGGCCTATACTCGCTGCAAATTAAAAAATCTTGCAGTTTGTCTACTTCACAAACTTTACCAAATAGCTCAAAAGTAATTGAAGTCTCCAAACGATATATTCGACGATTTGTTTCTCCTGTCAGGACTAGTATCTGTACAGGTACAATCTAGATATTGCCCAAGCATTAGCACAACAACTTTGACTAAATTAATACATCTAAGAAAAATTGAGAGGTGAAGTATTAACCACAGCTCTGACGAGATGAAATGGTATTCTAGGCTAAACAGAAAACTATAGTTTCCTAAAACAGAATCCAAACACACAGTAAAGATTCTTTAAAGAAAAAATGACTGGTATCGGAAAATATATGGGAACTCATTTCAGCAAAAAAAATTAGCAAGAAGGAACAGTTTTAGCTTTCCTCCAACTGCGGAATGTACATAATTGCCTCCATCACCATCTAAATAGATTAAGTAGCTCTTCAACTATTCTACTCTATCATATACAACAAGGATGTAATAATGATGGAAGATCATCTGCATTGCAGGCAATTAAGTTCAGACAGCCAGCGAAGAAAGTGTTATGCAACTCTATGGGGAAAGTGAGAACGAAATGGCATTAAGCCATTTTCAGTGTCATTTACGTGTTATCCCTCAATTTTGCTCGGATTATTTATCTGACCATTAGCAGTGCTGTGTATTTGTGCTTGGAGCATTATTTAGATTGAACCTGTGAGAATTATTTCATCTTCCCACTTAAAAGAGTAGCCATTGTTTTGCGGCCCAGGCACAGAGTCAAACTTGTCACCATGAGGCACGAAGTATTCCAGGTTCCTTTCCAGTTTACAGCAGTCATGAGCTCTGTCAGCAAGAACATGTCTTGCTCTTCTGTTCCTTTTGATTCCTTCCATCAAGTGCAAACCTCTCCAGATCTTTCGATGAATCATTATGATTTATCATCTTATCATTCTGCAATATCTGCAATCAAAATTAAATTTCATTATGAAAATACAGTCAACTCTGGATACAATGAACTCTGTTATAGTGAACATTAGGCTATAGTGAACCTAAAGTTTTGGTCCCGACCTGCATACATTATAAAGTACATTAAAAGAATTGTATTCCAATGGATACCATCCCATTGTGGAATCCTGGGAAACGAGAATGCGGATGCATTAGCAAAGAAGGGCAGCACTGCTACTTACAGACCTGTTACTAAATCTACATATTACTCTGTGAAAAGCTTTATTAAATCTACATACTTGGACTTCAACAAACAAAATTTGATAACACAATCTCAAGGGAAAAAATGGAACTCTCTGCATCATAATCCACAGTTAATTCCCGATTTACCACGAAAATAGTCTGTAGCTGCATTTAGATTGGCAACAGGCCATGATTGTTTGGCCAAACACCTGCATAGAATTGGAATATATCAGCCCCCTAACTGCCCATTGTGCAACTCAAACCAAGAAATGGATTGGGAACACCTCAAAATCTGTGCTTCAGTGACTGACCATGATAATATCTTTGAAAAATATTGGAGTGCAAGAGGTCAAATGACTTTATTGTCAAACGCCTGGCATTAGAAAACAACATCAAACAACAACATTAATATTTCCGTTTATAGTGAATCCTCACTTCGGTTATAGTGAACCTAAAAGTAGAACTTCTCAAGAAAATGTAATTTTAAAATGTCTAAAATGGTAATTTAGGAAACCCTTTCTCCTGAACATGTTCAGAACAAAATCTCAAACCTTCTACTCATTATGCGCATCGAAAGACAAAGAATTTGTTTAGCTTCCTGGACAGCTTGAAACATGTTAAAAAGAATAGTGTACACAGTGAGGGAGAAAGGAAGGATTAGTTCTGGCTTTTTAAAAGAGGTTATTCGAAGAATAGGAAGAGGAAGGGTTTTCTTTTGTAAAAGGGAGTAGAGATGACCAAAGGGTAAATAAAAGAAGGATTACAGTATAATGGTCATCAACCCTCTGTCCCACATCTTTGTAAAAGTGAACCTGGGGAAATTCCAAGGCTGAGTACACAGTAGCATACCTCTAGTGGGAAAAGATGCGAAATTGGTCAGTGCCTGCTACCTACATGGTCAGATTAAATTCAAATTTCGAACTGTGAACATCACAATGTCGAAGCGTAAAGTGTCTAAGTTCGAAGATAAAGCGAATTTATTACTGATATTGAACATGGTCTGTTCCAAGTGGACATTAATGTTGTATGTATAGCAACGTCAATATTATAAAACACACACTTCGGTTTAGTGAACCTCAGATATAGTGAACGAAATATGCTGTCCGCAGAGGTTTACTATAATCAAAATTGACTGTATCTGCGAATATATGAATTCAAAGAATATCTTACTAATGTACAGTAATTTTGTTTAAGTCTTTTAAGCTGAATGAAAAATAGGTACCGTACTACACACCCCAAATTCTGGAAGAACATTAAAAATCCATGAGAAAAATTTTAGTATCTGAAAAGGAATTATTTCTGTACTAAACCAGATTGAACTGAGAACAAAATCCTCTTTTCAAGTAAGAATATCTAGCTTTCGAATTAAGCCATTTTCAGATAGAGAAATTTGTCAAACATTCTTCTCTGTGTGCAACATTTCGAATGTCAAAAATTCTGAAGTATACAATAACCTTTCTTGATCTAATTGCGTACCAATAAGAAAAATTAATAGAAAATTTTAATTTCAGTCTTCATATCAGTTCATTCACTGGCAAGTTCCAGCGCTCAGTTTGTATTTGTAATATATCTCAACACTGGATTTAAAGAATTCCCAACAGTAACCTAAAGCAAGTCAAATGCAGGTTATTGGATTTTTTAAAGCATTGAAATGAATAAGATTTTCTTAAAAAATTCATTTGCAATATTAAGACGTGTGTATGCACTATTTATTGTTCATTCCAACTGTTAGGATAAGATAAACCATTATATTTAATGCAGCGACACGAGAGTTTTGTAATTATTTCACATCTTAAACATTTAAACGAGACTTTAATAAAGCAAACGAGGTAAGGAATATTCTAAATTAAGACTCCTTCGAATAGCAATTGAAAGTTTCTTTCCATTTGAAACTTTTGTTCAAACTACTGCAATGAAAGAAATTTGTAACCTGCTTTATACAAGATATTTCTTGTTAGGAAGTAAATGGAAATTTAGTCAACATACTTAAGTAATGATTTGTATACTTTCCGCATGCTTTGAAAATGTATAAAAAAATTAAGTGGAAAATTTAATCATGAAATGTTTACAATTATTGGCCACACTACGTTAAGACTCAATATGAGATTCAACACTTCTAGAAGATTTCAAAATCAGTCTTGTTCAAATTCCTGTCGCCAACTATGAGTATTACCAAGTTATTTTTTTTTAACTTCTTAAACAGCAAAAGTCAAGGTTGTATAATATTAAACTCCACTCTTACTTCTCAACTAACATTACTCAACTGAAAGAAAATTTTATTTACATTTATTGATATTATGATCATGTGGCTAAACAATAAGTTTCTCATTCCTGTTATCCTTTAATTTCTAGTAATTAGACCGAGTTTGATAGTAACATTTTCGGCAGTCTCATTTAGTGCTGAATGAAGAGATTTTGAGACTGGTTGATGGGTTTGTTTTCACGTAATCATGGTAAACTATTTCGGAATTATTTTGATTCAGTAGAATTTAGTCATTTTCTAAATGGAGGCACATTTAATACAGAATTATTAGTATGAAAATTATGACCAGCATGATTAGCAGGATTGATTCTAATACAAGACCTATCAATCGAAACAGACACTATCACATAAAATCCCATGTAAAGAATTACCACCCTTACAAATCCATATCCTCTACCAAGTTTGAAGATGCAAACCTCTGTTAATAGCGAGAATGGTAACTACATAATGGACATCTCCGCATAATGGATGCAGCCCAATTCTTTGTGTTAAAATTAAAAAAATATAATCCCCACATAATAGACATCTCATTTTAAACAAAGATCGTTTTAATAATATCAAAAATCTTAAGATTGGACGCACTGCTTCTGTTTAAATTCAAGTTTTTAAACAACAATGCATGGTACCAGTGAATGAGGCAAGGCTAGTGTTAATAATAGCAATTAGGTGTTGTCTTATTGTCGCTGTATTCATTGTTACAAGTTACCTGCAACTATTGTGTCTTAAGTGTGACGCAATCAATATAGAAATTAGTCATGGCCCATATATTGTTACGTATTCTATCGAATATTTCAGCACTCGAGCTGGGGCACCTTTAATACGCGGTTTTTTTTCTCCACTAAAATTTTTCCCTCGCATAAAGGACGTACTATATTCTTTTTTTTTTTTTTTTTGTTATAAAATCTAAAAAAAAAAAAAAAAAAGTTCGTCTATTATGTGGGTAAATACGGTATTATCAAGATTTGTGATTTAGAAAGTTGTTCACGATTTGTAGGATATGATGAGGTATTTAAAGTGTACATTTTTATTACCTTATTTTAAGATTAATTTCAATGAACTCTTCTAATCCTATATTTTGCATAATCTTTCAAAGAGAAACTGCTACTTTCCAAGAAATTTTAAGTTTTCTCCAATTTCAGTAATTAGAGGTAAAGAGCAAAAAAACAGACTACCACAAATCATGCTAGAATTTCTATTCATTTTATAACTGTTCTATTTTCAATATAATCTGGAGCTGTACACTTTTATAATAAAAAATAACAGTGATACTATTAAAATAGTCCTGAAAAACTTACCTTCGTTACTAAGCACTTAGCAGCTTCTTCTATGTTAATGTTTTCTTTTGCAGAAGTTTCAAACCAGGCAGTAAAGCCCCTTTCTCTGCAATACTCTTCCATTTTGGCAGAATTATTTACTAGACCTTCTTTCTGCTGGTCACACTGTAAGAAATATCGCACTCACATTTGTATACAAGATCAAACAATACTAAGTATTACAGTAACATATATAGAGAGTTTCAGCAATAAGTACCAGTTTATTCGTCGATGGTTGAGCAACTGCCAGGCGGCCAGCTCCCTCTCTCTCTGCGTTCAATACCTCGTGTAATGTTTCAACGACTAATCAGATTGGAATATGATTAATGACATGAGCACATGACTAATGAGGCCTAATTATAAATTCAATGAAAGTATAACATCAGTCTATTCTTATCATTTGTTTATTACATTATTACTTGAATAAATTTGTGAGAAAATTGTGAATTTCATTGAAAATCATGACTTTCTTTTGTGCATATTTTCTCAATTTTTAGAGAATATATTCAAAGTTTTTACTGCATAAATGCACGCATATAATATTCACTAGTTTTAGTGCATATAAATCCGCCCTCTGGTCATGAGGGTGAGTACAAAATTACGTAATTAATATAACATAATTAATATTAAATACAAAATATTATGGTTAGTAAGTATGCATATGAGTTTTAATTCAGTGAAACATCGCAAGTTTAAGGGCTCGGATGTCAGCAGTCCCTCGAAGCACAGTGCCACCCAGTGGTCGAAGAATAAATCAGTACTTATTGCTGTAATGTCCGTAGTAAGGTAATTTTTCTCTGCATTAATAGATCAGTAAGTTCCATGAAATTCCAGAACTTTTTTTTCACGAAATAATAATATAAGTATCTTGTAAGCAATTTTACCGAGAAATATTAACAGAATAGTTCAATTAGAATGATAAGTAAAATTAACTTAAGACTTGGGTAGAACATTAGCATTTGCTGAACCTACTTTATTTGCTAGAAGCACACATGGAATTGTCGTGCCATCTGGAAGCTGCACCTTCGTGTCCAAATCCTGCTTCCATTTAACAACTGCATCAAATGTTGCTGCTCTCGTTACATCAAAAACAATGAATGCTCCTACTGCCTCCTTGTAATATACGCGGGTCATATTCCCAAAACGCTCTTGACCTGTAATTCATTAAATATTGTCACATTGAAAATACACACTGCACTTTTCGATTGTGTTGCAAAAACATTGTTATGTAGTCAACTGCCCGAAGACAGGTTTGAACCTCATAAGTAGAGAACAGATTTCTAGGTGCTAAAAAAGAGATTTAGAACTTTATAAAATCCAATAGGAGTTTATATAATAATTAACCATTTTAATTTTAGTAAATATTCCAAAGAACTGGTGCTGACAATGAGTGCTACTGAACTGAAGACTCAAATTGTATCAGTGAGAGACTTACACCTGATTGGTTAATTTCATTTCACATAACAGGGGTTCATTGACATGGAAACTAATTTGTAAGCTATAGCCTAACATGAACAACTTACCACTCCTTTTATGTTAGATGTGCTTTTCCAAACGAAATTCAGTTCCAAGAAATTAGCTAAAATCTTGTACTCTCTCCTTGTAAGATCAAGATGGAACGAACTTGCCAAACCAGTGTTTGTAAGATGATCATTTTAGTACCAGCATTTTTATTTTAAATGTATGCAAAATGCTTATAAAAAAAAAAAGGCGCTTTTCTGGCACAAGCCAAGATTTTGGCATTTATAGGGCTTTATAGTTAATTTAGGCATTTTTGGTCCCATAGAATTTTAGTAGGGGATACTGTACATGAAATGTAGAGATATATGAATAACATACGTCTAGGACATAGTAAACAAAATAGATACAAAACTAGAAATCCGTTCCCTACTCATAAGCGATACCAATAAGGCATCACTCATAATTGCAACTAAGCCAGAAGATAATGGGGTAAGGTGGCCAACTGGCCAGTTCCTTCCCCCCCCCCCCTCGCAAAAATTTTACAAAATTTGAATGCCTTATGTTCGTTCTCATTTTATATTTCCTTATTAGTTTATACTCAGCTAATACAAATATTTGACAATTGTGCTTTTTATGAATACGTACACTTAAATCCAGATATTTATGAAGTAGTACATACTATGAACTGTACACAGGAGCTAAGTAATGTGAAATACTTTTTTTTCAAAAGACATAAGATGCTCTTAATGTGATTCACGAAACCCACAATGCAGCAAGTCCAAATAATTGTTCATTACGTGATAAATAGGTTTATAATTATGCAAGTCCAGGGACCAATTCCACCCTTAAACTTTCCACTTCACGGTTTCCACTTTTCATTGCAATTTCTGTTCTACCATCCCTTTTCAAAACTGGCTTGCAAAGTGAAAAGAAAAAGTATAGAAAACTTTCCAAATACATTATTACTTTTGTTCACCATTGCAATAGTTTGGGAAAGTGCAAAGGAATGGGCTTTTTTGCAAAGAACAGTCTCTCTGTGCCAGAAATATTAAATTCATTACTTATATATTCAGTATATTTTTGCTTTGGATTAAAAATAACAGAAGAAATATGACAAGAAAGAACATTCGACTAAAAACTAGACACCAGCATTACTAATATACACTTAAATTTTTTGTTACATATTCAGCATGTGGATACATAGTCCTATTTCAAGCATGAATCTAATAATCTTGTGCAAACAGACAAGACATTATCGAGTTTCGTTGTTTTATTGAATGTCCTCTTTTTCCATGAACTATGTACTGTACCTACAGCAAATTATTACTTCGCTAATTCAACAACAATTGCATTACTTGCGAAATGTTTATCTCTCTACTTAAAATCTTACTTTATACATCCAAAATTTTCATAGGTACGAAAAATTATTGTACACGACTTACAACTTCAAAACTTGGACTGTGTTATCAATTCATAAACATTTTACCAATTAACACTAAGAAATTGCTTAGAAATTTTCTATTTTAGTAAATTTGGAGGTGGGTTCCCCTCCCACCTTCTTTTAGTGACATCAGAAATCTAGACTGTAGCTTTTAGCATCACCTAAACCAACATATCCAGAACATTTGTTTAACGTTTAAATGCAGATTAAAACTAATATTCATAAATTCATCTTTTGAAATTTTGAGTACAACTTGCGTATCAGGCAATGACTTTTTCAAGTTTTAAACTTTTCTGTAGTACTTTAATTTATTAATGTAACTACAACTTTAAACACCCATATTGCATTTGAATTTCTAATAGATAATGGAAAGCTGAGCATTTGGATTATTTAAACAGACAGACATTTTCTTCAGTCTTTTTTTTTTTTTTTTTCATATTATCAAAGTAGTATCAGCATACTAAAATTATACATTTGCAATATGTTGTTAGTAAAGCAATTGTTGAAATATTACAAATACTACGTTCTAGTAACAATTTCCATCACATACCTGCAATATCCCACAGCTGCAGTCTTATTATTGTATTTGAATCCCAGTTAAGGACTTTGAGTGCGAAGTCAACTCCAATTGTAGCACGATAATGTTGAGAGAAGAATTGGTGAACATAACGCTTGATAATTGAAGTCTTTCCTGTGCCTAGTTCACCTATCACCAAAATCTTGTAAAGATGCTCACGCTTTTCACCAACTTGCTGTGCCTGTTCATGAAAAAAAGATCTCTTATCAGACACTGCAAGAATACATGAGAACTTTAGAACCTAGACGAGATTTGAATTTTTTGTGGATTGCCATTTAAAACTGCAACTATTCACAGTGTTACCGTAAACTACATTTTCTACATTGTTTGAAAGTACCGGTACTGCAATATTCACTGTAGTAAAGTGACATACTTAATAGTGTGTTCTGTGTAGGAGACAATTGATATTAGAGGAGAAAAATTTGCTCTCGCACCAGAGATCGAACCCAGGTCCTTGGTTCTACGTACCAAGCACTCCAACCATCGAGCTACACCGAAGTTCAATCCACAGCAGCGGATCGAATCCCCAGGTAGAGCGCTTGGCATGTAGAGCCACGTACCAGGGCTCGATCCCTGGCACCAGAGCGAATTTTTTTTTCTCCTCTAATATCAATTGTCACCATAACAGATGTATTCTGTAGGACCAAAAATTAATCTTTGTATAGACTGTGTAAGAGAGTTCAGTTTTGAAAACTTTCTGGGGAAAACTAGAATCATCATGTGGAATGTGCTTAACTACTCTACATCTCTGAATTCAATTTTGGAACAATAGTATGTCTCCAGACTTATTTTCACAATCTCTTACAACTTCCAAGGAAAATATACATTAAACATTGAATTTCGCACGCAGGCATGGAATTTATTAGTTCAATCATAGTAGACATAAGATTAATATTAATAATTTTTAAATCACTGTTCACAATACTAAATTAAATGGATATTAATTTAATAACATCACTTCGTGGAAACACTACGATCATGCTACTCTTACACTTCTTCCAAACTATCACCAACTGTTGTTAGACTTACTTCCATCTACAGTATTTCCACCTCGTACAAAGCTTTTGCAAATACAGATTAAATCACACAATTCACAATGCTAATATTAAATTCAATGGATATTGATTTAATAACAATGAGAGCACTAGACCATGAGATGATTCTCCCAAACTATCATCAACCATGTTTAGTCTTACTTCACCACCTAATACTTCTAATGCCTCATCCAGTTAAACTAGCTTTCATTCAGCATATACCAGTACTGTATTTAGAATACAACTTACACTTGAAACAAATCTCAGAGGAAATACAATTTAATTTGCCAGTAACCTTACGAACAAAATATTATATTGCAATACATGTTGCATTGAGATGTTATCAGTTTTGAGGTTTCAACAGTACCAATTCTCTCTATATAAAGACATTATAATCAGAGGTAAATTGTAGAAGTCAAATTCTGCGCTTACCTCCATCAGTGTTATCAGCTGTTATACTAAACGATCGATCTTTGCAAGGTATGTCAGTGACTAATGTGTTCTTGCGATAAGATCTTTCGTTTTTAGATTACACTATGTAGGCTACATATTTATCGAACCTATAAGGAAATATCTGCAGTTTTGCGAATTTTGTAGTGTTAAGGAATGTTGATTCAATTTTTCAAAAGTTGACATACAAAATTAGTTACACGGTTGTTCGTTAGTATAACTATCATTGATATCTTTGATGAGTGTTCTAAAGGAATTATGCAGTCAACACGAAAGTATTACATGCGGTTAAACATACTCTCGCACATCTGTTTTCGGTCTAGGTTCATATCGCACAAAGGCGATCTTTGATTTTTTTTTAATCAGTAAAAAAAACTGTCTCAAGATTGTAATGGGCAAAAAATTACGAGTATGAAATCTCCAAGTCATGGGAGGAGGGGGGGGGGGGAAGACTATGGGACAGCCAAAGCTGCGATGCATGAACGGAGTCTTGGACGACCTCAGAAGGCTTGGAATTAAAGGATGGTGGATGGTTGCCAAAAATAGGGAAGCCTGGAAGAAATTTCTGAGGGAAACCGAGGCTCAAATTGGGATGTAGAGGCGTAGAGCTGATTATGAGAGAACAGAGTCAATTCACTCGAGGCGAGATAGAGCCTACGGCTTTAACTGTAGATTTCTTAGACATCAATTTTTTAATCTGACGAAAAAACTTACAAATTCTACGAATGATAAATTAAATGTTCCAAGAACAAAAATTAACAATAGAAATTGTTCACATAGGCTATGAAGTGGTTTGAATTTAAAAAAATTACGCATTAGGAGTCTCAATGTACTGCATTCATATACTAGGCCTACTACCCGCACACTGATCATTACACGCAAGCCTACCTACCTATTAAGTTAAAAATGCAAATGTATTCTCAGCATTTACGCGTTCATCATAATATGTCGTAGCTACTAGTATTTAGCAGCGGATGATTCGAGTAGTAAGAAACTCGTTTATTCTTGTGACGGTATGTTCTTACTGCATAGGCCTACTGTTATCAGCTTTTCAATGTCCTATTTCTATAGATCGCAGTGAAGAGTAAGAATAACCAATATTCTATTTAAATATTGGAGCTTATGTAAAGAAAGTGTAGACTTTTAGACAGCAAATTAAATCTTATGAGAAGCGAAAGGCAAATTGAGGCCAACACGATCAAGGACTGAGGCTCAGGATATGAAACTGCGAAACTGTTAACGTGTTGCTAAGATTTCACAACTTTAAAGAAGATCAAAACGAGCTTTTTCAATTGAAGTACTTTGAAGTTCCATAATTTCAAGATTAATAATCATTTCTTATAGTATGCAATACAAGTGAAAATATCTTACAATGTCAAGATCCGAGATCTCATTGTGGTTCAGTTGTGATCAACATTTTGGTCATATTCAATCTTATACCGAAGTATATCTACTTCGAAGTTTCGGAACTACTCGCCGATTCCCAAGCATTGCAATCCGAAATACAGAAAATTCTATTACATAGAGTAGACTAAGTGATTAATTATTGTGCTGTACAAGAGATAATACAAATTCCTGGCCTTGTACTGGGTTAAAAACTGTAAAGAAACGGCAACGTGGCAACCTGACTTCGGCGAACAGCTCGCATACTCTGATTACTCTTACGACCTTGTTATCGGTGATACACCGCATAATATCGGTAATTCGACACACCACGAACTATTAATACACACTTATAAATAAGCAGTTAAAACATATTTATTCTCAATTTGTGTAAGCAGGAGCTGAAACGGTAACTTGTTCCGAAGATGTTTATGGAAAGTTATTTTTCTTTTAACTTTGAAACCATGCTCTTTAATACAGTAATTCATTTTATGTTTTAAGAAAACGTAAATTTAGATTGATTTTTTTTTTTTTTTGCATTTTTGTCAAATCCTCCCCCACCCATTTTTGGGGTCATTAAAAATCATTTTCTCCGATTCTTATTGATTTTTATAGAGTTTTTTAAATTTACATTTTATTTTCCAGCAACATTGGATACAAAAAGGATACAAATCATAGTTGCTGCTTTTTCCACTGCTTAATTATCTTTGTTAAGGAAACTGACCTTCATTCGGTGGTCATTGTAATCCGATAAGCTAAGGATAGATTTGATATCGAGAGTAAGGAATAGAGGGGTGAGAGGGAAGAAAAATAATAAGAATGAATAATTTGAAAAATATACATGTTAATTTTTTATCTCAACTAAAAATGATCCATTATAAAAACTTAATAGAAACATTAATGCTTTACCTAACGTGTGACAATAATAGGCCTATGTTATACATGCATTTATCCAACAAAGTTCACGTTCAAGAAGGAAATAATTAAAAAATCCATAAATGACGTTATGCAGAGTGAACCGTAAATAATGTTATTCATTCTAGTGGACGATTCCTTCAATAAAGAAAAAAAAAAATCAAATACCATTTTACTATGTTGTGAATAGTTTTCCAGAAAAACGTGCATTTTAAAACATATGAATTGTGAGATCGTGCAACGCTGCAATCAGCAGGGAGTGCACATTAAGTTGTGTTGCTCTGAACAACCTCTCACCACTTCATCGAGCTTGTTCTGAATAGGTAAGTGAAAGGTCATTGTCATATACAGTCACTCCAAAAAAAGAGTGAGCACTTAATATTTTCAAAGTATCTATTGGACATATCTGCGCATGCGTTCACCACATGGAAAATAATATTGTGTTAGTTAAAGCCTTTTCATCAGTCCCTAACTTTATTACATTATTCTCGAGAACGAAATGGTTGAATTTAATTGATTGACCTTTAAATTATTATTTATAGCTCATTTTAATCACTTATATTAAGAAATGAACATTTTTTTAATTAAGTATATCCGTCAACGTTTAGTAGTATGATACACGGCAGCTCTACTCTCACATGTGAAAGTTTAGCGTAGCTAGTTAAGGCATAGAGCAACAAATCTGAAGATTGAGAGTTCGATTAAAGTCCGTTACTTTTCTTTTCCATTTCATAGATGACATCTTTGGTTAACGGGTTTAAAGATGTTTCACGAAAAGTTAATCAATCTCAATGCTTACTTCATTACCGTTTATTATGAAAAATGAGCCGATTTATTTTGTGTGTTCCAATGAAATGTTTGAATAGTATTTAAAAACAGTGAATCCAGGGGCGTACGCAAGGGGAGGTTACCGAGTTTGAACCTCCTCCCCTCCAAGCTTGAAAAAAAATGGCATTTAAATTTCAGTATTATTTTATCCATAATCGTTTACCTATCATACACAAATAAGTGTTGACTAAATACATACAGAGTTAGTTAAAAGTCCCGCACCACCTAAATAACTTTTGAAGCATGTGATTCAGAACTTTAAACTCTGTGAGGATAGCCGTATACTAAGAACTCAATGGTATTACCGTTTTCTACTTCCGGTTTGGAAGTAACTCCAACTCTTATTTTAAATGGAATCCCCAATATATTGTTATATTTTCGAATAATGCTCATTAAGAGCTTTTCAAAAAGTACTCACACTCCATACTTTTGTATAAATTTATTCTTTCCAAATAAAAAAAAACTGTAGGTCTAACGATTAATACGAGTAAAACGCTTCTTCCGTTTACTGTGATTTGGCTGTCCTTTGTTTATATCCATTAAAACATATGTTTATTGATACAGAAGCATCTTATTTAAGGGGTTAGGTACAGCTTACAGCAGCAAAATTTTGGAAAATTTCAACATTTTTTCTTCCATTACTGTATCTTGTACAATAATGAAAATTAGTACGTGTAAAATATTGTGCTTCTACTATATGAAAAAAAAATATTTTTTTACGATTAAAAAATTATTATTATTATTATTTTTTTTTTTTTTATTTTTTTTTTCTTTCTTTCCCAAAATTCAGTTCACTGTGCAGTGATGAAGCGTTTCCCACATAACTAAAAACTATCCAACATTCCGTGATGAAATTTTTTGTGTGTATTTATGCATGTCATATCTCTAATAGGATGCAAGATTACTTCTTTACCTTTGATAGATTGTCTGATAAAAAATAAATTCATTAAAAAAATTGTCAGTATTTTCTTCTAACACAAAATTAAATAAATATATATATATATATATATATATATTTATTATTTATTAAGGCATGTAGTTGAAAGAGCATGATATTGTAAATATGAGTTTTAGCAATAAAATAAAAAAGAGAGAACAAGAAAAAGTTAACAAGTTTATGAGTTATGAGGGAAACGCTTCATCACTGCACAGTGAACTTCCACAATTTTCAATTTTGACAAAAAATGTATAATTTTTTTTAAATCTTAAAAAAAAAATTTTCGTATAACAGAAGGACAGTGTTTTACACACACCAATTTTCGTTATTGTACAAGATACAGTAATGGAGGAAAAAAATTTTGAATTCCAAAAATGTTACTGCTATAAGCTATACCTAACCCCTTAAAGGAATTGAATCTGACATTTAGTGCGTTAAATAATCCTATCTAATGTTGAGCGAAAGGGAAAGAATTCTGATTTTAATTATATTTTGGTATGGAGACTAGCAACGACCTCATCGAGAGGCGGCGAATTTATTTAATGATCTGCATCCAGATCACAATCCAATTCCACATACAGTACAACAGTGACGAAGATCGTAAGGAAATTCATTGAAATCGGAAGCGTAAAGGATCTACCAAGATCAGGTCGCTAATCTTATCCACATTTCTCAAAACAACGTGGAATGAGCTAAATTAAAAAAAAAAGTAGGTAGGAGTAATTACTTAAACCTACGTCCGTCTTCAACTGTCATAGGTAGATTCCAATCACAACTATACCGCTAACCGCGTAGCTACTAAGCAGCTCTCCGACTTGTCCTTTCTCTTTCTTTCATATCTGAATAAGAGTCCGGGTTAACGTGTAAAGTTACCTGAAATGCAGAAAACGTGTTCGTGTGAACACAGCGTCGGGATTCTGTCATATGCGCTATCAAGTGTGCCTCAATCTTTTTTTTTTTTTTTTTTTTTTTTTTTTTTTTTTTTTTTCGAGTGACTGTATATTGTTTTAAACTCTTTAAGATACGTTTTTCCTCGGTGCGACTATTGCGATGATCGTTGAGCACTATTTCTTTGTATTTTCTATGGAGCTGTTTTCCTCCGAGCGACTCTAGAAAATACAAAGAAATAGTGCTCAACGATCATCGCAATAGTCGCACCGAGGAAAACGTACCTTAAGAAAAAATGCAGACGATATATTGGTACCGTTTAATTTTTGTTTTTAAAGTGTGTTAGCCAACAGAATGAACAACACTCATTTCACGTTAAACAAAACCTTCGAAAATTTAAAATAAACTCTACAACCTAATTTTAATTGAATTTACAGAGAACACAGACAATAAGATACGCTTATTTCACATTGAATTGAAATTCTAGAGATCGTTAAAAATAATTATGCTTATTTAAGTTATAAAAACAAAATTTTAGAATATTTAAAACTCTACAGGTAAAAATACGAGTAAAAATACTACGTTCTTATTTTGCTTTAATGTAACGAACAAAATTAGAAATATTGTTTTTAAACTGTACTTAACTTTAATTAAATATTACGCAAATATAATTAATGATGCAAAAAACCAAAAGGAGACAGCACAAATACACATTTACTGGTGTGAATTGCTCAATACTTTTTTCACCACCAAGAGTCGCGCCATCAATTGTTTCCAAGACAGTATACAATCAACCTTTAAAAAGCCCACAAAACAGCACATATTTCCAATGTTCTGTTACTACTGAAGTGCGCCTAGGACAGGAAACTGATCAACTTGCTATATTAAACAACGTATAACCTATAAGAGAGTTCCGGTAATTTATAATTTTTAAGTTTATGAAAAATATTCAATAAGTTCTTAACAGTCAAGTCTTATAAAACCTCGAAATAAGGATTCAAAAAATTGAGTCACCTCAGATGTGTAGTTTGACCTCTCAAACTTTCTAGGGCATCATATAAAACTGGAATTGCTACTCTTTTTTATGGAAGATATAAAATATATAGCATGCTCTGGCGTTGGAAGTTATATAACACGGCCAGGTAGCGTAACTTATACGCATCCCCCGTGTAAAGATCAAGTTTGCTTCCCAACTAGTTTTCTTTCTTTTTCATCTTGGGTAAACTCCCGCGTCTTAACGAATACTGTTTCACCGAGGACAAATTAAAATCTCGTTGTGTTGTAAATAAATTCAATGTCATTTAACAGACTTGCAATTAAATGTTTCCTATTAACAAGTGACAAAAATGAGTCTTACAGCCAAGTAATGCTCATGTACATTGCAACTTAGAAAAGTTATTTATTCTGCATGCATTGTTTTCTATTAGTACTGATAATAGATCAATAATAGCATCTAACAGTTTTTAATTAAAATGCTACAAACTTCATGATTATATTTTATATAAAAGAACTAAAATTTTGCTATATGAACACTATGACATCCTATCTAATTAGAATTTTAATATGGATGTTCATACAGATTAATATATGCTTAATATGATTACAAGTAGTCACAAATTGACTAAACTTCGTGTATTAAGAAAAACTTATGTTTCAGGTGCAGACTACTGAAAAATATGTTTATAATAGGTCTAATAAAAATTTAGCAATTACGTTTTCCTATTACTATTAGCGATAATGCACGGATATAATGGAAAGTATGCATTCATTCATTCCTGAGAGAACCGACGTTTCGGTAAGCAAAATATCGGATTATGCACTATAATAGTACGGACAGAAGATAAAGTCATTGGCATGATGTCCATTCTATTAATATTATTGTAATTTCGCATTTGTAGCGCAAATTACAGTCAATTCTTGTGACAACTTGCAATCATATTAAGCACCTTCTGTATGAGCATCCATATTTAAATTACATTTGATGGGGACGTTATTGCGTTCATGTAGCAATATTTTAGTTCTTTCACATAAAATACAATTATGAAGTTTATTTGTAGCGCCTTATATATGGCAATTGCTTTAACGCATCTATTTACCAATACAAAACTAGTATTAAAAACTATCTTTAAAAATTATTCGTGAAAACCTAGATAAGCGTATGTAGAATAATGTAAATTAACATTTGGGAATGTTCATAGGCCTAATAATAAACTATTCATGGTTTGCTATGTAGTGTAACAGAAAAACGACAAAAGAAAACTTTTTAGTTAGTTTAGAAATCTTGGAAATCCGCCTATGCGTATTTGAGTAAGCAATTTCTATGCTTCCGTTCAGTTTATTTTTCCATAAAATACCAATCCTTTCCGGTTAGAAGGAAAACGGTTGATCATGTTTCTCGAAAACTATTCAGTATGCGAATGGATAATTTCGTTTAAATTTAAGATATATATATATATATATATATATATATATATATATATATATATATATATTCCAATCCTCGTGATAAGTCCATATTTGACTTTCAAACTCAGATAATTAGGCTATAAGAAATATATCTTCACGCTTGATTATAAATAAGATCAAAGCGAACATTCAACACAATTTCTAAACACCTTTCTAAACTAATAGTGAATTAGGGGCTGTGAATTCCGAGAGTAATAGTTTTTTTTTTTATTATTGGGTTATTTGATAACGCTGTATCAACATCTAGGTTATTTAGCTTCTGAATGAAATGGTAATAATGCCGGTGAGATGAGTCCGGGGTCCAGCACCGAAAGTTGCTCAGCATTTGCTCGTATTGGGTTGAGGGAAAACCCCGGAAAAAACCTCAACCAGGTAACTTTCCCCGACCGGGATTCGAACACGGGCCACTTGGTTTCGCAGCCAGACGCGCTGACCGTTACCACGGTCTAGTATATATATAGTCGCGAAGCTCAATACGTAGTAAATATACAAACAGATAGTTGCTCAACACTAGGATCGCTAATATCGCCTCATTACAGGCAATGCAAAATAGAACCGTCACAGTCTATTGTTTCTAGCACCCTCAAAACTCAAGCTTCGTGACTGTATATAGTAGACTGTGCCGTTACTCCACAGGTGTGGACTACAGCTTGGTAGGTTATAATAAAAGCAATATGATTTTTGCTATAACTTTTGAATTATCGCTTGAATTTACTGTAACAGATGCCTACTGCAAGATCAGACAAATATGAACCAAATTTATTTTTATATAGTCTAAAATAAATAATCAAAATAGATTCAACACCTTTTCGCCCACGTGATTTTTAGGTCTCAACATTATTTACATATTTCACGTGATTGTATCTTTTCAGTCAACAAGAAGATTTAATTATCTTAACATTGTTTATACCATTAAACAAGGAATGTAGCCTACGTAATAAACAGAAATTTTAATATTTCATATAAATAGGCGAATTTTAATTTTCTATAAAATGTTGCCAAAAAAAACCAAGGTAATTTATGATACAAAGTGAATCGAGAGTCTGGAATCGCCTTATTGTATGTTTGGAAGGTAGGCCTAATGTATGCTAAGTGAATATACACGTTCCCATTTATTGTAATAAAACACCAATGAGTAAACCAACTGCACACACGAGTGTAAGACTCCGCGCGCCTCTTGAAAGCCACCATATTGGATAAAACTTAAATTTCTAATAAAAATGGGTTGTGTGACCACCAACGCTTAGATTTTCACGACAAAATCAATGACAAAATCTGTTTTAAGATATCTCAATTCCTTTAGAAAATATTACACATTAAATTTCCCATAAAACTGTTACCGCATCATTGAAGCTTGTGCCAAAGGCACTCCTACAATGTTTCAATTACCATTTCATACAATTATTTCTTTTTCATTTGGAATTTCAAAGTTTCATCCAATTTTACGGAAACTTTTATATATATACGATATTTTCTATAGCAATTGAGGTATCTTAAAACCGATTTTGCATTTGGTTTTGCGATAATTTTAGAGTGGTCACACTAGTGCTTTTCCATTTCGGTGTTTCTTTACAATTCGTTACCACGTTAAGATACAAATGTATTTACGTATTTGGCATCTAGTCTATCCATATGTACCGTAAACAAAAGTAAAAATGAGTGTCTACACCAATTTCGCACCGAAATAAGGGTAGAAAGTTGCTGTGAAAGTGCGGGTTGGCGATGAAGTGCTGTCAGGCGGGATCGCTCCGTCCAAGTGCAAAGGCTAGGCGGCAGGGAGGACCAACACTTACAGATACATCTCATGTTTGAGAGTTTCCTTACTGATCGCAGACCTAGATCATATATGTAACAGATAGATCATCCCTATGTTAAAATCGGTAGAACTTTGAAGAGAACAACCGCCAGGATCACCACCCGTCCGCCGTAAACGAACACGAGATGGCAGTACAGTCTCTAATGCAATTCAAATGGGAATTATGACGTGACTCCTTATGTAATAACTAGATGGCAGCACAGTAAACCTGACAAAAGTTGTTACCGTCAAAGCCTGTAAGGCCGAACTATCTGAGTATATATGATCTAGGTCACAGAGAAAAGGCGAATTTTCGTAAGGTTCATTCAGTGACAGGTTAGGTTAGTTTAGGCTTTTGGTATGTCTTGCATATACACACAATTGCCAAAGAATGTCACTACCCCACCTAAACCCCTTTTTCCTCCACTATCCTGTAATGTCTTTGGTGAGGAGGGGGTCCTTGCTATCCGCTTTCCTTTGGCAACGTTGTATCCAAGATGGTGGAATGCTACAATTACATGTATAATTGGTTGATTCGATGGTGTTATAGTAAGTGGGAGGTGGGAGCGTCTATATTCAGCGAACATATAGGTATCAGACATAAAATTAATGGTTCCAGACTTTTGATTCGCCTGTATACTAACTTCACCTATTATTCATGGATAAATGCATTCCGGTTAAAACTTTTTGTCCAAACAAACTCTCTAAAAATTGACACACACAAAGATCATCTTGCGTTTAGATAATTCTCTACAAAATAATTCCTATAGGCCTACTCATTCTTCATAAAGTTTTGAAGATGGTTAAGTCTAATTAAATTTATGTAATTTAAGATAATTAAAATTACGTTTCTAGCAGAAAAGCTAGAATGTATTATACATGTAAGAATAACCCGCATAATTTTAATTGTAAACTATTCAAATGTTGAATTATTTTTTTAATTATGCAACAATATATAAAGAGTATATCGCACTCCCAGTAAAATAGTGTCGTAACTCGAAAATGGTGATTTAGAAAGAATTATATTTTCTAGTAAAATACTACTGTAAAATATTTGACCTGGTAATAAATAGGTACAAGAACTTTGATACTTTACTATTTTATTATTAGAATTTCATACATCTAACCACTGAAACAGTGTTGGAAATAATTTACGAAAGTAATATGCGATTTTCGACATACGACAGCATTTTCCTGGGTGTGCTATATATGTATAGGCTACGTTTCTGAAACAGAAAACCTGAATATTACCGAAATTATACAGAAACTGCAAAATGCAACTTGTAATCGAAATACACCGAAAATTTACTATTACAAATAACTGTAGACCAACCTAATCTTTAAATATAAACTGTACAACGTCCCAATTTCTTTGTTTTAAAATGAGTAGACGTTTTAGATCGTTTTTACCTGTCTGATGTTAATGATTTCAGTATTAAGAGACAGCGGTGTTAGTTTCATACAAATATGAAACATGCCCTAGAATATCAAAATTGCAATGATAATGCATGCAAAGTAACATTTTTGTAATCCTCTCTTCTACTTCAAGATATCAAATTGATGCGCTATGAAATAAATGCAACAGCATGACATTAAGAAGATAAAATTGAACGTTTAAATTAGCGTAAACTATCTACGTATCTCAGTGAATTTGAATACAATACGAAAATTAAAGCACCAACTATTAATTCTATTACTAAATTTGCGTAATTTAAAAATGCATTTGGCTTAAATATGATCTTCAGAATTCTACAATCGGAATAAAAGTTACATTTTCCTGAGGTATGGTATTAGCGGTTATCTTTTTGAACTTCGATATTTGAAATCACAAAGACTGCAGAAAGTGAATGAATATTCTTAAACATTATAAGGGAAACACGCTTTGTAATATGCTTAAGCACACATGTCAAAATTTCGCCATACCGACAAAATATTCAGGTAAAATTTCTGTTCAATGCTAAATGAGTTTTCAAATCCGTAGGGAAAGCTCGTTAAAACGTCAACACAACAAAATTATAGTAATACCCAATCTAACTTCTCATCACTGGAATCTACAGTGTCCTTTAGTACACAAATCATATTGTCAAAACAGCAAATACTACGTTCTAACTACAACACAAACACTGTATCACGGTGAACGTGCTATTAACAGCGTCGTCGCTTACCGAGTTTCCTAGGCTCTGTGAAAGACGGGACTTCGCATCGTTAGGTGCCGGCATCGTTTCCGGAGGCTTCTCGACTTTCTGATCCGTCTCAGTTGGGAAGGAAGTTTCAGATTCCAAGCTCAGATTCAAGTCATCCGAATTTCCCGATAACTCCGGTACATGCATAGTGAGAGATTCGATGTCAGATGCTTGTGGTTCGGTCAGTTTGTAGTAATCTTCAGCTTCTTGCCGTTGTTTCAGCAACATCGGAGTTGTAATCGAAAGAATCTGGTCACGTGTTGTCTGCTTTTTGTAGGATTCAACCACATCTGGCCCTTGATTAGCTTCACTAAGTTTCTTCGCAAACCACGCATTAAACTTTGCTGGTTTCTCTAAAAATCCCAGAGGAACTTCTGTTTCCTTCACTGGCGAGATCTCGGCGAAGGGCTGATGTCTGTAGTAATCCCTGAACAGACTCTCGTCATCGCTCTTGGCTCCTGGGGATTGAGAGCCATCAGACTGCAAGTCTATCAGACGAGAATCCTCCGAATCTATCTCATTGTCCTGTGCAGAATCAAAGTCCGTGATTTCTTCGCCGATCCCGCGATTCTTAGACATTTCGCACTCGACTGACTTCTTAGCATCTTGTGGAGATATCGATTCCGGAATGGCCTTGGGCTGTGGCAACAAGTCCTCCGATGACCCTCGAGTATCACATTCGACATTAATCCCCGACATCACTGCGTCACAACTAAGTCTTCCCCTATGCTCGCTACTGCACGTTTCAGATTTGTTTACCTTAATGTCAGCAGGGCTGGAAACCGGCGATTGGTCGACAGGACTTGTGACATCTTCAGTCGATTCACTCGGAACTGTAGAAGTGGGCGTGGAGTAAACCTCGTCGTCTATCATCTGGTTCCGATCTCCGGGCGGGGGGGACGAGACCGGAGAGAAGTAGTCTTCCTCCAAAGCATCTTCTGTTTTAGTCGCATCTGGTGACACTTCTGAAGGAGGAGGAGGAGGAGATTTTGGGTTCTTGGCTTTGTGTTTACCGATACTCAATTTCCGTACAAGAGACGACGCCTTGCTGTCCCAGGTCTGCTTTCCGGAAGAATTTCCTTCCTGTGTCTGTCCTGCTTGTGACGTATCGTTCTTCCCCTTCTTTGGCTTTTTATTCTTCTTATCGTCTTTGACATCAGGACTGGAATCGCTACCTTCAGAATTTTTCTTCTTGCCACCCAATCTGAACGAACCCAATTTAACGCCTCCAGTTCTATTCTTTGTTGTTCCCTTCGGAATAGCACCACCACTCTGCGAGGATGCAACTTCAGACTTCTTGGGAGAAGTGGGGCTCTTTGTTGGTTCTGGCGGAGAAGCACCTGTTGAAGTACCGTGCTCCTCTTTCGTTTCCATATTAATAATGAATCCAAATTAAATAATTATATTATTTTTCAAAATTCCAAGTACTCTATGCACATAGCAATTTTTAACACACTGTAGTAGTCACGAGAGTTATGAGTACGGATATAGACTAAGTACAGCACACCAATACAATCACAAACATGCCTTCCCTGAAATGCACACTAAAGAAAGAGCGCGTAAAGATTCCGACGCCTGTTGTCACCGACTAGATACAAGACACTGGCCCGGTGAGCTTCAAGACGAGACTGGCTCAGGTAACCAACAACACTACCTGCAGCGGTAGAGAGGGGGAGGGTGACCGGGGGAGGGCGTGCTGAAACCATCAAATATACGAAGAGGGGGGTAAAAATATCGGTATAGCTCCTCATGACATAATTTTTATATTGAGATTCACATATGATGTTATTTGTAATACTGCATAAAATTACATTCAAGTTGCATCGAATTTGTAAATACAAGAACACAAGTAGGACGTCACAAACAGTGAAAATTAATTAATTAATATTTCATAACTAAATATAATTAAAAACAACGTTACAAATATTGTACACTCAAGTTTATATATTTGAATAATAACGCTTTGAAACTAAATTTAATATTTCAATTTCGATTTTAATTCAATAAAATGTAAATTACGACAAAAAGAGTTGAATCGAGATCCGTGAAGACATGACGATGTTCGATTATTGTACAAACTAATAATAATAATAATAATAATAATAATAATAATAATAATAATAATATACTGATTTGGAAACAAGTTTAGTCTCAACAATCATCTCAGTTGGGGAAATGACTAATTTATTTAACAAAAACGTAAGGCAAATAAATCTACCAGATATCCTACACCACAAAATCGAGACAGCTGTCATAGTAAACGTGTACATTATAATAAGGAAATCTTTCAATGTAGAACACCTCACTTAAAAATACGTATTCACAAAGAAATTAAATTTCTGAATGTATGAAATAAAACTCAAACAATACATTTCCGGTATTTGTATTAGCCTACATTGTGGGCCTATAAGCTACACGAGTAAAATGTACCATGCATTTGAAACGTACCTGCTGGTTCAAGCCCGTGCAATTGCTATAGGCCTACATCTTGTAAAAGAGAGAACATAATAACAATGATGATGATAATGATGGTGGTAATAATAATAATAATAATAATAATAATAATAATAATAATAATAATAATAATCGGTGTCATAAAAATTGCACAATATACTGTCTCATGCGTTTCGTAACAATCCAATTCATTATCATAGCACCAATGAAATTCCAGTTTGTCGTTTATTTTCTTGAACTATCATCTGCGACCCAAATAATAAGAGAGACTTTCATTTTCTGTTGTACACAAAATCAATACTTTCAATTACAAAAGTAGGATACTAGACTTCAAGTAATTTGCATGGTTTGAATGATGTACGCATTAATTCTGCACAGATTGTAATCCTTGTAATATGACTGCTTTCACGAAGTAGGCTATTTAAAAAGGCATTATTAGTTCAAAATGAGATTATATAAATATTATTTGTGACGCAGCTACAGTACTTACCACGAAAGTCAATCGGCCGCGAGTACAAAAATTGTCTTTATAACTGACTATGAAAAACGACCCGAACGTACAGTCTTGCATGGTTTTTAAATTAATTATTATGAAGAGAAAATCATTTTGATGACATTTCTTTGACTTCTAAGCGAAAGTAAAACTTCTACAGAAAACAAGAGTCCTTTTCTTTCTTCTTTGCTCTATTTCCGTAACGGCTACCTTTACATTGACGAAGTATGACAATTTATCGATGGCTAAGAATTGATATCTCGTATCTGTGGATTTGCAGGTGAATAAGTAAAATGTTTTAAAAATAAATTTTTCTCAAAATAAACAACCTTGCTGTATGTGTTTCTGTTTGACAAGATCTTCTACTCGAGGACAGAATATTAGTTAACTGTCCAATTTTGTAAACATAATAACAATAACGTATTTAATAATAATAATAATAATAATAATAATAATAATAATAATAATAATAATCCGTGGCGCTACAGCCCATAAAGGGGTCAGACCGACCAGCCGGTTGCTGGCCTCACGTCCACATGTCGAAGCAAAGGTGGACGATCATCCAACCAGAATGGAGGTATCGTGTGATTAGCACGATGATCTCTCCAGCCGTTATAGTTAGCTTTTGCAACTGGATTTCGCTACCTATCGTAGCTCCCCAAGTGCGTCATGATGCTGCGTGGACACCGATCCCAAACACTGGCCGAAATTTCATGAGAAAACTTCTTCCCCCATGAGGACTCGAACCAGCACGCATTCCGTAACGCGAGTCCTAGGCGGATGCCTTAGACCACGACGCCACGGCGCGCGACAAATAATAATGTAGTTAAACTAAATTACCTTTTTGTAGATACGGGCTATCACTTCTTAGCCATCGGTATGCTTTATATTTTATTAAAATAAAAGAAAAGAAATTGGTAGGAATATATAAATTTAAGCAAAATTACAAACTAATTACAACATTGCGTTAGTTGTTTTTTTTTTTTTTTTTTAAGATTTATTTTAGGTCGCATAACTGCTGGGTCTTTGTTTTCTTTAAGGTACAGTCCGTCGTGGTTTAAGAAAGTGTGAGAGTTGTTTTAATTTAAGGGTTAATTATTAAACATTTATTTGTCTTTTGTTCACAGTTATTAGCATGATGAATTTCAGATGTTTATAAGAGTCGGTTTTCTACTTGAAAAGTTAACATTTTCTTGATTAGTTCATCTTCCTTCTTCATTACACCACAGTCTAGTATATACAGCCACGAAGCTTTAGTTGTTGAGGGTACTAGGAACAATAGACTGTGCCGGTACTATTTCGCATTGTCTGTAATGAGGCGATAGTAGCGATCCTAGTGGTTAGCAACTGTCTATGGATGCATATTCCTTCCGTATTGAGCTTCGTGACTGTATATACTAGCCTGTGATTACACGTCCTTGTCCACTTTAATCTGGTCAGATTTAACATATATGCTTAATAACAACAATAATATTTTCTTATACAATGTGTAGGCCTATAGTTTCTTTATCATATCTTTTCCTCCACACACCTTTGCTCACAAACTTGACCACTACAGGTTATAGAGTTGGCTTTCCAAGCTGTTATCCCGTGGACATTATTCCGTGGACATTTTGACGTATGTACATTATAATTCTGGACTTGTCCCGATGAATCAAAGTGGAATTTGTAGCGGACAAAGACGGTGTTTGGTGATAAGTTTTCGCGGGATACTCCCGTTTTCCCACCGGAATTCAACAATTCCTCTACTAATAATAATAATCATGTTTCTCTACTAATAATAATCATCATGTGATACTATGTACTTCGTCTCCTGTGGTGGAAAAGGACGGCAAAAGGAATTACAGCTTCGGCACGTCACACCAGATGGGGACCGCTTGGGTGAATAACGCAGTCAAGTACCCGACATTGAAAAAAATATATAATATATCGAGACATATTTTCCTTTCATAGCATTGCAGATCTTGTTTATTTAACTTAGTCTTCACTTCGGTAGGCTACTGACAATCCATCGGGATTCGATGGATTTGTAGCTTATATCCTACTACTTGCACTTATCATATTAATGTATAGATGGTACAGAACTCTGGGGTACTAATCTAAACGAAGGAGAAAACATCATTCTGATTAAATGTATTTCTTGAGGTCTGCAGCTATAGAAACATTTCGTCATCAAGAGAGGAATTAGAACTTGCGATATTTAATATGACTGAAGGTAGACTCAGGGAAATTTTAAGCGTTAGGAGGGGAGTAAGTACTGAAATGTAAATAGACAAAATAAGTGTTGGAGCGATCGTTGGAAAGATGTGAAATATTTCAAGGTAGGAGGATAGATAGTCAATGAAGGGTATGTATTATAAGAAACGTCCCGCGCCGTGGCGTCGTGGTCTAAGGCATCCTGCCTGGAACTCGCGTTACGGAATGCGCGCTGGTTCGAGTCCTCATGGGGGAAGAAATTTTCTCATGAAATTTCGGCCAGTGTATGGGACCGGTGCCCACCCAGCATCGTGATGCACATGGGGAGCTACGATAGGTAGCGAAATCCGGTTACGTAAACCAGCTATAACGGCTGGGGGGGGTTTCATCGTGCTAACCACACGATACCTCCATTCTGGTTGGATGATCGTCCACTTCAGCTTCAGCATGTGACCGTGAGGCCAACAGCCGGCTGGTCGGTCTTGGCCCTTTGTGGGGTGTAGCGACACGGATTATTATTATTTTTATTATTATTATTATTATTATTATTATTATTATTATTATTATTATTATTATTATAAGAAACAAACAATAATAGTGACTAACAAAAAGTAATCGGTGGGTGAAGTGAAAAAATGAATAAGTGAATTAGTGACTAGTGAAATAATAGACGATAAGGAGGTGGCAGGGGAAATTGGTAGCGATTGTAATTTGAGATGGAAGTGATGGTTGCTAATATAGGTAGTGTTTGTAAAGGATCGTGTGCAATCAGGGAAATTTTAAGTGATAGGAGGGTACTTAAATGTAAATAGACAAAAAAAGTGTTGAGGTGATCATTAGAAAGATGTGAAAGATTTCAAGGTAGATAGTCAGTAGAAAGAATGTATTACACAGTAGTAGTAGCCTATTAGTAGTAAAGGAAAAATAAGCAGATAACACACGTCGATGAAAGTTGTAATTTAAATTGTAATTAGCCCAAGTACAGAGATATGGTGGCGAACCATAACCGAATAAGAGCTGTAGAAATAAATATCATATCGTATCGTATCGTATTGTGTATCATATATCATATCATATCATATCATATCATATCATATCATATCATATCATATCATATCATATCATATCATATCATATCATATCATATCATAATATCATGTCATGCCATACATATCATATCATATCATATCATATATCATATCATATCATATCATATCATATGACTGAAAAAGAATATACGAGCAGAATTAAATTTTTGAAATATTTAAATATAATGTAAAATGGCCGGCACACTGTTAGAAAAGCGGATAGCGCATTGACTTTCCACGCCGAAGATCCAGGTCCAAATCTGGCGAACTCAAATTGAATTTGTGATTGAAAAAAAAAACGGTGCCGTATACTTTCTCGAGATACTTCCGTTATTATTGTAATTATTCTGCAAGTTCTCAGTGAACTTATAGTCATCATCCTATAAGAAGAAGTCCGAATTTGCACACAATTATTGTGACAATATGCGGCACTTAAAAATGTCAACGTAAGTGGAGGACTAAATAAAATAATATTATGCAAAAAAAGTGCGAACGATTTATAGAAGCATTTCAATATAGGCCTACATATTTTATAGCCTATGTAAGATTTTAAGTCGGTCGGGTTTAGAGTCCTAGCCGAGATTGTTTACCTCTACAAATTATGCAGATCTCGGCGACACTAATCCTCAGTGTTCTAATAGTCATCTGTTCCTTAACTTGTAACATACTATTAGCAAACAGGTGGTGCGCAGACGCTGTAACATGTGATGTCACATGACGTAGGGGATCAAATGATGAAGTTGATGCATTAATCAACCTCACGGGACATGACAGAAGAGTTTCTGCAACACTTGCTCACGGTAACGTGATCATTATTTGAGGAAAGTTTCAAACAGCATCGTAACCTTGAAAGGGTCGCCTTGAGTTGAAACGTTCAAATATATATATATATATATATATATATATATATATATATATATATATATATAACTACCTATATGTAAAACTATCTAGCAATGCATTTCAGTATCTTTGTGTTGCCTCAAATATAGCAGCCAGATTGGAAATAGGGATGGAGGGTAGTAGGGGAACAATATTAGTTAGAAAAATTAAATTTTTGGGTTAGGCTAATTGTAGAGAAAGGAGAAAACGATATCTTGAAATGATGTTTAAGATTCCTACAAACGATGAAAACTAAGTCTAATTATATAAAAGAATTAGAAAATAATGTAAGCAGTTCAGGACTAAATTGGTTATGGTAAGAAACTGGTTCAATTAATTAATATAAATTTGATAGGTAAAATTATAATGGAGAGGATTAACAAGATAGTGAGACAGGAAATGTTTAGTAATTTAAATGGTTTAAAATCATAAATACAAAGAGAGATGCGAGGTCTGTGCACTTCGCAGCTATAGAAACCACTCACTATCTCTCGTATTGTCCAGATTTGTGCGAGGCGGGCCTCGCACCTCATCTCGCATGCGTCGGTTCAGAGAAACCAAAGTTTTAATTGGAAACTAATGTGTGATATGTAAGTTGATGGTGGCGGTGGTGACGAAGATGATGGGGATAACGATTAGACCTGTATTGCTTAAGAGGATTAGAAATATAGACTCCGTGAAGGAGTTTATATAGAAGCATCTCTTTCCAAGGTGTTCATCTCTCTGTCATATTTTGCCATTTTTTTCGACCTACATACTTAATGTAGGCCAATTACAGAACTCCTATAATATGGATTGCTATGAAGCCTAGTCTCCACTAACAACAACATATGAAATCATACTGATAACGGGCAAATCATCCAAACCTGTATGGGATTTTAATCACAAGTGTGGTTTCTACACATCGCCAAAACTACGTTGTGTATGTATACCACTGCCGATTAAAAAAGTTACAGACACTATTTGGAAATTACATGTGGTTTTCGATAGTTTTTTCTCTTGTATGGAAGAGGCACCCGAAGGCTTACACTGCAGCCCGAGGCTTATTGCGCTTACTACTCCCATTCTGTAAATAATTGGGTAGCCAAACGTCCGCGCTCTTGTACAAGTTCAGCATACCACACCGTGAACTTAACCCATGCTACGGTATAGATGACGATGATTTGTGAGTTAATGATGGCGAAATCAGTCTGAGGTCCAACGCCGAAAGTTACGCAGCAATTCTACTTCAATTGGTTGAGGGACAACCCCGAAAAAAAGAACCAGGTACCTTGTCCCAACCAAGATTTGAACTAGGGTCCGCTAGTTTCATAGTCAGACGCGCTAACCGGACGTCTTCAATAGTTACCATACTCGTCAGTATATCCGATATTTTCAGGTTCAAATCCGATCGAAAGACACCTTGGTTTTAAGTATTATTGGGTCGGTAGAATCGCAGTAGCATAAATGTTACTGTTTTAAGAGTGTACAGTATTTCTACGCTTAAAAATATTTCAGATCGTTTACATAACTTTCCAAATAACTTATCTACGATGCAACGAAACTTCGGCCTCTAGAATGAAATGCAAGAAAACCAAGAGAATACATGACGATGTCTATATAGAAGTTCATTATGCTTTCATATACGTGCACTAGAAAAAGTCAGCTAATCACAAAATGAATAAATGTAAATTTGCGTACAAAATAAAGAATGACTGAAATAACGTCTTCAAAATATCTGTTTGATCCTGTTTGATCCGGTCACAGCACCACAACACCCATTTTCAGTCTTCTATATATCATGTCTTAAGTTCGAAAAATAAATTTTCTGTGGAAGATAAAGGTCTCGTGTCTAAGCACCGTACGATGAAAAGGAGAATATAAATCAATGTGCTGGACCTCCTATAAAATGGCCTTCTCTGTCTCATCAAAATGAGACTAGAGCTGCTTTTTATTTTTTTCTTTTTCTGCTTTTGTTGCTAACGTTTCTGTGCAAGAAATTCAAGTGTTAGATTGTAGAATAATAATAGTAATGTGTGGCTCCTCTAGATACCCCAACTTAACGTCGTCGTGTGGCTCTCGTCTCTGTGTGAATTAAAAAAAAACAAAGAGTACACAGTAAATCAAATCCTAGCACTCTAAAACCAGCGAGAAAAAAATTCCATGGAAACACTAGGCCTACATAAATTTCCCGAAGGTAAATGCAACGAGTGATAGGTGAATTCTCAAAGGTGTAAAGAATGCTACTAAACAAAAGCGAGCAGTTTGAACATTCTCTTGATTTATTTTGGTACGTAAATAACTTTTTAATAGTTTGTCTTTAAGGGGTTAGGTACAGCTTACAGAAGTAAAATTTTGGAAATATTCAATATTTCTTTCCTCCATTACTGTATCTTGTACAATAATGAAAATTAGTATGTGTAAAACACTGTTCTTCTGCTATATGAAAAAAAAAAAAAAAACATTTTTACGATAAAAAAATATTTACTTTTTTTTTTTTAAATCAGTTCACTGTGCAGTGATGAAGCGTTTCCCACATAACTAAAAAACTATCCAACATTCTGTGATGAAATTTCTTGTGTATATTAATCCATGTCATATTTACAATATGATGCAAGATCACTTCTCTATCTTTTATAGATTCTCTGATAAAATATAAATTCATTTTACAAAATGGTCAAATATCAGTATTTTCTTCTAACACAAAATAAAAAAAAAAATATTTATTAAGGAATGTAGTTGAAAGAGCATGATATTGTAAACATGAGTTCTAGCAATAAAATAAAAGAGAGATAACATGAAAAAGTTAACAAGTTTATGAGTTATGAGGGAAATGCTTCAACACTGCACAGTGAACATCATATTTTGAATTTTGAAAAAAAATATATATATATTTTTTTTTTAATCGTAAACATATTTTTTTCATATAGCAGAAGGACAGTGTTTTACACATACCAATTTTCATTATTGTACAAGATATAATAATGGAAGAAAAAAATGTTGAATATTTCCAAAACATTTATTGCTGTAAGCTGTACCTAACCCCTTAATAAATAAATATGTAACCTCTTTGCTGTTTCATGTGCATTAGAGACAATGGACCAACTATGTAGTCGGTGAATGGAAGCATGCTCGTCGACAAGGCGAAATTTTGTTGGCGGAAAACTATGCACTGTTTTAGGTCAAGTATTAGAAAATCGATTCGCGGACCACTGCTTTATAAACACTCGAGTTGAATTTATACACGCGGCACTACTAGAACTCTGCACAAATTGCTAAACAGATCACACAATACCAACAGTGAGATAACAGGTAATTTACAACTATTTACATTAGCAGCACAGAAAATTTATATTCAGGCTACACCAGGACAGATTAAAATTTAATTTAAAACTTTGTGGATGAAAATGTGAGTCGCAAGTAAATCAAAGCTTAAAATTCAAACACCGCCTTTTATTTCAATTATCTCTCTGAAATAAGCGCAACAGCACTTCGTGCTTTTCTTTTTTTATTCGTCCTCTTTTACATAGAGTGACGAGGTTTCATATTTCATGTGACGCACAAACATCAGCGTCATTAGACGGACACGAGGTGGAACTTCCGCAAAGGGATATATTTAAAAAGGGCGGGGGGGGGGCATATGCCTCTTAACAAAAATGCGAAATTAAGGATAAATTTAATTTTAATGTACCCATTAACATATATATTATTCATTACCTTGTTTATTTTCAATATATTTCGAGAATTCTGTATACTTCGTAATTTTTTATTCTGAACCTATGTGAAAATATTTACAATAGGCTATACACATGTACTTCCGTTATTCGTTATTCTTTCCTTCTTTTAATTTTCGTACTATCTTACAGGACTTTCTTTTCTCTTTGACCGGAGAGGCCCGAAAGCTAGCACCGCAGCCTTATTATTATTATTATTATTATTATTATTATTATTATTATTATTATTATTATTATTATTATTATTTTGCATTACCACTCCTTCAATTATGAATGATTGTTGAAGTCCGAACGGCCGCTTTCTTTGTAGATATCGTGACTCAGGTATGTGGTGTCATCTGTCGATTCAGCAATATAGATATAAGGTTGCCTTTTCATCCCTCCCCTAAAGCATAAGCCTACTACGCCTTCTCAGTTTGACGTCACCTGCATGTACGCCAGTCGCAATACCACATCACGTCGATACCGTTTTTATTAATTCTATTATTGATGCTAATGAAATGAATACTGAAATGGACAGTGAAGGTCGAATAATGGAGGAAAACGGGAGAACCTGAGAAAAGCCTTCAGGAACTTTGCCTTTGTGCACTACAAATGCGATTCCGCCACCATCGGGATTCGAATCCGGAGTTCGCCCTCCCCCTTCACGATAATAATAATAATAATAATAATAATAATAATAATAATAATGATAATAATAATAATAAATCACAAAACACAACATAAGATTCCTACATAGTTGGATTCTGTAAGTTGGATACATCATACACAAATCTTGTTTTTCTGAGTATGAGTTTTTTTATCTTTGAATCCTGTTATATGAACGGAAAGATCCAACGTTTTGAAGCTTCGTATCGGCTCTATCATGAGAAAATGCAGGAAAAAGGGAACCTTTCTCTTCTATAACAGCTCTTGGTAATGGAACTGAGAGACGGGTTCCCATTTTTCTTGCCTGCCTTGGTGATGTAGCCGATGAGTAGCTTCGAAACGTTGGGCGAATTTGCATCCCAAGAAAAAGTCTAAAAATCTCATGTCATCTTGTTGATCTATTCTGTTCTCTAAAGACTGCAAAATATTATTTATAATACGCGTTAGTTGCAAATAAATTAATGTAAGTTACCAAGAAAATCATAATTCTAATTATGTACGTTATGACTGAATCAGCTCAGAATCTAATAGAATTTTATATTTCTATAATATAATTATAATTTGAAAAAAAAAAAAAGAAAGAAAATACTTAGCGGAGAAAGTAATTAACTTTAGAAATTTCCTTCCGGCACGCTACCAACGTCTTAAGAAGTAATGAGGCTGCCATCTCCCGGCCTCTATACTGGTCATCCGACTCGTTTTCGGAGTTCACATTTTCTCCAGCTTGTTACGGTAATACCACAGTCTAGTATATACAGTCACGAAGCTTGAGTTGTAAGGTACTAGGAACAATAGACTGTGCCGATACTATTTCGCATTGTCTGTTATGAGGCGATAGTAGCGATCCTAGTGGTTAGCAACTATCTATGGATGCATATTCCCTACGTATTAATTTACAATTCATTTTATATATCAATATGCCTGGTAAATTATTAATAAGTATTTAATGAATTTCAATCTTAAGACATATCAACTTGCAAATGTTTATTTGCTATTTAATAACAATATATGAACGTTTTCGCCGTTTAGGGCATCTTCAGATATAACAAAACATATGATCTGGACCTATAATAGTAAATTATGCAAATAACAAGGAATAGAGAACAATATATGTGATACATGAAATTCATGAGCTTTATGTAAAATATGACATAACACAGGATGCATATTGAGATAATCTTTGGATTTTGAACTTAGACTGGACGAATATTTTATACATATATGTATAAAATAAAATATTCGTCCAGTCTAATATTTTGTACATATATGTATAAAATAAAATATTCGTCCAGTCTAAGTTCAAAATCCAAATATTATCTCAATATTCATCCTGTATTATGTCATATTTTACATAAAGCTCATGAATTTCATGTATCACATATATTGTTCTCTATTCCTTGTTATTTGCATAATTTACTATTTTAGGTCCAGATTATATGTTTTGTTATATCTGAAGATGCCCTAAACGGCGAAAACGTTCATATATTGTTATTAAATAGCAAATAAACATTTGCAAGTTGATATGTCTTAAGATTGAAATTCATTAAATACTTATTAATAACCTACGTATTAAGCTTCGTGACTGTATATACTAGACTGTGGTAATACATCAATACGTCACACTGCCATTACTTGGTCCTTGGTAGATTTATGCCGGGACGTGGATCCGCCTATCAGGATTTATTCAGATATAGACAGTTTCAGCCAAAGCCAAATTGTTAAATTCGAAAAGAGACATTTTTTGAAATTTTACAAAGCTAAGGCAGCTATTCTCTATTGTATGGAGATGAAACTTGGACAAATAGGATGAAATTCCCCAAATCTATTAAAGGATGCACCAGGCAGGACAAAATCAGGAATGAAGAGCTGAACACGTACACTATAATAATAAAATAATTGACCACTGAGAGAAGTGAGAAGAACATTTCGAAAGAATGGCGAACTCTCCATTATTCAAGAGAATATGCCTTTGCAATCAATAAGGAAGAGGCGTCGGTCGACCGAGGAAAATATGTAAATATATCGGAACGGGTCAAAGGCCGATCCATGAAGAGGACAAGGTACGAGATAGGACAGACTAATTTTACATGAAGTTACAACTGGCTTTTAGTTTTTTGGTTTGTGTCACGTTGCTGAATTTCAGAAAAGGTCGAAAGGTTACATATGCTGAAGTTGGGAGCTTTCTGACGCGGTCATCGTCGTGCACAAATAAACACGCAGACTATCGAAAACAACTTGGAGAGATAAAAAATTTGTTTCGATATTCATGCGACGTGAGCGGTACAGTATCAGGTATAAAACAGAATTTGAAATGTCATATGACACGAAGAGCAAGTAAAGTACAAAGCACAAGGACCAATTGCCATCTGCATCTCCTTCAACAGCTGACAAGTCTGATCTTCTTGCGTAGGTCGCGACAATACATTTATTACGTAGGCGTACTTAGTTTGAAATTAGTCATGGATCGCTAGACAAGCTAATTACAATTCTACAGTGTTGCCTTTCTTCCTTCTTCTATTTATTTGTTTCTTTCTGCATCCTTCATTCTTTTCGTTTCTTATTTTTCTCTCTTTCTTACCGCCTCTATTATCTTTTTTCCTCTCTTTCGTTTTCCTTACATTTCTTTTTTACGCTTCTTTCTTTTTCGTTTATTTCATTTATTCGCTTCTTTCTTTGATTTGTATCCTCTTTTCGTTCTTTCTGTTTGTAGTTTACGACACTTCAATATTATTTCTACCTCTCTATATTGCATTTCCTTCATTTCTGTTTCTTTCTTTTTTATTACTTATTTATATTTTCCTTTCCTAGGGTTTGGTGTATGGGAGTATAAGGGTACAGTACATCAGTTATTCATAGATTTCAAAAAGGCATATAACTCGGTTAAGAGAGAAGTATTATATGATATTCTTATTGAATTCAGCATTCCCAAGAAACTAGTTCGATTAATTAAAATGTGTCTCAGTGAAACGTACAGCAGAGCCCGTATAGGCCAGTTTCTATCTTATGCTTTTCCAATTCATTGCGGGCTAAAGCAAGAAGATGCACTATCATCTTTACTTTTCGCTCTAGAATATGCCTTAGGAAAGTTCAGGATAACAGAGAGGGTTTGGAATTGAACTGGTTACATCAGCTTCTTGTCTATGCGGATGACGTGAATATGTTAGGAGAAAATCCACAAACGATTAGGGAAAACACAGAAATTTTACTTGAAGCAAGTAAAGCGATAGGTTTGGAAGTAAATCCCGAAAAGACAAAGTATATGATTATGTCTTGTGACCAGAATATTGTACGAAATGGAAACATAAAAATTGGAGGTTTATCCTTCGAAGAGGTGGAAAAATTCAAATATCTTAAAGCAACAGTAACAAAATAATATAAATGGCACTCGGGAGGAAATTAAACGCAGAATAAATATGGGAAATGCGTGTTATTATTCGGTTGAGAAGCTTTTGTCATCTAGTCTGCTGTCAACAAATCTGAAAGTTAGAATTTATAAAACAGTTATATTACCGGCTGTTCTGTAACGTATGGTTGTGAAACTTGGACTCTCACTTTGAGAAAGAAACGGAGATAAGGGTGTTTGAGAATAAGGTTCTTAGGGAAATATTTGGAGCTAAGAGGGATGAAGTTACAGGAAAATGAAGAAAGTTACACAACGCAGAACTGCACGCATTGTATTCTTCACCTGACATAATTAGGAACATTAAATTCAGACGTTTGAGATGGGCAGGGGATGTTGCACGTATGGGCGAATCCAGAAATGCATATAGAGTGTTAGTTGGGAGACCGGAGGGGAAAAGACCTTTGGGGAGGCTGAGACGTAGGTGGGAGGATAATATTAAAATGGATTTGAGGGAGATGGTATATGATGATGGAGAATGGATTAATCTTGCACAGGATAGGGACCGATGGCGGGCTTATGTGAGGGCGGCAATGAACCTCCGGGTTCCTTAAAAGCCATTTGTAAGTAAGTGAGTAAGTAAATAAGTAAGTAAGGGTTTGGCGTTTTAGGATATCACAGTGATATCAGAAAAACAATATCGTAAACGCATGCCATGTTTATAAAACAATACCAGTTACTAATAGAAAGAACTTGCAGCATTGCTTATCTTTCTTCCCTTCATCATTATACGAAGTTTTGAAACGCTGCTTAAATCGTAGGCTTAGCCATTTCATCACTGTGCTTTCGCATGAAGTGGTGAATAATGAGAACGTGGTTCGTCCTGTTCCTTGCTAAAGATTTTAATTCCGCGAGGATCTTCTCTACTCTGTGGCCCAGTTCTTCCACGCACTCAACATAGTTAATTCGTGTTCGTCCCCGGGGCTTCCTGCCTTCTAGTATTTCTTCCGTAAGTTGAGTTTTTGTTCCATGCAAGCCACATGTCCACACCATTTAACACTTTTCGATGACTGACTGTTCGGATTTGGTCGCGTCTGATTTTCCTGAAGATAGTCTAGTCTCAGATAAATATTATTTATGTATCTGTGAGAAAGGGAGCATCCTAGAAAAAGCCCTCATCCTCCGATCTTACCTACCATAAGTAAGCTAACACTTCAGTTAAGGCCGGGGATCGAATCCAAATTCGAGGCATGATTAGTCCACGCCCTACCATTAAACTAAACAAGGATTCATTAGAAGTGAAAACGAGTTATGAATGACCTTTTACCTTTACATCAATTGATATTAATCAGTAAGTCTGTCTGACGAGGAATATTACTTAAAATGAAGGGCTAGTGCTATCCGACATTATAAAATGATAGGTCTATTTCTAATTTTTTTTTCTTATTGAACGAAGTATAAGGCGAAGTATTAGAATATGTTACTGTAAGAGCTAGAATTCTATATTTTCAGCATGCCTGAAACTTAAAAAGACAAGATCATAATTCAAAAGAAGGAATGTTTTTATATACAGGCGTATCGAAATATTGAGTTCAGAAGACAACTTTAGCAGTTGGACTAAGTGAAAAAACTTTACCAATTTAACTAGGCCCAATAGCTACATTTCTTTGCATTACTTGATAGTAGCCTACTACAAAGATATGGGTATTGTTGACTTCAAGAGCTAAAATTCGAAATACATTTCATGAACTGTGTAATAAATAACTCTTATACATGTGGTGGGTAGTTTCGAACAAAATGCATATCGAATTAATAATCTATAAAAGGCATATTACCTGTGTACACTTTAGCTTGTTATGAATTTACTGTTTAAAATGAAGACCACAGGGGTAAAGGGAGGTAAGTCATCTCATGGGGTGAAATGAGTTGGTGCTATCTTGTAGCCCGAGTGATGTAGTTTATGTGTACTAAGTTGCAGAGTAAAAGGATGGTTAGTCAATGAGAAATTGTAAGTTTAAGATATAGGTCACAGGGAAAGAAGGAGGTAAGTCAGGAGTAAACTGTGAAAGAGGGAGGTAAGTCAATCTAAGAATGTATTTTGTCAGTCCTGCAGTGCATATGGAAAATTATGAATGGTAGTACTGTTCGAATGTGTATTTGTGCATTGTTGCGTGCATATTTGAGCAGTATTAATAGCAAAGCTTCCTATTTCAATAAGTTGTTTTCCAAGTACATTAGCAGTCAGTTGGACCATTACGATGGAGCAGATAGACACTGCCATGAGTGAATGTCATGAAGTTTGTGATGCTAATCAAGGCGGCAAAAAGAAGAGGAGTTTTGGTAGGATAATTGATGCTAACAGAAAGCTGAGAGCTCAGTCGCATGAGAAAGGGGATCCCTGTAATTGTAAGTTGAAGTATTTTGATGTTCTTGGCGAATACAATCAAAATATCGTAATTAGAAACTTCAATAATTTACAGGCTTGAGAGAAACAAACATTGTATTTAAGTGGTCTGATTACTTCTCATATCAGAGGAGGCCTAGGAAGGAAGAAGATGAAGCAATCCTCCGTAGTAGGGGTAACAGAAGAGGATAATGTGAAAAAAATAGAGATATGTCAAAAAGGATTTAGATCTGTGCATAGTATTTCTGAAACGAGACTTGAAAACATTAAAAAACTTATCACATCGAACAATGAAACTGGCAATGATATGAGAGGCAAACACAAGAACAGGCACAATCAACTGTCTCTAGAAACTGAGAGACTAATTATAGATCACATATAATCATTTAAAGGTCGTGAAAGTCATTACAGCAGGAAGAGAACGAAGAACATGTACCTGCTTGAGGATCTAAACATCATGTATAAAGAAATCCATCCTGAAAATTTGGTGTCCTGTGAACTTAAACTTACCACACTATTTTTAATACAAAGTTTAATATTTCATTTGGATTCCTCAGAAGTCACACTTGCAGCTCCTGTGATGAGTTTACTGTGCTTAAAAATCACTAATAGCTCAACTAGATGCAGCAAATGATCAGACAAAATGTGAGCTAGAGAAGAAACTCTAGGATATTGAAACTCAGAACAAGGTTCATATACTTAAGGGTGAAACTTTCTACAGTCGCAAAAGAGAAACAAAAATGAGGAGTAGGAAATATCAACACGTAGAGTCTATTTCTATAGCCTTTCAGAAGAATCTCTCCTGCCCCAATATTAGTACAAATATAATGTATTACAAACGACAATTAAGCTTTTTCTCTTTCAATATTCATCAACTGTCTGATAGAACAATTTTCTTCGTTTACCCTGAAACTTGTGGCAGAACGGGAGCAAATGAGGTATCATCTTTTCTTAATGAATATATAAGAAATATTCTAAGCCCTGAAGTCCATCGCTTAAACATCTTCTGTGACTCTGCAGGAGGTCAAAATAAAAACTACGCCCTCTTCCGATATGTACACTACATTGTTCACGAAAGAAAACATCTTCGGTCAGTTCTTGTAACATTTCCCATACGAGGACATTCCTATTTGGAATGTGACAAAGATATGGGATTGATAAAAACAAAACCTGTGACAAAAGTTCCTCAAGATTGGATCAGCGTATTTCAGAATGCAAGACAAGCCTGAACCCATCACAGTTGTAGAGGTGGATGATGGGCTGATCAGAGGCTGGCGTAGCTTCCTAAACAACAAGTATATAAAGAAGTGCCCTTTTCCCACCAGAAATTTTAAAGAGCTGAAAGTTGAAGCAGAACATCCTCGGCTGGCCGTTCATAGAGAAATGTACAACGCAGCATGGGTATCCACCAGTCTGCGTGGGAGGAGGTCAGACAGAAATCCTGTACCAGAGTTGGAATCCAACGAATTCGTACATCCACCAAGAGCTTATGAATGTAAGCTTCACAGGTCCTCATCATTAAGTACCTTATAATCGGGCTAAAATATTAATCTCAGTGAATGAGAGTTTGCTAAGGTATCACATGAAGAAATATTTAATTGCTACAGATCTTCTACCCATATCGGTAGAAAAGTTCAATGATCTCCAGAAACTGAAGAAATTTTGCTCTGCAGAGGCTCAAGCCTACTACACCAATCTACCACACATATCCAAGTAAGACCAAGATGAATAAAAAAGTGATTAAATTGCATAAAATGACAGTTTAGTGGAATGGAGTGAACTTGAAGAAGTAACATTCAGATAAAATACATCGGTTTAGTTGACTTACCTCCTTTTTGCACTTAAAGATGTGACATTTAGATAGAATTTAGTGTTATTTTCATATATGTATCGATTTAATTTAATTCATCATTTGGGTTAAGATAAACAAATATATGTCCTTCCTGTGACAGAAGTCAGTTTTGTAAGGGTTCTGTATAGATAAGAGATATTTGGTTGCAAACTTTCAATTTGCTGTTGTATAAAATTGGTAAATACTGACTTACCTCCCTTTTCCCCTGTGGTCTTCAAATGAGACAGATTCCGGAAATAAAGCAAATAAAACTGCATTTGCCACCCAAAATTTTACGCTTTGAATAAGATATTCAGTATATCATGATGTTGAACAGCAACCTCGTATGTAAAAAAATTCAATTTTACAGAAGAGCGAAAAACCATTTTAATATCTTCAAAATGAACAAATGTTTGGTATAAAATTATATTTAAGTCTTTTCTTATGAAGTTTTTGTATAAATCTTGACGAAGATATGTTTACAAAAGTTTCGGGAAAGTTTCCATGATGGAATCATGAGAAATTTTATTTCGTTCATGTTTTCGACGTAGGAGGTTGCTGTCCAACACCATCGATTTGTTACATTTGCCTTTAATTTGTGGAAGTGGATATAGGTGATTTTGAATCTATAGGATTCAAGTCTTGTGGAGTCATTATTGCCTGCAATGTTTTATTTTTCTGTTAAATTAAAAATTCTGAGTTAACTTCTAATACTTTTCTCCCGAATTTAGTTTGACTTGTTGGAGCTATTAACAAAAGCTCAGGCGGTCGCGTTTGTCTGTTGATCCAAAGTGCGGTGGGTTTTTTCCGAGGGTTTTCCAAAATGTAAGGCGAAAGTGAGTTAATCACACGGCGAATCCTCGACCTCATCTCGTGAAATACCATCTTGCTATCACTAATTCCATCGAAGCTAAATAATTTAGCTGTTCATATAGCGTCGTTAAATGATATATTAACATTATTATTGCCTCAACTTCATGTTTTGCTTTGCGATCTACCATTTATTTTTCTGAATCAGATTATTTTAAAATTACAATAACTGTTTATAATTGGAACAAGATATATTGTTGACTGTTCTTTTGTACTTCGAAAGTAGATTTACACACTCTTCTATATAAATTATATCTCATAGTAGGACTAACTTATAGGATATGTAAGGTAAATATTTCAAGAACACATTTACCAATGAAATGTGCTTTTTTTATTCAATGTACACGCCCTGGCTACTGTTTTGTTTCTGTTCCCGAGCCTGGAGGAGGGGATTATGTAAGTGTATTGATCGAATTTCTTGCAACCTAACACCGAATTCTGTGCCAGTTCACGATACTCTGGCAACTTTTCTATTCTTTTTCTTTCACCACTTTTCGCAACAAAGTTTTGAAATGCTGATCTGTTGAAATAAAGCTTATCTTATCGTTGCTGTATCGCAGACCATTATATGTTATTTCTTACAATGAATTCCCTCGCAGTAATCCTAAGGGAATGCGCGAGATTTGTAGCAGATTTATCTGATTTCTACTGTGTTTTTCACTGCTCTGAATTTCAGCTTCCCTCCGCGATCACGTCCAAAATTCTGGATTAAGAAACAGACGCATTATCAGTAATAAGCAAAATTTCGTCCACTTGTAAATGATCTACTTGCGGAAAATGTGATGAATTCTCTTATAACATGGGGTTAGCACGATGTCGGACCTTCATCTAAGATAGTACAGGACGCCGCACTAACAATGAGCAAACATCCATGTTCACGAGCAGTGTTAAATACAATAATGTGCTCCTTTTTTTAGCCGTTGCTTATATTGTACCACGGTCGGCCAATCTTAATTATAGACTATGCTTCAATAAGAATGTGGTTAAAGACTTTCTTTCGCCAGAAATTTCTACGTCCTCCTTTTTGTCCCAGCTACAATGATGTTTGATTTCTACCAGAAAATTCTATGCAGATATTATATTTCCCTGCCATAGAAACTGAGTGTGTTTCTTGTTTTATGTTTGTTGTGTAACGTAAGCCATAGATTGCGCCATGTTGATGATATGACCAAAAATTTTCGCTACTTCTGAATATATACGAGTAGTTTTTATTCAAATCCTTGACAAGAACATAATGTATTGAAGGGCCAAATATTTAAATGAAAGACGAGTTATTTTTCACTTTTTTTACGCCAGTATTAACTTTCCATTTTCGTTATTATTATTATTATTATTATTATTATTATTATTATTATTATTATTATTATTGATGCAATAATAATAGTAATGAATTATGTAAAATGTTATTGAAGCAAGGAAAAACAAGAATTGATATTTTAAAAGGAAATGTGTAAACTGCAATAATTATCTACAAGTATAATAAAGTAAATATGTCAGCATTTTTACATACGTAGTCAGTGGGATGTTTACTCCTTGAGACATATCCTGGGGTACGCATATCATAGATTGAATACCATTGTGCTAGAGCAACAAAAAGTATATATGGAAGCACTTTTAAAGGAAGGTAATATTAATGTGCCTTACAGTTCTTTGCGATACCTGCAGTCTTGAGAATTATTTTGGGTGTACAATATGAGTTTTATTTCAACCATTCATTTATATTACTAAGACTAGGTTAGTTTGGTTATGTGTGTATAATGTTGTACTAAGTTTTACAGTACTAACACACTAATAATGCCATATTTTGTGTAGAACAGTAGGCAGCTATTAAAGGTTTAAAAGTCTTGGAACTTATGGATAAAGAATTCCACATTTTGTCCCTACTTCTTAAAAATGAAAGGTGGCAACTCTGTTGACAGCAGTACACTAATGCCAGACGAAAACGCGAGTGGCGAGATTTTCTGACCATGATGCCAGTAAGCGAACACGCCCTGATATGCGGAGATGGTTTGTGGTATATGGTGACCGTTATAAACCTGAGTAATCTCTGCGGTTTCACTGAGAGTGAAAATCTAGCTCTATGAATTAATTTTACATCACCACTACGTCATGTTGTAGGTAAAATGGATCAATTATGGTCTAAGTAAATAGAGAAGGACTCTCGTCCGCTCTTTTTGACATACACAGAGTCATGTGACGTGTACGTACTACGTGAGTGATAAATAAAATAAATCGCTAGCGAGCTGCGGGGTATTACAAGAGCCGCGTGCAGAGGATGTTGGTTGCTGATGTAAACAGAGGGACGTGTGCACTTAGTTATCATCAGTCAGACAGTACAATAGACAAACACTCCCATGTAATTAATGACAAACTGAATTCGCACACAGGAAATTACCTTCACTTGTAATTACCATCCGACTTCAGAGACGCAATAGCTTTTATGATCGCTTCTTGCACGTATGTGCACATGTGCTGCTACTTGTAAGATTCATAATTGAGACACAAGGGGTTGCGAGAAACTTGGCCTTCAGTTCTCGCTCTGAGCTTTAAAATTGGCGTTCGTGTTTTTGAAAACTACGATTTTTTATCTAGCTTAATGCTTAATTTTTGTTTGTTTGTTATTTGTCCGCTTCTGTCTCGCAACTTCGGAGTTTAACTTTTTTTAGTTGGCTATTTAATAACGCTACATAGCGGTGACAGAATTGGTGATACATGGTATTTGGAGAGATGAGGCCAAAGAATCGCCATGAATTATCTGATATTCACTTTACACTCGGGAAAAAATCTTATCAGGTAATCAGCCCGAGTGGGAATCGAACCCACGCTTAATTCTGCAATGCTCCCCGGGGTGACGCGTCACCCCAGATAACTCCATTTTTTTCTGTACTTTAGTCCAATCTAATAATAGTTTGGGCTATTCAACGATAATAAAAGTTTCAATTACCTGTATTGGAGGGAGGAGAGAAAAGTCGTGGGGTGACAACATAGCCCAGGTGAGCAGTAATGAGTCCAAAATAGGGTGAGCAGTCCACGGTTAAGCTACGCCGGTGTCTTTTGCTTCTTCACTTGACCTAGCTGGACAAGTGGAATGTCTCTTGTGACGTGGAAGCCTAGATCATATATACCCAGATTGCTTTATAGGCTTTTATGGTAACAACTTTTGTCAGGTTTACTATGCTGCCATCTAGTTGTTACATAAGGAGTCACGTCATAACTTCCATTTGAATTGCATTAGCGACTGTACTGCTATCTCGTATTCGTTTACGGCGAAAGGAGGGCGATCCTGGCGGTTGTTCTCTTCAAAGTGCAACCAATTTTAACATAGGAATGAGCAATCTATGTGATCTGGGGTGGAAGCAAAACGCCTAACTACGACTGTGGTTTTCACGCAACGTTAAAAATACGCGCCTTAATTGTTGCGCACACCTCAACTGGCTAATTTTTACTTTATTTTATTTTACCAGAATTCCTATTTAACTGTTCTGTGTTTGATTAATTTAATTAATTTTGAATATACATACTGTACATGTAGGCCTATATATTGTTATATTTTAATGTGTATATTTCTCAATGACTTTAATTTGAACAACTGAGAAGCGACATTACATAGGCCTAATGTTATACTGTATACATAATTTATTTCGAAATGTAACTGTAACTATTATTTTTAATTTATGGAAGAGGTTTAACTTCCGGTCCGCCTTTGTGGCTATGTGGATAGTGTGTTAGCTTCCCAACCAAGCGATCCGAGGTTCGATTCGCGACGTAGGTAATGTAAGAGATTTATCTGGGTGATACCAATACAAAACCAGAAAAATAATAGTCACCCGCTGATCCGGAGTTACACTCGGGCATGAGTTCGATTCCCGCTTGGGCTGAATACTTGGTTAAGTTTCTTCCGAGATTTTTCCAAACCGGAAGGTGAATATCTCTACGTAGTAGTCTACGTAGAATTCTCGGACTCTTCTTGTTAAATACCATCTCGTTACTAACAATTCTATCGACATTAAATAACCCAATAGGCCACCGGTGTGGCTCAGTTGATTAAGGCGCTTGCCTGCCAGTCTGAAGTTGCGCTCGGGCGCTGGTTCGATCCCCGCTTGGGCTGATTACCTGGTTGGATTTTTCCGAGGTTTTCCACAACCGTAAGGTGAATGCCAGGTAATCTATGGCGAATCCTCGGCCTCATCTCGCCAAATACCATCTCGCTATCACCAATCTCATCGACGCTAAATAGCCTAACCTAGTAGTTGATACAGCGTCGTTAAATAACGAACTTAATAATAGTAAAAATAACCCAATAGTTATACAGCGTCGTTAAATAACCAAGAAAAATATTGGTTTTTAATAAACAAGAATGAGTAGGCCTATTGGTAGAATAATTATAATGGTGCAGGAAAAATGAAGAACCCCGAGAAAAACCTCTCTTGCCCGCTTTGTCCATCATAAATACCTTCGTGACCCAGACGACGATCGAACCCGGATCGCCACGGTAAAATGCTGATTACCTGATTAAGTTTTTCCGAGGTTTTCCCAAACCGGAAGGTGAATATCGGGTAATATATTCGGCTAATCACTCGGCCACGGGCGAACTTCAGTTGATAGGTCTACATTTGATTTAAATCATAAAAACAAGCTCGAATAGTCTCGTTTCATACTGTGAAATATATGAAATATACCAATTATGAGAACATTACATTAAGCTTAATATTTTAAAATAGAGAAGCATTATTATTAAAGTTTCGTATACCAAAACACAGAACTTGGAAACGACCAGAGCCTAATGAATGATATTGAAGGAAATGAACGTTGTGAGGAGACAGCGCATGCTGAGAAAACAGATTCTCAACGCACATGTTCTGCTTTTCGTTTTGGGAAGATCGGTTTGCGGTTTTGTAATAAACCAGAATCGGGTATCAACCTAACCTAATTCTCATCGGGCTCGATCACTATGCAAATGACGAACGAGAATGTTATGTCTGACACGGAATTGGTTTAGTCGGCTTGAATTTCTTTTTTTGATCTCACCAGATCATGTTACAAAAGCTAAACCAAATATTTCATTACAGCGTTACACATTTCCAAAGGTTTCATTCAACTATGCAACGCAGAAAGTGGAGTGGAAATTAATTTATTTGTATACAAAGAAAATGTGTAGGCTAATTCCTATTACAGGCTTCTAAGTGAGTTGTTTACTCGTAGCACGAAGTCCAACGCTGCAATATTATTCATTATATGCCTTAAAAACATATTTTATAAAACATGAAACTGATGTAAACAATAATTTATTTTGACATTATATTGAAAAAATATACAGAGTGTTTTAAAAGTGACGATTAAAAATTTAGGGATGAAAAATAAAAACGAAAAGAGTAAAAGAAGTTCCATTAAGCATGGGTCCGCAAATTAACCGTTTACGAGACAGTCATTTTTTGCTGATTGGGGCCATCAATGAACCGAGAGCCTGCATATGGTAAAGGGCAATACTGTGGGTAGTTTGTGTTAGTTTGCTGGAGTGTTTGGATTGAAATCTTGCAGTTAATCATAATCATAATCATATTTGTATAAACTGAAATATTCGTCTATTGAGCGTTGTTAAAATTATATTTTTATAAAATGGTATGCCTATCTGTGTATAGAAGTTTTAAAGATCTGTTCTTAGAGGTGAAATTTCCAGATCTACTGTTTTCGCACATATTATTACAGGCGATACTTCTGTTCCCCTCGCCTATAGGAAGCAGTGACGTAGCCCGATGGCACAGGTAAAATGCAATGTTCCGTTCGGCCTTGGTAATCGAATGGCGGGTTCAAACCTGGTCAATTGTTACCAAGAAAATTCTTAGCAGAGCTCCTTCAGAAGGAAAGTGAAGCCGGGAGTATCGTGTCATAGGGGCGTGAATGAATTCTGTTCCTCAATCAGGAGATTCTAACTAAAATTCATAGCTCAGCTATTTATCCACGAGTTTTCATGCGAGCAAATGTATCTGCGGCAAATGTCTCGTAGAGGACGGAAATTCCTGATGGACACAATAGGGAATAAATAAGAAAATATGAAGATGAGAACAAGTCGTTAAGTTGAAACTAATTCGTGAGTACTAAACGAGCCTTACAATGCAGATCCGAAATGTCGGAGACTTCAAATTACCATGAATGTTGAAACATTAAAAAACCATACTATCGTTCCCTTCCAACTTTCTCTAAAAGTTTAAAAAATGTGGGTACACTATCTCTGCATGTAGGACTAACGTATCCTTGTTGGAGTGAGAAGAAGTCCACAGGGTAACATCGCGTGTCATAACGCACTCACATACTAAAGAGTAAATTAGCCGTAGCGGAAGATGCATGCTAATGGATGCACAAGTCCCTCGTGACGGAGTAACACGAGATCCTAAGTTCAAGTAAATACACCACAGGTGAGGCACAACACCTGGCGCCTCTGATTTATGTTACAAACTACACGGCTTAAGCGCCGGAGCAGCCGTGTGACTATTTGTTAACAGCAAGAAGAATGCCTTTGAAATACAATGCCAACAGTGCTTTTGTTCTTTCAGAGGAGGACCTACAAGTGCACAACTCTAAATAGAGCTTCATAAGCCTCTTCGCCGAACAGTTTCTTGGTCTTTCTTTCAAGTTAATGAATATACTATGCCACAGGTAAAAGAATGAATTTGAGATTTGTGATATCACCATATCGTCGCATAATGTGTGGACACGGTTATCTTCAATCGTCCAAGCACAAACCGGTAAGTACCATAGCCTAGAGTAGCGATGTATCATCATAGGAGTCCATCTTTTTCTCTGTCGATTAGTACATACTGATGTAGCCTAAATTAGTTACCCAAAACAAACTCTAATAATATCAAAACGATACATATTACATACTGTTCTCCAACCAGGAGATCAACCGTGAAAGGAATGTGCTTACTATTGCGTCATCTATTGGAGCGAAGTAGATAGATAATATTATCGTTATAACATCAGTTTAAAAACCATGCGCTCTCCTGCATATGTATGGAGAGATTAAAAGACCAGGAGATTAACAGTGATCTAATTTTGTAACTAGGGTAGTATAAACATGTGTGTGTCAATGTTATTGTTTGTGCTGTGAGAGCTAGCCAATAGAGAAACGAGTACCCACGTGTGTGATCTTATGACATCAACATTCATTCACAGCATCACCCCCCTGCGTTTCATTCCGGAAAGACTTTCTCGTGGTTGGAGCACAGTAGGCCTACATAGCATATGCGAACTTAAATTTACAGAGACATTTTACTACTTTTAAGCAAGCATAATAAAATAAAGATACAGAAGACAGAATTTTCTTGATGTTTTCTCTATCCACTCTTTACAGATCTAATTAAAGGACAAAATCTCTGAAAAAAGAGTTTTTCCATTATGTCGGTAAAATATTCCTAGATCCACTTGTGAAGTACCTAGATATTTAACTGCATTAAGATGCATGCATGCATGCATGCATGCAAACATAGGGATGCATACATAAATACGCACATGCCTGGGTGACGCAGTCGGTAGAATCTTGGCATTTGCGAGCGTCGTTAAATGAAACATAACTTTATATACATACTCGTACATACATACATACATACATACATACATACATAAATTGTACTCGCCAAACTTAGACGACCTCAGCTCAGAGGAAAGAAGTCAAAGAAGTCACGTCAACATGCTCTCGATGTTTATGTTATGCAGTTGACCGCGTCCGATATCTGAATTGCTTTATAACAGCGTTGCCAAACGTAGACGGCCTCAGTCCGAGTAGAGAGGTCAGCTTATCTTGTCGCAAGAGACAACTACTAACTTCACTGTTAAAAAAACATCGTATTTGCCTCAGCCCAGCGGCTGGCTTAATTCAGAGTCATAATGTGAGAACGCTGCATAACTAACAGGCATGCACCGTATGATTTTGTTATGTTTTGGGTAAGGCACGAGTCAGCACAGTGGTGTGAGTGAGGTCGTCTAAGCTTGGAGAGAACTTTACATACGTACATACATACATACATACATGAAGGGAATTCAATAATATTACGCACTAGTCCAAACTCGTGGAAATCGTTTGTTAACATACTTATTCCCATATACAGCAAAACCTTTCTTGTGGGACATGCACATGTTCTTATTCTAATACAGAGGTGTCCGTTTAGTTATTTTTTTGTTATTGGGTTATTTTACGACGCTGTATCAATATCTCAGATTATTTAGCGTCTGAATGAAATGGCGATAATGCGGTGAAATGAATCCGGGGTTCAGCACCGAAAGCTACCCAGCATTTGCTCGTATTGGGTTGAGGGAAAACCCCGGAAAAACCTTAACCAGGTAACTTGCCCCGACCGGGGTTCGAACCCGGGCCACCTGGTTTTGCGGCCAGACGCGTGTCCGTTTAATAGAAATTATTAATTTACGCAATAAGATATATTATATTAACACGAAAAGAAAATGAAACAGTTAAAAATGTATATATTTTTAAATATCGTACGTGGTTACTTATTTAACGTATAGATTGTAGAAGCAAATCGATTCGCTTCACTTACCTTTCTTCCCACCACAATCTGAACACACGCTCTCTCCATGAAACAATACTAACAATACCATCCCATCGCACCTCCTCATACTCATCCTCTTTCACAGTAGCCCTGCCAAGACTCTGGAATTCGTTACCTGCTAGCATCAGGGACTGTCGAAATAAAATTGAATTCAAACGCAAACTTACTAGGCAAGTAATTGAGACTCGTTCAGACATGGTTTCTTGTAAATAGTTCTCTTAATCTATCACAAAATATTTCAATATCCGGTAATTTCATTACTATAGATTTTTGTTATTGCAGGTTTAATTTGTAATTCAGTAAATACAAAAATATTCTTTGTTCTTAACTTCTATGATAAATTGTCTAGCTTTCATTAATCAGGTAATCTTGTCGTACTTTAATTTTTATTGTAATTGTAATTGTAAATTTAATGTTAATTGTAATTTTATTGTTCATATTATAGTTGTAATGCCCTGGTAGAGGGGCAGAGAAGGCCTGACGGCCTTATCTCTACCAGGTTAAATAAATAAATACTAAATACTAATACTAAATTGTTGTTTCCTTCATGACACGTGAAGATTTTAGTCGACATTGATAATGGAGGCATACATCACTAGAGACAGGATTTCCATGCAAATGCATGTTTTTATATAGGCTAAGCTTGCTACAGTTCTCAAACTTTGTAAATAATCCGTTTGATGGCTTAGTGATTCGAAATAAGTATAGGCCTATGTTTTCCGTGCATATTTGCATGTTTTGGTCTTTTTAGTGGTAAATTCATGCATAATGCATGTTTTTTTTTAGATTTTAAGTTTAATAATGCATATTTTGTGGTTTATGTTACATATTACGTCCATTTTTATAGTTTCATTGCATATTTTACGTTAAATTGCATAATACTGCATTTTATAAATGTCGCCTCGTAGAGTTTGGTATTTCTGAGCTTACAATTTTTGAGTGTATGTACTGATAAATATAAGTGAAATGCTAACGGTTTGCAGGGTTTCTACCTGAGGATTTTGAACCATACCAGCTAATCCTCTTATTGTATTATCACACTGTAATTCCACACCCGCAATTCCTGTTCTATACAAGTCTTACCCTGAGGCTAAAATTATTATTAGAAGAATGTCTCTTCTGCTCCGTCCCATACTTCGTAGTTTGGCGACGATAGCTTTAACACGCTTCCCTAACGTGCCTTTAATTTTGACAGGTAGATAGGTAGAAGGTCTGTGGTAGGCTACATGTACAGGTGTTTTGTGAATTAGCTACTGTATTTGTGTTCTGTGGTGATCTGTGAAATGCTGTAATGCCTCCAATTAAATGTTCGAGAAGAGATCTTGTGGCACAGTGGATCAAGGGAAAAGAACATCTTAGAACAGATGGCGAAGTAATTTACTGTGATTGTTGCAATAAAGATGTAAGTATTAATATTTTTACTACAAATTAAGTATTTAGGATAATATAGACCAATTTTAGAAAACATTATTTTCGTCCACCTTGAACATAATATTGCATGTGAATTTGGTGTACTTGGTCAGAGATCTTGGCGTGCAGGCCAGTCAGTTTATCTGATAATCACTAGTTCTAAATCATCACGGCATTAAAAAGAAAAAAAAATAAATGAGTGAAATATAAGCCTATGTAAAACTTTCATTATCAAAATATTGATTTAAGTATATTGTATTTGCAGATTCAGTGTTAAAAAAAATTCAAGTTGACCAACCTGTTGCTTCAGTTTCACATATGGCAAAGAAAAAACAGTGGCAACTAATTAAAACATGGTGCATACAATCATTTGTCACTGCACCATCTAAACAAGCACCAAATGCATGCTTTATGGATTTGCGTGATGTTTTTGTAGGAGCAAATATACCTTTCGAAAAGTTAGCAAATCCTGGATTGAAAGTATTTCTAGAGAAATACACAAAAATAATATTCCATATCATATGTAAAGGTTTGTAAAATTTCATCATCATCATCATCATCATCATCATCATCATCTTCACTTCATGGTTTAGGCTTAATGCCTGTTCCGTCTTCACATTTTATTCAGTTCCACCTCTTCCTAGGACGTCCGACATCTCTTTTGCCTTTAGGTTGGTATTGTTGTATCAGTGCTGGAATTCTTTCATTATCCATTCGAGATAGGTGTTCTTTCCACTTTTCTTTATAATCTTCAACTTTATCGTTTATGTTGCATATGTTTAATTCTTTACGGATATCCTCATTTCTTATCAGATCCCTTCTTGTACATCCCTTTACTCTGCGAAGAAACCTCATCTCTGCAGCTTGTAATTTACTTTTATCTCGTTCTTTAATTATCCATTATTCGCTTCCATATGTCAACACAGGTACTGCCATAAAATTTAAACAATATATTACCGGTATCTCATTTTTAATTTCTATTATCTGAGAACAAGTAAATAATAATCTAATAGTAATTTAAGGAGCTAAAACTATTACAGTAGATAGTATAAATAATAAATCTGTATAATTGCTAGCTTAAATAATAAAACTGTATAAATGCTGCAGGCTTTAGATGAAATTCGAGAGGAACTAGAAAATTCGGACGTATGGACTTCTGTAGATGAAACGACGGATTCCATGGGTCAATATGTAGCAAATTTAATTGTTGGAAAGTTGTGTGAGGGTGAACCTGACCATCCTCATCTTGTACGGTGCGAATTTTTGGAAAAAACTAATCACTCCACACTTGCAAATTTATTTGACGATGTATTACGTAAGTAGTTGTATTAATGAAATAATGATTTATTGATTCACACACACAATTGTTTCAAGTTTAGAAATCAAATCATGTTGGTATATTTTCTGTTCATATTATAGGAACTTTGTGGCCAGATAATCTAAATAAGGGGAGAGTTCTCTTGCTGCTAAGGGATGCTGCCCCTTATATGGTAAAAGCTGGGAAAGCAATAAAGATATTTTATCCACATTTGAAGCATGTTTATTATCTGCCTTGCCCATGCATTGCACCGTGTTGTGGAAACAGTTCGCTCAAAATATGACAGTGTAAATGCATTGATATCGTCCACAAAGAAGGTAAATAAACGCATAGATAATATACAATACATTTTCCTTCTTTCAAATTTCTGAATAGAATTAATTACATTTACATAAACATTAACTTTTATTGAAGTGCTTCTTGAAAGCATCTGCTCGTGTTGCTACGTACATACAGAACGCCTACTAGACCTAGCTTTGTCACAACAGCCTATACTAATGAAATGAGGTACCTGGCTAAATGCTGCAATGTTTTACTGTGACAATTTTGATACAGTTAAATCCGTAAAAAATATAAATCTTTAGACACGTGATATTGTTATATATGCAAGTATAATATTATACAATGTTACCGGGTAATTAATTTGCAAATTTTCCGATTTTAGGTTGTTGAGAGTTTTGCCGTCGAGGATAAAGATGCTCAAGCTGAATTTAAGCATAAGAATATCCAGCATGACTTAATTTCCATTAAGACAAACTTTTCAAAATTGCCTACCGCAATAACAAAATTGGAGACTCTGGGCCAACCACTCGTCGATTCCCTTGGAATTGTTGAAGACATTCAAAAGTCTTTAGGATCTGTCAATGGGGATATGGGTACGCCAGCTAAAGACAAACTGGACAAAGTCATCAGTGGAAATCCCGATTCTGAATTTGTGTGTTCAGTAAAGAAACTTATTTGTGATGAAAATGTTGAAGACACAGAATTTGGTCTCACTTTGTCTCAAATTTCATCATTTAAATTTGAATCTGTCACTTCTTGTGACGTAGAAAGGTCATTTTCTGTGTACAAAAACATTCTGACAGATAAACGCATGAACTTGACTGCTGAAAATTTGGAAAGACTGTTAGTAGTACATTGTGCCATTCGAAAATAAAATGTAAGTTTCAATTTTGATAGTGCATATTTTCATTGTTTTTTCCTTCATTGTGCATATTTGGCCATTTGATAGTACATGGATGCATGCATATTTTACGATTTGATAGCGCATGAAAATCCTGTCTCTATACATCACAAATATTGCTTACTCAACTGATAAATTGAAAAGAACCCACATGCATAAGTCATAAGAAGAAACACAATGGTGCAACTTACGCTAGTAGGAACTTAATGATAACAATTACAATAATCCCAAGTTTTAGTGGAAGCTGAAGAGTATTTTATTAAAAAGAGAAGTTCAGGTGCAACCCTGCTTCTACGGATTAACAATATACCAGTATACATTTCTCTGAATTTCATAATTGCAACCTTGTCGAGATAATGCAGGGACCAAGCTGTCAAGAAAAATTATGTGAACAAAACAAAGTTGGAAAAATCCCTCTAACCACTGAGAGGTGAAGATCAGTGGTTCTACAGGAAGTCTATATGTAAATGAATATTTAAAGACAAGATAAAAAGCAAAATTTAACTCTCAGACTTACCAGTTTCATAAGGTATATTGTATCCAGGAAAAATTAAAATCACTATCCATGTTGCAAAATGTCCCTCTCAGAGAATCAGTATTTTAAGGAATTCCCTATCCTTTGAATAAGGAAATGTTTAAATTGTCTGTATTTTGAGGTGTCAGTGTTAAGGTGGTGTCAGAAAGCAGATGTTTCAAATTTCTTCTAGAATATTAAATTAGACTAACACTCCTTAATGTTGCAAGTAAGTCATAATTCTGGACTCGAATTTCATTTAGAGTATGAATGTTTGCCGTGTTTGTTCTGTGTTGATTTAGGCCAGGTTTCACACCACGAGAATTTAGCCATGTTTCAATCCAGAAATGTGTCAAGTTTTGATAGATTAACTTCAACTATGGATTGAGGTGGAAGGGCAGTAGGAATAAAGATATATTGTAAATTTTTCTTTGTAAGCATTATCTCTGGATGGGACTCGCAAATACTTCTGCTTTCAACTGTAAATAGGAATGTTATTCCCAGTAACATCACGTGATTTTGTCAGTAGCACTCGGAGAGGCTTCTTACGTGTGCAAAGACTTGGGCCTACCTTGTCACTAATGTGTTAAAAAATTAATTTTAAAATTAAAAATAGAAACATACATGTATTATATGCTCGATGCATGGAACAATGATGAAATATGCAGTAACTTTGGAGATATGCAATTTTATGCACTATAAAACTTCACATACAAAAATAGACGAACATGAAACATATTGCAAAAGTTAATTCCATATCACAAGTAAAAACAAACTAAATATGCATTTTCATATAAATCCGATATCTGATAATAAATAATGCACTGAGTAATTGTAAGTTATTGAAGATAAGCTAGAATATTCTCGTCCACGACATTAGATGACGTGCGCACATCGATATGCTGATAGGAATCTTTTATCGATGAAAATATGTCTAATTACTTCTGCAAGTAAGTTTATAACAAGCTTGTATTTAATAAATAGCCAAGAATAATGAACAAGGATCATACTGATCAAAGTAATCCTCCGTCCTGTGAATCATGTGTCACCCACCAGATGTCAAAACTAGTGTCTTCCTCTGTCGCTAAAGTGACGGTGTTGTCAGGTACAAGCACAGGAAATCAGAAACGCAACCCACAATAGGAACAAACGTTTCTACCAACAGATTAAGCGGACATAAGTTCGATTTCCGGCAGGAAATATAACATTGATCTTACTTTCTTCTGATCTGGTCATGTAGACCGCTCGTTATCTTACGCTGAAGAAATGAGACATGTTCACTACAAGACTAGGAAATATATTTGTGAGCGTTTAGTAATGTTTCCAAATCCTCACAAAAGTGAGAACTTAACGAGACAAAAGAGTTTCGAGTGACGATGATGATAATTATGAATTTAATATAATTGTAATATTTAATTAACATATCTTTAAACAACAAAAAGCACGAAGAGATTATGAACATATACGAAGATAGATGTGGAATGGTGTGACAAGAATTTCAAAATAAACAGAAATACTCAGAGAGAACTTCTTTCTTCCACTACAAATTTCAGGGAATATAACCAGGATCGAAGCCCTGTCCTCTCTGATGAATGTCTCAGCAGACCATGTACGAGTATAATGAAGAAGAAGATGATGATGAATTTAGTATATTTGTAATTATTTATTCAACATAACCCTAAATAACAAAAACCATTAAGAGACTATGAAATTACAGGGCGATAATATTGAGAAGATACACTGTATGACGATACTAATTACAGACTAAACAGAAATAAGAGAGAATTTATTTGTTATACTACAAATTTCAATAAACATAATCAAGATTTTTTAATATCTCATATGAGCAGTGGTAAATACCAAATCATTATCAAACACAGAAAGTAAACAGACACTTGACCAAAACTCGTAGAAAGTAAATTTATTTCAAGAAAAATATACTGTACATATTTATATATTAATCATGCCTGCAATTTTGTATTGTGTGAAATATGTCTTTATCCAAACTGAATAAAACATTTTCGAAGTAAGACCTTGAGCAAAATGTTTACAGGATTATGTTACGTTCAGGGAAACAGTAAATATTTTTGGGATGGTAATATGGACTATTCTGAGTAAAAAAGACTTCATGTAAACATGGGTGCGGAAACACAGCTGTTTGAACGTTACGCATAACAAACTTTATAAATGGTATGAAGAAACGACAAATGACTGCGTACTATTGACTATGTATAAAGGAATAATACCTACGTGTCGCTCTTCTGAGATCGTCTGAGGGCAACACTGTTCATAATAGGTATAAAGAAATAGTTGTTCGTTGTTCCCTTGGATACAAGAATGGGTATGTTCTTCCAGCATAATAAGCACTAAATGTAAACGGAGAATCTGTACATTTTAGCCGTCAGGTGACAAATCATCTAAATATCACATTCCCCGAGTTATGGATCGGCCGTGGTGGTCACGTGCATTGGCCACCAAGGTCCCCAGACCTTACTCCTGTAGATTTTTCTTTGTGGAGGTGGATGAAAGACGAAGTGTACAAAAACAAAGCAAACACAAGGACTAATCGGTCGCTCGCATTACGAATAGTGCTATCCTGATAAAAGATCAAGACGATCTCAGAAGAGCAACACTTACTGTTGTGAAAAGAGCGGAAAAGTGTTTGAATGTACTGAATAAGCAATAAATATAATCATTAACACATCTGTCTTTCCAACTTGACACTTGTAATACTTGCTATGCATAGTATTCAAACAACTGTATCTCCAACCCATTGAAAACTGGACACATGTTTATGTGAACTTTTTACTCAGAACAGTCCATACTACACCCTCTTTAGCAATATTAGTTAAGGGGTTAGGTACAAATTACAGCAGTGAAATTTTTGGAAATATTCAACATTTTTTCCTCCATTACTGTATAATAATGAAAATTAGTATGTGTAAAAAACTGTCCTTCTATGATTAAAATTTTTTTTTTTTCAAAATTCAAAATGGTGGCAGTTTACTGTGGAATGATGACGCGTTTCCCTCATAGCTCATAAACTTCTTAACTTTTTCATGTTCTCTCTCTTTTATTTTATTGCTGAAACTCATGTTTACAATATCATGATATTTCAACTACATTCCTTAATAAATAATATTGTTTTTTTTATTTTGTGTTAGAAGAAAATACTGATGTTTGACCATTTTTTTAAATGAATTTATTTTTTATCAGACAATCTATTAAAGGTAGAGAAGTGATCTTGCATCATATTGTAGATATGACATGCATAAATACACAAAAAAAAATTATCACAGAATGTTGGATAGTTTTTTAGTTACGTGGGAAATGCTTCATCACTGCATAGTGAACTGAATTTTGAAAAAAAAAAAAAAAATGTAAATAATTTTTTATCGTAAAAATATTTTTTTCATATATCAGAAGGACAGTGTTTTACACATAGTAGTAGTATTTTAGTAGTATTTATTTATTTATTTATTTATTTATTTATTTATTTATTTAGCCTGGTAGAGATAAGGCCATCAGGCCTTCTCTGCCCCTCTACCAGGGGATTACAACTATAATATGAAGAATAAAATTGCAATTAATATTAAATTTACAACTACAATTACAATGACAATTAAAGTACGACAAGATTACCTGATTAATGAAAGCTAGACAATTTATCATAGAAGTTAAGAACAAAGAATATTTTTGTATTTACTGAATTACAAATTAAACCTAGAATAACAAAATTCTGTAGTAATGAAATTACCATATATTGAGATATTTTGTGATAAATTAAGAGAACTATTTACAAGAAACCATGTCTGAACGAGTTTTAATTACTGACCAAGTGCCTAGTAAGTTTTATTCGACAGTCCCTGATGCCAGCAGGTAACGAATTCCAGAGTCTTGGCAGGGCTATTGTGAAAGAGGATGAGTATGAGGAGGTGCGATGGGATGGTATTGGTAGCAGTGGCGTAGCGTCAATGTAAGCTAAAAAGCTTAGCTTCCCCAGTTAATAATAATTTCATAATAAACCTGCAGTTTATGAAGAAAATTATTTATCAATTTTAATAGAATTTATATTTACGCATTAAATATTGTGATGCGGCAGCTCAGGATGATTTGTGATGCAGCAGTAAACAAGAAGCCTGCACACACCAGCTTCCAAGCAGACCGGTTTCTTCTGTGTAATCCACCCCGCAGATTTTCCATCCCTTCCTAAGCTACCCTAGTCGCAAGGCTCGCAAAGAAGCTAGCTTTAACATTTAAAATAAGTAGTTTCCGCGTTATCCCTTTTCGTCTAGTTATGTTCAGTTGAAGTGTTAGTGTGCATTGTGGCTAATATAATAAATAATGAGCGAAATAACAGTTCCTGACACCAATTTACTTGAATTTTTTTAGGACAATTGTATTATCAAAACTGACTTACGAACAAAAGTGTGATTTAAAAAACAAATGACCGACTCCCTTGCTGTCAATGAAGGACACACCCAAAAGACAGACGCATACTTACGTAATGATACTAATACTGTGATTTCTCTAAGTATGACAGGGAGTGAGCTAATGTTATACGTACACTTGTCTATTTGTTAGAGATATGTGTAAACCGTGAAATCATATTTTATTACGTATCATTTGAGATCATGCCTTATTGGTGTTACTTACGATGTTCCAACCAATCTTCGACTGCTGACTTGAAATTGACTACTATTTATTTTAAGACTGTATTTTTGTAATACGTTTTCTCATATTGCATGAAAGACAACTTGAGTTAGCTTCCCCTACTCAAAATTTCATGCTACGCCACTGATTGTTAGTATTGTTTCATGGCGAGAGCCATGTATTTTATGTCATTATTGTACAAGATACATTAATGGAGGAAAAAAATGTTGAATATTTCCAAAAATTTTACTGCTGTAAGTTGTACCTAACTCCTTAAGAGGATATAAACGTGACACTAGATCCTCTGCGTTAAGAAGTAATTGAATGATGGGTGACATAGCCTAATAATAATAATAATAATAATAATAATAATAATAATAATAATAATAATAATAATACTTGCAGCAGCAACAGTTGAAACTCGAGAGAAATGGAAATTTATTTTAATTTAACGCCCCTTTTCAATTACAGACGTCATTTACAATCGATTACATGATCGACAAAGCGAAATGGAGTGGTATAATAAGGAAAAGGAAACGTGCTTCACGGCAGTTTTGTGCATCACGAATCTCCTAAAATGTGTGAAGTATCGAACCCCGTTCCTTATTGTGAAGGATCGTCGAAAGTAGTGTCAATAAAGCAGCCATCCGTGACGCATTGCGGTAGCATTGTTTCAGACCGCTCAGTGTCTCAGTCCCACTGGAATCATTTCACTTTGAGAGAACTCTGCTACAACTCCAATAGAATACAGGCTTCGTGACAATGGCTTTACATGACCTGGCCAGGAAAAAATATAGTTCGCGAGTACATTCATGACCTCGTACCATCGACGCAAAAATTGTGTCCTTAGTTGAAACGTAATTTTTTAATATGTATATTGTCGTCGTTCCTGCAATAACTCCTATGTGACATATTTATCGATTTTGAGATTTTTGCTCTATTAAATAACTTAAATAGTGATATAGCAAATAATAAAATTTCCTATATGTAATTATATTTCTTTCTTTCGAAAATGTAAGAATTCACAATTTCCTATGTACCACTGCCATAGAATGAATAAATGTGTTTTTTCTTCCTACTGAACAATTTTATATTTTTGCATATATGAGTTATTGCAGGAACAACGACGATATGATATATGATAGGCCAATATATGCCGTAAATCGGAGTGAGAAAAGTGGCCAACAGACATGGAGCTCACATAGACACTTTCACACAGCCCTAATTTCTCTTCCAAGGACGCGTTTTCGCGTACCTTTTAAATGTTTCTCCTCTCACTCACTCACTCACTCACTCACTCACTCACTCACTCACTCACTCACTCACTCACTTATTAGAAATTTCTTTTTAAAAGTTACGACAGTCAATTCTCGCTATCGGCGTGTTTCGTGTTCGTGAGTTCGCTCATTCGCGCAAAATAAAGTGTAACCCAATTCTCGACATTTCCGGATATCTCGTAGCTATTTATGGTCACATTTAGCAGATACACAAAACGCTAAGCTTCATCTTTGTATGTTTTTCAGTTTTAATGCAGTTTTCTTTATTTCGTAATTTTAAATGTTTACAACGGATTCGTGATGCTTAAACTCCATTACAACTCAAAAACTAAAATAACTCACAAAGTGAACACCGCCACTAATAACGATTAGCCGGCTGAGTGAAACGGTGCTCAGATAGGAAGAATGTATGACAACAGCGTTTGGTTCTTTCGGAAAATTCTAAGTCTTAATGAGGGTTTTGCCATGGATAAATATATAATAGGATGCGAAACTGCGGTCAGCACCATCTAGATTTGGTGCTCTGAAGTAAGGTGATCAGCGCCCGACGTCGTAGGTGGTGAACATTAGAACTACGTGTTGGGTACATTACTGAGAGTTCTCTATTTATCCGTTCGAGATATTGTATGGGAGGGTCGAGGAGAGAAGATGGCGGACTGAAGCTTACTAATAAGTGAACATAAAGTGATACGTGTGTGTATAAGCAGTGTATGTTAAACAGTGATGTTTATGGACGTTGTAAAAATAGTGTTGAATGTATTGTAAAGTAATAATAATATAATAAATTGAACTATCTACGTAGTTCTTGCAGACTTTTTCATTGTGCTGTACAATAAATACCCAAAGAATACAATCCCAATTATCTAACCTCTTGCTTTATTTTTTTTATCTCTGTCTGGTTATATTTTAATCGGGTAGTGTAAAACACATCGTCTCTTTTATCTTCCTCTTGGCTCCGGTAAGAATTTTCAGTAGAATATGCTGTGAGGAATAAAACTGTAAATGTTTTATTTTAAATTGGTTTAGTTTTGAATATCGATGAGGGTGGGAGGGAATACTTTTTGCACAGTTTAACATTTTCGTCACCAGGTGCGCTGCTAAATGCATGGAGTAATTACTCTTTTCGCTACTTGGTGCGCTGCTATTTGTAATTACGCCTCTCCCAAAAATAGGTGGCAGCAAGATCAATTTCTACAACAGCGCCTCTAGTATGTGTTACGGGAAACTCATTAAGTTTCGCATCCTATTATATATTTATCCATGGTTTTGCATTGCTTCAAGAGTGGAGAAAACAAGACGTCGTTAGTGAGAAAAACTTTATAACCGTCTCTGCCAACATAACCAAGGAAATATCCCTTGGCAGAGTCAGTAATTGAACTCGAAACCTCCTGGTTAGGAGCCAGCGTCTTCCTCCATGAGGACTCAAACCAGTGCGCATTCCGTAACGCGTGTCCTAGGCAGGATGCCCTAGACCAGTGGTCGTATGCACTCGCTGAAATGGGTAAAGGGTAAGCGCAGCCGTCCCGTGTGCTCCGTCGTGCAGCAGAAAGAGGTAGAGAGCATACCCGCTAGCAGCTACGAGTGTACCATAGTGCAATGTGTTCTCCGCGGGTAAGGAACGCTAGTCCCAGGGTGCTCTGTGCTGATGACCCCTTCCCTAGACCACGACGCCACGGCGCGGGACTGATGCGATGATGACTGATACGAATATGAAACTAATCAACTACATAATTTAAAACATAGTTTTCATTTTAACACGTGAAAGTTCTTATTAATACTAAATTCTTAAGTAACATTATAGGTTCTAAGCAACTGCCGCGCGCCTTTATTGTTGCAATTAAGTGTCTATAATTTCCAAACCAGTGGTTTTACTTCAAATCTAAAACCATAAGTAATTTAGAAAGATAGGGCATTTTAAGATATTTATAACTTTATAAGCAACATCAATCTAGATCTACCTTTAATACTGTTGGAGCTACGGGCTCTTAACGGGACCTTGCTATAGACCTACAATTTGCTGCATTAAGTAATAAACAATGCTAATAAATTGTTAAAATATTGTAACAACACTAGATGTCTAATGGAGGAAGCTAAACATTGTTTGAACAACCTTCAAATCGATGGAACTGAACACCTAACTTCTACGAGATGACTAATAAACACCAGAAAAATTAGGACCGAATTACGCCAGCAAGGATACAACGCATGGTGCAACTTACCTCAAAAGGGAAAAGGCGTTATTCTGTACAGTGAATTCACTCCCTCTAACAAATGGATAACTAAGCCCGATGGAATGACTAGCGGTGAATGGAAGGAGGCTATCAAGATGACTGCCAACGTAAGTGCTGTAAGAGCCATACCCGGTAGGTCTCAGGACAACCACTGCAGGCGATGCCTCAGTGACATAGAAACCCTTGGACATGTCCTGGGAGTCTGCCCTTATGGCGAAACATTCCGTATACATAGGCACCACGCAACTAGAACTAAACTGGTCGATGCCCTAAGAAAACTAAAAATACACCGTCTATGAAGAAGTCCACGGAACTGCCGACAATGGCAGTAACAGACGAATTGACATAATCGCCATTAGCAAATCCCTGTCTCAGGGTATGATAATCGACCCCACCATCAGGTTTGAAACATATAAAGGACAGCCTGAAGACGTACATGAGGAGAAACGAGCAATCTACGTTCCAACCATCCCGTATTATAAAGATAAATACCAACTTCACGATATCAGTGTTACGGGATTGATGTTTGCAGCAAGAGGAACGATACCTAACTTCCCTTCTCAATTCCGTAAGACCCTAGGATTGCAAAAATCGTTTCTGAATGAACTGGCCCTCCTCATAATTAGAGAGTCAGTCAAACTTTTACGGAACCACCTATATGGACTCTAATTCAGTGTACTGAAAAAAACTGACGCACCATTATCATGTTTCTTTCTCTTATTAGCTTTCATTGCTTCTTTACTTGTAACTTTTTTTTGTTCTGTATACTACCATTGTTTGTTTGTTTGTTTGTTTGTTTGCGTACTTGTTTACTTTTTTTCTTACTCTGTTATCTTTCATCATCTATTTGTTCTTGCATTGTTTTGTATGCTTTGTCTAATGGCAGCCTCTAATTTGAGAAAGCTCTAGTAAATAAATAAATAAGTAAATAAATAAATTAATTAATACTATTTTAAACCTCTTTATTTACTGATCATTTTATTTATAGGATTTAATATTATAAATTTTTTAGTTTCTAAGTTGTCACAAGTGAAATTAGGTTGACACTTTTCGTTCCTAGTATTGACCTGAATAAGGGGGGAGAGCAACGGTGAATTGTTCAGTAGTTGAGCAGTTTGGACTAGTTACATTGTTAATTGTCAAAATCATAACACAACGTTTCGAAGAGTGGATCTCTCTTAGTCTTCAGGTGAAAACCTACTGTGGGGATCGTTACAAACAGCTAGCTGGATCAGTCAGACAGGCTAGTTGTTTGTAACGATCCCCACAGTAGGTTTTCACCTGAAGACGGAAAAAGATCCATTCTTCGAAAAGTTGTGTTATGATTTTGACAATTAGCAATGGAAAAAGTTCAAACTGCTCAACTATTGAACTTTTCTTTTCTGTTTCTGTTCCCAGATTCCGTCAATCCGAATTATCTACTGACCATTCGATATAAACGCATTTGCGTCAAAAGTAAGAACAAAACAGTTGATCTTGGGTTATGTGTCGTTTTTACAATTTTGGCATCACAGAATCAAATATTTCATATTATAGCCAAATTAAAATTTAATGCAGGTCTACTTCATGTGCTTACTACTCGAACGAACCGATTTATGAATACTGAGTATAAACAAAATCTACCCGGTAGTTTAGATAAAAATATACACAGAGGGACAGACAATGCTAATCTCATGTTAAAAACTAACTTTTCATCATCAGGGATGTTGAAAGCGTATTCTTCCATATAGATCTGGAAATCGATTTTAAACTTATAAAACTTTTGAAACATTTATAAAACTTTATCTGTACTTTGTATATTGAGAAAATAAAGTCTAATCCAGTATTATACAGCCCACACTATACAGCTAGTCTGTTCCTTATTAACTTTTTATATTTCCCAAATGCTTCTCATTATTGGAGAGATTGAAAAATATGAACAGCTAGGAAAAGGATTGTGACGTAACTTTCGGACGTTTTATCGTGCAGAGAAATGCACTTTCCAACTTTTCTGGATTCGTTACTGGTTCTGTCTTCAAGGACAGAGGGAACTTAAGCGTGTCGCATACATTATATCACAATGTCATGTAGGTCAAGATAGACAAGAGGTTAAATAAACTGAACGTACAAGAGATATTTGAGTGGGAAATGATAATACATAAGTTCATTTACGTAATTATTACGGTTTGATGTATATCACAGAACAATTCTTTCTTCTGTTTTTTTTTTTTTTTTTTTCATTTTCAAGCCAAAGTAACAGTTAATATTTCTCACCGAACATCCTTTCGATATTAGTACCGTACTATTTATATTTTTCTTTTAAAATTCGACTGAAGTTTATCTTTCTCGACTCTGCAGCGCGGAGATGACCTTTGCCTAAGTCTATATCTATATCTTGAGGATTTCTCGACCTAATACTAGAAAACACACTGTGGGTTGCTTATGACGTGGGGTCGGCACGAGTCGGGCCTTCACACAGGGCATCCGTGGCGAGAATGTGACTCGCGAGCATATTGTGGGTCCCAATGATAGCTATGCATATCTCTTGCTTCCTACCTTCCTCAATCCCCACCCTCTCACTCACTGTAGTCAAACTCCGTTCCATTTGTATTTGTCTCTGACCTGCGAGTGGCGTATCGTCGCAATGTCTCTCTAGAAACCATGTACCTCTTAAGTAGGATGGGAGGACGCCAATATGATGAGGATATTAAATGTATGATTTGTTCACAAGTATTAGGAGGAAAACGGTTGTATAACATAAAACGGCATTATACTACATGTCACTCATGAAACATTAAAAGGCTTCGATCCTTTTTTTCAGCAGATGTACGAATAATGCGGTTAGATCTTCAATTTGGACCCACAGATTTACAATGTGATGGTAAATGAAAGCTAGATGTAAGGACTTGACAAATGTTGAACTTTCAAATCTTTGCCAAAAAATAAATATCCGAAGCTTCGTTCTTTCGCTTGCTCTGTTGAAGCCAGGTTCGCTACAATTTACGTTTGTGAAAAATTATTTTCAACAATAAAAATAGTAAAACCAAATTTAGATCACGACTGACAGACAAATACCTTCGTGATCACCTACGACTGGCAGTAAGTGATAATAATTCCTGATTTTGAAAATTTGTCGCAGAGACATTCTGAAGACAGTTAATTTTAGGTTGTGATAATGTGTCCTATGTTTTCTTATTCATTTCTTTCTTCGTTACACGTACTGAACATTAGTTTGTAACTTTATACTGTATAAAATTATATTTAAATGCATGACGTAAGTAAAATGAAAATCCGTAGACAGACAGTTGCTTTACTTTCCTTCGAGTGTCCGCCTCCCTCTATAGGTGCTATGCACGTTACAGGTTACACAGTGGCTCGGCGCACGATCATATTTTCGCCACGGCTGACATAGAGCAACAAAATACATCTCATTGAAAAAATACAAACTTTCCAAACTACAACGCCAGCTTCCACGAAGTATTGAAGCCACATTGAAAACGTTGTGTACAAGTGTACATCATGATCGGCGGACTGTTCGTTCCATTTCTTGTAAACAAGTAACTTTAAAAAGATACTGACTGAAGTTAGCACGTATTTTCTCATTACACATTTTACGCGTTTGGAAATAATTCAGTTCTTTATCAAATTATGTTATACATAGTATACGACAGGCGAGCTACGTCACTGATCGAGCTGTGAGTGGAAGACAACAGCGGTGGTTCTATTCCAAATACATTATACCCTTTGCTTGAATCCTTATACACTGGCAACGTCTTTACATTGTTTAGAAGTTAGGTCTCAGTACTGCGCAACTTTACGCACTATCGCAGAAGGAAGTCTTTTAAGCTGCAGTGCTGAGAAGGCTTACTGCTACAGTGCGTAGGAAGCTAGTAATTTATTTGTGTTTTTTACAATGGCCTGTACTTTGATTCTCAATCATTTGATCTCATATGTCTTCTCAAGGTCGTCTTCGGTGGTCTAGTGTTGCCATTGGACTCGACGTTCGTGGTTTCAAATGTGGCCAAAGGCGAATTAATTTTAAAGGGGGTAAATCCTTAGCATGGCTTCTTTCGCGAGAAGTAACGCTGTGTATCTCGTGTCAAATATTTAAGGCACGTAAAAGACATCTGTTCCTCCAGGCTACATCTTCCGGTCATTTCCCGGCTTCCCGCCCACCTTAAAATTTGAAAATATTACAATGTGATCATATAAGTAGCCTAATTGTGTGCGAGTCTACCCCACAATCTACCATTAAACCATACGATACCCTCTCTATAAGTAACGCGCAAAATCTTTAGATCACTTCGCCATTTTTGCGTTATCCGTGGGCACCAACCAAGCAAGGTATATTTACTTTACGTTATATCACAATTGAAGGGTTCAGAGTCATAGTGGGCCAAGCGCCATTTATTAAAAACGGAGAAAGCAAGGATTAAAGTTAAGTGAATACCATAGTTTAATGAAGATTGACGTATCATTTGGTTTTAATGTCTATACTTTATATTACTTGCTATATGTTTCAATGAATTATGGTAATAACTTCATTTTAATCCTTGTTTTCTACGGTTTTAGTAAATGGCGCTTGGCCCACTGAACAGTCCCAAATAACGTCTCTGTGCGCTATAGATTACAGACGTGAACAAATTATTATACTAAAACGTTTTCTTGGAAACATAATATAATTCGTCATATGAACTATCAGTATAATTCACAGAGTCTCTATTGTTGTAAATATGATTGTTTACATCTTCTGATATATTTTTGCAATGGTTAAGTATATTTTTTCTGGTTATGTTGGTACTACTGGTATTTTAATTATATACTGCAGAAGATATTCTCCCATGGTCTTCAAGAAATCCCGGCCTTGAACGAAATTGAAAATCTGTTATCTATACTGAAGAAGAAAGTGACAAAAAGAGCCTTACAACAAAGCATGGACTCATTTAAGCACTGTCTGATATCTGGCTAAATGATGCTGATATTTAAAGAAAGTGTCAAACTTTGGTTTCCAGCATCCCTGACAAAATCAACGTGTTAATAAAGAATAAGGGAATGTTCACAAAATATTAGTAACCTCATGACTCAATTTTCTGTTCGTTATATCTGTGCAAAATGCATTTTTGTTCATTATTTCTATCGATAAATACAGCTTGGTTGCACATTTAGTCTAATAATTTGTCCACGTCTGTACACTTAAGACTCCCCAGGATTTGAATACAACTTGTCAGTATGGAAATTCAACACTAGTTTTTCGGATAACGGTATGCCTATCCATAAAAAGTATACATTTTAATTCAGGCACTGAAGCTAGTTCCATCTTCACATTGTGTTCGTTTCATTCCATCTTTATCTAGGATTTCCGAGATTCTTTTGCCTTTAGGTTGATAGTTCTGTGCCAGTTCTGGTAGGCTATTATTTCTTTCGCTGTTCATTCGAGATAAGGATGTTATTTCCAATTTTTTTTACATTCGTCCATTTTATCATTTAAATTATACTGTATCAGTAGGGTAAATTCAATTGAAGACATTGTTACAAAAGCAGCCCTTGTCAAAATTACTATTTTCAGGAGAACAATAAAACATAAAAAGAACAACACATGTCACCCGTTTTTGTACAATTGGTGTTTATCCTTAGGCTATTGTACATGACATGGGTCGTTCATGGCGTCTATAAACGTTTCAAATAGTAGCAAATGTGTCCTTAACTCAATTTCATTAAAATTACTACGACTGTCTTCAATTCTTTGCGGATCTTGCCATGTCTTATCAAATTTCTTCTTGTACATCGTTTTACTTTAGGAACAAATCTCATCTCCGCTGCTTGTAAATTACTTCTCTCTTGTTCTTTAATTATCCCAAACTCGCTTCCGTATCTTACCAATGAAACTGCTAACTCAATGTTTCGTTTAACTTTATTTTTGCAACGGTTATTGTTTTTTATTTTGTGATATTTTATTATCGTTTCCTCTATTCATTTTTTTTTTCGATTTATTTACAATATGAATTTAAAATAACAAATGTGGAACCGGAACAGATTGACATTAACCTAATCTTTTTTAGAGGAAAATAAAAAAAAAACATAGGCCTATAACCTGGTGTGGCTCTTCCAATTTAAGTGTTTCCATTTTTAGATATCGAATAAAAGAAATTTATGTGTAACTATTTCTTTTGATATGGTATGTGAGAAGCACTCTGTATAATTGAAAGAGTCCAAGACACGTAACCAATCAAAATACAAGCATACATCTCGGTTTCTTTCTATAGAAAAGGATTAGGCAATCTTGTAAGCTCGAGATGGGTATAAAACAGTCTGGGTCTCACACTCTGCCCCGGCCACACAGGTACATCAGTAACATAAGCACGAAGGTTGCACTTCTTAAAACTATTTCCCGCGGGAAAATTACCATGAGATATATGGAACACTTCTTGTCGATTTACTGCAGCCAGCATCTGCACCAGCGAGGCACCGCGACGCCAGCGCCTAGCACAGTTGTCCTCCCAAGTTCTATATTAAACAAGAAAAGACGAACTCTCCTACCAAGATAATCCGGTGAGAATATCACAATCCTTCGAAAAGTTTCTGACGCGTATGGGATGGATGTTTAATAGTTTTTCATTGTTTTTCATTTTTTTTAAATATAGATTAATCAGATTTAGGTCCATTTTATATGGACATGAATAATATTGCTAGTATCCCAGTGATTCTACAATCAATAAACTACTATGTGTCCAACATCATTTTACTACATTACATATAGATTGCTTTCTGGTTAGAAAATAATTCTATGGAGCCATAAGTTTTGTGTTTCTGGATCTTTCCAGAAGAAATTTGTTATTACACAAAGTTGGAATAGTATTATACGGAACACTCTATACAGGCAGAGACTGACGACAAATTATATTTGTATTTATGTAGGCCTACATTCTACATCTAAATGTAAAATTGTGTATTATTAATATATTTACTACAATCGTCTTCGGTGGTCTAGTGTTCGTAGTTTCAAATGTGGCCAAAGGAGAATTAATTTTGAAGGGGATATAATCCTTAGCATGGCTTCCTCCGCGAGAAGTAACGCTGTGGATCTCGTGTCTAATATTTAAGGCGTGTAAAACACCTCTGTTCCTTATACAGGGCTCCAGACAACATTTTCCGGCCATTTCCCATCCACGTTAAAATTTTAAAATAATACAATGTGCTCATATAAGTCGCCTAATTGTGTTTGCCCCACAATCTACCAGTTGGTTGTTACTATCGCAAAGTCTATTCAAATCACTTACCCTATAGACTAATTCCTTGTCATTCAAATACGAAATATGAACATTCCCACTAGATTTCTGTCTTTAAAGACATTTAGTCTTTGAAAATGTCTAGCGTTATTGTTTGGCGTTCTTATCTAGATTTGTATTTCGACGTTGACAAAGGATGGAGCGATTATCGCGTCCTGACTAGAGAGATCTTGGGTTCGATAGTAAGTATAGTCGAGAGAGTCCGAATACCGCAAATCATTTGTCTGACTGCACCTGTTACTATTCACCTGAAGGAGCTTGGAATAATTGCAAGAGAAAAGACTCAAAGATCTTTTACAGTTTGTTGATTATTTTATCTAAAGACTATGTATTTACATAATAACCAACTGCGCGTGATATATTTCTACAAAAGCTTGTTTAATAAACGCCATACGCGTGTTCTTTATGAAATTATATTCTTTAGTTTCATTTTTTTATATATAGTTTAAGACCTAGAATAAATTTATCGAAGTAAAATATAGCTTTACTTCACAGGTTCTCGCTCCAAAATTAACCCAAAATTCCGTACCATATACTTGAATAGCTTTAAATTAGCGATGTTAATGTATTCCGAAACTTTACTTCTACCTGAAAGAGTAGTAAGCTTAACTATATATTACACAAAGTTTTGACACCTTATAACTTTAAAGAGTAATATTCTGTCTTGCATATAGGCCTATATAAAAAGAGAAGTTTCAAGGTACAAAAAAAAAAGTCAAACCATTTCTTATATCAATAATGAAATCTTAACACTAGCATAGAAAGAAAGAGTTGCGGATAGCTGCAAATAAATAAAACTGTCACAAGTTTTGATACGGCAATATCTAATTTCATAAAACCAAAGAAACTCAAACATGTAGCTAGAAGCAGAGTAAAATTTTATTTGAGAATGGCAGCAACAGAAAGTATAATTATTTAAGAAAAGAGAGCGCTTATAGTTGAACTGAAATATAAGTTATAACTAGGCTTCGTATTCCAGCTACCTAAAGACTGAAGTTACAGACACATTAAGTATATAGTACGTCGAACACAGGTAATGCATCAGATAAAGATATAAACAAAAGGCCGTCGCTGCGTCTTCGTGGAGTACAGTCAACTCCCGACATTCTGAAGCTATATTAGTAAGCACATGCTTGAGCCGTAGTGTTCATTTTCGTCGTGATCTTTGCAGTGAATAATAACGTGCACTCGTAAGTTACGGAATTTGAACATATGCGGATGTCACTTGAAATGAATTTATATTGCAAGAAATTTTTTTCAGTATCACATGATGCTATTGGTGCATGATGTAATACACGATATTCCTATTGTCTGATATTTTTTTGTGTTTCATTAGGGTATTGGATATCGCTCATCACTGAAACCTCATTAATTTTCTATATACTTTTCTAGAAATTCCATAAAATGTAAATTACTGAATTTATTAATTGGGATGTTGGCACTGAACATAATGGTAGGCTACACAAATCCACGCTAAACGTCGAGTTAATGTCTTCATAATTTTCATATTTTCATGGTACTGATTCTTTTGGATTACGTTCAACACACTCTCTGTGCCTTCTGGTATTGCAGTGCCTTTCAGTGCACTGTTTTTGACACTTTTACGTTTATTTTACACAATTTATATGTAATATTGTCTATATTGACAGTGAAAATATTGGTTCAAATATCCTCAACTATGCCCTGCAATATTACACGCTTGAGCTTCTTACTTAAGGAATTTTACCTCTGCAATGAACCTTCAATCAGCCACAAAAACATAGTTATGTAAATAATACGACTAGTAAGAGCAGTGATCGATAAGACTACTCACGATGACTGCGTCCCGGTTTTGACTTTGTAGAGAAAGAGGGCAAGAGAATGAGTAACTATTTTGTATAGGAATGTATCTGTACCTGCGCTGAGATGTCACATATACTTCGAATCAGGCAACTTCATTCCTATTTATAGGCAGCTGGAATACGGAGCCTAGTTACAACCAAATTAATAGAATAGTCAAATGATACTTTGAAAACAGGCTTGTGTGAGCCCAGTCTACTCACGTTTAAAGTTGACATTTACTCTGACAAGGCGTAATGGATGATAATCGGCAGAGGCGCTTATTATACATTAGAAGTTGCACAAATAACACTTCAAGACCGTTACTATGTATTATTAAGATTGACTAGATTAGATCATCACAGAAATGCTGATAACGAAGTTAAGGGGAGTTTGTACACCGAATTTTGAAAAAAAAAATGAAATTTTGGTATTTATCGTTTTTCGGTAGTTTAATAGGCCTATGTGTAAAATGATAATATGATTTTATTTCTTCTAATTGTCAGCTTTTAGCCCTATCTTCAACAAAAATATTGTAGTAATTCTTAATGCAAAAAATGTTACCAATGGAATTTTAAATGTATTTAGCCGATTCTGTACATAAAGGTTTGTTACATATGCCCTATTTTTCCCACATTTGTATCTTTCATCACTTCTTACCCATTTGCAGTGTAAATAAATACATATACATCACTTGTTTCTGCTGGCATCTATGTAAACGCTAGTGGCTGGGCTGTTAGGCTCTTTCTTGAAAATATTTGTTGTACGAATTGGAAGTCTACGCAATATTACATAACTGTTTAAAATAATTTAAATAATTTAAAGAAAAGGGTCTCATCAAGTAAGTAACTATCACGTGATTTTCCCCGTTTGGACGACCCTACGACATAACCACTCGGACGGGCAGTTTCTGGATGAGTGGGATTGAAAATACTGTTACGTTTTCTATGGAATGACGTCATTTCGGCGGAGGAACAAGTAGCACAGTGCGAGATGCACTCAGTGGCGGATTTTAAGATTCGAAGTCCTAGGCTAATGGGAGGCAATTTACGTACTATAATCTCTAGTAAACAGGAGGCAATTTACATACTTATAAAAATACAAGCAGCCTTCTTGGGGGCAATTTACATCACCCCGGTTTAAATAGAACTGTTCACACAAAGCTGAGAATCAGATTGATGAACCGTGCTAATCGTTAGCGCATGTGTTACATAGCAGGATCATTCGGAAATACTGTCGAATGCCTGAGTGTGAAACAGCACAAGCTCTTGTCATTATGTGAGTTAAAATTCAATAGAGAAAGACTGATCCACGTAAGAATTACTATCCTTCCCTACTCATTTGTAGAATATCGCGTATAAGATCCTCCTCACATTCGAATAAATATAGTTATAGGCCTATATGCGCATCTTCTTTGTTAAGAAATCATTAACTGATTGAGCGACAGGGGAGTTCTTTTCGACACAAAATCATTAAATTTTAAAAACAAACAGGTTTCTGTCCGCTCTACAATAAAGACGAGCGAGATGGGGAATTGATCCGCTAGCCTGGGATATAGAACGGTTTGCACCTCAAGTGGGTAGATACCTGGAATAAGGAAATGGGAGCACACTATTTCGTGGGGGATAATTTCTTATTCATGGACCCTTCCTTGAGGTCAGCAGAGCTGTGCCACTGGGTGATGGGTAAACTCTACTCCGCCGAGAGCACATGTTTCTACTGCACAGGAATAAGTTAACTGACTTCTTAAAGTGGAGTTCGGAATGGAGAAAACTTGTCAAACATAATTTTTCTGAAACTGCAAGGCTTCACTAAAATGTCTTGACGTTACGAAAACATATGAATCGAATTCTCGGTAATTTTTAACATACCTATCTTCATTACTTCACTGCTTTCTAACTGAATTTCCGAAACATCTATAAAACTGATGATAATCTACACCTATTACAGTGTAAGTATAGTCCACCGTTATGCCTATGTACTTGTTGATAGCGCGTGCGAGCCAACCAATCCAACCAAGAGATGCGAGTTTGAATTCCAGGCGTGGGCTATGGGAGAAATTTATCTTCCGTCCATGAGACTGCATTTTTGCCCATTGTCTTGTCATGTCGTTGTAGCGATCCTGTGTCACGCCGATCTCATGACCAAAGCGGCCCGCATTATGAAATGTTTGATCTCAATCGCCCTCCCCTATCCGCAGTGGTGTGTAAGTCGGATGAAAATGAACATTAAGCAGAGTAAGAAAAAAAGAAAGAAAGAAAGAAAGAAAGAAAGAAAGAAAAAAAGTGTAAATACAAGTGTAATATAATATTATAATTAGAGACAAACAAAATATGAAATTTCATATTCTAAACCATTTCTGCTGGAGGTATAGGAACAAGGATTTTCACGATTCACGATGCATAGAATGCAATTAACGTCATTTTTGTTCCATATTTCATAATATTTTGGTAAAATTTTCATATTTCATAAAAATGTTCATAGGTTTCCATATGCACGGTTTTCCCTCTTCATTAATATTTCTATAATAACTATAACTGAACAACGCTTTACAAATATTATAAGGAGACAATAGAGGTGTTCTCCAGGAAACGCTTGAAAAACTCAAGCCATTATTGCTTGTATGCTATTTATTTTAAGTTTTTTTTATTTATTTTATATTTCTTTGGGTTCGGGGTACAAAATCACGTTTTCGGTATGATAAGTTGATATATTTGGCTTGAAGGAGATTTTTACCTTTGTAATTAAATTGTTTATTATTCCACCAACATTCCGAGATTTCCAAGAGCAAGTGAAATCTCAAAATTCTGCTTTAGGATCATTGAATTCCTAATGTCAATGAATTTAAAAAGTCAAAACAAAATACGTGGTTCCTAACAAAATAAGTGCTTCCTATTCCACCTTTGCTCATCCTTTTGAATCCAGTAAAGTCTTGGTTTCTCTGAACCGACGCATGCGACGTGCGAGGCCCGCCTTGCATCTCGCACGTCGCATGCGTCGGTTCAGAAAAACCAAGGCTTAAAAGTCATTTCAGTGTTGAGAGGTCTAATTTTATACGTGTAATTAATGTTTTAATCGGGTTTCAATAATCAATTTTGTTATATAGCCTACTTAAATGCTCAATCAATTTTATTTTCTACACCTCCCTTCAGCCACGTTATGCATTATAAATCTGCTAGATATCGAAATGAGTCCACTGGTGAGAAGTCGTCAGCTAATTGAGCTGCATACGATCTCTCTCACCCACTCTGTACACAGACGCCAGCAAGGAAAGTTGGTCTCCATGACGACCGGGTGCTCCACGGTATATCGGTTAGCTACATTGAGAGCAATGGGGATGCTGCAGAAGGCATTCATCAACTTGTAGCAGCATGCACACTTTCATTACTGTTAGGATAAATGTCATGAAACTCTAACAACTGGAGTACCGGAGCGAACATGCTTGACGATATTAACGTGAAATTATAAACTAATCCCGGTACTTCAAACTACAAAGGTTACAGAAATGATGAGATAACGATAAGGAGTTTGTTTATATGACCGTCCTCTGTCTTCTCCTATTTTGTGGTCTCGAGGTTTTACTTTTAATTTCATCTTCTTAATTAGACAAACTCATGGCGGAACTCCCATGGACTTGGCATGATACCGAGCCTCGCTGTTTTACGATAAGTTAGTAAAAAATGTTATTGCGAAATATAACATTTTACGTCCATGAGTTATAGCTTATTGGTGTCACTTATGAAGTTACAAGGTTCAAACCTGTCCTCGGACAGCTGACTGAACAACTTACCAGAAAGCCCATGCAGGCCTGATCTGAAGACAATGTTACATGTCGTCCAGACTGGAGTCTGTTACTACACTCACTCTTATTAGAGTTGCCACCTGATTATAACACTGTCCACAATGCCATCGATCGGCCATTAACTCATTTTCAATTTCATGAAATTAAGTTATCGCTATTACATACCGTAGATGCCCATGGGGTAGCAAGAGGACGGATTAAATCAATGGAGAAAATCCATGAAGCTATCGGAATAGAACTCGCGACCTACCGGTTTGCAGCGCAACGCCTTAAACGCGACGCTCTCGTTTCATTCAAACCCACGCTCCATTGTTATTGGTCAAGAAAGCCAAATATCTTTGTGGAATCAACTCTTTTGCTTCGCTGGCGAACGTTTTGCACAGAAGACTTTATTACAAATCGAATTCTGTCCAGGCTTATTCTAAGGGCCGATTTTACCAAAATTATTTAACTTTAATTGTTACTTAATGTCTTCTTAATTGACACTTAAAGGGATATTGTAATGCACTTCACCAACAGAATTGGGCTTTAAGCTTTCATTAAATTACACTTAAGTTCATTGGTCAATATTTGATCATTTAATTAATCCTGCATTAACGACAATAATTTTCATTATGGTGAGGATAATGACGGACTTCAAAATGGTGATTTCTTATAAAGATGGGCGAGGATAATTTCCTAATGAGGAGATTATTTTAATACAGTGGACAAAAAAGATTTGCAAATGCGGTTTAGGCTAAGCAAAACATCAGAATTGTATATTTTGAATAATACAGAAGGTTATTTAGAATTTCCAACTGATAGTTAAGTAGGCCTACTTCATAATATTATTTAAATTGTACATTTATTGAAGAAACGTTTAATCAATCTTCTGTTGCCTAAAATACGGAAACTAAAGTAATGCGAATAACAAATTTATCATGCAAGCCTAATATTACCCATACATTTTAAGGCACTAGAATAGCGCAAATCCATTAAGTACTTCCATTTTGCTTCTTACATGATCTTTCCTTGTATCTACTTTCATAATATTATCCCGTTTTGTCTTCAATATTGGTGAAGGCATTGGGATATATTTTTTTTTTGCATTGAAATTAATTTCTACTTATTTCCAACCTTTCGGCTTTTCTGCTGAATTCTGCCCATCGTCTTTTTTTCTATGATATATGTCTTGAGGTTACCTAAGTTTATGATGACATTTATAGTCGTAATATAACAGAGCCATCTTCGGTTACGGTAATATAACAAATGAACTCATATAAAGGTCACTGCTTACATTAACAAGGCACATGGTCTTCGAAATTACAATTTTAATATAATTCCGAAGGCCGTGATGACTTAATTGGGAAATAAATTAGTGGACTTTATTTTAAATGCGCATTAGTTTATTGAAATGCAATAAAATTAAATAAGATTTAACTTCCGTATTTAATATATTATTATAATGTACCGAAGTACATATGATATTTCCATGCAGATGTTCTGCGTCATCGTACGATCCCGGCCAACTAGTCACTCATTCGAGTGCACCTCAGCACATGTGTGGACTTCGGTCCTAGGTTCATAGATATCTATGACGTAGTGCAGAGGACGGCCACTAGAGGGAACCCAAGAGTTGGAACTTAAAACTGAGACGATTCTTCCACGCCGGGGTGGAATCCGGTGTGGCTTAGTGGATAAAGCGTCAGCACGTAGAGCTGAAAACCCGGGTTCAAATCCCGGCGCCGGAGAGAATTTTTCTCCGTTCCATTACTCTTTCATCGTTCCGTATTTAAGTTAAATAACAATAAGTTAATTATGGATTAGTAACATGTTAGCGAAATCTGCTTCCAACAACTTAAAAAGTATCATTTCAGCAATCGCCTTCAGAGTTTCTATGCATGTTATTATATTGACATATTCAACGTTCCTTTTTTAAATTACAAAGTATATCTGAAGACGATGAGATTAAAGAACACTTGGTAATAGAGAAATAATGAATTGATGGTCGGACAGAAGTAATTACAATTCGATACGTTTATAGTAGCTTCTGTTCCCATACGATTCTTTAAGAACGTAAAAATTAGGAAATCTTTACTCTGTCTGGAACTGCGTTTATGTCATTATAACTCATTAGTTTATTACTCAAAGTTCCTTTTAACTATGTCTATCCAGAGACGACGAGGTGGTGATGATAATGGTGGTGATGATGATGATGATGATATGATGATAATGATGGTGATAGTGATGGCGGTGATAAGTAATGCCTGCATTCAGATCTACTCGTATCGGTTCGATACAAAACTGTCTCTGCCGGCGTATGTGAAGTGGGGAGTTAAGAGGTAGTGTGCAGTACCTCAATTGATATATTAACGCCCAGGCCTTACATTGAAGATCTATGTTGCATCTATGCCTCAGTCCACATCTGGATTTATTTCTAGACGTGACACTGACCTGACGGACACATGATACCAACACGGAAGAGAAATTCTGCCTGACATCAAATTGAGAACGAATAAACATACGAGATGCCTCAGGCGCGATTCGAGCTTATGACTGTGATTTCCATGCAGAGTTAGAGCCCGTTCACGAAGTACGAACATTTCTCAAAACGGAAATTTATTCCAATCGATTTCTTGCGGACAGCAGTGTACACACGTTTCGATTTTTTCCACATATAACTTAAATTTCATTATGCACGGGAAAAAATCGAACTGTGTGTACACTGCTGTTTGCATGAAATCGATTCGAATAAATGATCGTTTCGAGAAATTCCCGTACCGTGTGAATGGGGCCTAAGGATGCAAGTTACACGGGTTAGTGAAAAGGATAAGCCAGTTTGGCACGCACTATCTTCAAGTTAGGAGTTGAGATCGATAGAGAAGCAATTTAAATTCATCAATTTCACTCCGCGAAGAAACATGTTTCAACGTTGATCTTTAAATGAACCGTTTCCAAGGTAACTGAGAAAGGTCAACTCTGCTCTAAACAGAGAACTGAAACTCTTAACGTAAGAGTAACTAATGACTCACAGGCACGCAATTAAGGGTGGATGCAATTCAAGTTCACAGCCAATGGAAAGGGAAGTTATACCGTAAATTGCCTTTCCTGCAGCACTTAAGCTGCCTATGTATTGAACTAATAGCATATTTTTTCTCGACATATTTGTAATATCTTTATGTTCTTTCCTTTTCTGTTTGTTTTCTTATTTCTTTTTTACATTCTCAATACAAGAATAATAATTAGAGCCCGGATTCTTATGTAATTACATATTGCATTCCTTTACTTGTAGACTACTGAAAATGACAAATGTCGACGATTTGTGGTTCTGATATGGTTATAGTTGACTTTCATTTTACATATTCTTAGTAATATTACGTAAAGAATGTAACATTTTTATACACATCTAGGCAATTATTGAGTTTTCAATTTTTCTTATTAAATTCGTTTTATTTTCAGAGCAAATATATTACTGAATTTTTTTCATATATATTTGGACATATATCTTAACGTCCCTGTCCCATTACTCCGATTGGAGGGCCGCCTTTTGTTCTCATTATAGTACACGATGCTGGTAAAGAGGGAGGGCCCGGAACTGATGTCGTTATGTTTTGTTCACAACTATAGCAAATACTTCAATTTCTAAAGTTGGCTTAAGAGAATAGTCCTTTTATAAATAATAAAAAAAAAACAAACATAAAACTAGGGAATTCCAACTCTTTGTCTGTAAAACATAGTCGTTCGGAGTGCCTCAGCTCTGTACATTTGCACTAATGCTTTCTCAGAATTTGGGATGGTCAGGTGCGCCGGACATTTAACTTTGTTACAAATTGAATGTAGGCTATTAGCGAGGGGTTTGGATCGGGTGTCAGGTAAATCAAAATACCATTATGTGTGCCATACAAAAATATTTTTCTAGGAAATCTTAAGGCACAAGAAAAAGCATAAATTATGGCAGAGAGAAGTTGTATTTGCAAACTATACAATGGGGTGGAAATGGCAAGCCACTTTCCAGGCTGCATCCTCCCATTTCAACTGCCCAGTTAAATTGTGACGACATTTTGTGAATTTAATGCATTAATAAACAGTGATTTTAAATTACATATTTTATTAATACTACATATTTAATTACATATCTCCCAGATATTTACTACATTTTTATGCACATATTTCGCACTTTCATATTACATAAAAATCCGGGCCTAATAATAATGAATCTACATCTTGATGTTGCAAATCTCGAATTCGAAATATTTATGAACAAACAAGTTTTCAGCATATCTCAAGTCAAGAAGAATGGTTTTAAATATGCGTTCTGCCTATTCATGTAACTTACAGCGATTTATTGTAGCTCGTTGATTTGATTTTGTTCATATTCAGTAGCTGCGAGTCCATTCATCCGATAATGGTACATATGAAATATATTGAATTCGAATAAAAATTAATGGAATCTATTTGAGAGAAAAAATTAGGTGATTTACCTAAAACAGGCTGTAATTTTTCCTTGACTCTCATAAGATAGATAAGTGAAATTATGTGAACAATATATCTCCAAAAACATTTACTAGAAACATTATTTCTCATTTACATAATTATGGTTCTGGTCCAAAGCAGACAGAAGTTAAAATGATTTAAATAAATGGAAATCAACTAAAAAGGCCTATAAGAAAACAGAATGAATGGGGGAGAATTCAGATAGGAGGCAATCCGATTGTGAAAACAGAACGCGCTTTTCGTAAGAAGAAGAAGAAGAAAAAGAAGAAGAAGAAAAAGGAGGAGAAGAAGAAGAAGAAGAAGAAGAAGAAGAAGAAAGGAACAAGCTCGATAATCTTGTATAATTACCGCAATTAATTGGAAAATATCGTTACAAACCTAGGATATAATTGGTGTAAGGGTCAGAATTTATTACCCTTTATCAGATAATCCACAGCATTATAAGAGAGAATCTTCCAGAGACTGAGTTTAATTAAATTCTATGTATATTTAGAACATAAAGCATCCAGGAACTCGGTGCCTCATCTAAGAGAGGGGAAGAGATTTCAAAGCAGTTCCCGAATTATGCATAGGGGAGGCGAAGTAAAGGGGACTGGAGAATGTTACAATCGACACTCAGAACTCACAATTTTAAAAAATCCAAAGTTAAAGTAATGGAAGTTTTGAAACAAATACAAAAGTACATTACAGACGCATAAACTCAATTTTTCGTATCATGTTTCTCATTACTGAAAAACCTATTGAAGAAAGATTGAAAGTTTTAGTGTTCAAAATATTCAATTAAATGCAATCACGATTTGGAAGAGAGGGATTAAGATGCATGTGATGTACCGAGTCTGATTGCAGAGCAAGAAAGAATAAAGATATAAATGAATATTCCACCTTCCAGAATGGATGCCACTGTAATCTCATATAGGCCTACGTATATTCTGAGAATACAACAGACCATCAATAAAAGAAGTGCAAAATGACGTTAGCAGAAACACATTTTGTAAATGCTACAGACAAAAAGATGCTAATTAGCCTAATGAGAGGCTCACAGACAGAGTGGGAGATTAAGGCTAGGCTCTTAACTTTGCAAAAAAAAAAATAAAGCGGCATTAAAAGCAGCAGGGATGTCAACTCCATGTGTTTGACATCTTTACCTCAAGAAAAACTCTCTAGTAATCATTTCTGTTAGAGGCTGACAATGAGTCGATCCCAGGATCATGGTGTAGCCGAAAGGATTAGGTCAACTAAAAAAATCCATGATCACATAGAAAATCGAACCTGCGACCTTGGCTTTGAAGCGTAGGGTCTTAGCTATTATTCTACCATGTGCCCATTCTACAATGTTGTACAATACTAAATTGTATACTGTTAGAAAATACCCAAATAAACTGTAATATAAAAAAGTAGCCATTCTATCAATATACACTACGAAATTGAACAGAAGAGCTAGAAAGATAATATGATCCATACGGATGCCAATTATAGGTTGTGCTTGTGACAATGCGAGAAACTTTCTTGTGGGGCGGTCAAAATGATAGGAATAAGAGAGTATTTGCAGATCCTGATAAAAGAAACAGGAATGTACATAAGTCTACTAGTTTGTTCAATTCCAATTTGGATTTGCAATTCAAATCTCACTTTACAGCGTACAGCAGTTGTCATTCTTTTACCTGTAATAATAATAATAATAATAATAATAATAATAATAAACTACAAAATAACGCTTCAGGAATTCTCAATTTAATTGGCTATTTTTCTTCCCTAACTTTTTTCTATAGTACAACAAAGATTAGCGAGATGGACTTATTTCAGGCTGTTTTTCTGGCTAAGGCAGAGGTCGTCAGTATTCGCTACAACGGGTATTGGATAGATTAAATATTAAAATGGATTTGAGGGAGGTGGGATATGATGGTAGAGACTAGATTAATCTTGCTCAGCATAGGAACTGATGGCGGGCTTATGTGAGGGCGACAATGAACCTCCGGGTTCCTTAAAAGCCATAAGTAAGTAAGTAAGTATTATTATTATTATTATTATTATTATTATTATTATTATTATTATTATTATCACCATCATCATCATTATAACAAAATTCATTCTGAAAAATATTTCGCAATTCTCAATTGCTTTTTTCACTTTCTGGAAGAAACTACAGAAAACTTAACAACGAACTAAGAAAAGAAAGTGATAAGGTGAAAGAAGACTCAATGAAAGAGAAATGTAAAGAAATAGAAGATCTAATGTACCGCGAAGTAAAATGTTTGGACTTCATAAATAAGAAGAGTAAATTCATGGGGTTGATAGAGGACGAAATCGGAAATGGAATAACAAACAGACCGGGAATACTGAACAGATGGACGGAATTTGTAAAAGAGTTATATGACACAGGAATCGTCCGGGTGACTTGGTTACAGAAGACGAATGATTTTCTATTTTAAGGGTAGAAGTTGAACTAGCGTTTAAGGAAATGAGAAATGGGAAAGTAACAGGAGTTGATGGAATCCCCATTGAATTAGTGAAATGCTTGGGTGAAGACAAGAAGCAAATTCTATCATTATGCAAGGCGACTGGCTCGAGACAGTGTTGTTTACAATACCGAAGAAAAATAATGCCAAGAAATGCAACGAGTTCAGGACTATCAGCCTGATATCACATTCGGCAAAGATTCTTCTGCGAATACTAAATCGACGTTTATATTCTAAGATGGAAGGAGAGTTGGAAGAAGAGCAGGTTGGCTTCAGGAAGGGAAAGAGTACGAGAGATGCAATTGGACTGCTACGAACAATCGGCGAAAGATACCTAGAGAAGAATAAAGAAGTGTATATGGTATTTGTGGACTTAGAAAAGGCGTTTGACAGAGTTGATTGGAATAAACTGTTGGAGATCCTGAAGAAAATTGGTGTGGATTGGAAAGAGAGGAGGCTGTTCAGTAACCTTAATATAAAACAACGAGTCAAAGTCAGGATAGAGGAAGAAATGTCAGAAAGAATTGAAATAGGGAGAGGAGTACGACAAGGATGCCCTTCATCACCTACACTGTTCAACATCTACTTGGAGTATTTAATGAAGAACTGTTTTCAGAACATGGGAGGAGTGATAGTAGGAGGAAGAAGAATAAAGTGTATAGGAGATTTGCTGATTATATGGCGTTGTTAGCAGAAGAGGATATAATACTAAGGGATATGGTACTGGAGCTAAATGACAGCAGTGAGCAGTATGAAATGAAGATAAATGCCAACAAGAGGAAGACCATGGTCATAGGAAGAAAAGTAAAGAAGTTAAACTTGCGAATTCTAAATGAGACAGTAGAGCAAGTGGGCAGCTTCAAATACTTAGGGTGTACTATAAGCAGTAACATGAGCTGCTGCCAAGAAGTCAAAAGGAGAATAGCAATGGCAAAGGAAGCTTTTAATAGAAAAAGGAGCATCTTCTGCCGACTTCTAGAGAAAGAACTAAGGAAGAGACTACTGATGTGCTTTGAAATCAAATAATAATAATAATAATAATAATAATAATAATAATAATCATAACAATAATACAATATGGTAAAGACATCTTTATTGACATCTTGATTACACAACTTTTAGCACTATATCACTTAGGAACATATTTCTGATGATCACTTTCACATGTTAAATGTAAACTAAGTTCGTAAATATCTATAGTTGACTAGTTTCAGCTGAAACGTGGAAGTATTCGTTACAAATATATTCCTAACATCTTTATTTTTAAAATACACCAAATTGCTAGAAAGTAAAGGCTGAATTCGCAAAAACAGAAGACTACATTCCTAACACAAGCGGAACATCCTGTTCGGCAAGCTACGTTGTACATACGCATAACTGTGATGTAAACATGGTCTTTGCTCATGTTCCCTTTTTCATAACTCAAGACGACAGCAATTAACGCTGGCACGGGATTGGAGAGAGGCGCCGAAACAAAATTAGCAGCGATATACTACATTCGATCCGTGCTACGGAGGTCAGCCGGCGGTTGGTGTAGTCTGTAGCAGCAGGGCGGTCGGTCTCTGTAATTTCAGAATCGATCTCTTCCGCTGGCTCCTGACTCGCTGCTACCCGCTCTACCTGTGCGAGGCGAACTCATGCCAGTTCAACACCCACAAAAACAGGACTAAGTCCTCCTTACAACTCCTACTTTCAAGAGACACATTTCTTTACTCTATTCAATAATGCTACAATAATGCCATGGATTCAATACTCGCTCTGGGTAAGGATGCATGTTCACTGTAATAATAATGACGTCTTGTGTTGTCTTAGGTGGTTGCCCAGCGCCCTGTTGATCCCTACGTGCCCGCTACCTTTCCCCCCAAGGAAATGCCACTGATAGTAACTTCTATCTTGTTAGTAAGTTTAAATATTCTTAGATCTTGAATATCTTAAAAACTTAATACAACATTTCATAAAACACTATAAGGACTAAACCAACTAGCCCTTGATAAGCAGGTTAGAGCCTGTCACATGAATATTCTATGTAAACGAAACGTTTTGTTTGTTCCAAGCAGGGAGAAACAACCGGGAGTTGTTTCATGTCTGTTTGCAACAGTCAAAATCCAAAATCATCTTCCCAGCTGACTATGTGATTTGTTTGCTACAGTGTATATTATTTTAAGAGGTTTTAAATACTCGGTAGCAAGGAATTAAAAGGTGAGGAAAATTTATCACCAATTATGAATTCGATATTTACATTCTTACTACCAGTTACGCATATTGTACAACTGAGTTATAATTTAGGTACAGTATAATTCAAAACCTGAAATAATAATTGCAAGATTGAATATATATATATATATATATATATATATATATATATATATATACAGTATATTGTTTAATATATAGACGAATACAATACAATTATTATATTAATGATCAGAAATAAAATTAATTGTTATCAGATAGGTTACTGTAATAAATTGAGCTTTGTATCTAAAATATAATAAACTAATTTTTAGGTAAAGTTTGATGTTGAGAAGCTCCATGTGTGGATAGAAAAATGTCCTGCTATTTACTATATTATCTTGAAGGATCAAAGTCACTGTGTGTTTGGTAATTTGACTTGTTTGCTGCAATGTGAATTGAAGACGTTTGAAACAGCAACAAACATTTTGTTTCCAGCAGCCTCAGTCTGCCGCAGTGTGGGCTACCCTAAAACTTAGGCTGCAGAACGTCGCTCAAAATTCTCTCTCTCTCTCTCTCTCTTTTTTGCACTCGCAGTAGGATTTCCTTTCTGATAACTTGAGGGCAGTGAGCGATGTACAAGGGACACTCTTTCATCACAATACATTATACATGTAGCAGCACTACAAAGGATGATGGGACTCATGTGTGGGACTGGATTTTACAGACAAAGAACAAAGCAGCTCATAAAAGGAAGAATCGATCTCTGCTCATGACATCATCCACTAAGTGAATCTGTGTGGATAATCACTTATTAATTTTATATTCAAACGAAATTATATTTATAATATTGCAATATTTTTATGTTATTTTATTATTTTACTGCAATTTGACAATGTCTAAAAGCGTGATTCATTTTGATTCAAAGTTCCAGTAACTCTAAGTCTAAAGTTTATGTGGAGAATCTGTCAGTTATCATGCTAAAATTAGTATCATATTATTTGATTTGTATACAATTTTATTCCACGATATTTATTATTAGTGAAATCAATTCAATATTTCGTAATTCGGAACCAACTTGTATATTCAGGCCTGCACTGTTTCTTACTAAATTACATTGTGTTATTACATGAAGTCCTAGATTTGTTAGTTCTATGATAAAAAAAAGCGGGCACTTTCATCAGGACAGATGGATTCTACCGGAAAACCTTCCAGGCCGAAGAGGTTTCGGATAAGAAGTAACCTACGCGTAGAGTGAATTAGGGAATTGCGTTGCAGGATAGATGACAAAGCATGGTGTGGTGCAGAATAAGTAATGCGCTCAAGGAGGCTGTTCAGGGAGCTTCGAGCTAGACAAGTGCCCCACATACACAGCAATTCTCCACAATTCCCAGTGCATTGTGCTAGGGATTACGTGTCCACTCCGTCTACCAGCTTATTCATCGATGTGCACGAAAGTCATAAACATCAGCAATTTATTGTAGTTCAGATGAAATTTATTATACTCTTCCGTTATGGTTCAAATAGAAGTGTATTCACCTATAAGGCCAGTAGACCTGGGTTCGAATTCCAGCTAGGAATGAGATATTTATCATCCACTGGGACCGTATGTATTCCTTACCATGTGTTTCCAGTTGGCTATTCGACACTACATTATCAACTGCTAGATTATTTAGCGTCGATATGGTTTGTGATAGCGAGGTGGTAATTGGCGAGATGAAGCCGAGGATTCGTCATTTGATTATCTGGCATTCGCCTTACAGTTTGGAAAAACCTAACCAGGCAATCAACACAAGTGGCAATTGAATTCACGCACGACAGGCCGGATTAGTAGGAAATGCGTCTACCGCCTGAACTACGCTGATGGCTTATTGTATTTATTCTGTGTTGTTTTAAGCGATAGTCATGTGCTATGTTAATTGTGTGAAGTGAAAATCCTACTTATAGGCCTACGTATGAGGTTTTAAACTTTTACAATGATTGTGTTTGGAAGAAAAATTCTGGAACTTCTGGAAAATTCAAACAACTTGTTTTTTTCTCAATCGTACTATCAGGGACAGGAATGCTCTACATGCAGACTTACTAAAGGCTTTACCAATAACCAGAAATGTATTTAAAATGGGTGTAAGGACTTTACTAATAGACGGTAGTAGCCTATATTATGGACATTATTTTGTTGTTTTGCAAGTATAGTGAGTAAGAAGAGAAACATAGTGAATCTCCAGTGATTTATATTGGGTGTGCAGTGTGTTGCAGTGAAAGTGCAATAAGCTTCAAGCAAATTCTGAGAGTTATAGTAGTAGAGAAAAGAGAATAATTTACAGTGAAAGGATGTGAGTTATAGTGAACGTGCTAAAATAGCTTGGAACAGGGTCTAGGCTAGCGATTTTGAGGTCAATATAGCTAGTAAGTAGGATTCTACGGAATAAGGGCGTAATTGATTTTTTCTTATTTGAAGTGTTCTATCAGTGAAGAAGTGTGTTGTGTCATTGAAGTTTTATAGTTTATAGTGATAGTGCAAAGTATTTGAACAATGAAATGTTTTTGAAGTGTTAGTGAACTCAAGATAGTATCAGTGACATGTGTCGCAGTTCCAGTGCAGTGAGTGAGTTGAGAACGTAATGAGTGTAGTGCTGAAAGATACTTGTATATATATATATATATATATATATATATATATATATATATATATATATACTCGTGAGTTTAAGTTCGAACTTAGGGTTAAGATACAAATTAGATTTACTTTAAATGTTATTTTAAGTGATCGTGCTTCATTAAATTTAGGATGCTCCTTGTTAATATTATTATTGTATTATTATTATTATTATTAAATGTAATTTATTATTAATTTTTATTACTTAGTGTAATTAGTTACCACTGCCACCGGGTATTTACCCATTTGCAGTGTAAATACATACATACATACATACATACATACATACATACATACATACATACATACATACATACATGCAATAACTTAAAGGGTCCAATAGTGTAGACGACTCTTCAGATGTGATACTATATCTATTACAATGATGATGTAATCTGCAAGTCATTCCGAAAACTTGAGAGATAATACGCTCATAAAGACGAAGTAAAGCCAAAAAATTGTATTGTTAATGCCATTTTAAATGATAAAACGTAGGAAAATAGTAGCTTATTTCATTTCATGGAGTGCAGTTTCATAGAAAGGACTTTGCCGACAGACCTTCTACTGCCCACTACTAATTGGTTGTCATAAATAAATGTCTTCCTTACTGTGACGGAAATCTTGTTTCTCCTCTTATTAACCAATCACAACCCTCGTTCAGAAGAATTGACAGGCTCCCCTCAAATCCACGTGGAGGCAGAGTTGTCGCATCTTTTCCGAATTCCAAGAATCCCGTCAGTCTGACTTCGATGGTCACCAGGATTGTGGCAACTGTGCAATGTTGGACGAGGGAACAGGATGGAATTGTCAGAGGTGTTTGTGTAGAAAGTCATAAATCTGTAAGTGGGTGTTCAAAGGAGCCACCGAACTGCACTCCTTGAAATAAAATAAGGAATAGGACACATTCTTATTATCCGCCTCAACAAATTATAAAGGCTATAATGAGAGGAAAGTATGAGTAGATAGCTCGGCGGCAGATGTCTTGGCTATGCAGTATGTATGCAAAGGACAGGTTTACATGCAGATGAGTTATTCCAGACAGTTAATATCATGATTAGGCTTGTAATGTTGGGGACCGATTACACAAGTTGACTAAAGCATGGTACACAGGCCGGGGACGTGAGCTAGTACGAGGACATTCACTTGGTTCTGCGATCGATTATGCGAATAACAAGATGCACATAAACAAATCTGGACAGCTTTAAAAGTAAACATAAGCTACACATCATTATAAATATATTTTTATGTATCTTTCGTTATGTCCAGAAGAATTATCATAGACTTATTCGTGGGTTTGAGTTTTCTCCTTTCTTTTCTTGTGCTACAATGTCTCTGTATATAATATACCTTGTCACCTCGTATGTTTGTATTACATAATTTACATGTAATGTTCCCGTCATTCACTTCAAAACACTCACCAAATTCCGCTGCAAAAATATGCGCCTGAGAACCTTTAACCTTCGGCACTGGTACACTGTTTATGCATGCTAGAGTAGTGACTGGTGAACGGATAGTAAACTTGAAACCACCGTAACGCACTCTATCGGTCCCCAACATTATAAGCCTAATCATGATGATTTAACCAACGAAATCGCAAATATTAATTAATGAATGTAGAAAGCAAATCTTCCCGTAAACTGAGAGATTACAAAGCGAAAAACTGTGGTCACTTGAATCCCCGGAGCTGACGCCTTTTATTTTTTACTTTAAAGACAAGTTATACAGCCTACGACAAATTCAATAAATGCCGGAAAACACATAGTCTACCGAGAAATTCACTGCGTAACAAGATAGCAATTATACCGGGTAATAAAGAATTTGTCCACACCTGTGGAGTAACAGTTACCGCATCTGGCCGCGAAACCAGGTTGGATTCTCGGTCGGAGCAAGTTACACCTCATTGATGTTTTTTCCGAGGTTTTTCCTCAACCCAATATAAGCAAATGCTGGGTAACTTTCGGTGTTGGACTCCGGACTCATTTCACCGACATTATCACCTTCATCTCATTCAGACGCTAAATAACCTAAGATTTTGATAAAGCGTCGTAAAATAACCTACTAAAAAATAAAGAATTTTCTTCGCAGAAGTAAAAAATATATGGATTTCAAGGTAAATATTTTCAGCACCAACTTTCAGGCTGTTGAGTATTTTTAAATAGTACTCCTTTTTTTAACACAGTAACAATATTGACGGTAATAATGAATTACTGCCCAAGACATTATTTTGCGATTATCTTGCGGGTCGCATAACAGAAGCTGCTAGTGCAGCTGAGAGCAGTAGGAGAGTGACTAAGGAAAACCTATGCCACAGTCATATTATCTGCCAGAAAGCAGACAAATCTGCCCGAAATGGACTCTCGATCTCTTTTGCACAGAAGCCGCTAGCTGACGAGCTACAACTGGATCGCTGAAGGCGAAAAAATACAATGCAGTTTGCGATGTCTGCGTGCCCCGCCCTCAATCACTTTCCCTTTCTATGTGACTGGAGATAAACATATTATGAAAGACGCGAAAGACCACAGTCATAAGTTATGATTTTCCCTACAGGAAGGCCATAAATTGACACCTCCCTGCATATTTATCGCATGCCTCTTTCTTTTTTCGTTCTATCGATTAACTGACAACACGAGGCTACGGGCTATTGGCTAGTATATTATTACAGCCACTCTGGAACCACCCCAAACACGGTTTGAAATAGAGCTGTCCACTCGAAGAGGAAGAATTTACTAGCCGGTAAGGTCACTATCAAACCTCATCATCATCATCATCATCATCATCATCATCATCATTACCACCATCATCACAATCATAATCAACTCATAAAATACGAATTTATAATTTGTTTTGAATCGAAGTGTTGCCTTGGTCTTACTACTCATACATTTTTAGTCTATTTTCGTCCATTATTTTCTTAACTATTATTTTAATAATAAAATATATTAGCATCTCTCCTAATAATATCTAGTAAGCCTATATTTGTCTAAAATTAATTACATTGGTATAACTTCTGAGCGATTTTTTTTAAGAAACGATTCGTTTCCGCAGTGTAACTTAGGTACCGAAAGTATTATAAAAGCAGCAGAGAAGACAACCTGGGAAAGAAAACTCGAGAAATAAAGCCCAGTTTCCTCAAATACTGTTTTTCAAGATGGCAACCCAAGTTCGAATCTTAGTTAAGTCTAAACGGAATTTATGGTAGACAAAGACGATGTTAGAAGTGCTCGTTTCCTTCTGCCACCCTTAGACCATTTCCCCCATCATGTAGGCCTATATAAATGAATCCCACAAATGTTACCCTTAAGTAAGAGTTGCCAAGTCCACCGCTGTGGAGTAACTGTTAGCTCGTCTGATCGTGAAATGAGCGGGCCCGAATTTAAATCCTGGTTGGGACAAGTTACCTTGTTGGGGTTTTTTCTCTGGGGTTTTCCCTCAACCAATTGAAGTAGAATTGCTGGGTAACTTTCGGCTTTGGATCTCAGACTCATTTCGCCATAATTAATTCACAAATCATCATCATCCATACAATAGGCCAGGTTGAGTTCACGGTGTGGCGTGCTGTACTTGTACAAGAGCGCATTGTTGGGCTACAAGAAAAAAAAAGTTGTCAAAACACACAGCCTAGGTCCTACTAAATATATAACATTGTATTATCATTATTCTTTCTTCAAGGAAGCTACCAGAGTGAAGATAAGTTTATTCAGTGATTAATAATCAATTACAATATAAAGTACCGGCAATTTAAGTGTACAAGTGATTTCGTAAAATATGAACAGAATATCTGATTATGTCTACAAGTTTTTAAAGGAATTCCATCACGATCATTATAAATCACGAGAACACTAAAGTAAGCATGGCAGTCAGAATTCCACCATGTCTCGGAAATTGACATTTACAACGTTACAGATTCCATCAACAGGGCAGATAGGTAAGACCAGGGGGTCGTCTACTCTGGTATTAAAAATTTAAATTAGGCCTATGTTTTATTTAACGACGCTCGCAACTGCCAAGTCTATATCAGCGTCGTCGGTGTACCGAAATTTTGTCTCCCAGAAGTTCTTTTACATGCCAGTAAATCTTAAGTGTTCAACCTGCGCTGGGCTCGAACTCCACTCTCGGACACAGAAGGCCAGCACTGTACCGACTGCGCCACTCTTGTCTTGTGTATACAGTAGAGCGTCTCGTTTAGGCATTGTAAAAACATAAACAAAGTCCAGATAACATGTGGGGGAGGACGAGCCGTACGATAAACACGCGGGATGCACAAGATTTTAGTTACGACATTCATGGCGGAGCATTAATTGACATATTTTCCAAAAACACACAAAATAAAAGAACACAAATTGCATAACGTTATCATATACACATTTTAACAAACAAGCAATTGTAACGTTGAAATAATTCAATATAACAAATCAAATTTTACTACTTATATGATGTTGTTTTCAAGCAGCATTTTTACGGTCATGAATTTCATTCTCTATATGACTAACATAATATCAGCTTCTTCTGTACTGTACCTCAATAAATTGAACTTTGAGAAGGGATAATTACGTTTAGGAAATAGTGTTGTCACTTCAGACCAATATACTGTCGTTTTGTTAATTCGGGCACAGAAGATGGGCCTAAAGGGCCTAATTTTTGCTACGTGGTACGATGTTTTTGTTGTCAATTCGTTTTTATGTACAGTGGATTACATTACTTTCTGTTCAGATATTATGGACATTTTTTACATTTTCAGTTTTTCTACCCTTGATGAGGATGTTTTGTAGACTTGTTATAAAAGTTTGAATGCATGCTGTTATAATATACAGTATATTAAGATATAAACATTTTTAACCCATTATTATATCAAGACATAATAAGCACACGATACATAATACTTTTTTAAATAAAACAAATACGTGTCGTAGTTGAAAACCTTCATTGCAGAAATGATGCAGTAATCAATGTTTTCTCCAATTGTACATTATTACAGAAATTAAAAAATAATTCTCAGAAAAAATACAGTATCCATAATTAATAGTTCAAGAGCCGCAATAAATGTCTTTACGCGAGCCGCGTAATGAGTCCCACTGCTCTAGCCGCTCGGCGAACGACGTACCCAGTCGTTGAATTTAGGTAAAGGAGAATGAAAGTAAAATCGCCCCAAATCGTTATACTCCGGTTACCAACTATAACTCTGGGTAAGAACTGCTTGTAACTCATCATTCACATTATTGAAAAAACGGGGATTTATGACCTCAGCAAAAGAAAGAAAACGAAAAAGAATAGTCATTAAACATAAGTTATTTTGTACAAAGAAGTTACAGTTACTCTTACACGTGTTAGAAAGTGACAAAGTTCCAAAGACAAGAGACCTTCCAATACCCGTTCCGAGTTATCATAGCACTTAACGTCGAGTTCTGTCGAGCTGTTGGCGCAACTTATCTTCAGATAGAAACGGTTCACTTCTTCTTTGGCGTAGCACACTGAATTCGCACGCTCGATTTCCGTAGCCCGAACTGGAACACTCCGGAATAATAAGCCATGATGGGTCACGGCCACTTTCACAAAAGCTTTACGTCATATTTATTTTCATCATTAGGCTCAGCCTTAGCGCATGTCACACTGTCGATTTTATTTGATTTCTTGCTTAGCGTTAAAATTTTCTTCTTCTTCTCTTTCTATTCTTTCTTCCTCTTCCTGGTCTCCATTTTCTCTTTCTTCTCCTCTTCTTTTGACATAAAATGTCTTACACTTTGGTACAAATACGTAGAGGGATCATCTAGGTGCTCGCAGTGCCAATTTTTTTATTATTATAATTCTACCTTTTCTTCACAACAGCAGTATCGCTTCATCGTTTCTAAATAGCATCTTTCATTAAGGGCTGATTCACAATAAACCGGGAACGAGAACGGAAACGAGAACGAGAACGAACATATTGCTAAAATAAATGTATTTAAATGTGAGCATTCACAATTAACGAGAAGCTTGCCAGAGCTTGAGAACGGGAACGTGAAGGTTGGCCAAGTATAACATTGCCGTTCTCGATTCCGATCACAGCCTACTAGATTTATTCTGCTGCCAAAAAGCTATTTGGTTTTCGTATATTTTGTAGCAAGGAGGCCGTGACATTAATTTGCTCTTCATCCATTGCTTGTAACTAACCCAGAAATTCAGTAGAATCATTTTCAATATATGCTACGTGTATATGTGACCATATTACCATCTGAATAATAATAATATTCCGTGCCATAATTTTTTTTTCTTTTTCATTGGGTTATTTTACGACGCTGTATCAACATCTAGGTTATTTAGCGTCTGAATGATATGAAGGTGATAATGCCGGTGAAATGAGTCCGGGGTCCAGCACCGAAAGTTACCCAGCACCATAAATTTTGAAGTTGGTTAATCTGTCTTCATGTTGACTGACTTGTACTCATGAGAGAACGCCATTGGTAAATTATACACAAATAACATCAGAATGCATAATATCGACTTTACATATAACCATACTGTTCTCGCCAAACTCAGACGACCTCACACCACTCTGCTGACTCGTGTCTTACCAAAAACATAATAAATCATACGGTGCATGCCTGTTAGTTATGCAGCGTTGTCACATTATGACTGAATTAGCTCAGCCGCTGGGCTGAGGCAAGTACGATGTTTTTTTTTTTTTATAACGCTGTTATAAAGCAATTCAGTTATCGGACGCGGCCAACTGCATAATATAAATATCGAGAGCATGTTGATGTGACTTCTTTGACTTCTTTCCTCTGAGCTGGAGTCGTCTAAGTTTGCAGAGTAGTATACATATCGATATGTATAGTCGTTTCCGTTTTCGGTTTATTGTGCATCAAAAATATTCACGTTTACGTCCTCCGTTTTCGTTCTACTTCTCGTTCCCGGTTTATTGTGGACCAGTCTTTAAAAGGGATGTTAAATAAAGAATAAGGTGAAGCGTTCAAAACTAATCATAGAGATTTTCTAATGCTAACATCAACACCTGAGTAGTCGGATATGGCTCAAATTTTATGCAAGAGAATGGATGTTTATTTAGTGAACACTCGGCTTCGTGCTGACTCCACATCACGCGAGTTCCAACTTATGTTGGTTTAGTGTATCGCGTCGAGAAAAGGTCCAGATCTGGTCTTAGGTTAACATTTATTGAAAACTGTAAAGTCAAGAAAAACGGTTTCTATAACAACGGACTGCTATTCATCGTTTCCAATAATTATATCAGGTAAATATTGAGTGTATTATGTGCCGAAGGAGCAGTTGCATAGTTTTCGGCAGTAGCGGCCTATACGATCGAAGCACATTTATGTGGATTCTCCATTAGTGAAGCAGTGCTTGAAATAATGGTATCCAACATCCCATTTCCTGAATTACACTTGCGGAAGAACAAAAGGAGTAGCGACATCGGAAGGTATAAATCACCCGTAGAGCAACTTTGTGGAGGAAAACAGAGTTTCATAACTACTGAACTATAGTTTCACTATTTGGTTTTGCAAACTCTACCGTACGGCATACAATCGCAATACTATTTTTATCTGACAGACAAAAATGCATAAACTACAACAACTTTTAAATAAAATATGGTAAATACTTATTAATTTGAGAAAAATTCGTTGACTACTAACATAAAATAGTAGTCTTGAGGATGGCGAGACCTCATATATGAATATATGTATATAAAATATGGTAATGCACTTGTTTATTCTTTATTATGTGCACCCAGTCCGATTGGCCTGTTAAGCTCTCATTACTAGATTTCGAAGTTGAGGCACATTTAGTCTGAAGTTAAGTATAGCTCGAACGGAACCTGGTGAAGCTTGACCTTGATGGCGAAACCAGTTCTACGGACTGTCAGGAGTGGAGGGGGTAACGCTTGTTCAGTCTTGCTTGCATCTCGTCGGCCGATAGCCGACTCCACACCACACTACTGCTTTCTCCCGCCAAGCTTCACCAGGTTCCGCACGAGCTATACACATAGAATAATAGTGTTTACTAAGCAGCTGGCAAGGTAATCCTCTCCCCTCATACACATCATGTCAGTATGTCAGTTGGAGTAATACAGGACGAGCAAAGAAAAAATTAAATGTTCGTCTGAGGGACAAACGTAAATATTACGTTATCAGACTACACTGTAGGATGTAGAAACGTAATATTTTTCTTAGACCTATAAACAATGATACAGGGTAATATTATTTACAAAGGTACTTTGTAACAATTTTTATAATAATAATAACAACTATTATTATACGTATCATTAGAATATCAGAACACACAATTTGTAACTGTAGGCCTACAAAATAAGGAAAAGAAGCGACATAAATACAGTAATAATGATAAAACATAGGTCACAGAAATAGACTTGTATGAAAATAATAAAATTACTGTAAAAGAAACAATATTTAAATAAAACATTTAGAAAACAATATGTTGTATTTAATATAAACCTAATCCCTGTATGAGTAACTCATTACCAAGAAACGAAGATAATATTATACTTGAAATGAAAGTAACTGAAGTATTCTATTTAGTAAGAATTTAATTATAGTAAGAAATTAAAATGAAAGTTTTTTAGGTTAACTTGATAAGAAAATAAAGTAAACTGAGAATCAACCGATATCACACATCAACAAAATAATTATTTAAAATATACTGTATGTTAAATAAAGTATATTAATACCTTTAAATTAAGTATTGTGAACATCTTCTATTTCTAATTTGGATTTATGACTTATGTTATACATTTTCACTCATTAATTAAGGCTATATATTTTTTTGCCAGCAATTGTGAATCATTTTACCATTTCAAATAAAATTACTTGTTTCCACTTGTAGGGTTTTTTTGTGGAAGAAATTTAATAATGTATATTTAAAAATTTGCTTCAACTGAACTTGCTTTCCTCATCGCAATGACTTCACGTAGTCTAACTGTCCCAGCTTCAATGCTAGTATGTACAAAACCTCCACCACACTGGAAAAAGTAAACAAGTCCAAGTCTGTTCCCTCACCTCCATCCAACACTCCGCTAACAATTAACCTGTATCTCCCCGGCCGGTGTCTGAATTTCGAAGTCTACTCATTAGGGCCTACACATTGGAAACAACACCTATTTCAAGTGAATAGCGAAAGAATACCTGCATCGATACAAAAAATATTAACCTAAAGACAAAAGATATGTCAGACGTCCTAAGAAGATATGGAGTTCAAGGAGCAGAATGTGAAGACGGAACATGCTTCAAAGCCTAAACCAGGGGTCGTCAGCACAGAGCACGCTGGGGCTAGCCTCTCTTACCCGTGGAAAACGCAGTGCACTATAGTGCTCTCGTAGCTGCTAGCGGGTATGCTCTCTATCTCTCCCTATTGCACGACAGTGCACACGGGACGGCACCGCGTACCCATTGCACATTTCAGCGAGTGCTGACGACCATTGGCCTAAACCATGAAGTGAAGAAGCAGAAGAAGAAGACGAAGAAGATGATGATGGCGACGATGCTCTTGTTTTTTTGACTGATATTATACAGATAATGTGAGACTGCACATACACAGCTGTGGCTAATATCACGGAGGTTCTTGTCACACAGGAGTCGAAATGATCAGTAGTGCACGTTGCACATGATCCAGATCTGCGCTGAGCGCCAAAGTGTCTTTCTGGGGTTGTGAGTTTGGTGTATGAATGCGAGGGAAAGTGCATAAATATGCTGCGTGTTTGCACGTGGCTCATCTCGAATACTAGAGTTACGATGGCTTAAGGTCTCCAAGGTGCCTGAGATGCCCCGCACGGAAGGAAGAGAGAGAGACAGAGACTGAGAGTCCTAATCGAATTACGGTTCCTGTGCGCGGTAATGTCCCATTGAACGCTACAGCCCTCCAGTATTTAGAGGGCTTCTGTTCGCTGCTACGGATACCAAACATCTGAATCGCAGTTCAGCTACTCTCAATTATTTTTAGATTATTCGTCTCCTGTGACTCAATAGACCCAGGTTCCATTCCTAGTAAATAAATTAAAATTATATCATATTTCTAAGGAACTGGATATGTGTTGCTTATCTTGTGTTTATCCCTCCACTTACACTGTACAATCCGCCCAACAAATAAAGAGATCTGGTGAGAAGTAGAACCATAAGTTCCCTTCTTCTCTCTTTCATCTTTTCCCCACTCAAGTAACGGAAGCTTCGATTAACTGTTAATTATATCAACAGAAATGCTACGAAGTTAGACAGTAAGATACATTATTATTGTTCGTCTAACAAATAAGTATATCCGTTTAGATTTTTCGGCGGTTTGAGAGGGGAGAGCGAGTGTTGCAAACAGTTATAAAGTTTTTTAAGTTATGTTTTATTTAACGACGCTCGCAACTGCAGAGGTTATATCAGCGTCGCCGGATGTGCCGGAATTTTGTCTCGCAGGAGTTCTTTTACATGCCAGTAAATCTACTGACATGAACCTGTCGCATTTAAGCACACTTAAATGCCATTGACCTGGCCAGTGATCGAACCCGCAACCTTGGGCATAGAAGACCAGCGATATACCAACTCGCCAACCAGGTCGACAACAGGTTATAGAAAGCTGTAGAGAAAGAAGATATTCGAATAGCGGGACGATACTGCCACAGAGCACAAGATAGGTTGGATGGGCTGTATAGACTTTCCGTTCTGCAAAGGAATTTTACAATGTTATTGTCCGCGCAATTTATCTAGGCACCTGGGTTCCCTAGTGCTCTCTCGCTGCCCCGTGGCTATCTGCTGGCTCCTGACCGTCGCTGCCGCAGTTGTACGTACAGTTACAAAAACATCATTCGGTATTTAATTTCAGTGCATTCCATTGGATATGGTAGGTGAAAGTATATGGGTTCACAAAATAACAAACATAAATAAATTACATTTTTCTTCTTCTGTGTGCTATACAGCATGATCACAACTCCAATTATTACAATATTCGTATCTGGCCGTCAGCTACTGATGGTAAGCGATGCATGAAGTCTTTAATTAGAAGCACAGGTCTGTGTTGTTGGGTTTCCAAAAAGTTCACTTTCACATACAGTCATTATCAATATTCTTCTTCTTTCTCATCCTCTTCCCTTCTTCATTATCATCATCATCATCATCATAGTCATCACTGCTGGTGTCGTCTAGACGTATTATAAAATCCATAAATTATTAGGGAAAACACTTGAAACAAATAAAGAGATTCGTTTCCAAATAAATTCCGAAAAGACAAAGTATATGATTACGTCTCGTGACTAGAACATAGTACAGCAACAGTAACAAATGTAAATGACACTCGGAGGAAATTAAAAGCAGAATAAATAGGGGAAATGCCTGCTATTATTAGGTTGAATATTTTGTCATCCAGTCAGCTCTCAAAAAAGCTGAAAGTCAGAATTTATAAAACAGTATCCGTTGTTCTGTATGGTTGTGAAACTTGGACTCTCACTTTGAGAGAGAAACAGAGGTTAAGGGTGTTTGAGAATAAGGTGCTTAGGAAAATATTTGGGGCTAACATGGGTGAAGTTACAAGAGAGTAGAGAACGTTACACAACGCAGAACTGGACGCATTTTATTCTTCACCTGACATAATTAGAAACATTAAATTCAAACCTTTGAGATGAGCAGGACATGTAGCACGTATGGGCGAATACAGAAATGTATATAGACTGTTAGTGGGATACTGGAGGGAAAAGACCTTTGTGGAAGCTGAGACATTGATGGGAGGGTAATATTAAAATAGATTTGAAGGAGGTGGAATATGATTACTGTAGAGACTGGATTAATCTTGCTCAGGATAGGGACCGATGGCGGGCTTATGTGAGGGCGGCAATGAACATCCGGGTTTCTTAAAAGCCGTAAGTAAGTAAGTAAGTAAGTAAGTAAGTAAGTAAGTAAGATATTTCTCTTTTGCCTCTTGGTCGCAACAAACAACCACTGAACTTATTATCTCCGTCTACTTACTGTGTACGCTATATTAAAATTAAATTATGGTTTATTTAACGACGCTCGCAACTGCAGGGGTTATATCAGCGTCGGCGGTGTGCCGGAATTTTGTCCTGCAGGAGGCCTTTTACATGCCAGTAAATCTACGACATGAGCTTGTCGCATTTACACATTTAAATGCCATCGACCTCGGCCGGGATCGAACCGGCAATCTCGAGTATAGAAGGCGCGTATAATCTTGTTGCATCTCGTATTACTACCGGCCATTGCATAAATATGTCTTCACAGAACGCAAAATTACTGTAAGTACAGATCACACTAAGCAAGCAAATGTGTTTTACCCGCCTATAGAACATCCTTCCCTCTCTTGCCCCGCTACCGCTACAAGCAACCCCGCTACACCCCGCTGCCCCGCTCTTTTAGCTGCCCAGATAAGTTGCGCGAACAGTACATTTGTTGGAATCAAATTTCTGCACATTTAAGGGACAAAACTGAAATTCTTAAAATTAAATCAAGGTTTTCGCAAAACACGCTATGAAATGTTTCATATAAAACAATTTTTATCTCTAAAAGAAATAAAAAACGAGCAAAATTTTATTTAACTGTTTTGTTTGAAATATCTCAAAGAATAACCTCCTTAAATTAATTATATTACTTACGGTTCATCCTGTATATATTTTTTTCAGTATAACCTTTCAGGAACAGAGACGAATGGCGATATATCGTGAATGAGGCTAAAAACCTCTTAGGTTTTGAAGTGCCCTAAACTGATTTATTGATTTGATAACCTTTTAGCTCACATTTGTTTATATTGATCCATTACGGGAAATGAAAATTATCATAAAGATAAATGGACCAATAATAAAGCAAGGGCTGTGGAGAATACGAAGAAATTATAAACTAAACACATTCGATTACATTTCCATAACGAACACTTTCCATTAGTTTCAAAATTTGATACATTCTCACATGATAGGCCTATGTAGGCCTACAGCTTAGTCCAAATATGTCATAGGGGTTCCTACATTATTAATTTTCAAATTTAATTTTTCTTTTACATATCAAGTTCCACTGAACAAAATATTAAAATTATATGGGACCTCTTTAGAGGGTTAGAACGTTAGGTAGAGTATTTGAAAACTAAATAATATGTAACTTAAGTTTCAATGTTTTATTTATTGATTTATTTTAAGAAAACAGCTGTTGTTTGTAAAGATCTCGTAATTGAGAAGTTCTTTCAATCTCCATTAGGGTTTTCACTAAATTAATTGAGTTGCTTCAGAGAATGTCAGCAAATTTTTCGTTTTACAGCTTCATTAGCCAGTTGTGAAACAGTTAGTTCTAATGTACTACTCAATTCATAGCGAAGTGTTTTCAATGTCATTTATGAAGTACTAAAGTACTGTTCTAACACACTCAAAATGTTTACAGGCAGTGCAGAGTGTGATATAATGGTTTTTAATGTCATAATAAATATAAAAGTGTTTTCATTGCTTTATACAGAGTGTAAAGTGAATCGCTTCAAGATGTGATACATCATCATAGTGCTTTAAACATTATGATAGACTACGTTGTAAGCCTTCTCTTTCTTATATAGGCCAAATACTTGCAACATCCTAAGTGGTATCTTGAAAACCTATTAAATCATAAAACATACAGAATACAGTGTAATGAGATCCAAATCTTAAATAAGCAGACATACTGACAGCAATATAAATGGAGGTTCCATGAGGGAAAACCTGAACCAATTTTTATTATATTCGCCCACTTACCGAGAAAGTTAGTTACTAAGACACCGTTTATTTTACGAAATATGCACTCAGGGACAAAAAAAACCGGACACTTTAATATTTGCTGGTATTTTGCAAAACATTATCTTCTCATACAATATTATGGTAGCCATCTGTTGTTATGGAGACGTGTATACATTGTTGATTGTTTTTTGTTTTATAAACAAGACATTACAACCAAATATTCCAATTTTGCTTTCGGAGTCTCAGCTATAACAATTTTGTTTCAACCATTTTGTGCTTCATTATCGTTATCATTCGTTATTTCTTTATTTTTACATTTTCTGAGTTTAAGTGGGGTTGTAACATTTGTCTTAAAACAAGATGCGACCTGAAGATGTGGCTCGAGCTGTAGCCCTTTACGATGATGGACGCAGTGTACGTTACATTGCAAATGTTATGAATATGGCTAGAAGCACAACCCATGATGCCATAAAACGGTATAGAGAGACCCTAGAATATACCAGAAGACCAGGTTCGGGTCGTCCAAGAGCTACAAATCCGAATGAAGACATGTATATGGTGTTGAGAGTTCTTAGGGAGCGCAACCTGCCAGCTACTAGTGTAGCCCAGCAATTTGTTAACATGCATGGACGCCCAATTTCGGCCAAAACAGTTAGAAGGAGGTTGAAAGCAAGTGGATTGATATCAAGTAGACCTGCAACTGGTCCCAGACTTCTCAGGATGCATCGAGTTGAACGACTGCGTTTTGCAAATGATCACAGGGATCGGAGAAATGGACAGTGGAGCTGTGTTCTGTTCACCGTTGAGTCCCGTTTCAATCTGTGCTCACCTGATGGACGTGAAAGAGTTTGGAGAAGGAGGGGAGAACGATTTTCACAGTGTTGCATTTCCGAAAATGTGCCGTATGGAGGTGGTGGAGTGATGGTTGGGGCAGGAGTGTGTACGGATGCTCGTACAGAGTTGGTTTTTGTTGAAAATGAAAGACTAACAGCTGATAGGTATATAAATGAATGTTTGGCTGATCATGTTGTGCCATTTGGCCAATTTGTAGGCGATAATTTTGTTTTAATGCATGATAATGCACGGCCGCATATTGCCCATGCGGTCGGAGATTATCTCCAAGAAGTAGGAATCCATGTTCTTTCATGGCCAGCAAGGAGTCCAGACATGAACCCAATTGAACACGTGTGGGACATGATGGGACGGCGTGTTAAGAATAGACGACCGAGACCAGAATCGTTACAACAGTTGAGGCGAGCACTTGGCGAAGAATGGGAACTTATTCCTCAAGAAGACATTGCTAACCAAATTGAGAGCATGCCAAGACGTATGGGTGCAGTTATTCAAGCCAGAGGGGGTAATACCCGTTACTAAAAAGAGTTTTTAATGTTTAAGGCACCATAAAATGAAAAAACAGTTAGACCAAACGATGCCATAGTTAGGCTATACGCCCTTTGTAATTTTTTGTGAATTTTCTCATCAGAGATTTTTTTTTTCAAATGTTGTCGTATAAGGTGCTAAATGGAACATTATTTTGTTTAAATGGGTTTTGTTTCATTTTGAAATAATTGACAACAAAATACAAGCATATATAGAAGTGTCCGGTTTTTTTTTTGTCCCTGAGTGTATATTAAATAGTTCACGAATTTCAAATAAATGTGAGAACTTTTCCTATAAAATTTCATAAGACAGCTAAATAGCCGAGAAAAGAGTCTGCTCAGCAGGGATCTAGCTCTTTCACGAGGACGGATGCGTATGTAGACAACGAGGATTAAAGACACTTCAGTACACCTACGCCAGTGTACACCCCAGACACGGAATGTTGTCGACTTTTTAGCTATCGTATTTATTTCCAAGCATAATATAATGGATTTATTTTCACAATGAAAATAATTGACATAGGCTATTATGACAATTGAGCCGTTGAGAGCTTAATATGTCCTTCGTGCTATCCACTGACTACTAATAGTTTAAATAAACTGAATATTAATTGCTACTTTGCGTTTTATTTTACAGAATGTTTACTTTAACCCTCATTCCATTTTTGACTTACACCACTTCTGCTCTGAATCGCTCAACTAGTACGAAAGTTAAACTTTTTTACTTATATCCAATTCAGCAATTTTTTTTTCGTTGCCTCACAAAACGTACAAACAATCTAATTCATTATTTATTGTTTATTAAGTGCATTTCGAATAAAATTAATTACGTGGTAACTTGAACATTGTTGCTCTGTTGAACGACGCATGTTCATAATACTGTACTGTACTATAGCAGGCTCGTATTTTACATAGAGGTCAATTTTCTATCCAGCTGCTGATGTTCTGGAGTTAAATTATTTAGCATGTGCTTACACCAAATATTGTTAAACTAAAAATTATTGATGAAATGGTGCGAATCTACCATTTTCAGGTGTGAGAAAGCGATTTAGTTTGATCTAGACTTACTTACTTACTTACTTACAAATGGCTTTTAAGGAACCCGCAGGTTCACTGCCGCCCTCACATAAGCCCGCCATCGGTTCCTATCCTGTGCAAGATTAATCCAGTCTCTATCATCTTATCCCATCTCCCTCAAATCCATTTTAATAATATCCTCCCATCTACGTCTCAGCCTCTCCAAAGGTCTTTTTCCCTTCCGTCTCCCAACTAACACTCTATATGCATTTCTGGATTCGCCCATACGTGCTACATGCCCTGCCCATCTCAAACATCTAGATTAAAAAAAAATCCTTTAGGTGGTTAAATAACCTGACTGATTTCTAGGAACAAATAATGTATACTGCTAATAAAATAAATCTAAAGGGTACACTTACAATTCAAACAAAAAAGTCATTTTCGAAGCAGTAATATATGAGTGAATTTATGTTTAACCCTTCGACCGCAACCCCGCTCCACAATTTTGATTTTTTTTTTATGGAACTCGATTATAAAAAAAGAAGGCAGTGGCAGTTACCTCGACAACATGAAGCAATTCAACACCGCAGCCGAATTGCCTACAGAGCATAAGGTTCTCTGATTCATCTTAGTCTTTGATATTGACTTAATATCACAGCCTTTGGAATAACTAACAAAATATGCAATTTTATGGTCTCGGCCCTCTTTACCAGGCGATTGTCGGTCTTCCAGTTAAATATTGTATAATTTATTATATTATTATTATTATTATTATTATTATTATTATTATGTTTGTGTGTTAAAAAAAACTCATCACTCCTCTTTGTTTCGATGATGTTTCTGAATTAATTTGTCTTTGGTTGGTCTTACATTATCGATCTTGACTATTTTGACTTGGTATTACAATATTTGAAAATAACATAAGAAAAATATAAAATGTTTATACTCTCAGCCTGCCTTCGCGAATCGATTATTTGTCTTTAGGTATTTTCTACTTATAATTTCTACTAGACGAATCTACATTCTCGTAAGATACTGACTGAATAGGCACTGTCCGCAAAAAAATAACCACAATTACAATATATGCGGAACAAGAATCACGTAAAGTGAAGTGAGTAGGCATTCGATACATACATGAAATTTTTGTTAAACTTATAAAAGGAATTAGGCAAGATATTATTCTCGCATGTTTATCAAAAACATCTTTTCTTGTATTTTTTAACATCAGTTGTTATTGGATCTATTGATTGATTAAATCAAATCTCGATTCGAAAAATCCTAACATATTCTTCAATTAATCATATAGGCTGAATACATACATACATACATACATACATACATACATACATACATACATACATACATACATACATACATACATACATACATACATACATACATACATACATCCTGCGGGACAAAATTCTGGCACATCCGGCGACGCTGATATAACCTCTGCAGTTGCGAGCGTCGTTAAATAAAACAAAACATAACATAACATAACATAACATAACATAACATAACATAACATACATACATACATACATACATACATAATTAAATAACTGCCATTGTAAAATGTTAACAGTAACCCAGAAACGCTAGTTTCAAGTTTTCACTTTCAATAAAATTCAAATGCTGGTATAATTCTAAAACCTATAATACTAAACGAAAAAGTTTTTTAACCGGTTATTTGTTATTTAACGACGTTGTATCAACTGAAACACAATGGAATTTGTAACAGCGAGAAGGTATTCTGAGGATGAGTTTGAAGATTTGCATTCGGTGTACAGTTGGGAAAAACCTAGGAAAACTCCGATCGGGTAGTTTGGCGAATCTTCAAGCTGGATTACCGTTTTTACCTATACACAACGCCAGTGGACTATGAAAATACCCGTAGGTTTCAACTAAATTAAATGACATTTCTTTGAATTTCTTTAAGAGGACATTTCCAAACTGAGGCGTTATTTTCTATAAGTGCTCTGAGTAGAATATTTAATGAAGTGTTCTGTGTGTAGTTTTTTTACTTTTTACTTCAGTAAACACGAAAGACTCTGAATTTGTTTGGCAAACACCTCGAAAGAGTTTATCCGATAGACTACTTTCCAAGTGATACCGCGTCTCCTGTAACTTTTACTCTCTCTGCTGTAAGATATTGATTTCTCACGAGTAACTCGTAGACAAGCGGAAGAATTTGTTTAAGTAGCCTTTACTCACAGAGCAGGACTTTCAAATTTAAAGTGTTCGACATCGCATTACTATTGCAGAGAAACTCCTAACAGTTCGTCATAGAAACCATCATAATCATCTGCTTTGAAGATTTATACTCTCTAGATCTAGCCTGTTCCATCCTCAAAACTGTGAGAATTATAAGTACAAGTCATTCATTTCTAGTTACATTCTATGTATATTATACTGCCAGAAGAGTGGTAAGGTTCGCCAAGCAGACTTAACAGTTTGTAACGACATCAAAGAACAGGATACCCTTCTCACCATATTTTTGTTCACTTGGAGACGAGGACTGAGCCAATCTTCCATAAGCCGTGAATTCCTTCATTCATTACGAGCAATGGAAATAGCCCAATGTACCTACATCTCTTCTAAAGAGTCGATTCATTTTACAGTAAAAATGGTCATATTTGACAGGAATCTTTTTTCGGATGAATTGACGAAATTCGTATATACTAAATCTGAACAAAATTCTTTCAATAGTATACAGTATAAATCGCTATAGGCTATACAGACAGACATACAGAAAGACAGAAGGCATGTCAAGAAATATTATTTTCCTATCAGAGACGATGAAAACGTAAATTTGCGTGAAAATGTCTCAAATCGCCCCTTTTGAAGCATTACAATACGTTGTTATTCTTCATATAATGGGAAAATAAAATACTGTAAGCCAAGTAAATGACATTTTTTAAAATCATTAAGGGGCTTCACATGACAAGTAAAATGAGAAATTAAATTATCTGAAAAAATTAAAAGCAAATCGTCGTTGTTCCTGCAATAACTCCTATGTGACATATTTACCGATTTTCATATTTTTGCTCTATTAAATAACTTAAATAGTGATACAGCAAATAATAAAATCTCCTATATGTAATTATATATCTTTGTTTCGAAAATGTAAGAATTCACAGTCTCCTATGTACGGCTGCTATAGGATGAATAAATGTGTTTTTTCTTCCTACTGAAAAGTTTTATATTTTGCACATTGGAGTTATTGCAAGAAGAACGACGAAATAATATTCATAAAAACACAGAATTGTGCAGCTTCCAACTAGAGAAACATATAGCCTATTAAGAGCGGATGATTGTACATAACCAAGAAACGAAACAGAAATCGTCAGAAAAGTTTTGAACTTTGGGTTTCGTAAAGAGTCATAAGTCCAAAGTTAGAATATACTTCAATTACGATATGTTACGTCCACATAGACGGGTAATTATTGCGTCAGCCGTATATCATCGGATTCATGGTAAGCTTGCATCAGAATGGCAGTACGACTTAGGCCTACAATAGAACGGAATATCAAAGAAAACATGCTCCAACAACATGTTTGTAACTAGGTTTACTTGGTTTAGTCAGGATTGTAATTTGGGTCTCCGTCGTTCGACTAATAATGTTAAGTGCTAGAGCGAGAGTTTGTCATAATTATCGCGAATTCGAGTTCGATCTCCTGCGTTGACGGGATTGATACTGTGGTGGACACGGGATTGCCGATTTGCGCAAAAGGTTCATGTTAACAACTTTATGGAATGCGCAAATGTTTAATCGCGGTCATCACTAGACTTCGGATTTTAGGTAAAAACCTATTTTAATCCTTAAAAGATACGTTCATAAAACTTGCAAGTACATGTTTCATATGAAACTATGCCCAAAATTGGGATTTTAATAGCACCTAAATATACCTAATTTGACGACAAAGCCTATTTTAACCTATTAAATATGTTTTATCTCTAATAGGTCAAAACACCCATTCTTATAAAAAAAATTGTCTTTTAAATTCCGAATGTGTTCCTGGTTCTGTTGGAAATAAAGTACGGGATAAACTGGAGCAAATTCTGTAGAGAAATGTAGGACTGAAGGGCCTGCGCACTGCTTCAGATATCCTAGCATGGAAGAACACGGATTTACAGTGTAACATTCCTGTCCATCTAGTGTCAAACTTAAAATACGCTCCTGTTACTTCAGTGGATGTGGAGCGTTCATTTTCAGCATATAAATTTGTGTTGAGTGACAGACGGCATTGCTTTTTAGTTGAAAATTTAGGAAGAGTATTATTAATTTATTGTGAAACTAATTATGGACATTAACGGACAAGGCTTGGTAAAAATTGATTATATTTAACTTGTTTATGTACTGAATTAATTTATGTCTAAAACTTATTTTTCACATTTAATTGTTTAGTTTATGTATAACTAGTTGGATATTTGCTGTTCTTGTACTTTTAGTAGTAGTGGTGGTAACAGTGTATAGTCTAAGCATTTAAAATTATTAAATTCTAGAAGTGAATTCCTGATGATTTGGGACATGTTTTTAAAGAAAACATTTTTTGTTAGAGCCTATTTTCAATTCTTTAGAGACTATTTCCTACACTTAGGGGTATCACGGAATTAGGCAACTTTACCCTATACCGCTCATCACCTTTCAGATCGTCTATTATTAAATATGTACCGTTATTGCTATTAAATTATACCAAAACCTTTCTTGATACTAGTTCTTTACATAGTATTATTATTAGTGTTGTGGGATTTAATCGATTAATCGATCAATTTGTGTTGTAAGATTAATCGATCAAAAATATTTAATCGAATAATCGAGTCGTTTAAAATTAATCGGTTGTAGTTGATATTAATTATTATTTTGTTAATACAAACTCATACTAAAAATTCAGACAATATTTCTCTCTCGGAAATTGCTTACTTAAAAAGCACAATAGTACTGTTATTTTCTAACTGTACACCAGATAGCGTAGGGAAAACCTTTGCACAAACATTTCAGAAAGAGATGGAGATATGAGGACAGTGACCTAGTCTACCTCTATTGAAAGTTGAAACACAATGCGAAACCCTTATTAAGTTTTATGGTTTTCCAAGAAAACTTCCACCTTGTTCTCAGCTCATCTTCCTAGCTTATGAAATAAATACTTTTCTGGATTCGTCCCCCCTCATCCCTTATAAAATAGCCATGTCTACACTGTGTGCAAGTGAGAGAGTAACTATCTTCTTCTCTTTCTAAAATCTGGTAATTCGATTACAATAGGGGCCAGTCTTCTGTTTCGACCGCTGTACTTTTGCAATTGCAGTTTCTGGGCTGAGTTTGTATATGAAGATTGTGTGTTCAGTTTGATAAAGAAAAAAAATAAGTTTTCTGTGGTTTGTGTAAAGTGTAAACTCCATTATGTCATATGATAATTTGAGAGGTAAACTCAGTTAAACGTTTGGATTCAAATTGAACGATCGTGGAGAAGTGCATGACAGAAAAAAAGTTTTTTCGTGTTTAGTGATGCAGGAAACATTGTTACTAAACGTAGAACGGCACTTAATTTAGAGCATGTGAATGCACTCACATGTTTAAAATCATGGATGAAGCAGTATTAACTAGGTGAGTCTTCATAATTTTTGTTATTTATGTTTGTCTAAAAAATTCCCGGAGAAATTGACACAATAAATTATAAGCCTCATAATAAATATGTTAGTAAGTAATTAAAATAGTTATTTTGTAATATAACGATACAATATATACAGATATACAACCTTTAATACTTATACTTATCACCGGACACAAGTTAAATTTAACAATAATTGTGTATTACAGTATATTAAAATATTTTTCAAATAGATCAAAACTCGATTAATCGATTAAATTCAAATAGTTAATCGATTAAATATTTTGATCAATCAACAGCACTAATTATTATACTACTGACATGTCGTTTGTAGGCCTGATAATAAGTGTAAAATCTCTTCTGGCAACATTACAATACACTTCACTCAAATTTTGATGAAACGCTTGTTTAATATGTAGTGTCGTTTATTTTTTTATTACTTTTAAAGAACTGGAAAAAGCATCTAAATGTGCGTACACAGATTCTACATTTTCTCTTCATATTACTCAACATTTTTCAACGCTCTGCTGCGGCGGAAGACTGTAAATGGTCTACGGAAATTGAACTTGTGCCAGGTCTGAGTCCGAGACGCAGATTCAATATCTGGCTCATAAACAGGCAGGCAGCACAATATAATTTGGCTCCTTTGCTTTATGGCTCATTCAGCCGGTACTTCGCTGTTTCAACAGGTTGAAGAAAGAACCAACAAGGAAAGAACTGCGCGGCTTTAGTGGAGGAAATATGAACAAAGGAGCTATGAATATCTCATGAAGCCAGGTGCGGTTTGTTTTTGTGGAGAACGCTCGCAGCAATGGAAGTTACACGTCGGACTTGTTGGATTTGACGCAGGGTAATGAATTACACCTATTTTCTCATATATTCTTGAGAATAACTTTTAGTTGCCGGTTGTGGTGTAACTTATACAATGACTAGCATTTTTAGGACTTCACCAAAGCTTTGGTCGTGGATCCTAATCCCTCTGAGGGCATGCATCTACAAAAGTGGGCGGACGGAAGTCCTTCTGCACTACGATAGTTATATCTTACGTTTACAATATCTCGGTAGGGTGTGGTGAGATGGGTGAACTCTTTACGGGCAGATTTATAGCAGAAATGGCGCAGGCTGTTTCCTATCAGTTATCAAATATCATTATATAGGTTGCGCAAGGAACGATTACCGAAAAACAGTGATGGCGTTACTGTTTGTTTTGACGTGTGTATGTACGCACGCCGAGAGAGTGAGAGGTGCGGGCAGATAGAAGTACTGCCTCTTGCAAGAAGATGAACAGATCGGGACATCGCCTGTGGAAATAAAGAGCGTAGCAAGAGAACAATCCGAAGCGAATTAAATGCGCAACATATGTTTAGGAATAAAATAATGATACTCTGCGAAGGGAAAGCTTCATCACTACATTTAATAAAATAAACGAACTTGGAACAAGACACGTATTCGCATGTAGTGAAACTGAAACTATAATGTAACTATCAGAATGCAGGACTAATGTATGTATGTATGTATGTATGTATGTATGTATGTATGTATGTATGTATGTATGTATGTATGTATGTATGTAAATCTCAAAAGATTGCACTAAAACGAATTTAATTTCGCTATATATAATAAATTAATTTGCTAATTATGGTAATCCTTTTTGTACCATCTTCACTCTCTATTTAACTGGACACATGCACACCATGGGCACCATGACGTGTTGCATGTAAAGTACGGCCGCGTTCAATACTCGCCTCGAGCATTTATGCTTTTTCATTCTGAATGAATCTTCGTTGCCTGGCGTAGTGCTGACTCCACGTCATAGGAATCCCGCTGTGTCCATCTTGTGTTTAGGCCATGCGAAAATTAAAATCTTGAAACTGCAAGGTAGAAGATGACAACACAAATATTTATTTAGCGTCCCTTTTGAAATACAGTAGGGATTCAAAGGCAATAAGTCGATGATGGTACGATAAGATGCAGCAATTATATTATGATAATTTATTGTAGAAGAAATCTAAGTCCCCGTGGAAAACTTTTTCTTTGTTCGCCATTAATCTCGAAACATATGCCGGACTTCAAAGTCCTATGTCTTTACCTGGCTAATTTAAGACTGAATATTGAATACGGATTATTGCCCAGGCGCTATATTATATTTAAACGTCATGGAGTCTGTCTAAATTCAGCTGAGTCTATTATATTTACTTACAAATGGCTTTTAAGGAACCCGAAGGTTCATTGCCGCCCTCACATAAGCCCGCCATCGGTCCCTATCCTGTGCAAGATTAATCCACTCTCTATCATCATATCCCATCTCCCTCAAATCCATTTTAATATTATCCTCCCATCTACGTCTCGGCCTCTCCAAAGGTCTTTTTCCCTCCGGCCTCCCAACTAATACTATATATGCGTTTCTGGATTCGCCCATACGTGTTACATGCCCTGCCCATCTCAAACGTCTGGATTTAACGTTCCTAATTATGTCAGGTGAAGAATACAATGCGTGAAGTTCTGCGTTGTGCAACTTTCTCCATTCTCCTGTAACTTCATCCCTCTCAGCCCCAAATATTTTCCTAAGAACTTTATTCTCAAACACCCTTAATCTCTGTTCCTCCCTCAAAGTAAGAGTCCAAGTTTCACAACCATACAGAACAACCAGTAATATAACTGTTTTATAAATTCTAACTTTCAGATTTTTTGACAGCAGACTAGATGACAAAAGCTTCTCAACATTATATACAGTATTATATAACGGTCTATTATACATTATATTAAATTTCGCAATACTAAAATCAATCTCTGGATTTGTGTACGTTGGGAAAAAGATTTGTAGACATTTTATTCCACACTTCAAACAGAACATCGAATGGATTTAATACTGATAACCTCACTATCAGGAGGTCATACGCTTCAAATTACTACGAACTGCTTTTTGTTGTCTGGGTCAATAAATTAAGGACGCCAATATGCTGTGCGTATATAACGAAAAGAAAAAAAAAACATAATATCAGGAGAATACAGAACAAGTACTTAAACTATCAAGTTCATTATAGACAGTCTATGTTAGCTGAATATTCATTCATTCATAGTGTTCTACCCAAGGGCAGGTTTTTCATTGCAAACCCAGCAATCTCCAGTCTCTCCTATTTTCTGCCTTCCTCTTTGTTTCTTCATATGACCCATATATCTTAATATCGTCTATCATCTGATATCTTCTTCTGCCCCGAACTCTTCTCCCGTTCACCATTTCTTCCAGTGCATCCTCCAGAAGGCAGTTTCTTCTCAACCAGTGACCCAACAAATTACTTTTCCTCTTTCTGATCAGTTTCAGCATCATTCTTTCTTCATCCACTCTTTCCAACACAGCTTCGTTTCTTATTCTGTCTGTCCATTTCACACGCTCCATCCTTCTCCATATCCACATTTCAAATGCTTCTAGTCGCTTCTCTTCACTTCGTCGTAATGTCCATGTTTCTGCCCCATACACTCCACGCAAAGCACTTCACTATTCTCTTCCTTAGTTCTTTCTCCAGAGGTCCGCAGAAGATGCTCCTTTTTCTATTAAAAGCTTCCTTTGCCATTGCTAATCTCCTTTCGACTTCTTGGCAGCAGCTCATTTTACTGCATTATCTGAATATCGATAAATATGTCACATAGGAGTTATTGCAGGAACAACGACGATATAAATCATTTAATAGAGTGATAAACGTGTTTCAAGAGAGCATATTTCTTATCACGTCACATACACAAAATCATAGAAACATTAACCAGAAACAAAGAAAAAGTAAGTTAATTGCTATGCACAACTATTCTAAATTAATTACCCAATTATAATTTTGATGCATTGTCTTGATTTATCTCCTCCTTTTGATACCGACGTACAAGCCATTGCAGTGTAGGTGAAGGCATATTCTTGAACCAACACTAGACAGAGAAACAATGCGCGCCTCTCTGGTTGTGTGGTCAGTGCAACACAATCGCTTGAGACAACACAGGACAGCACATGGTAAAGAAAAAACCCCTTCCATTGTACACATCAGAAATCAAACCAAGGACCAATTAGAAGGGAGGCGCGTATGCTATCCACTAAATCGAAGCGATGAACAATAATATTTTGATACGAGCTACAAATCCCACTTCTGTAAATGCAGCTTACAAGCTTTTATTCTGAAAATATCAATCACAAACTTTAACTCCGGAAATATAAGTTAGAAGCATTAATTCAGAAACTATGTCACCAATTATAATTCTGTAAAATAAGGTACAGTGCATACCTTAATTCTCAGGTATGTTACACACTGCACTTCCAGAAATATGTTATAAATTATAATTTACTGTTTCAATAGTGCAGTAACATCAGGATTTTTCACCAAACGAAATCGAGATTGATCCCGAACAGATTGTATGTGTTTTGTGGCGAATATTTTTTGGTTGTCGTCTGGTATTTTTGATACGGAAATTTTATTAACTTCTACATTCTTCTTTTTCATACAATGACAAACTGCTCGTATAATGACAAACTACTATGATGTTGCAAAAAAATCGATTTGGAAACTTTGATGAAAATGCACATTTTCTGTACCCTTAATACCGAGAAAATTGGTTTATTGCCATCCGACTTGACTCTCTTTATTCCTGCTTGTGTGCAGTATTACTTCTCCTACGTTCTTAGGCAGATTTGGTTCAAATTCAATATATATTAGTCAATTCTTTTATGAAATATGCGCTTTTGATATAGCCTACTGATTTTTGATCTCAAATAACTGACTTTTATTTAAAAAAAATAGCAGATAATTTTAAGTTAACACAGCTTATAGTTGTTATATAGTTTGATTTGGTAGAAGTAATTTAGAGTAGTCCTGTATTATTTAATCTATACATACAAATTGAAAAGGTTTAAAACACACACATACACACACTCACACATTATGTCACCAATTATAATTCTGTAAAATATATACAGAGTGATTCAGTGATTATATTACAAAATTTTATGAATGATAGAGGTCATCAATATGAACAACTTTCATATAGGAACCTATGTCCGGAATCGTAGTTAGAAGTGTAGATATGTTAGTCAGTGTAGTCAGTTAGAATCGAACTCAGGGCCATCCTTTTGAAGTTCGGTTGCAAACGACCTGTTCCTGCAAACATTGGTGATTTTGTCATAAACCATAAACATGATATAAGTTAGTCGGCATAGTAAATGATATTTTGACCGATGAAACCGTGCAAATTTCCTTCCATTTCCATTTGTTCTTCTATAAATGAAATGCATATCAGTAAGTTTCAAGGTTTAATCAATCAAAATATCATTTACGATGCCAATTAGCTTCTACCACAGTCTATTATATACAGTCACGAAGCTCAATACGTAGTAAACATGCATTCATAGATAGTTGCTAACCACTAGGATCGCTACTATCGCCTCATTACAGACAATGCGAAATAGTACCTGCACAGTCTATTGTTCCTAGCAACCTCATAAACTCAAGCTTCGTGACTGTATGTACTAGACTGTGCTTATACCATGTTTATGAGAAATATTTAACGTTCACAGGGACAAATCGTCTGCAACCAGACTTCAAAAGAATGCCTTTCAGTTCGAATCTAGCTGGTTACATTGACTAACATATCTTGACTTTTTATTACCAAACGAAACGTTTCCGGACATAGGTTCCTATATGAAAGTTGTTCTTAATTGTCTCCTCTATCATCCCTAAAAGTTTGTAACATAGTCACTGAATCACCCTGTATACACACATACACATATATTAATATCAAAAACGTTATTTAAAGTCTACACTGCCATTATAGTACTTAACAACGAATAAATCTAAGTAACAAACTCATACAATTTAATACAATGCTTACCAAGATGTAATTGCAATTCTTCTCATTGTTCAGTGCAATCTTCACGGATATCGCATGATAACGCTCCTTCTCCTTTGACATAGTCAGATGTCTCAGACGTCGCTTTGTTCTCTCGCCTCTTGAACGTGGATTACTTGGTCTTGTAGCAACTTCTATCATTATCACCGTCTCTTCTCAAATGTAAATTTTTGGGCTTTTAACCACTGTTTATACTCAGTCAAGGGGATAAAACACTCCCTAATATTCAATAAAATGTTCTAAAATCAATACTGTTCTATAAATCAAACTACCTTTACGTCGAAAGGGTCAATTCAAGTTTTAAAATGTCACAATTGAAAAAATATCACTAATATTTCCTCAACTGTATATTAACCCCGACGCAAGAATTAGCTTGTATTTAATTATGAGTTCAAATGGAAACCCATTGTGTACATGCTAATTATGAATACATTCTAATTTAACTCAAGACTGTATCTATGTAGAGTTTCGCTTATCCTACAGCATCATTGCTCAAAAGATTCGTTTGTCCTTACAGATCACACACAATACAAGTAGACATTTCAGCTTTGTCTGTCCAATTTCTTGTGCTATGGCTATGACAGTTTTACTGAGCGTCCTGAATGAAAATGCTCTTCGTAGAGGCACACAAATGAAATATAAAAGCTTGTTCCCGTGTTATCCGCCCGTACTATGAGATAAGGAAAAAGAGACGCAAGGCTGCCAAGGAAAAAAAGCGAAGTGCTTGCCAGAGGACGTTTGACCTTAGCAGAACTTTGGTCCCGTCGTCGTCTTCCAGTATTGAATGATAGTATGTCAATAACATACGAAAGCTAAAATTTCAATTTAATTACTGCTATTCTAATTTATTGCAAGTTTACTTATTCATGTATAGTGTTGGTACCCAGTCTTATACCAGGTCTTTAACCTTTTAACTGTTTTCGCGATCGCAGATCCGAGAAAAAATTAGATCTATTTGTCACTATTGATCATATCTTATTCATGTCAACAGAAAAGCGACTCCTTTAAAAAACAGATAAAAAGACAGGCTTTTTCTAGATTCCAGTCGCTAGTTAATACAAGTACAATATAGGCCTAAATCAGAATTAAATAAGCTGTTAGCCAGTCGAGGTGTACATATCAATTAAGGCAAAGATCTGGTGTTGCGTGAAAACTAGCATTGTAGGATAATCGCTATGCTAGACCAGCAGACCGTTATCTTACGACTACTGCACATCTGATTTTGAGTTCAAATCTCAGCAACGGCGGAGTTGTATTTGTGAGCTTTTCTCGAGTTTTTCCCGTTTCCCCCTCGTTAGTCCACTTACTTACTTACAAATGACTTTTAAGGAACCCGAAGATTCATTGCCGCCCTCACATAAGCCCGGCATCGATCCCTATCCTGTGCAAGATTAATCCAGGCTCTATCATCATATCCCACCTCCCTCAAATCCATTTTAATATATCCTCCCATCTACGTCTCGCCTCCCCAAAGATATTTTTCCTCCGGTCTCCCAGCTAACACAAATGTCTGGATTTATGTTTCTAATTATGTCAGGTAAGGAATACAGCGTGCAGTTCTGCCTTGTGTAACTTTCTCCATTCTCCTGTAACTTCATCCCTCTTACCCCCAAATATTTTCCTAAGAACCTTATTCTCAAATACCCTTAACCTCTGTTCCTTTCTCAAAGTGAGAAAACCATACAGAACAACCGGTAATATAACTTACCTTATATATTCTAGGTTTCAGATTTTTTGACAGCAGATGATAAAAACTTCTCAATCGAATAATAACATGCATTTCCCATATCTATTCTGCGTTTAATTTCCTCCTGAGTGTCACTTATATTTGTTACTGTTGCTCCAAGATATTTGAATTTTTTCCACCTCTTCGAAGGATAAATCTTCAAATTTTACGTTTTCATTTCGTACAATAAGCTTATTTTGGTCACGAGACATAATCATATACTTTGTCTTTTCGGGGTTTACTTCCAAACTAATCGCTTTACTTGCTTCAAATAAAATTTCCGTGTTTTTCCTAATCGTTTGTGAATTTTCTCCTAACATATTCACGTCATCCGCATAGACAAGAAGCTGATGTAACCCGTTCAATTCCAAACCCTGTCTGTTATCCTGAACTTTCTTAATGGCATATTCCAGAGCGAAGTTGAAAAGTAAAGGTCATAATGCATCTCCTTGCTTTACCCCGCAGTAAATTGGAAAAGCATAAGACAGAAACTGGCCTATACGGACTCTGCTGTAAGTTTCACTGAGACACATTTTAATTAATCGAACTAGTACTAGTACTTTCCAAATCCCCCCTTTATTATCATATCTGTCTCGGAAAATAGGGCACTATTTGTGTTTGTGTGACGTCGAATCGCTCGTCAGCCATAGCGAGTAGGCCTATTTCTCGCTGTTAGTCCAAAGATTTGTAGACAGCTCATATGTCGGTTAAGAAGTATCGGAGAAAACCAGGTTTTCACTTGCCTCATGGGATATGGTGACTCATGTAGATGTTTCAGGTACTACGGCAGATCACTACCAAAGATACTAATTTGATGGCTGGAGAGGAATGCATAGTGTGACGGATGGTGGAGCCGGCTTAGCTAGGCAGCAAACTCGGCACGCAATTAATTCCATTACAGGAACACAAAAAGTCTACTTGGGCTGAAGTGCTTAGGAATTCTTCACGTCCCATAAGCATGTCTACACTTCTATACCTCGATGGTTATGGATTTGAATTTCGTTTCGAACATTAGGATCCAAAGAAGTTGAAGCCTCATCTGAGAGAACATGGATGTTTGTCTACTTCCGTATTTAGTATCCGTCGAGAAAAGCCAAATCGTGGGCTTATTGGAAAAAAATTGGGAACTAAATAGGAAAGCAACGAGATTTACCAACTTTTTCCTGTATATACACGACATATATTTCATAATTATGTTTCTACAGGGAATGAAATTCCTTGATTTAGAAGAAACAATTATTGAATTTGATTAGTAGTAGTAGTAGTAGTAGTAGTAGTAGTAGTAGTAGTAGTAGTAGTAGTAGTAGTAGTAGTAATACAGGAATGTCAAGGTCAGAGCACGTGAAAGACTCTACGAGCTACCAAGCGCTCACGGATTTCAATGAATCTATTCTGCAGGCAGTAGCGGTGAAAAAGAAAGGGTGAGGAAAATGAACTCTATTGGCCTACCACTGCAAGATGAATTAAACTGCTCTTCAGTAATAGATAATGTGTTACGCTCATACAAGAAAACAAGAAATAAAGGCATGTTTTGCAGCATGTACCTCTCTAATAAATGCAATTAATTATAAAATAGTAGGATATAACAAATAATAAACACAGCTTCTCTTTAACTTAAGCAGTTTTACATAATGAGGCCTATAATTAGCCTAATTATTGTTATTAACTGTTATATAATCATGTAGCCTACTACTTATATGAGCATCATCACACTTCTAGAAACAAATTTAAATTCCTGACATCTCGCGTAATTCAGAAGTGCTTTTTTCTGATTTTTCCGACACCAGCCTTCTTATGTCCGGTGAAATGTTGTTTCCTGCAGCAAAATAATTTCTAATGGAAGACCTGAATTGGCTAACGTTCCAAGTCTATTGAACTAAATTTTTCAGGACCGCAAAGAAACAATATAGGCTTGCATTATGAGTATTAAAATAAATATTTGTATGATCCAAAAACACAGGCTTAAAGTCGGACTTAGAATATTCTTTTTTACAGAATGATTGACAATGTAAAACACAATTGTTAGGTAAAAAGTCGAATTCGGTAAATTTTGGACTTGAGGTGTTTGTCAATTTTCTGGGTTTGATGAGTAAAGATCACAAAACAAATCCAAGTTGGGCTGGAGTAGGTCAATATCTTTAAATCGTCTATGTAACTCTTCCCAGAGATTTTTTAAAACATTGCAGTATTTTACACTGTTAAACAGGAGTTCAATGACTGAAGGTGTTGGAATTATAAAAATTGTGCTGTGAGATCTGTGACATCCATAATGAAATCTTCATCTGAAAGCTTTTAACAATATCTGTCGACACAAATTAATTCTCTCCTTGCGATCTCCAATTCAAAACGTTCAGATGCTCGAATATATCTTTGAAAAAGTCAAGTTCCTCGATCCATGTAGAGTCAACTAGTTCTGGTTGTCTCTATTTTTCTATTATGAATTCTGATAAATATTCACGCAATTCAAAATACCTGGACAGAATTTTTTCTTGGCTTAACCAAAGGATATCGTAATGGTAAGAAACATCGTCAAACTGAGAATTTATATACGAAAATCTGGACAATTTATAGACACAACTCGTAACTGACATGTAACGAGTCTGCGCCATTAGCAGCACACACTTTTGTTTGTATTTTATTCTGTAAACATAAATACAATGCTGTAAGGAAGAAGCTCTACAATGCATCTTCACATATGTACATTTACTACTATTTAATGTCAATAAAATTTGAATATTATATCAATCTGTAGATGAACTAATAATTTCAGGCGTTCGACACTGCTTGTCTTTGTAACTAAATAAATTCCACAAACCAACAAACCTTATCTTTCACTTACCTAAGAAGTCAAGGGTCTAGTCAGCCTGAAACTTAATGAACGACTTCTTCGTCAATGTGATGTACAACCCTTGTGTTCATCAGTGACTTGTACCTGCGTGCCTTACGTGCTCTGATCAGCGCATACGGGCTGCGAGCACGTTTGCGCTCTCGTTGACATCACTATAGTAGCAGAAGCAGTAGCAGTAGCAGTAGTAGCAGTAGTGGCAGCAGTAGCAGTAGCAGCAGGAGCAGCAGCAGCAGTAGTAGTAGTATACTCAACTACGGTCTCAACTACAGATAACATTGACTGTCTTAATTCAACCCGGCGAAAAATGGCACAGGGTTCTTTAATGTGTCGTAAGTCTTCAAGCTCCATACTTCTACTTTCATCCTGGCTGGAGCCGTGCCAAAACTTTTATCGCCCTTTAAAATCCGTAGCCCTCAACTGAGTCTTAACCCTTGAAACTTGAATTCAACGGCTGACATGCATGGCAAACAATATACCACACAAGACGACAAATGTTCTTATTAAGGGACGGATATTAGCATATTTGCACGTTTTATTCCTTACTTGCAAATCATATGCTACCATTATACAGGTTGTAACTAAAATGTATGTCAAAACGTTAGGGGCATATTTCTCTCATAGAGCGGATGAAAAATGTTATATGAACATTGGTCCAGAAATGCTTTATTTCTTTGCTACAGGCCTTTATATACAACGTTACTTACATTGATGCAGTACATTATGAAATAAAAATAGCATACCGGTACCACATGAAAATCTATCTTACAGGAAGTGTTCAAGATGGTCCCGTTGGCATGAATACATGCATCAACCCATCACATAGCATTCAATCTCGGATGCGCTGATGTATCCCTGGAGAATGTCGTTTTGTCTCGCAGCCTTCCAAAATATGGGTTCAAAGACTCTCTTCGTCTTGCACCGAGGTTTCATTTACAAGCTCTTTTAAATGACACCACAAATAGAAGTCTACTGAGTTTAGGTCTGGAGAGGCAAGGGTCAAGGTGTTGGTCCATCTCTACCTATCCGTCACGGAAACTTTGATTTAGAAATCGACGAACATTGACACCGAAATGAACAAAAGCTCCATCTTACATGAAATACGTGTTTCGTCGTATTGCTAACGGCACATAGTGTAACAGAACAGGTAAGTTATAATCTAAGAACTCTTTGTATTTTTCTCCATTGAGCCTGGGTGGAAGAACATGAGGTCCCAACAGAGCATCACCAACAATGCCGACTCAAGGATTGATATTTTCATGTGGTATGTTATTTTTATTTCATAATTTTTATAAATGCGACCAAATCCAAATCCTTAAACAGCCGCTCTAGTTCATTGTTGGTCCTTATTCTCCACTCATCATTAACTTTAACTGATTCTATTATTTTCCTGAAAATTTTCCGTTCAAAAACGGCCAGTCGTTTACCGATGTCTCCATATAGCCTGTACCGAATTGCTCCAGGCAAAATATGAGGGTCATTTCTCGTCCATATTGAAATTTGACGCTGAATGACCTCTGCAGACGAAAGAGTCGTTAGATAAACTACTACTACTACTACTACTACTACTACTACTACTACTACTACTACTACTACTACTACATATTTAGACTTTTTCGAACACTATATTCAGTCACACTGTGGGACTTCCCGTGAAGAGAAATCAGATCAACAAAGGCCCTCCAACTAAAACAACACATAGGCGTAAGAAACAACAAATCTCTAGATGAAATTCGATCCCACATCCGCACTCGCTTCTCCGTAGCGTCAAAGCTGCGCTTCAGCCATTACATACACTACGAGTAGGTTAATGTACTTGTTTTCTCTTCAAAATTCATTAAGTCTCCCATCATTAAAATTGAAACTGAACAGAAACAATCTGCTGCTCTATTTGACAGTTTTATCACTTTTCTGGCGACGATGTGTATGACTGTAAGACTTGAAAATAAGAGTCATTCTGATACTAGTATTTTTAGTAATAGGTCCGCAAGGGTCCCTGCATTTATATAATTTGCCAGAGATATCTACGTATTGTACTGATAAATCGGCGGCAAACACCACAATAGCTCGTTACAAGAGCTGAATGTCCTCGTGGGTAGTTAGTCTTAGTTCCAAGTTCAGTGGCGTTATCATCCGTAATAGAATTCGTCTAGACAACCAATAATGCCGTTCTTCCTAATTCCCCACTATTCACGTGGACCGAGAAAATCAAAACAATCACGAGTTACGAAATTCTTTATATTGAATACGGGCAATTCGTAAGAAAATCAGTGCCAGGAAACAGAACCTCAAACCTTACGTATCACGATATGAACAATACCAAACTAATGACCCATCAAGAGTCGGCATCGCACGTCAGAGATCCAGGATTAACCCCAGAGAGTACGAGTGGTAATAAAATTAGCCAAAATAGAAATTGTGTTGAAAAACCTGTTTTATTAACGTGGATCGTTTAAGTGAGCACATATTCGGGAAAAATGTCGGTATCATTTCGGTACCACTCTAAGTACGTCTTGCTCTTTAGCGGGAGCGCGCCGATGCAACCGGTTACATATCATAGCTCCTTAGCGGAAACGGTCGATGCAACCAGCAACATAGCATAAAGGATACAAATAAAATAACTCTTAATAACGCAACATGTCTGATGATCTTTAATTTATTTCATACACATCTTAAAATAACCTACAAACATTCAAACCCAATCACACAACCATCAACCACTTTAACGTGCCTAGCAATTATATTCTTACTGAGGATACTAAGAAAGAATGGTTCTTATATCTGTAAAAGAGTGCATGTAATTACTTATTTAAAAAAATTAAGAATACACTCTTATTTCACACAATGAAAGCTCATAAATTAAAAATATAACCTGCTAAGTGTTGAACACTTTTTAGCCCCGTGTAACAAGTAGGCCTATCACACCACGCGATGTTTCTCTTACAATGTAATTGAATACTGTATTATCTTTTCGGTTTCCGTAGGCGTGAACTATGTTTCTCTGTCCTTCGTGCTTCCGTGTTCCTTCAGTCTGTTAATAAGATTTTGCTATTAGATTTAAATTGCCTTTAATTGTCCATTTAAGTTGTTAATAAGATCTTGCTATTAGATTTATATTTCCTTTAATATGTCCATTTAACTGTAATATTACTGTTTAAGTCACTTCGTATGTATGCAGTAACTTGTCTTCAGAAAGCTTGAATTCTAAGGTTTCGGGTTTATTCCTTGAATTGTAAGGTTTCAGATTTTATTCCTTGAATTCTATTTAAGGCCCAACTGTCAATTACGTGTTCGTCCGTTTATATAGCCTAATTTCTTGTAGAAGTATTTATTTTATTTTTCAGTTTCCATTTCATAGTTACATAGTACACATAATTAGGGACCGTATTTTGTCCCAGGACGTACGGAGCTAAGGTTAGTTATTCAAAGGCTATACAGGGATCTAGAACTCTGCTACAATTGAAGCACGCGTCATAACTCGGAACACGTAAGTCATCCCTTCCCTTCAACTCTCGCGTCATTGTACGGTGGGGGGGGGGGGGAGAAGAAGAGAGACCAGTCTGTATACTGCCCGTGCCTCACTTACTGAGCTGTTTCTTTGCGGGGCGAGAGGCAGAGGGGGTGAGTAGGAGGTCCTGGGTACCGCATGTGCCTACTATCCTACGTTCAACACATCGGCCTTTTCAGGATTCCTTTCGTCAGCTATGGAGCAAGATAAGCCATGGACAAGCGAATGTATAGTATGTCCCCTCACAAAACAAATTATGTTCTACTTATCAATTCCTGTAACTAAACACTAATACCAGTGGTAGACTACAGTCTCTACTTGAGATTATCGACCTAATGGGATTACGGTTGTCACGTGTACACATCCGTAAACTCTTTCCTCTATGGCAGTGTTCCTCAAACGTTTTTCCACCGCGAAACCCCTTTTAATCTAAAGTGTAACTGCGGAATCATTGTAATATTTTATTAGATTTAATAGTTAACAGACAAGTGAGAGCTAGTATCTCAATAATTCTGTTCAGTGGGACGAATGTATTTGCTTTTTAAGCCTGCAATCTGGTTTTATAGCGGAAAGTTGTAGTCTCATTTATGCTATACTTCTGCATTTTGTCTTTTCGGTATTTTGTTTTAGTGGACACATACGCAGAGAATCCAGTGATGAAAGTGATAAGTATTATGGGTATTTTCCGTTTTAGATGTTCATTAGGCCTAAACATATTGTTATTACGCATATTATTGGAATATTATTATTACGCATATTCTTGGAATATTATTATTATTATTATTATTATTATTATTATTATTATTATTATTATCATCATCATCATCATCATCGGTGGTTTCATGTTATTATTGATTCATATTTTCGTAACATTTATATATTTTTATAATATCCACTAAATATAAAATAGCCACCGGAGCAGCCCAGTTGGCTAAGGCGCTTGCCTATCGATCCAAAGTTGCGCTCGGGCGCGGGTTCGATTCCCTCTTGGGCTGATTACCTGGTTCGATTTTTTTCCCGAGGTTTTCCCCAACCGTAAGGCGAATGTCATGTAATCTTTGGCGAATCCCCGACCTCATCTCGCCAAATACCATTTCGCTATCATCAATCCCACGATGCAAAATAACCTAGTAGTTGATACAATGTCGTTAAATAACCAAGTAAAAAATGTATAAAATAAAATTTAAAATCATACAGGGCTCACGGAACCCCGGAACATACTTTGAGAAATGCCGCTCTATGGCAATTCAGCAGTTGTCCAGACTGAACGAAGAGTGGCCTAGTGTGTACTTACATCGCCATCGCCATCAGAGATAATAGCGATAGTGGTAACCACGATTAGAGTATCCAGTATTATAAACAGTAAAGACCCCTGCAATGGCATAGGATAATGTTTTCAGCACATGTAATATGCTGCCGTGCCACACGCTGCAACTGCCGTGCCGGTCCAAGCAGACCTAAGAGGCGTGGTTATAAGCACCAGGGAACTCTCGGTTCAGGACGTGAGACACGGGCAGTACCTAACGTCATTGAAGGCCTTGTGGATAGGGTAACGAACTTTTTCTCCATGTTTCCGTCCCTCTCTTCCCCAGTTCTGCAACCCTGGGCTATATTGACGTGACGCCATGACTGTGTGCCGCGTGACACAGGTACTATCAGGGAACACTTGCATCTTGTTTGTGTTGCAGTTGACGTTCTATTCATGATTCAAAAATAGACTTCATAGACTGTTTACAATGGATTCTAATGATAAAGACTGAACGATGATCTTTCCTACAATTTAAATTATTTGTTCATTTATTTGATTTATTTTTACTGGTGGAGTTAAGACCATAAGGCCTTTTCTTACACTCTCAACCAGTAAAAAATTACGTAGCAAATATAAACAGCATCAATACAGAGAACAATGGAATAATAATAATAATAATAATAATAATAATAATAACAGCAAAATATGCATATGTTTAGTTACATGTAATCCTAAGAGTTAAATAATCACAATTTAGTGTTAAATAAAACAATTTGGATTAAAGCAATGATAAACATAATAAAGGAAAATTCGATGGTGTTCGAGTAAACAAGGTTAAGTCATTATTTGTGCAAAAAAAAAAATACTAGCACCTGTTGTGTTTTATTTTTTGTAGGAAATTATTTCCAATAAGGGTACGAAGATCAATTTTCATTTTTCTCAAAACTAATTTGTATAACTTATCTTTCTTTACCTAAACACCATCGAATTTATATATTAAAAATAAAAATCATATTCTACAAAAATTATATTTGAAGACTGATCATATTCTAGAGACGAAAAGCAGTCTTTTTGGTAATCGACTTTTGAAAATAAAAATGTAGGCTTACACTGATCAAACATTATTATATTATTATACACTATTTACAAAATAAGTAGGCTATAGTATTATGACGGAGGGGAAAAAGGTACTGGCCATCCTATCCATTATATCCTGTCCTAGTTGCCTTATAAGTGGTCCCTTTTTGGTATTACTTGTGAGGTTCAGACCTGTCTTCGGACAGTTGATTAAACAACAACAGTATTATAAAATAAAATATCTTGCATTACAATACACAACACTGTGCATAATAGTGTAAATAATGTTAATCAATGTAGGGCTACATTCTTCATGATAGTGTAAATGATAAAAATAGCGTGTTCTAGTCTACATAAGATAAAGATAAAAACAAAGATACCTTACTGTTTCCCGTGAAGGGCAAAGGCCTCTTGCTAGAGAGAAAGCTCTAACTCTTCTAACACGGTGAGCTAATTCTCCTTAGAAGATGCACTTCATTGTTCATTGAACTCTATTTTAGTGTACTTAGTATAAATAATACTTACTTACTGGCTTTTAAGGAACCCGAAGGTTCACTGCCACCCTCACATAAGCCCGCCATCGGTCCCTATCCTGAGCAAGATTAATCCAGTCTCTATCACCATATCCCACCTCCCTCAAATCCCTTTTAATATTATCTTCCCATCTACGTCTCGGTCTCCCCAAAGGTCTTTTTCCCTCCGGCCTTCCAACTAACACTCTATATGCATTACGTGCTACACGCCCGGCCCATCTCAAACGTCTGGATTTAATGTTCCTAATTATGTCAGGTGAGGAATACAATGCGTGCAGTTGTGTGTTATGTAACTTTCTCCATTCTTCTGTAACTTCATCCCTCTTAGCCCCAAATATTTTTCTAAGCTCCTTATTCTCAAACACCCTTAACCTACGTTCCTCTCTCAAAGTGAGAGTCCAAGTTTCACAACCATAAAGAACAACCGGTAATATAACTGTTTTATAAATTCTAACTTTCAGATTTTTTGACAGCAGACTGGATAATGAAAGCTTCGCAACCAAATAATAACAGGCATTTCCCATATTTATTCTGTGTTTAATTTCCTCCCGAGTATCATTCATATTTGTTACTGTTGCTCCGAGGTATTTGAATTTTTCCACTTCTTCAAAGGATAAACTTCCAATTTTTATATTTATATTTCGTACAATATTTCCATCACGAGACATAATCATATACTTTGTCTAGTGTAAATAATATAAACTGTAAATATTAGTGTAGCCTAATTGTTATAGTGGTCCATGTTTTGTGCCGCGTAACTTTACCAAGAATCCCGTGACCAGTCAGTCAAATTGCTAGATGCTCGCGCTTCGTCCACTACATTAAAAAACTGCAGTAATACTTAATCTTATAACCTCCTGGGACAAAGTACGGTACCTACGCATAGGTAATTATACTTATAGCTTATTTTTTGTACTTGACTGTTGTGATTAATGAAATAACGTTTAATTACAGCACACACATGAAAGCTAACGGTTCGATGCACGCCTACTGCTACCGCAACAAGAATAACAGGTAACAGAAGATACCACCTCGAAGACAGGCAATTGATATTTACTGAGAGCACCTTGCTGGTTGGCAACCAGAGAAACGACAATGTCAGTTAAGTTGCCTGCTAAGGAAGCCAAATTATAATCTCCACCATTTTCTCCTACTCTATACTCTATTACACCGTTCCCCGGTAATACGCGGGGTTTCGTGGGACGGTCAATAAGATGCAGGGATAGATTTTCGTTTTCTCGGTGAATTCATAATAATCTTTAACACCACTGCAGAAAAAGCAGAAGTACCGCACCGTATCATCGTCTCACAAGACCAACTGCATGGACTAACGTTCCACAGAACAAGTAATTAGAATAGTGGTTGTCAGCAGTCGCTGAAATGGGTAACGGGTAAGCAATGCATCGTAATATGCCCCGTCGTGCAGCAGGAAGAGGAAGAGAGCATACCCGCCAGCAGCCACGCATGCACCATAATGCAGTCTCTTATTCGCGGGTAAGTGACGCTAGCCCGAGGGTGCACTGTGCCGATCACCGCTGGATTAGAATAGCTTTTAGTTAGTGCTAATGATTGAGCCTTGAGGATTGGTATAGTGATGATGTCATAACGAAAACAAAAAAAGTTCACGATTTTCACTTACGTAGATAATAGGAAGATATTTTTACTAAATCTAATACAACTTTCAGTTTGCATCGATAATCATCCTTGGGCACGTTAAAAATTAGGCTTTCGATTAGTAATGTCAGTATCTTGACACTGTGCGTATCGAAATCACAAACTATGCGAACATCTCTAACTTCACTGAAAGAAAATTAGCATGTTTTCCTAAGCCAAAGCGGTGTACGGTATAAAATATTTAATTTATAGACCTTTGTAAATCACGTCAGTTGGCTATAACGTAATTTTATTATCACTGTATAAAAGTTTTCATAACACAAAACAGTATAAAATAAAAACATATAAATTAAGATATTAAGAATATCAAGATATTATACTTGAAATAAAATGAACTAATTTTCATAATACTATTTTTAAGAGAGTTATTAAAATTGTGCAACATATTTTTTTTTTATTTCCGTGCATTTATTTAAAGAAATGTGATTTCCTCAAAAAAAAATATTTATCACTAATGTTGTATGATTTAAAAAAATAGACGCCGATTACTTGATAACAGTAATTACTATTTCGTCCTGCACAGTTTTAGAAATGTTCTATATATTTTGCCAATTCACCAACAATTTTGAAATTGTTCCACTTGAACCTAAAAAGAGACTGTCACTGAAATAAAACGTATAACATCATGTCTTTACTAAAATGACAAAGGATTAAGAAAATTATTAAGCCTTCTGCAGATGTCTATTAATCTCTTACGTGACACCACTAGGGGAGCTACTTATAGCTGCTTAACGTACACCACCTCACTTTTACTGCGCAAGAAATCGATGCATTTCTCCTCGAGGTCTCTCATTCAGGAACAAGCATCTTTTCCTTGTCATAAATGCAGGACATGGAACCCGACATTCCGACGGGAGCCATGGATTTGAACCCGAGAACCTCGGATTTAATGGCCAGAATAATGTCCACTACGCCAGACCATTCCAACATAGAGTTTGAGGGCTAGGGCGCCTGGACGCTGCCCTGTGCCTGCCCTGGGCGGTCCCCCACTTCTCTCTGTCGCTGTGGCTGTGGTGGTGTACGAATGCATACGATCATCAACTTTACTCTATTCGTCTGTTCGATGATATTCTGCAAGCATTGCTGGATTATGCGTTCCATCAGTCATTCATTCATCCATATGTGCTTAACTGTTTTGAATATGAATGAAGAGAAGTGCGTCGACAGTCGGTTCAGGATTTAACCGCTCTTGGAAGGACTTGTATCTTGTGTAATCTGACGAGAATGCCATATAAACAGTACGTGGAAATGAAGCATGTAAACTAAAATAACCCTGTCTGTTGAAAACCAGTCAGAGGACTTATGTTCGGTTCAAGTTTAAGTTTTAAATATCTGGAAGGTGGAAAATTATTCTCCTTATATATTCTCAGCAGTGTTTCACAACCTAAGGTACATATTTTTATAACATTTTTTGCTTCTATATATCGAGTAAAGTGTGTAGTGTAAGAATATATATTAAACGGATTGGACATTGCAGTGTGCTTAGAATAACATGCCGCCATACGTTTGTGGTGCACATGCCTATATTTCGTCCCCCAGGGTGTGTCTAAATTTCGTCCCCGGGACGGATTTCGGAATGCTATTCCCATATCATGTAATTTCAACAAGGCTGTTGTCATTTATATTTCTGGTGGGTTTCAGATGGGAAAACGGAAACTCTGGAGCAAGGAGGAAATTATAGAAACCGTTAAAGCTGTTAGGGAGAAAACGATGGGCTACAAATTGCATCTAATCGACATTAACCCACCCAAGTGACAGAATATCAGGAAACTGAACCTGAAACTTAAGATTCGATCAGTCCAAAAGATATCGTACTGTTAAGATGCCTATGAATTGAATTGAATTGAAAGAGGAGAATTGGGAGGACAGATTTAAAAGGTACGCAAAACGCGTCCTTTCAAGGGTTTCGGGTCTGCAAGAAACTAAATATGTGAGCTCCAAGCCTGTTGGCCACTAGTCTCACTCCGGGTTACGCTGCTCCACTGAAGGAGCTCTAGAAAATTTTGAAGGGGAAAACCGAAAATGGACGTAACCTCTTAGGTACCACATACGCGAGGGGGACAGAAATGTGATCAAAGTGACCATGGGACGGGACGAGGAGGAAATGGCTCGTGTAAATCTGCACATTGAAATTAACTATGTCATTTCGCAGTACAGGAGGAGTCGAGACTCTGTCGTCTGTTGTTCGATGACAAGACAGATGAAGACCGCCAGGAGAGACGCCGTGAATTCTGAATCTGCAAATTGAAAGGTACCCTGTCCTTTCGCATTGCGACTACATAAGTGACTTTGCACATGTATTTCATAATTTTAGACTCTGAACTAGGGCATTACGTCGTTTGTTAGAGAAAGGGGGAATTTATGGGGAAGGGCATATAGGTCCGTGGCCCATTTCTCTTAGGGAAGAGAGAGATGCCTATGGAGTAGGGCGAAGTTTGTCGTATCTTGAGATCTCCTCTCACGTTCGAACATTGCACGACACTAGTAGGTATGGTTATCAATTAACATTAACTTAGATCGTTTAATAATAATAAATAAAAAAAATTGAAGTGTTTTGCTCTATGTGCCGGTCAGTGTAATAATTTTATTTGTAAGTGATGGCATATTGTAAATGTTAAAAACATAATTAAACGTATATTCAATGCAGATGCCAATCAAATGCAATTAACCACTGCAGGTGATGGAAGGATTTAGTTTCTGATTAGGTTTCGTGGTTGGGTAAAATGATAGGTTAGTATATGAGTTAGCATGCGGTAAATCGACACAGGACCCAGCACATGCATTGATTCACACCGCATTTACTTTGATGAGTTAACACAGTTTGTTTCTGAGAAAATCAAGCCTAATTGCTTGTTAGGTAAATTTCAAAGTGGCAACTTGGAACGCAGATTTTGTCAGTAAAGACAACTAAGTGGTTGCTAATTTAACATTTATATATTTCAGGTCCTAGAAAATAAGAAGTAAGACTGAAAATAATTTTAAGTACACATTTTCTAGATACGAGGAAATAAAATTTAATTGTAACATTTTTTTACAAGAATAACCTGAAACAGATTGTTATAGGTTTGAATTAGTACTAACATTGAACGTTTATGTATGAGAGCTGTTTTTAAATACTACCTGAAGTAATTTACATTTCTGTCTATGCTGTGAAAAAACATTCACAAAAACTTAGCTGTGTATCTTGTATGTGACGAGTTCTATTTTAACCAACTTCAGCGAGGTAAACTAGTGTTACCCTCTAATTTAGCGATTCATTTATGTATAAATATCACAGGTATATTTTCTATTTTAACGTCAGATGACTTCAGAGAGGAGTATTTCAGAATTAATAATCATAAAAAGGTTCTCGTACAATTAACTAAAAGCTATGTGGAAATGGATGGAAGCCAAATTGGTTGGAAACTAATGTATATAACCACGACATTTCTGTCCTGATTAACGATTTATGACCAGTACTTTCAAATATACTTCTGAATAATTACTCGAAGTACGTTAGAATGTATCCATAGCTAAAGATGAGCCTGTAGCTTCATCATAAAGAAAGTTGTCCACTTATAAAAACGTATAGCTCACAATTGAAGAGTGATTTTCCAAACGGTGCTAAGTGATTTATAAAAGATCTTTTTTATTTCATAGGTTAACGTTATTATTTCTCATAGGCCTACATCTATATGCAGGAAACACTTGAAACTTTCCAAACGGTGTTATGTTCCGTGTCATTTCCATCATAATCTCACAGTTTTCCAAAGTGTGCTAAGTCAGTATGATGAATGTTCCAAACTGTGCTAAGTCATTATGATGTGATATTACGATTATTATTAAGGCATTGCCTACTGTCAGTTTTACATATAATGCAAAATGTTCAACTAAACACATAATTGATTACTAAACAATATGTTTGCAAAGGGAGCATTGATAATATTATAGATTCTGTTATTTGACACTCTATTATGTAGCACCAGCTATAAACATATGTCTTTCTGATGTGATATTAAAATTATTATTATTAAGACGTTGCTTACTTTCAGTTTTACATGTAATGCAACATTTTAAAATAAACATACATAATTACTAAACAGGTTCACAGCATTTTTTCCAAGGCGTGTTAAGTCAAGTGACTTAGCACATTTTGGGACTACCCTATTAAAATGTTTAACAACAGTGTTACCTAGCACAATATCAATTTCCAAAAATTAAATTCTGTCAATAAATCTCACTTTCCATAATGTATTAACTGAAAAAGTCTCCTTTCAGTACCTTCAAGATATTTCCATTTATATAAAAAAATAATGTTTCCTGAAGAAGTAGCTTTTTTGAATTAGCACCATTTAGGAAGGCACTCTTCAATTAGTATAAGAAGATATAGCAGATGTATTTATAATTCGTCGTGTGAATGCAAGAACTAGGTAACTTGATTTCTCATATTTTGTGACATTGCCTATTTACTTATTTATTCAACTAAGGAGTATGTCTCGTTTTCATTCACCTATTTGTTATATTGGAAAATAGATGTCGCTGGTATCGTTCGATCAGTTACCTATATCCTAGATTACATTTTGTGCGATTTTTGCTATGCTATAAAAGAGGTAATTAAAAAACGCAAATTTCGAGTTACCTAGTTCTTGCATTCACACGACGAATTAATTTAATATGTAATTTTAAAGTTAAATTTCAGTGTTCGCTAACAATTAAGAAATACCTTTGAAGTGCCAATAAGAATCTATATACTTTATTTTTATTGCACAAATCTCATTAACAGACATTCTTTTTTTTTTTTTTTTTTTTCCATAGTCCTCCAGTTGACAGCTCCCTAGAATGTCATGTTCTGGCTTGGAAATTATAGTTGGCTCTACTCTATCCAAAGTAATTTATTTTCCTATTACATTTTGTATATTGTGAAGAAGGCTGCGGAATTTTTTACTGTGCGTTAATATTAGGTGTTTGCTTCGTTTAGGAATTCATGCCCATACAATTAACTTAAAGACTTTACCCCATCAAGAAGAGGAGGAATTATAACTTATCATGTCGCCGAGCAATCAGTTTCGTATACAGCGATGCTGTAAAATAACCATTTATTTTGTATAGACTCCATTTCGAGACCTTCTACATGATGCTTTGGATTGCCACAAAAGAATCTATCCTTCTGTCTGTAAACCTCTCCGATATGTCGTCTTTCTGTGCTCAGACGGTTACATCTTGACCAGGAATTTCAAAACGCCTGAATTACGTACTCATACTACAAACAATCAAATCCAACAAGGTTCACTTACCAGCAAGATAGAGTACAATCATCGCTCTTAAGGAAATGTGCGGGTTTTTGAGAGCACGCAGTGCAGGCATTTTTACATACCTGATTCTTGACTATGAGATCAGATGTTCGTGTGTTCAGACTCGATCCAGGAAGATGGACGAAATACTTAATATAGCTTCCTTTGAGAGGTTATTAAAGCTATGACCCTGTGTCGTAAATTCACGTAACGTAAATGAACTCTGTCCCTGATAAAAAGGGGTCCAAAGAAAATTCATCCGCCATTTCTCGCCGACGTTGAATTTCGATGCCGAATAATCTCTGCAGTTGAAACGCATCGTTAAACATACTACTACCACCACAACCACCACTAATTCTACTACTACTACTACCACCAGCACTACCTATATTACTATTCACCGATTAAATTGTAAATTTTAAAAAATACAGTATGTTCTTTTAAAAGGGGTAAAATTAAGAAAATGACTATTCAATCACTGGTAGGTGGTCGGGGAGAGAGGTGGTCTCTTAAAAGGGGTGTGATTTACATTGGTTTTATGAATGTTTAATTCGGTTCTTTAAAAAATCGATCTTTAGGAGGGGTGGTCTTTCTGACAGGTTTTACTGTATCTTTTGATGACATACAGTATGCGCTATTGGTCAGTTACTATCTTATTCCACATTATATTAGATCTTCCAAACAGCCATCTTCGTTAGGTTTGTAATTTACAATTTGATATGAAATTCCATAATTCTTTATTCAAAGTACATGACTTTTTCCATTCAATTTCATATTGCTCCTTCAACTGTGCGTTGAGATTTAGTGTTTGCGTCACTCTATCGTTTCGCCTTGAGAGTCATGTCGCTGAAGACTAAAAAGGGCGCCTATCCTGTTTGGTCTCGAGCTACCAATGCGACCCTGAGACTGCGACATGCATGTAGTTTCGAAATTTAGTACAAAATCCTGCAAGTGGTTCAAAATTCAAATATCTTCTTCACAACACAATTACCGTGAAAACGTGAAACAAGTCTAACTTAATTTAGGCTATGTAGCCTAAAAATGTACAGTTTTCAATTCCTGGTAAATATCTGTAATCATTTCTGTATAGCAAAAGGAGTCATGTGACGTCCTACGTCGTATAGGACGTGAAGATAGAGCTCACATGTTTTTTTATCTCTGGTCAGCACCACGCTCCCACAGCCTTTTACCGCCAGAAAGAATTGGCACTCAATGTAATACAAGCCTGAGTGGATCCCCGGAGCAGTCCTAAAAGTTATGACGAGAAAAATGCCCCGCCACTAGGGTGACCAGACGTCCTCTTTTGTCCGGACATGTCCTCCTTTTTAGGCCTTTGTCCGGGGTCTGGACGGATTTTTTAAAAATCAAGAAATGTCCTTCTTTTCGTAACTTGTATGTATGCCTGATATTTTGAAATTACCTTATTTAAAGCCTTTTACAACTACTGTAATTTGCCTGTAGGTGACAGCAGCATCGATGGAATATACTCTTTGCTAACGATCATAACTAGGGCTCGGAAGTTGAAGACCTAAAAGTTAGTATTGCAACGTAGTATAGTTCAAGCTAAGAAATCATTCCCTCTGTCTCAGGTAGAATCCTCGTTAACACTAGGTATTATGTTACGCCTGGTGAACATTGACTCCGAAACCTATTCACAATTTTTCGACAATAAACGTAAACAAAAGGAAGATTACAGTACCCTTTCCACAGGTAACGAAATCTGTTGCGCGGTTTACACAAGAAACAATTCTTTTCATTTGAAATACCATGTGTTGAGCAAAGACTGTTTGAATTCCAAAGAAGTGTAAACCAGACACTTATCTTACATACTCTAACACACAACTAATTAGGCCTATATATACTCACTGCCATTTTTAACTTTTAGGTCTTCAAAATAAGAACCCTAATCATAACTCTCTTTGCTCCTCCTTGTTATGGTCGTTGTTCACAGGTTGCTAGTAAATTGAGAGATCGAGAACCGAATGTAAGTCTAAATATATATTTTCTGTCCTCTTTAATAATTAGCCTATAGTTCCCTTGACTTTCATATGTAGCTAACTGTAAACTCATTATTATTAAGTTTTATCATAATTATTTATGTAATAAAATAGATATTAATATACTTTTAAATATTATATAAGCCTAAATCTATACTGTAAATATTTTGTAATAAAATAGATATTGGAGTAAATTAAAATATAATATTGGCCTAAACCTAAATCTAAGTACATATTTTCTGTCCTCTTTTTTCGAACAATGTCCTCCTTTTTGAAGCTTTGTGTCCTCTTTTTTATCGATGTGAATCTGGTCACCCTACCCGCCACCCAGGTGCGAATCTGCGATCTTCCACTCCGCAGTCAGTTGTTCTGCAAGCTGAGCTACTACGGTTCTAGTCCTCTAAAGGACTTCAATTCATATGCCGGTCTTTCTCTGTCACTGACACACCTAAGCGCCGCAAACATGCGACAACATAGGTTGAACCGTGTTTTATAGGTTACATAATTCCAGTATGTTTCTGGATCAAGCTGAGATATCAAAATTTATAAACCGAAAAATAAATGTTTATATTACACACTTATCGAGTCCCTTTTGAAAGCAACTTACATTGTCCTAAGAGGCGTGCCCCTGAGTTTGGGAACTTGTCACAGTGAAATCATTCACCTGAGACAGAAATTTCGGACTTTAACCCAACAAATGGAGGCAGACGCGAAGTGCTGAGGTCGTGCGTGGTGACGTGCGGGTCGGAAGGTCGCGTCATAGTAGTGCCAGACAGACGCCTTCCTTGAACGTAGTAAACAGGGCCAGTCCGACGCTATCGTCATAAACACGCCTCCCCGCATCTCTGTGCAACAACCGTCTATCGCACTACTGTGTGTCTTCATATATGCTGGACTGCAATAAAATTAGCCTCGGAAACTGAAACTGGCTCAGGACTAAATGGAAGTCAGCGACACGTATCACAATAAAATTGCTGTTCCCACACCTCGCATCTCAGGCGTAGGCGACAACTGTAAATATTCCTACCGTTATTTGTTTTCCATTTTTCAGTGCTTTCTATTGTATTCTCAAATTCACTATTGGCTTGTTAGGCCTATCGTAACTTCATTTAAGCCCTGATTTATGGTTAATTTACAGACTCCTTGCTGGGCATCCAAAGCTACAATAAAAGTGACATTAACGAATAAAAAATTAGAAAAAGATATTTAACATAATCGATACAATGAAAAATATTATAATGGCCCGTATTTATGTTGTTAGTCAACTGTCCGAAGACAGGTTTTAACCTCATAAGTAACACTAATAAGGCATCATTCATGAGGCAACTAAGCCAGGAGATAATGGGATAGGGTGGCCAGTTCCTTTTCCTCCTCATTGCATACATCGCTGACTAGATTGGGTAAAATTGCCTATTTCCGTGATACCCCTAAGTAATCCCGTGATACTTATTTTTTTTAATTGAATGTTAGTCAAAGCTTTGTCGTTCGACCATAGCGCTAGAAATCCTTCTCGAAAGAGTGCATTTTTCGCCTACTTTTGAGATATCGGTGAACTTCCTAGCAAGATACCCAACCCCGGGACATTCAGTGAAAAAAAAAAAACGTATCACGGAATTAGGAGTATCACGGAATTAGGCAACTTTACCCTACATATTACATTAATTAGATTTCAGATGTATACAAACAATTTGTTCTTCCTCTGACACATGAGATGTACTGCCTGATATAAGATGTACAGTACATATCAGCCAGAATCTCAATCAGAAGTAGGCCTACGCATTTATGAAGATTTATGATGATAATAAAAATATAATACATTCCCAATTTAGCTTTAGAATGAAGTAAAAGTGAAAAAAAAAAAAAAACCAAGAAGACAGAAAATGAGTAAAGTAAAAAAAAATATTTAGAAATTCGTATGGAGATAATTAATTCACAATGGTGGAGACGTCTTTGGATAATGATGATGATGCTGGCGGTGGTGGTGATGCTACTTGAAAGTTCTCTGTAGAAATCACACAAAACATATCTTTGATACGGTGATACGGTTTCTCATTGCCTTCTCCATAACTGAATCCGTGTCACAGTGTGGAAAGTCACGTCCTACTTTCTTCCATCATGTTGTCAGTGTGAGATTAATAGGCAATTGTTTAGTAGAGATAGAGGACTTTTGTACCAAGTTATACTTCTGTGAAATTTAGAAATAGACTTTGTGTGTCGCTACTACTTACTATTAAACTTTGTGTACATAATGATAAGTTAATTAAAAAATGAATTCTTTGCTTTTCATCACAAACATCCCACTTATCTGTCCTCTTCTATGACTTCACGGTGTCGAATGTTTCTTAATTCGTATGACCTACACACACATAGACTGACTTCTAGTGACAAGAATATGCAACACAGAACACCATATCAACAAAGGAAAACGTCCTCATTTTTACTGGGCGAGAAATATAGTTGATGAATTTTTCCTCCAGATATCTCATTCAGGCTTCTTTTTCTTGTCATAAATGTCCAAGATGGAACCCCCAACATTCCGATCGGAGCCATATTAATTACCTTTTTAATTGTTCTCAATGGATCTGAACACGAAGATCTCAAATATAGTGGCCAGAATGTTAACTACACCACCACGGAGAAAGACTCATTCCAGTTCAAGGACGAACAATATTTCCCCCTAATTAGATACCAGATCGTACATCACCCTAATACAGCCTCTTTAAATCGCCTGCAAGAGGCGCACTTCATGGGTGTGATGTGGCAATCACAATCGAGGGGGATGATTTACATGTAACAACGACGCATATCTTTACTAAGATTTTCATTTACTATATTAAATCTGCCACAACCAGTCAGCTGACAGCTTTTTAAACACTTACGATGGATAAATATAAGCTGTAAGAGCTGACATTTTTCGTTCCAGTGTTTTGGTTTCCCCTATCATTTTCATTTCACTATTGCTCCCTTACTTCTGTTTTATCATCTCTCTGTTTTTGTATAAGCTCTGTTGTTAAAACAGGTCTCTGAATAATTATTGTCGAAAAATAGACATTATTTTAATAGAAAATAGAATTCTTTTATTCCGTTATTTAACGATGTTATATCAATTACAAGGTTATTTAGCGTCGATGAAACTGTTGGTAGCAAAATGGTATTTGGCGAGTTGAGAACGAAGATTCTCCATGTGGTTACCTGATATTCGCCTTACAGCTGGGAAAAATCTCCGAAAAACTTCAACCAAGCGGGAATCGAACACACGCCTGAGCGCAAACCGAAGAAGCAGGCAAACGCGCCTACCGCTTGAACTACGCCGGTGACAAAATGGAGTTACGGATACGAATTGTGATTGCTTTACATGGCGTTTAATACTAAAAGTTAAAACAATAGTATATTACGATACAAGATTGGGAAGTGTTTTTTACAAAATCGAGGAAACGTTTGAAAAACGAGCAGAACGAGTTTTTCAATTTCAGAGATTTTGTAATGCACTTTACAAGCGTGTTTATTTTATTTTCTACATGATACCCTTACGGTATTCCGACACAGTTCATTTATTCTTAATTCTTAATACAGAATACAAAAGACTACAGAATATAATTATAACAATAGAAATAGAATTGTATCGTAGTATTTTTTGCACGATAATATATTTTGAAAATATTTTTTTTTAATCTTAATATACAGCACGTAAGTTACACTATGAATAACTGACTGAGGTTGGCAGTCTGGCCAACGTAAATACGCTAAATGCTGAAAGTAATGTAGTTCACATCCTAGGAATATGAAGGAGTAAAAATGATTCAGGTACTTGTAATATTTCGTGTTCAATTAGAATAATTTCTATTTCTTTTTGTTATGTGAAGTTTGAATTGTTGAAATGAAGTTCAATACATTTCAAATGCAGTGATTTGTTTCGTATAATGTATATTGATTTTTATACTGCCTTTTGCGTATGAAATTTACATGTATTGTAGCATACATAGAAGGCAGTGATTTTCATTACAACACTAGAGCAGTTTTTTTTTTTTAATATTTTAACATACTTATCTAGGTTGGTAACTCTGAATTCAGTAAAATCAACTTTCAATCGTGGCGGCCGTTTGCTGTAATGACGAGAAAACGCAATATCGTGCAAAAACGTTATTTTTTCATACAAGTATGAATAATAAGCAACTAGCATCAATATTATCTCTTGTCGGTCACGGCCATATAATGAACTTCATAACAATTTGCGGATTCGATTTATAATCTAAAAACAGTCTTAGTATCTTTGGTTCTAGAGTACAAACTTACATATCAGGAGGAAAAAAGTTTGTTGTTGGAATTAAATTAAACCAGTTCATACCAACTTATTTCAATAGCATCACCAGCTTTTTAGCTAATGTGAACACAGAAGTCTTTCTTCTCATAAAGAGCAAAGATGAGAGTGTGAATGAATGAATGAATGAATGAATTAATTAATTAATGCTTAATTGTTTGATTAGCCCAGTCACATATTGAGTTTCTATTATTTCATTGATCGATTGAGAGAGAGATTGAAGTACAATTGATCTATAAAGTACGCCTGACTAGCTCGCTTTTGCAAGGATCCATGGGACTGACTGAATTAGTTACAACGTATCAGTCATTTGTATCACTCCAAGATTCTTCGTCCCACTGGAAGGGGGGATGTTAGTCTTAGTCTCTTGAATAACTAAAGTAAGGGCGGAATGTGTTAATAGTTGGGAAGAAAGCTAGAACACTCTGTCTCTTTGAGAGCTTTCCAGGGAAAGAATGCTATACTCCTAAAGTACAGATTTTATAGGATGCTGCGTGAGTTTCTCGGAGTTGTGCAAAAAGTTACCCGAACATTTACACTTCCAAGTCAGCAGATTTACTGTCATGAGTATGGGGCGAATGTTGATGACCTAAAAATCTACTTAAAATGATCATTAAAATCCCCTTAAACTAATGGAAAAATGACATAACATTAAAAAGAAAATGACATTTAAATATTATTCAAAGTACTCGCACCACAACGTCTTAAAAATTAGTCACCTTGTTTCAATGACTGCCCTGCAAATCTCGGAGAGAGGAGGCAATTTTCTGGAATTTGGCTAAGATAAACGAAAAGAACATGCAACAAAATGAAAGTTTTAAGGGAAAACTATAGATTTTAATGAGGGTTTACAATGTGTTTCAATCAGGGGCGGTCCACGTCAGTGCCTTCATTCTGTCTCCTCCTCTTACCGCGTTTCACTTTTGTTACCAGATCTTTCAGATGAGGAAGTGTGAATGACAAAACAAATTGTGGGCGCTACATTCTTGCAATCCTTATGTTAAAAATACTGTATACTACAGTAGACATCCCTTCCGAACCATGTTGAGCACACAACGTCCTGTCCAGGACACGCTGAAAGTTTCCCCCTTCCAAATAAAAATTCTAAAGAACCCTCGTACCGACAAAAGAACGTAGCGGTCAAAGCCCTCACTTAAACTAAGCTGTTGTCAAGTATTTTATATTACTTCCCTTGTGTGAAGTGAAGCCTTCAGTGGAATGAGGGATGGACTTTAGAGTCTGTTTCAAACTATAAAACTCGAAATTCACTGTTATTCACTTATTCAGTAGGTAATTACTATTGACCTATTTGCTTATAAAATGATTTAACAGACCTATCGGTAAAGGAGAAAGTAAAATGCATTCCAAATGATCTAAAAGTTCTTCAAAGTATTAAAAATGACCAAAAATTGTCGGAAAAAAATATAAAAATAACCTATTAGTTCAAAAACGTCAAAAACTGCAATATAAGAAATTATTTTTTACGTTGATATTAACATAGAAAGGATTTCTATATTAATAGGCATCGTCCTAATGTGAAAAATAAGAAGATGACTTTTCATCAACATCAGCCCCCTAGTCATGAGTTTCGTAGGCTTACTGTTTGAAATTTTGAAATCCTCAATACCGTACCTCAAATTAACGTACATAAATTCTATTGACAATATACTGTGTAGTCCATCGCTATGGAGTAACAGTTAGCATATCTGACCGCGAAACGAGCGGGCCCGAGTTCAAATCCTAGTTGAGACAAGTTACCCAGGTTGAGGTTTTTTCCGGAATTTTTCCTCAACCCATTATGAGCTGTGTAACTTTCGGCGCTGGATCTTGGACTCATTTCGTTAGCATTATCACATTCATCTCACTCAGACGTTAGATAACCATAGCAGTTGATAAAGCGTAATAAAATAACCAATTAAAACATAACATATATTGTGTATATATTTATTTGCGGAAGTTATTGTCGTCTGTACCTTAATTAACAACATATATTCGAATACAAATTCAGCACGCTTACATTCGATGCGATCCTTGGCAAGGAAATACGATATATCTCCCTTCCACAGAGAATTCAGCGAAGTGGTGTGTATCACCAGAGAGGTACCATGTATTGGTACCTCTCTTCCCCAGGGAACAGTAATGAATACAGGAATTTCACCCCTCCCTATGGATTCCAGGATGTCTCTCCCCGGAGATATCAGACTTTAACTAAAAAATATAATTCACACAATATCATCTTTCAATTTGATATGACTTTTCAGTAAATTAAATAAATTCTGTTATGTAGATTTGTAGTTGTTTTCTTGAAGGTTGGTCTTTTGTTTGTTTGTTTATTTTTATGTAGAACATTTTAGGAAAGATTAGTTGACAACACAATTCACATAGCTGAGTCTACGGCCGATCTTGACTGGTTGAAATTTAAGCCATCTGAATTTTCAGTCTGTTAATTAAGCTGTGTTTCTACTGGCGTAGTTTTCAGTGTTATAGCATATACATAAATACAAATGATATGATATGATATATTTATTCATCCATCATATATCTGTAAGGCAGACCTGTTACAATTATTCTACAGTATATTACCCCCGACCTGTCTTACTTTACAATTTTATTCACCTATATGCCAAGTCATACATTACCCTAAACACTAATCCAATATACTTTTTTAACATAACACATTCAATTAGCTACTATCTAAACACAACCCCTCTCCTAAAAATATCCATATACCACACCCCCTATTTTCTAAGCAGAAAAAATACCACTCACACACACACACATACACACACTACGAGATCAATTTAATACACGATTAATTTTAACTTTCTCTTCCCATTTCAACTTCACTATCATTAAAAACTTGCCTAACTTTTTTTGACTCTCTTATACTAGTTGTAGGCCTACTACATATTTTCTTACCTGCTACATATCTAATAAATATAAATACCACACTGTATGATGCTAAAAGAACATGTATTGAGGAGTCAATGGAAAGCGCATCCGTTAAATGTAATGAAAGAAAAATTAATTTGCTTTAGATTAGATTAGATTTATTGATATTCGAATAATACAAGCACAAATATATAGCCTAATGAAAAATAAAATATAACACAAAAGCCCAACACAATAACAAAAATGAAAGAAAGAAAATATATATTCCTTCCCGTCAAGTTCCAAATCACACTTGAACTATATTCTGAATTTCCATCTGTGTTACCTTCATTTAATGCTACTAGTGGTGAGTCAGTGAATAAAATGGTTGAACGTGAAATTAAATATAAAAAACAAACTTTGGAAAACTAAAATGATTTATAGTATTTCGATCGTATTCAGGGTGGTTTTGTAAACTGTATGAAATACATTTTAAAATAACCGCGAAGCTTTCCAAAAACGAGATAGGGTATTCACAACTTTAGACAACACAAAACTTTAGAAAAGTTACTGGAAGACGCATTCATCTAATTTAATCGGTGAGTAATTACTACTTGTACTAAATTTAGGCGATTTATGTAAAGGGGCACTTAACACCAGCTTTATGTGACAAGTTTACACAGAAGGATAGTTCATATTCACCATGTTTTAATACAAATATTAATATTTTTAAGTTAATGCCTAGTTTAGTAGTAACAGGACGAATAGATTCGTGCTGGTAGTAATATTTAAAACAAATATAAACGAGTGAAAGCTTAATTTCTTTAATTATTGTCCTAATTTTTTATGTATCCTTTTACACAGACTGCCTCTGTTGTTAAATAAGATTTTTTTTTTGCTGTCGGTACATTCCCCCTCCCACGCAGTTATGGTATAATCGCCCCCGGGGGAAAAAGGTCTAAATTCTACACTGCACAGGCAATGCAGGAAAATGATTATATATCTTCCTTCAACAGGGAATGAGTCTACGTCACTTGTTTTATATGAAGAGTCCACTGCAAGAATGATGGATGTCACTTTCTTGTCGAAAATGAACTAAGACTGTCAATGCATAGCTTAAGACATATGGAATGTATATAGAGAGTTATATGGCATTAACACTGATAGTCATTGTCCAATAATGATCGGAAATCACAGTTAAGCTTTGAGCGCTAAGGATTTCAAACTTTCAATTGCTTCTCCTGCAAAATGTATTCCGAATGACATCCATCATTCTTGCAGTGGACTCTTCTTATTTGTTCAGTCTTATCTAAAAGGGTGACCTTGCACCACGTAAGACATGTAGCGAAGAACTTGAAAAGCTTTAAGGACATCTAACATCGAACCGTAACGATTGAACGGAGTCAGTCCTTTTAATGAGGAAAATAATTATTTATGGAGAAACTGCAGAACCACGTCAGGGGAAAAGGAAGAAAATGGGAAAAATCTATACCAAGCCCGTCTTTGGAACTCATAGGCCCTATATTCCACTCGACTTTTCTAGGATTAAATTCCAAGTCTCCAGCCATCATCTTTGTGCCATAGCGAATGTGTCAGTGCTAACTAGGATTCTTAAGTTCCTTGTTCTATGGCACATTCAGCGTATGATTTCAGTGGAGCTGGTAATAGATAGGGCTGCCATAATTCTGAATACAAAAATAAGGGAATTTTCGTTTTCCCAAAAATTGAAACAGATTTTCTTATTCAGTATTAGTGCCTTACAAGTAAAATATAGTATACAGTACTATACGAATTTTGTGAACAGATTTAGAACACATTTCCTTATTTAGTATCGATGTCTTTTAGATACAACATAATTTTGTAAATGTATGATTTTGTATTATATTAGCCTACTCTTGAGTCTGTTTAAACATGATGAAACTATTGTATGTTGGATGGCAAATTCACACACTGCCGAAACTAGCTATGTACTTTGAACTGCCTCACACCTTAATCAATTTGATATTGTGTGGAGAAAATACTTTATTTCCGAAATGTTTAAAATCTTCTAAAAAAAACTTACTAAAACTTATAGAAATAACGAAAGTAGGCCCTATAACATTCAGACATTCAATATTTCGTCAATATTTGCTTTGATGTTTAAAAACGGAGTAATCTCTGCCTTCAGCCTTCTAACTAAAGCTGTAGTGTGCGGTTGTATATTCTGCTGCAGAGAAATAATTAATAATAGCCTATTACCAGAGGTGTGTATTTTAAAAACTGTATTATATTCATTTTTATAGTTTATTATATATTAAATCGAGTTACTTGGAAATATATACAGGACTCTACTCTAGAATCCACTGTCAAAGAGTAAAATTCCAATTTAATTATCTTATTTCGTGCGAAAAAAATAAAAAACAGCTCTAAGAAACTGCGAAAAGAACAGTTTTGTCTTCTTACTGAGTGTATGTATGTATGTATGTATGTATGTATGTATGTATGTAGACCTATGTTTGTATCAACAGTACGTAGTATATTTGTTTGGCTTATGTAGTAGGATGAGTAGATGTGTGAATTATAGCATGTTATGTATGTACTGCAGATTTAAAAGATGAAAAGTAATATGAGTAATAAGACTCCTTTCTGTTGCACTATCATCTGCGATATCTCCATTTAAATTTATAGCCTGCCTTCAGGACAAATTTCTTTCCCACTCATCGCTGTCACTCTGTTTCTCCCTTCCTCTCATGAGTAGATGACGAAATGTTTAAACATGAACACGCCCATAACATTGTAATTGCATCATTTGTCTCCTTGATCTTGATCTTGAAGAAAAAAATAATCCATACCAGTAGTTTACAAGATTGCATCAGACTCTTCAACTTTGCCGCTCTGTTCAGTGTCACAACATTAATGAAGTATCGAACAATACAAGGCCATCGTCCAAAATGGCGGAGAAGATTTCGTGTACAAAAAGTGTAAATAAATCATTATAAAAATTGTTACATCGTTCGTGATTAAACCGTAGACATTATCTAAATGACAGAGTAGAAGTTAAATCATTAATGTATTTCGTCTTTCATTATTTGTACTCCCTTCATATACTGTACATTACACAGCACCAATTAGCAACTGCTCAATTCACAAAATTTTCCAAATGGACGAAAACATTGCTAACAGGCATATGCTGAGCACACTTTACATTGACGTGGCACAATGACATGAATCTGTTACTGAATTAAGCTGCAGATATTAGAAATAAATGAAGGGTACACGGGAAAAACGAACAATGTCACATTTCCATTAAGGTTGAGATATTGATCTATTTCGGTATATTACTGCTAAATTTATTGGTGTTTCTACTTGAAATGAAGGCAATGATTAATGTATCCGTAGTTTTAATTCTCCCTTATCACTTTTGGTAAAAAATACCACTAAAGTTTGTAGAAATACAGTGAATTAGATAATGACATCACCCTTAACAGCATTGTGACATTGTTCGTTTTTCCCGTCTACCCTTCAAATATTATATGTGAAAACTGTGACATTAGACAAGTTGATATATTGAAGTGATGGCTTCTTGTCACAAAGGTCGCACATTAGCCATATTCATTACTGTGAAAGCCCCAATATATTGTGTAAATTGCATATCACGTCCTGCGCTTTGAGGATCTCTTGGTCGATAGGAACGCGACCATTTATGTCCGATCTACTGTAATTTGATTTTATACTAAATATTCAGTGAATAAACTGTTGCACAATCCAACGTAGTTAGGTATACTGCACATCTTATAGCAGTCTTGCGATGGTGACTAATATTTGCGGGCGAGTGCTATTTTATGCCCTGTAAACATTGCTAAAGGATGTACAGATCTTATGCTACGTTTACACGGCGACAGTTTAGAGAAGAGAGCTAGAGATTATAGCTGAGTATCACCATGTAAACGGTTGTGAGAGCAGGTATCTCGTTGACTCTAATATCTAAATAGAATTGTGTGCCTCGTTTTATGGTGACAACGCTGTTTAGTTCTTTTAGCACTCTGATTATTATATTATTTATGTATTTGTTATATTAAGAATTTTAGATAAGGGCGCAAATAGCCATATTAGCTGACGCGCCCTTCTTAAACCCTACTACTACTACTACCACTACTCTAAATAGAGCGGCCTTGAAAACTGCTCTCGCCGTGTAAACACCCTAAACAGAGAACTCGCATATACTGTCAGCTCTCATTATAGCTACTCTAAATTAGTCAGCTAAGATGAGCTTTTTCATCAACTCTCGCGACTGTTGCGTACGAGATTATACAAGCTTGCGCATAACTCTTGAAATACAGATCTAAAGTAATAATCATGCTACGTTTGCACGGCGACAGTTCAGAGCGAAGTTCTGAAGAATCAGGAGAGATATCTAACGGAGTGTTTACACGGTGACAGAATATAGCTTCTCTAAACCCATTACAGAGCTCTCATGAGATTTATATAACTCTAAACTCTAATGTTACTCTCCGGACCGTTTACATGGTGCAGACAGTTTAGAGTGAGAGAAAGTGTTGAGAGAGAGCATTTAGAGAAGAATAGGCTGGTCAGTGCGTTTTTATGACATAAGCATCCATCTAACTTCTGAGCAGTGGTCAGCAGTTCTGTAACCTGGCCGCGCATAGCACTTGCGTTACTAATATTGTTGGGTGAGTCATTATTTATTTATAGTATAGAATACTATAATTGCACGAAGGACGGAGTTCATAGTCTTGATCAAAAATGTGCAAATTATAGCTCAAGTCGGCACATATGTAATTTACGTTCTATGAATCAGAGATGCATGAAAATAGTACCACTGGAAAGAGAAAATAAAAACGTTTAGTTTTGTTAACATTGTTTCCCTACTTGATAACACAACTCATAATAGCGCATATAAACAAATTAGTTCATTGTTGAGGGGAAATGGCTGCTATAGACGACAGAAGAGCTTAATTTTTATGTGAACCAGTCGTTATTGATGTGCAACGGCATTACCGAACAAATTTTGGTGCAGATCCGCCCAGTGGGCTAAAATCCGTTAATGGTACACAGATTTAAAGGCACGATTCTTCGCAAGCGGTTGCGACTCCATCCATACCTACTACAGTTGCTGCAAGCCCTAAAACCAGAGGACAAAGTGCTACGAAGAAATTTTTGCACAAGTATGCAGACTTTAATTGAAAACGTTTATGAATTTATTCGTTCCGTAGTGTTTTCTGACGACATCACTTTTCAACTTTCTGGTAAGGTTAACAGACATAACCTCAGAATCTGAAGATCGGAAGATCCGCGTACCTACGTGGAACTTGACTATAGGCTTGATGTGTGCCGTGTTACTAAGGGGGGGGGGACACATTGAACATCTTTAAGTCAAGAAACTAAACGTTTCGAGTTTCTCTTTCCATTGGTACTATTTTCATGCGCCTCACATTCATAGCACGTAAATTACATGTGTTCAAAACCGGAAAGGTCTTTTGTAGGAACCCTGTATAAAGACAATTTTCAGGCTTCCTGATGAAAGAATGGCAACGGATGCAGCTGAAGAAGTGGTTCTTGAGAAGAAGAAGAAGAAGAAGAAGAAGAAGAAGAAGAAGAAGATGTGCTTTGTGTCCCCCAAAATTAAAGAGGAAAAAAAAATATTATTGCTACAAGGGCCAAAGTCCAATTTACCTCCAATGTTAAAAAAAAAGTGTGCAGAATTTGCGATGAAAATGACTGATTGCGTTTAAGCTCCTCAAAAGAGACCGAGTGTTCAAAGAAAGAAAAACTATAATTTTTCACATAACATTGTTCATCTTCTTTCATTATATTGTGTTAATAATGGTTCTACTAATACAGTGTAATAGTTGTGCCTATTTCGTTTTGTTAAATTATAACTATATTCTTCAGATTCCGGTACAGACCCCACTGTACCAGTTATGTGATTTGTTTGTAATGTACTAGGTGAGCGTTATTATTATTAATATGATGCATTATCAAAGGAATATAGAATATAGAAAATATTCCACATCAAGTGAATGGTGATAATTGCACAGTAATAATAATAATAATAACAATAATAATAATAATAATAATAACAATAGTAATAATAACAATAATAATAAAATAATAGTGATAATAATAATAATAATAATAATAGTAATAATAGTAATAATAATAATAATAATAATAATAATTATTATTATTATTATTATTATTATTATGGTCACTATTATTATTATTATGGTCACTATTATTATTATTATTATTATTATTATTATTATTATAGTTCGCACTTACCGGAGGTTATGGAGCTTTCGCTGTACCTCCTCCAGCAAATAAATAAGCAAGAATAAAACCCACAAAATAATTAATAACTAAAATAATGGAACTTGCTAAAAATTAATGCCAAAATTACAATAAATTAACAAAACTAAAAGCCAAATTCAGACGCCTCAACAGTCTCAGCTAGTTTTGACAATGTCTGATTTCTCAGGTCCTTATTCTTTTAATTATTGTTAAACACATTCCACAAACAACTTTCCAATTCATATGCTTCAGTGAGTCTTCGTCTCTTCGACACTCCATTGTTTTTGGCCGTCATTTACACTGCTTCTCTCGCGAGAGTTTATGAAAAAGTTCAACTGAGTTGAATAATTTAGAGTAGCTATAATGAGAGTTGAGAGCATATGCGAGTTCTCTGTCCAGGGTGTTTACACGTCGAGAGCAGTTTTCAAGGCCGCTCTATTTAGTCTCTCTAATATCTAATTAGAGTCAACGTGATACCTACTCTCAAAACCGTTTACACGGTGATAGAGCTCGAACGGAACCTGGTGAAGCTTACCTTGATGGAGAAACCAGTTCTACGGGCGGTTAGGAGTGAAGGGGTAACGCTTGTTCAGTCTCGCTTGCATCTCGTCATGGTGGAAGAATACTTCTCTCGCTCTAGCATTATGCTAGGTTTACACGGCGACAGTTTAGAGCGAGAGAAGATCTAAAGTATCAGGAGAGCTCTCTAAAGGAGTGTTTACACGGTGACAGAATATAGCTTCTCTAAACCCATTAGCGAGCTCTCATGAGATTTATATAACTCTAAACTCTAATGTTACTCTCCGGACCGTTTACAGACAGTTTAGAGTGAGAGAAAGTGTTACGAGCATATAGAAAAGAACAGGCTGGTCAGTGCGTTTACAACTATGGCAGAAACACAACGTTTTGCGGCCGCTGTAGTGTGCAATTCTTCTGAATTGAAGAAATCAGAGGAGAAATAGATCTACGTGGGAAAAACCCTGGATATCTCGCCGGAACACGCATGGAGTTTACACATCGGACCTGTAATTGGCAAAAAAGACACAACTATGAGGATTGTCATTAGTATAAAGGAAAGGCTGTTGGTTACATTACGCTTCCTAGGAACAGGTTTATACCCTAAACACATTATTTTATTGTTCTTAACAGAATAAATTAATAATAATAATAATAATAATAATAATAATAAACATGAAAATGGTAGACTATATTGCTCATGTAAAATGATTAAGTTTCTTTCATTATGTTCGAAAAGGTATGGTGTATGAATTGAACAACAGGAAGGTAGTGCCTGAGTTTATAATATGTAATATCTTTTCATATAAAAAATGACAACCATTTATTTTAATATAATTAATACGTAGAAGTTTTGAACTTACGTCTATTGACCATAAAATATTGTACGAAGCATTTAATACGCAATGATGAGTCCTTTAAATGCCCCAAATGTCAATGTCAATAAGTGTTCTGCTACAAATATCTAGAACCAAACAGCGCTCTGAGCGGCGGAATTGAGTCATCATCATCATCATCATCATCATCATCATCCTTCACGAATTAGGCCTCTGTATACCTGTTTCGGCCCCATTTAGCAGTCTATGAAAGAAACTTAATACACTTTACATGAGCAATGTAGTCTACTATTTTCATATGTTTATTTATTTATTTATTATTTTTATTATTATTTATTCTGTTAAGAACAATAAAATAATGTGTTTAGGGTATAAACCTGTTCCTAGGAAGCGTAATGTGACCAACAGCCTTTCCTTTATACTAATGACAATCCTCATAGTTGTGTCTTTTTTGCCAATTACAGGTCCGATGTGTAAGCTCCATGCGTGTTCCGGCGAGATATCCAGGAGTTTTCCCACGTAGATCTATTTTTCCTCTGCCTTCTTCAATTCAGAAGAATTGCACACTACAGCGGCCGAAAAACGTTGTGTTTCTGCCATAGTTGTAAACGCACTGACCAGCCTGTTCTTTTCTATATGCTCGTAACACTTTCCCTCACTCTAAACTGTCTGCACCATGTAAACGGTCCGGAGAGTAACATTAGAGTTTAGAGTTATATAAATCTCATGAGAGCTCGGTAATGGGTTTAGAGAAGCTATATTCTGTCACCGTGTAAACACTCCGTTAGAGAGCTCTCCTGATGCTTTAGATCTTCTCTCGCTCTAAACTGTCGCCGTGTAAACCTAGCATAACTTCGAGTTTACAATTATATAAATCGCATGAGAGCTCGCTAATGGGTTTAGAGAAGCTATATTCTGTCACCGTGTAAACACTCCGTTAGAGAGCTCTGGTGATTCTTCAGAACTTCGCTCTGAACTCTCGCCGTGCAAATGTAGCATGATTATTACTTTAGATCTGTATTTCAAGAGCTATGCGCAAGCTTGTATAATCTCGTACGCAACAGTCGCGAGAGTTAATGAAAAAGTTCAACTTAGCTGACTAATTTAGAGTAGCTATAATGAGAGCTGACAGTATATGCGAGTTCTCTGTTCAGGGTGTTTACACGGCGAGAGAAGTTTTCAAGGCTTTATTTAGACTCTCTATTTAGATATTAGAGTCAACGAGATACCTGCTCTCATAACCGTTTACACGGTGATACTCAGGTATAATCTCTAGCTCTCTTCTCTAAACTGTCGCCGTGTAAACGTGGCATTAGAACACAGCGCATCATGATAGAACGGAAGCGCTTAAAGCTTTCAAGGAAGAGTGGAAGATACAATATTTATGCTTCGAACATGGTAATGAAGTCCAGTGTTTATTGTGTAAAAAAAAATATCATTTGCAAAAAAAGCAACATAAAACGGCATTATGAGACGCAACATGAAAAAATTATAGGCATTATTCAGGAGAAGAGAGAAATAAATTCATTTCGGAATTGACATTGAAGGTAAATTAATTACATTTTCACAATCACACAATCAATATACTCTATTTCAATCAATATTGCCATTATTATTTTTTCAACAAATACTTTAGAGATCACACACGTCGAGCAGGTAGACCCTATTAGTTTCTCCTAATCAATGAAGTGAAGTATTTACATAATAAATAATTTCTTTTAACAATAAAATGGTTTACATACAATTAACTTTTCCTATTTCTCTTTTTGTACCTAAAAACCGTTCCCTTTGCGATTTGTTTATATATATATATATATGTACATGTATATTAAATAACTGAGTAATTAACCCTATTACATAGCCAGAAATTTAGTAACCCAAGTTATTGTAATAACTGCTGCCTTTATTCGCTTAATGTGCACGTACATCCCTGTTGTCTACGTTACAGTGAATGCGCTATGCGCTCGTGATCAAGGTCGAGCTCTTCTACCATGATTGGGAGCTAATATCGTCTCATCCCTGTCTTATAGAGTACACTGTACATTGACAACTTAATATGCAAGAAACTTAATGTAATACAGATATATGTATACACACAGTTTAACAGTTATGTAACATTTTAAAACAAGTCTTTAGTAGGTTTATATATATATATATATATATATATATATATATATGACAACATAACAAAATTACAAGAATTACATAAGGAGAACTGTAGTAAGTCAATTCCAATTTCATAAAGAGATATCGGGAATGTATGAATGCAGACGAACATCACTTTGAACGACTTCAATAACAAAGGTTATTACTCATTATGAAATAAAAATGTAATTGTGTGCATGCTATTATTAATAAGTTATATCGTTATGTGTTGAACTACGCGGGAATTGATAGAAGTAGTCGCTGTCTATGCTGCGCGCAACTCGTCACGCACGTAAAGCTTGGTTTTTCTGAACGGACGCATGCGATGTGCGAGGCGGGCCTCCCACAAATCCGGACTACACGAGAGATAGTGAGTGGTTTCTATAACTGCGAGATGCGATGCATGCGCACTTCGGAACTAAAGAAACCACTCACTATCTCTCGTGTAGTCCGGATTTGTGCGAGGCTGGCCTCGCACCTCGCACGTCGCATGCGTCGGTTCAGAAAAATCAAGGCTTAAGCGCTTTGTCGGCCCAGACCCAAGCCGAACGCTCTGTACTTTTACTTGCAAGTGAATTCAATACTTCAGTCTTTCCTGACGAAATTTTTAATTGCCATTTCACACTATGAGTATTTCTCTAATAGACCTAAGTTACCGACATTCAATGGTCGCCATTTCATCTTTGTGTTTCTTATGTATTTTTTTATTACGTATTTTAATGTTTATTAGGGAAACTGAACAGGAAGAGAAAGAGAAATAATTGTCTGGGTCATTGACTGAGAAGAAACTGCTACTGAAGGATGCACTGGAAGGAATGGTGAAGGGAGAAAATTTCAGGACAGAAAAAGATATCAGTTGATAGACAACATCAAGATATGAGTCGCATGCGGAGACTAAGAGAAAGGCGGAAAATAGGGAAGATTATAGAATGCTGGATTTGCAGTGAAAGAGCTGTCCTTGGACAGAAATTATGAATGAATAAAGAATCGTCCAGAATTACTGTAATTCAGGTAACACAATCTCTAGGCCTATTTGTGGAACATTTTACTGTGGAATTCAGTTCATCTCAGTATACGAGTATAACTGTTTATGAAACACTTTTCCTGAAAGATTTATATATTAAATGTTATTAATTCACCCGAAAATCTGAAAAATTACATCGTTCACTGTAACTTTAGAGATTGAAAACTGTTTTTTTTTTTTTTTTTTTTTTTCAGAAAATTATTACCTTGAGCTGTTCTTGGTTAATGGAGAAAATTTCAATTTCCCCAAATATTGATAATTTTTCAAATGTTTGATGCTGAATAATATGCATTATTTCATTATACAGTCTTAAAAAATTGAGTTTAGTTCATATTTTAATATATTTAGCACGTACCAGGCCAGATAAAGAAAAAAACTAAACAAATAGTAAGCATTTACGAAAAAATTAAGGACTATTTAAGGAAAAACATTTGACAGAAAACACAATAGGCTATAACAATAAGAGCAAATAGTAACATTCAAGATAGCGCATTACTGAATTCATTAAAGACAGGAAAGAATATTGGACAAAACATTAATGGACAGAAGGAAAAAATCGACTACTGGGAAGAGCTAAAGAAGATGGACCGTTAGATGGGAAAGTATAAAGAGGAAGACAGCCCAAACAATGGATGGGGAGTGAGTGCACATCATCAGATGAAGAAGTTTAACTGGGAAACAAACAGGATGTAGGCTACATCGTACATCAGAAGAAGAAGCTTTTAGTTCGACATCTCCTTTTTGTTTTATGAGAGGTTTCTGATTTTTTTCTACACTCAGTCAACATTTCTTGAAATCTTTTCTTCAGCGGTGATGACAACTTTAAACTCTCTCATCTACCATATATAATGACAATAAATTAATTGAAAATTGACAGAAAAAAGCTAAATAAAAATCCTGGAAAGAGGCCAAAAATTAATGAGAAGAAACGTACTGATATTTTCATATGTCTCAGTTGTCCGAAATGTCGCGCATGTTCTTAAGAAGACTTCCCAAAATTTCTCTATAATCAAATACGATTTTAACAAATAGATAATTAGAAATTCAAGGTTTTTGAGACGCTTTCGAAAAACCTCTTTTCCACTTGCTTACAAATGGCTTTTAGAGAACCCGAAGGTTCATTGCTATCTTTACATAAACCCGCCATCGCATCGGTCCCTATCCTGAGCAAGATTAATCCAGTCCCTATCATTATATCCCACCTCTCTCAAATCTATTTTAATATTATCCTCCCATCTACGACTCGGCCTCCCCAAAGGTCTTTTTCCCTCAGGTCTCCCAAGTAACACTAAACGCATTCCTGGATTCACTTTTTTTCCTCAAGTCTCCCAACTAACAATCTATACGCATTCCTGGATTCGTCCATATGTGCTACATGCCCTGCTCATCTAAAATGTCTGGATTCAATGTTCCTATTGTACTCCAACCAGGAGAAAGTCTCAGGGGAATGAGACGCAGCGGGGTAATGCTGTAAATGAATGTTGATGTCATGAGGTCACACACGTAGGTACACGCATCTCCAATGGCTAACTCTCAAAGCACAAACGATAATACTAATACACAAATATTTATACTATCCTAGTTACAAAATTAGATCACGATTAATCTGCTGGTCTTTTAATCCCTTCATACAGAAAATAACGTATGTAGGAGAGCGAATGTTTTTTAAACTGACGTTATAACGGTAATATTATCCATCTACTTCGCTACAAATAGATGACGCAATAGTAAGCACATTCCTTTCACGGCTAATCGCCTGGTTGAAGAACTGTAATTATATTAAGTGAAGAATACAATTTATTTATGGGAACTTACAAGACCTTCCTGGTCTAAAATTTTAGTTGTGAATAGCAAAGTCATTTTATATCAGTTCATTAAGTTGCATTCATTTTTTTGAGACGGAAAGAATAAACAACACTAACAATTTATTTAAATTCTTTGGCAACATTTCAAGTACACTAAATAAATTACCAATTTCTTGAGAAAGTGATGATGCTTTGCACATTTGTCACAGATGGTTTCACTTCTTTGTTGATCAAATAATGAATTCCTAACAATAGTCTCAAAGAGCCGCTTTTTTTCGTCTAGCGTTATGTGGAGAAAATAAACATACCAGAATAAGAGGCCGAGTTCTTACACAACAGACCAACCAAAATTCAATATTTGTTATGACACGTTACACTGACCATGACGTGATACGTGTCTCATAATGAAAGGGGTTATCTTCTCAAGAGCGTGACGTCATGGATTCTGTCTATGTGATGTCTTGTGTGTATTTAATGTTTCAACAGATAGGCATATTCAATATTTCCGTGTAATTTTTCCACTCCGAGTGAACCTCTTTTAGATGTGTTAATTCTTTCATACCCAGAAGGTTTTGTTGATCGAAAAAATCACTCTTTCTATATTTATGCTTTGAATGAATGCTTTTAAATGATTTTAGATTGTTTCTAAAAATTGGCGGGAACATATACCAGAGACTAGCTACATTTGGTCCGATTGACATTTGTACGATTCCATAAGAGTTTCTGGCTTTCAAAGAACATGTAGCTGACAGGCTACGCTGAGAGCGAAAGGGTTGCTACGCCTACCCTTCAGTTTGTTTATAAGAAACATTTAATACACCACTTGGAGAATGTTTATGGAACTTCATATTTTTGCAACTGCATAGACATTTTCGATTCAAGTTTCCTTAAAATCCATCAGTTATTCATAATTTCCTTAACACTGAATAGTGAAAGTTATTGAAAATGGGTACAAATATCATTTAGCCTACATAGTTATTCATTATAAAATCTTTAGTCCACTCATTTCAAAATGGCGAGTTACGAATTTTACGGAACGTAATCGATAAAATCAAATTTTAATTGAAATCTGTCGTTTGTTTTTATGTGATATAACTTTCGAATAATATAAACAAATACCGTGATTATTGGTATTATGTATGCCACATCGTATACAGGACGTTTAAAAAAATTAAATCCTTTGTGGAGTTGCAGGGCATGACATTTGAAACCGTTTTAGATAGGGAATCCATGTCCGCCGAAGCCTGCTTCAAGAGTTAAGTTATTGCAAATGTGTTAAGTTCTTCAAGTAAGCAAGTTGCTTGAAATTCAAGGCCCTTTAAGCTGAGTACTATGTTTTACCACAGTGGAATGGTGATAAAAATGTCGTAAAATCTGGACCTCAAAACAAATGTAACGATCGCTATGAACATTTGGTGTAAGTAAAAGAAACGGTACAGTGTTTATTTTGTGTAATAAAACAAACACTTCGAATTCCAAACACATTTAAAGTGTCCAATTCTCGCCTACAGTATTGTTTGCTATAGTTGTTTCCTGCCCGGCCACAGTTACTAGGCACCAAAAGAGCCTTTAATTCCAAGCAACTTGCTGCCTGCAGGGGTTAACACATTAATTTACAATGATGTAGCTGTAATAGAAGGTTTCTCAAACGTCTCCAAATGTCCTGCTCTGTAAGTCCATGAAGGCTTTTACAACACCCTGTATAGGCTGTTATTATAGTTTATATTCTTTCGTCATATTTGCATTTTAATCGTTTCAAAATGGCGAACTTATGTATTTTTATGATGTGACAGCGAATGATTATATATTGTTTTTAGGATAAAATATCATTCTAAATGTCAGACAAAAGCTCCATTTTGACATTATATTCCAAAGAAAGCTTTGTAATTGATTACAACATCCTAATATATGTTTATTATAAAAATATATCTAGTAGGAAACAAAAGAAAAAAACAGTAAAAAAATGAATTGAAAACCTTTATATTTTGATTGTACTAGCCTTCATCACAATCATTATCTACTGCACAGTAGGCCAGCTGGCCCATTCCGACTGAAGTCATTTGCCATCAGCTCAGTGTTATATAATACTGATGTCTCGTCTTCCTTGTGGTTTATATTGAAGTGTAATTTTTGTAAACTTGTCAGAAATCATTCATAAAAAATGTGTTTGTTCCCGTTGTATTTATCACTAGCCGTACCCGTGCGCACCGCTGCACCTGTTAGAAATAAATATAAAGTAATTACATAATTAAAATAGGACGTTTGATCCAGGGAACATTCGTGTTTGTTAGAAGGATAGATCGTTTAATATGTTACTTAATTGAAATTGTATTTAAATAATTAAAATGCGATCATTTTTGTCCAGAGAGCACTCATTTGGTGCAATGACAATTCCTTTAACATGTTTCTTATTTGTTATTATATGTAACCAAAGTTTAATGAAGATTGACATATCATTTAGTTTTAATGTGTAAACTTTATATTACTTGCTATATGTTTCCATTGAATTATGGTAATAACTTAATTTTAACCCTTGTTTTCTACGTCTTCAGTGGCGCTTGGCCCACTATGGTTCTGAACCCTTCAAATAACTTAAATAGTGATACAGCATAAACAGTGATATGTAATTATATTTCTTTCTTTCGAAAATGTAAGAATTCACGATCTCCTATGTACCATCGCCATGGAATGAATAAATTTGTTTTTTCTTCCTACTAAAAAATTTTATATTTTGCATATAGGAATTACTGCAGGAACAACAACGCTACAATCTGAGGCGGCGGTGAAAATGTATTGTATTGTTATTTTAAAAGTCTTGTATATCCTAAAATATCAGTCCTAACAAAATTTTGCATAGAATAAAACTTATAGGAAATCATTTTTAAAGAAACTTTTGTTATGCAACATTTTTCACAAAAAAGCAATAATAAGCGAGATATTTCGATTTATTTAATTCAGGCTCCGTTAAATGAAGTATTTTGAATGCCATATAGCCTAAAATCTAAATTACAACGAACTTAATTTATATTTCAATTTTCATCGAAATCCATTTAGCCATTATCGCGTGAATAGGTAACAAACAGACAGACAGACAGACAGACAGACAGACAAACAGACAGACAGACATACAAACAAAATTTTCAAAAAAGGGATTTTCGGTCTCAGGATGAATAATAACACCAATTATTTTTGGAAAAGCGAAAATTACCAGAAAAATTTCGGTTACATATTTATTATTAGTATAATATCATATCATATCATATCATATCATATCATATCATATCATATCATATCATATCAAATCCTATCCTATCCTATCATATATCATATCATATCATATATCATATCATATATTATATCATATTATATTATATTATATTATATTATATGAAAAGTACGTTGATGACGGATGTACTCCGATAAGTAAGTTTTAAATTTGTTGTGGGGGCTCTTGAATCTCAGAAGGAACAACTTTTAGAACAGCGCAACATAATCTGCTTATTTTTTTCTGTCTTTTTTGAAGGACCACAAGGGCAGACCTCGAGGACCACAGGTGGTCCGCAGACCATAGTTTGAGAAACGCTCATCTAAGTCAACCCATTCTGGAGTAATTTTCTTCCTACACAATATGTAATTCTTCAATAAGTTTCATAAAAGAAAAATTGTAATATAATCCACAGTTTGGAAGATAGACAGGTTGGGTTTGCAGTAAAAACTTAACGTTTCACAAATATTTCGTCCCTGTATAAACATAAGGGGGTTTCATAGTGAAATATCACCTATGCAGGAGTGTCTTTAAACTTTTGGTAAAACCTGTAACTGTTCTAGATCATACTGAAACGAGATTAAATTTTAAACATGTAGTTCTGAGATAGTATGACGCTAATAACGGTGGTGATTTTATTATCATTATTATTATTATTACTATTATTATCATACTAGCCGTACCCGTGCGCTCCGCTGCACCCATTAGAAATAAATATAAAGTAATTACATAATTAAAATAGGACGTTTGATCCAGGGACCATTCGTGTTTGATAGAAGGATAAATCGTTTAATATGTTACTTAATTTAAATTGTATTTAAAATATTAAAATGCGATCATTTTGATCCAGAGACCACTCATGACAATGACAATTCCTTTAACATGTTTCTTAATTGTTATTACCAATTAATTTTGGAAAAGCGAAAATTAACAAAAAAATTTTGGCTACAGATTTATTATTATGTTTATATAATATAATATAATATAATATAATATAATATAATATAATATAATATAATATAATATAATATAATATTATATTATATTACTAGCCGTACCCGTGCGCTTCGCTGCACCCGTTAGAAATAAATATAAAGTAATTACATAATTAAAATAGGACATTTGATCCAGGGAACATTCGTGTTTGATATAAGAATAAATCGTTTATTATGTTACTTAATTTAAATTGTATTTGCATAATTAAAATGCGACCATTTTGATCCACAGACCACTCATTTGGTCATAAAAATTATTTTAGGAAATACAGGAAACGAATGTAGAGAATAGCCTATCAAGTTTTCAGTGCATAAGAAGCTATTTTAATCTTACCTGTCCTCGATTCACTCAGAAGTTACTGTAATAACATTATAGCTTTATGTCCATCTAGAGAAACTACACTTTACAATGGTGAATTAATAATTAATTATACAAATCGGTTAATTTAGCTTCCGATATTACTTCATACAAACACAGAAACATTCTCTGTAGGCTATCTTTCATAGTTTTCGATTGTTGCTGTCCAAGGCCCCTTATAGACGAAGTCATTTGTTTTTTAATTCATTACACGGACTTAGATGGCAGTTATTTTAATTTTAAAACTCAATTATCTCATTAAATATCAGTCCTATCAAAATGTTTCAAGGAATAAAACTTATAGGAAATTATTTTTAAAGAAACTTTTGTTATGTAACATTTCTCACAAAAATCAATAATAAGCGAGATATTTCGATTTATTTAATTCAGGCCCCCTTATAACTCCCCTTTTGAATAATGTATTTTGAATGCCATATAGCCTAAAATCTAAGTTACATCGAATTTAATTTATATTCCAATTTTCATCGAAATCCGTTCAGCCATTATCGCGTGAAAAGGTAACAAACATACAGACAGACAGACAGACAAACAAAAATTTCAAAAAAGTGTTTTTCGGTTTCAGGGTGATTAATTATATATGTTACGACCAATTATTTTTGGAAAATCGAAAATTACCAGAAAAATTTCGGCTACAGATTTATTATTAGTATAGATTAATAATTATTGTGAGAATGAAGTTGTCAAGGAAAATACAACTCAATAGATCTGGAAGAGGTCAGAACTCCAACCGTGCTATGGAGGAAAGTTTTTAAAAATTATTGTATAACCTAAATAAAGGACTTATGCCCAATCATCCATTGGGAAAATGGAGCCTATGCACTCAGGCGATGCAGCATCTATTGGGTTCATTGACTGTGAGCCCAGACTCCGAGGTCTTGAGGGCAGCAAATTATCGCTAGAGTAATGGCAGATAAAACTCCTTTACGCATGAAGTTTAAATGGAAGATTTACGCCTTCTACTGACGCCTTTCTCTTGAAATGGAAAGACTGTTCTATTTGGGTTCTCAAATTTATGTTCAACTCACAAGCTACTAAGATGCGAAGAGCCAGTTATACAGGATGTTAAAAAAGTACCCGATATTTTAAGAGGTAATAGTATGCATCAAAACAAGAAAAAAATGTCTAATAAGCATGAGTCCTACAACACATACTTACTGAGATCTGAACACTTGTTCTAAAGAGGTGCTCAATGTGACGTCCATTTATGGCAATGCATTTTTTTGCCCTACAATACAGCAGGCTACCAGATAATCATACCGTAGTTGACACCCCTAGCATGGAAAACTGATACGTCGAAAGGAATACTGAAAAAAAAAGTTTGCTTGTGAATATGAGCGGGGTTCAGCAGAGATGGTGTTGTGAATTTTCGTAATCAGCATGTGTGGGCTGATGAAAATTCCCATGCAGTTGAAGAAATAAGGCATCAGCACCGATTCTTAATCAACGTATGGGTAGACGTTCTTGGCGATAGATTAAGGGCCATACGTGCTACCATAGAGATTAACTGAGGCTCGTTATCAGGACTTTCTTATTAACGTATTGCCTACCTTGCTGGAGTATGTGCCTTGTCAGCAAAGACTACAGATGTGGTTCATGCATGATGGCACACCAGCACATTTTTTTTTTCCACAATGAGCGTGAACACCTGACGTTGACATTTCAGGACTGCTGGATTCATTGGGGACGCCTCACACCTTGGCCTGCTCGTTCCCGAAACCTAAATCCCCTAGACTTTTGGTTATCAAGAACAACCAAGTCAATTTCAAGGAGTGCGTGATTCCTTACGCCGAAGGGCAGAGGAATGCACTGCCATGAATGGACGTCACATTGAGCACCTCCTATGAACAAGTGTATAGATCTCAGAAAGTAGTCTATGTAATGTAAAACCCATGTTTATTATATATTATTTTCTTGTTTTGATGCATACTAGCACTTCCTAAAATATTGGATACTTTTTTTAACACCATGTATACCATAATTACATTAAATCTCAAAACTAAAATTTAAGTACAGAATGGAAAATCATATTGTATGAAGACAAACTTTTTTTTATTGGATTATTTTACGACGCTGTATCAACATCTAGGTTATTTAGCGTCTGAATGATATGAAGGTGATAATGCCGGTGAAATGAGTCCGGGATCCAGCACCGAAAGTTACCTAGCATTTACTCGTATTGGGTTGAGGGAAAACCCCGGAAAAAACCTCAACCAGGTAACTTGTCCCGACCGGGATTCGAACCCGGGCCACCTGGTTTCGCGGCCAGACGCGTTGACCGTTACTCCACAGGTGTGGACATGACAAACGTAATATATATATATATATATATATATATAATATTTTCTTACAGCAAATTAACATAGACTAGCTATTTCTTTTTTATACAATAGGCTATAAAACTGTTAAATGCACTATACTAAATATAAAGTGAGCGTTATAAAGGTGACGCAACTTTCTCATACGTTTTAGGTGTTTCGCAATAGCCTAATTCATTTTCCTTAGATTGCGCAATAATTATTACGTATTTACAATACAAGTGTTAAAAACATTTTATTTTGTGAGTAGGGATGCTTGTGAAATGAGGTCGCAGGCCCCATTGTAATAGAAAACTTTATCACATCGAAAGCAGGCGGTGATACAGATCACTAGTAGAGCATTCGAATGCAGATTGAGAGATCCGTGGTTCAAATCCGGCTGCCCTCAATTACATTTAATTCTGAATTATTGTTTCACATGTAGTTGTATTTATCAATAAAAGAGTTGTTGAAACAATTTATTTAATTTGTGTACGTTTCTTAACCAAAAGAGGTTATTTCTAAAAGCAGCTCTGGCACTGTTTCAACCGATTTATGATTAACTGCAATTGCTGCCGTGTGAAATCTGGTGGGAAGCAGTTGACAAGCGGTGCTAACAGTAGAAAGTCAGTGTTAAAAGTACTTCTTGCTCTAGTGTTAAAAGTACTTCTCGCACTTTATGCACGATGCCATATAATGGTTAATTTTGAACACGCTTGCCTAGCGTTAAAAAACTACTTTTAGAAATTGCTGTCTAAAAATTTAGTTTACAGTTTATTTTATTGAAATATTATACGACATGCGTACATAAATTAAATCATTTAATATGCACTGATAGGTAATGTGACCAGACGTCCCGTTTTTAGACATTTCGTTCCGGTGTCCCGACAGTTATTTTTGGGATGCCTAATGGTCCCATTTTTTGTTGTAAAATGCAAAAAATGTTTTTGAACAATGAGCCCAAAATGGAATGATGTTGAAATATGTATAGACATCATTACAAACGTTTCTGGGAATTCCAATATTGATGGCAAAGCCGTGTTGAATGAATTTGTTTATGTGAAGCAACTAGTACAGACAAGGTCACTCAATGGAATAAATCGGAGAAATAAGTCCGCTTGAGATCGGTAGAAATGTTCCAGCATTATTTATCCTATCAACAATACTAATTAATGTACTATAGTAACATTACTAAAATAATTGTAGAATTTGGCTTATCTCTAACTGGAACCAACGTTCCAGAATGATCAATATACCGACATCGGAGAAAACAAAATCGATGATTGACGCATTGAAGGCATTGTTAATTACCGAAATTAATTTCAAATACAGTTTCCTTTACTTCATCTATTTCTTAAAGAAGAATACGACACTTCTCACGGAATTTAATTCACCAAAAACGTATGCTCAGTATGAGTGTTATGAGTAGACCTAATCTACTTTTGTTCTGTTTTTGTAATATTACATCTTATATATGAAAGTCAATGTGGCTATGTATGTATGTATGTATGTATGTATGTATTTTTTATTTCTGTAGGTTATTTTACGACGCTTTATCAACATCTTTGGTTATTTAGCGTCTGGATGAGATGAAGGTGATAATGTCGGTGAAATGAGTCCGGGGTCCAGCACCGAAAGTTACCCAGCATTTGCTCATATTGGGTTGAGGGAAAACCCCGGAAAAAAACTCCTAAAAAGCTCCCGACCGGGAATCGAACCCGGGCCACTTGGTTTCGGGGCCAGACGCGCTAACCGTTACTCCACAGGTGTGGACTGTATGTATGTATGTATGTATGTATGTATATACTCTATACAAATCTACACGCTTTGACTGATATTTCCCAAAGTTTACACATTTAACCTCCATAACCAGGAGAAGAACAAGGCCACATTAAAATAGGACAGTTGTTGTTTAGTCACGAGAGGACACAGATGGACGTTAAATTATTGAAAACAAAAACTAGAAATCACGCATGTATAAAATAAGTTGGACGTCATCCAATCACGAATCAGAAACGCGGTAACGCGCATCTTCTTCCATTGTAAATGCGGCCATATGGCTACTGAAATATTAAATATAATAACATTCAATTACGTAAATGAGGGACAATCTCTTGATTGAATGTGTCATGTGACATGAATATACAATATAATATGGCATAAACACATTTTAGTTTAATATTTAAGAATTCAAAATCAAACGTAATAGGCAGCAAACATGAAAGTATTCATAACAAGTAAATTCAACCATTTCACTATAATATAGCTCTCTGTAGTGTAGTGGTACAGTCAAAGGCTTTGGAAAGCTTAGTAAAGACAGTAATTCGATTTGGTTTTCTATAGTTGAGTTGCCGATCTCCATAAGTCAGAAGCAAAAAGGAAAACCCGGGCAACGCTGAGTGCTTTTAGCTGGTGTACGATGAATCTTAAAAAGTTTACACCTATGTTGTGTTCACATTATTTTAAATTTAAAGAATTAGGGTGGTATTCATAGACATTTCGCAGCACGCGCTACGAGCGTACTAAGCTAGCCCCGGCTATCCACTGGTTACTAGTACAGCATTCAAATCATATCCTATCGCTAACACTCGTTTATGAATACAAAAAACGCTGATAATCCACCGAAAACCCGCGCTAAAAATGTCTATGAATACGGCCCTAAAATATCTATTTCCGGTACTGAATGTTGTACGACTAAGAGAGGGAGTTTTCTGTAAAAACAGTCGTTTTAGTAAGCGTCTCGTTTTGAGCTTCAGAATTTCTAATTACATTACTATAGGCCTATAGGATTATTTTTTCTGTATTGCACACGAAAGATATTCTTTATAATGCCAGAATTATGACGTTTGAGTTAATTTATATACTTCGCACGAAAACATGACGACCTTCCCTCATCCCCTTCACCAGTTAACTGCAGGCACGCGCAAGGGATAAACCCTTAGCCGAGTTGCCAATTCTTCAAGTCATTGTGATTTGCGAACGTCTTTCAAACTCTGTTCCGTGAAACCGCGATTTTCAGCGAGACTATATTATCTTTGTAAATATATCTTCATTTACAAATTACTAAAACAAAATTGGTATAAAAATGAACAAACTTATTTTAAAAATACTTTATATTTATATTTTCACTAACATGTTTTGCCTAAATAAACAAAGAAATGCAGAATGATATAATAAGTGTTAAATTCTCATGTTATTGAAGTTCCAGAATTTTATACTTAATTAAGGGTGTTACGCTGGTAAAATTTTCGGAAACTGTGATCATTGAATAGCAATTTGTAGTACAAGAGAGTAAAATTAGATTTTATCCGCTTCGCCTTGGGTGATAATTTCCACAAGCAATTAAAATGTTTACTCTAGTGTGCTATACAATATTTTATTCATTACTGGTATGTAAATTTAATTTTAAATTGTAGGTCTTTTCTTTGTAATGTGTTGTTGGCAAAGAAGTTCGTATATATTCATTTTAATTAATGCTAATATGTTGGTTGTCATATAGAGAGTGATTTAAAAACATTTAATTCACTGATGTAAGTTAGAAAACGTTTAAGCACTGCTGTGAATAATGTCATTATTTAGGTTGCTAAGGACGGTGAAATAAAGACCAGTTTAGATACCAGTCATGGATAAATGTATTCCTTTTAGATCATTTTTTCATAACACGAAAATCATATTGAAGCACAAAAAATAATATATTTGTTTCTCTGCCAGTTTAGTTGCTGATTCGATGCAAATTTTCTGTAGGCCTAAGGAACGTTATAAGATACGAAATATGATTGAATTAATTAAGGATGCATGTACATTTCTTATACCTTAAAATTCTGTTATGTAAAATATAGGCGTAATATAAAATTTAAATTTCTACACCAACTATTGAAGTTCATTCAGGTAAAACAACCTGTATTAGTTTTTTTTAGTTATTTAACGACACTGTAACTTTAAGTTATTTAGTGTCGATGGGATTGGTGGTAGCAAAATGGTATTTGGCGAGATGAGGTCGAGGATTCGCTATAGATTACCTGACATTCGCCTTACTGTTCAACTCAGCCAACTGAGCTACGCCAGTGGCTCTGTATTAGTTCTCAAGTTATGATTTTTAATGTAAAGTGCGGCATTGGCTATAATAGCTGTTAAGTGGAAAACGGCATGAGCTTTTTTTTTCCTCTTCGCGAACTATATTCCTTAAAAACCCTTTTCCTGGTAATTCCGAAAGTGCTGGATAGAATCGAATGAAATTTTTTCTGTATTCTTAAACATAATGTACAAATCAGGCCAGAATATTTCCGTAAGTTTATTTGCTGTTGGCGATATCTTTTTCGCGTACTGTTCACATACTGTTCGACGAAGTAAATCACGTATAAAATCGTCTATCTTACCGAATTCTGTTTTAGTTTATTTTCTCTTCAGTTGGTGAATCGTAATTCTTAATTTCTATGCCCCATATATAATTTTTTTACCAACTCCGCCGGTTGCGTCCGATGTTAAGTGATTAAGATTTGTACTTATCAAACTGCCTTAACTGTCGATTACAATATGGATAGAATTTCTAACGTTAGAATAATTTTAACACTTTGTTTTTTTTAGCTACGCTCCTCTACAAATAAGATATTCTGTTTTCTTCGACGGTGTTATTTGTTCTTGTGATGGTCCTGGATCTTCAGGTGAATCAGGAGGCCTGGCTGCGGATCATCTGCTACAACACTCATTAATCATGGCCGGAATAAATAGACGTATTGAAGCGCACAACGGTATAAAACAACACGTCGACAAATGTTTAAAAAGATACTGAAAACGGGTGAAACCCAACAGGTAGAGGCAATGACTGCTAGATTTGGCAATGCTGGGATCTATTGTATTTCTGCCACGCGGCTAGGGGTTGAGTAGAGGATGGGGGTTTATGAGGGATTACCAATTCCAAGAAGAAAGGCCGTCATGTTTTCGAGTCAAGTATACAGTACATTGCACGCTTGAAGTACAGATGAGCCATCAGCATAGCTCAGACGTAGCGAGTTTGAATCGTAATCCGAGGCTGCGCTAGGGTGTGGGCTTCACTACCGTTTGGGCTGATTATTTGGTTGACTTGTTTCCCAGATTTTCCCCACCTGCAAGATGGGACCAGGATTAGCTGTATGTACAGTAACAGCGCCAACAAGTAGGAACTCCCTTCCCACCCCATTTTTATTACCTGAAGAAGATAAGTCAATCTTCGAAACGCTGCGATTTCCTTTTTGATCGCAAACAGCTGGAAAAGTCCAGTCTACACCTCTTCTAAACTGTAGAGAAATATGACATAAGGACATAACCTGGTCTCAAACATCTCAGGAAAATAATCAATTCATAACAAAATTTCGCAGTCTTCGCACCTGCGCAAAGAAAATTCTTTATATTACCATAACTAAACACTGAAATATGATTTAGTATCTTGTATATTATTTTTTTTCCTTACCTTGTCAATTCTTACAATGTCATTTAGAATCTTACTGCTAATCTTGTGTAAAACTTAACTTCATTTTAACTGTGTATGCCCTCGAATCTGCAATATGTCTATGGGTTTTATGGAAAATTTATAAATTCTAATATCATTAAGACAATACATTAATTTACTCTATACTAAAAAAATTAAATATCCACATATACGAGCTGTTTTTGCGACTTGTTTGTTTCCTTACTCTTTTTTTCAGAAAAGTTCGTCTCTATCACCAGCTGGATAACTGCAACTTTATTTTCTAGTTTACAATTGAGTGGTATCTTGAATATTGTCATATATTTTGTTTTTGCATTTGATAATATAATTTCGTAGTTTTCCCTGACATGTAAGATCCACACCAGAGACGAATTCTTACTTAATTACTTACTGGCTTTTAAGGAACCCGGAGGTTCATTGCCGCCCTCACATAAGCCCGCCATTGGTCCCTATCCTGAATAAGATTAATCCATTCTCTATCATCATATCCCACCTCCCTAAAATCATTTTAATATTATCTTCCCATCTACGTCTCGGCCTCCCCAAAGGTCATTTTCACTCCGGCCTCCCAACTAACACTCTATATGCATTTCTGGATTCGCCAATACGTGCAACGTGCCCTGCCCATCCCAAACGTCTGGATTTAATGTTCCTAAATATGTCAGGTGAAGAATACAATGCGTGCAGTTCTGTGTTGTGTAACTTTCTCCATTCTCCTGTAACTTCATCCCTCTTAGCCCCAAATATTTTCCTAAGCACATTATTCTCAAACACCCTTAATCTCTGTTCCTCTCTCAAAGTGAGAGTCCAAGTTTCACAACCATAAAGAAAAACCGGTATTATAACTGTTTTATAAATTCTAACTTTCAGATTTTTTGACAGCAGACTGGATGATAAAAGCTAGAGACGAATTCAGTATTTAAAAATTATTTTAAAAGTTTATACAAAATATTCACAAAGTCCATCTAGTTTTGGGGTTCCACGGCCGTGAATTGTTAATGCTACATGTGTTGTCTAACTATAAAAAAGTGCAGAATTAGTCGATCATGTCGATTTGCAGGGCACCAGGAATACTAGAAATTCCAAGATCAACTTCTTCCCAAGTTTTTGAAGAAGATAAGAAACCAACCTATTATATTCAAGTGATGCATGACCTTCATGAAAAGGATTATCCGGCACGAGCAACTATGTATGCACAATAAGTGGAAAAAACAACATGAAAATTTGATCGAGCATTTTCTCTTTAGTAATGAATGATGATGAGGCTGTCTTCCATACTTGCGGAAAAGTTAATCAATACAAAGGCAATTCATTTGATGAAAGAGAAAGATTCGGCTAAATAAATTTGTGGCTTGGAATGAGACCAAGTCGAAAGTTATTGTCCTTCCTTGTTTATTGACAAACAGTTAATAGGAACTGTTTATCATGATATACTCCAGAAATGTCCAAAGTTTCAGCTTATTCAAGATGGTATTCTTAAACGAAGTTGCGTTCCAGCACGAAGGAGCATCATGTAATTAACCAGATATTGGTCACCAGTGGCGGCTCGTGCCTTTCTTGGATGGGTGTTCACAAAAAAAATATTGGTAATGAACACACTGATATAGGCTATTCTCGTATAGGTGAGTCACACGTCAGAGATAAACGAGTTCTAATATGTATGTACCAAATCTACGCATATACACCAAAATTAAAACCATTAAACAAGAGTAGAGTAAAATTAATTCATAGGATTCACCTTCACTGCTGTTGTTGAAGATCTAGATTTATTTGTAGAGAAACTCCATGCGCCTAGTTTTGAGAGATGCAAATTTAGCAATAACTTTAATGTTGTTAACAAGTTTTTTTTTCCACGGCCAACATAGCCAATGTACTTAATCGCTCTTATGTCATTGTGCTACGGAGGAATATTTTAATCCTCTCTTAATTTAACACCCTCACAACTTTACATACGTGTGTTACTTACTTTGCTGAACAAAAGACAACAGAATCAGCCCCCGTGCGTATCGGTATTTTGAAAAGAAACAGTAAAGAGAGAAAACGAGAAAAGAGGGAGAAAGGAACAGGATGCCAGACCCAAGGGAGATGAAGCATCTCTGTTTCTCTGTCACTAGCACGTTAAGACTTGTGCGAGCCAGAGCTATTGTAACCATTGTACCAAACCAGAAAATATTCTCGCCTGAGGCTATTCCTCCCTGCTACGGAAAAATTGTGCGAACTGCTGTCAATCTGTCCAATAGAGATTTAAAGACACACGACACACGAACGGGACATTCTCTCGAGACGAAATATGGAGGAACATCATTACACATTGGAAAGTAATAGATGTAATAATATTAATACAGTACAGTAATATGTACGATTGTTGTTGGTTTTTAAGGTGTTCACGTGCTCCTGTGCTCATATAGAGGAACCGCCACTGTTGGTCACACATCTGAATGAGCGTTTTCCAAACAACTTAGACAGAGAAGCAACAGATAGTGATCAAGAGTAAGACCGGATTAAACTGCTTTTTTTTACATGGGGTTTCATCAAACACAGGTGTCGATGTTGAGAGTGTGCAATTGTTGAGATATTACATTGGACAAATAGTGACAGGGATTACTTCACGCATGCTGGAAAATGTTTTTCGAGGAAACGATTTGACATATTTAGAGACATCGGTGTATTCTTGTGGAAATAAATTAGTCGTTTTTGTTAGACTGTTACGGTAAGTAGTGGAAGAAATTAATTGAGCTCTTAATAATAATAATAATAATAATAATAATAATAATGATTCATTTAACCTGGCATCCCCTTGGAGGTTTGTTCATTTTTAAACGTTTTATATAAAATAGGTACGAGCTTTATGAACGCTCTGTATAAAAGCATACCCGAAATCACTTTGATTTACAGTTAAGAGTTTTTTTTTATGCTCCAATAGCAACATGCTTATCCTTAAAGAATATGCTCAAATGAGCTCTTTGCGTCTCAATATAAGATCTGTAATGCCTCATCATTGACCACTCATCCACTATACAATTCTATGTAGGCTATTTATGAATTCGTTGGGAATCTTGTTCAATACGGAGCATTTTACGATCTAAATTTCAGATGACCTCGCACACAAATAATCAAGTGGATTAAGTTTGAAAAGTGTTTAGGGTAGTAGATAATGGATCCTCTAGGATCAATTCCCTTATTTTGGAATAGGTTATCCTACAAAATTTGAGCAAATCTAAGGAATAAAACGGAGTACCATCGTGTATAAACCACATGCGATGAATTACACCAAGAAGTATTTCAGCCAGCAACTCACCTCAAATTATCTCCTACAATTTTCAGTACATTTCTCCTGTTAATCCTCCAGTCAGAACAATATGTTCGATGAAATGACCAGCTATTATTCCTGCCCCTACATGAATACCGAATTGTTTGGTGTATTGATTCAACGATGACCCAGGGATGAGTGTTGTGGAATTGAATACACAATTCCTAACAAATGCGACATCACCTGTAAACAATAAAGCAGGCACGAAATGCTGGTCACGAGCACACATTTACAGGAACCAAACAAAAAAGATCATGAGGAATGAGTCGTTGCAGGACTTGTATCGAGAATTAATGAGAGGGAAAATGAGAGGAGAGACTTTAAAAAGTATGTGAAAACGCGTCTTTGCAAGGGAGTTCGGGGCTGAGAAAAACTGAAAGTGAACTCCAAGCCTGTTGGCCACTTGTCTCAGTCCGAGTTTCGCTCTTCCATTGAAGGAACTCTAGAAAATTGTTTAACTTGTATCGAGGCGCAAGGTATTCATTTTGATCACTTCCTTCGAAGGTAAATTACATTGCTGTAGAAACACAACTGTAACTTGAAACAAGCGCATCATTTATAACCAGGGACAGGTGTTTTTGTATAAAGTGATTCAAATTTTTCGTAAAAAATTATTAAAATCTCGCGCTTATGGTTAAAAATGAGACTAATTTAATAAGAATTTCAAGTCCACACCTGTGGAGTAACGGTCAGCGCGTCTGGCCGCGAAATCAGGTGGCCCGGGTTCGATTCCCGGTCGGGGCAAGTTACCTGGTTGAGGTTTTTTCCGGGGTTTTCCCTCAACCCAACATGAGTAAATGCTGGGTAACTTTCGGTGTTGGATCCCGGACTCATTTCACCGGCATTATCACCTTCATTTCATTCAGACGCTAGATAACCTAAGATGTTGATAAAGTGTCGTAAAATAACCTACTACAATAAAAAAAAATAAGAATTTCATGGTTAATTATTTTCACTATGCAATGTCATATATTTACACACAATCTTAATCAGCAATAATCTTATATATATATATATATATATATATATATATATATATATATATATATATATATATATAGCATTGTATTTGCAACATTCGTGGCGAAATAATAATAATAATAATAATAATAATAATAATAATAGGCCTAATAATTCTTCCCTCAAATCCATTTTAATATTATCCTCCTATCTACGTCTCGGCCTCCCCAAAGGTCTTTTTCCTCAGGTCTCCCAACTGACGCACTATATGCATTTCTGGATTCACCCATACGTGCTACATACCCTGCCCATCTCAAGAGTCTGGATTTAATGTTCCTAATTACGTTAGGTAAAGTATACAATGCGTGCAGTTCTGCGTTGTGTAACTTTAGCCCCAAATATTTTCCTAAGCACCTTATTCTCGACTAATCTTTATCTCTGTTCCTCTCTCAAAGTGATGATGATGATGATGATGATAATAATAATAATAATAATAATAATAATAATAATAATAATAAATGGCCCTAATTGGAAGTATAGAGCATATAAACTTGTTTAAGTTTTGGTCCTGAATCGGCCCATGGAGTGAGTCTCACATATTAAGAAATAGCCTACTCTGCACAAATACCGTGGCATATAAAAAAAAAGCAAATTTAACAATTATTTTAAGATGAAGCTTCTGGCAGATGAACAGTACAATACCGGTACAAGTATCATTATTTTATTGCAGTGATGTTAATGTAACGTTGTGGAAACATTAAATTTATTCTCTCCCTGTATTGCGATTGTATCATACAGATCATTCATTCAGCACTTACGTAATTTGGGTTGCAGTCGTGATCAAGTGTCAGTTATAAATCATTTAAACGATGGGTTTAGATTTGAGGTCATAGTTTTGTTGTATTTTGTCCAATATTGACACAAAACGAAATGAATAATGAATATGGTGTAAAAATAACTTGAATGAGAATAGAGAGATGCTCTGTTCATAGTACAAGTATGCCTACGTAATATTTTGGCCCAAAATAAAAGAGAACGGCTGTCATTCATTTTGCACTCTGTAATGAAAGAAGACACTAAAAAAGAATTGAACTACTGGAAACATAAGTTAACAAACAAAACATACACTGCAGTGAAGATACATATAAAATTAAGAATAAAGTCAATATTGTTTTATTATTATACATGTATAATACTCCTTATTAGTGAGACATTTAATGAAGAACACAATACAACTCCAATTAATAGGAGACTGGCATGATCTGGATATGCAGAAATCCGGATAATTGGGTCAAAAGTGAAAATCACTCTAGCAACATGTTTTTATAAAAGTGCAGTACTGCCTGTATTTTATTTTTTTATTTTATTGGGTTATTTTACGACGCTGTATCAACATCTCAGGTTATTTAGCGTCTGAATGATATGAAGGTGATAATGCCGGTGAAATGAGTCCGGGGTCCAACACCGAGAGTTACCCAGCATTTTCTCTTACTGGGTTGAGGGAAAACCCCGGAAAAAACCTCAACCAGGTAACTTGCCCCGACCGGGATTCGAACCAGGGCCACCTGGTTTCGCGGCCAGAAGCGCTGACCGGTACTGCCTGTATTAAAGGAACAAACGTTACAAATAGTTAAACACAAAAAGTATTTTTTTAAATAATATACATGACATGAAATATTGTCCACATCTGTGGAGTAACGGTCAGCGCGTCTGGCCGCGAAACCAGGTGGCCCGGGTTCGATTCCCGGTCGGGGCAAGTTACTTGGTTGAGGTTTTTTTCCGGGGTTTTCCCTGAACCCAATATGAGCAAATGCTGGGTAACTTTCGGTGCTGGACCTCGGACTCATTTCACCGGCATTATCACCTTCATCTCATTCAGACGCTAAATAACCTGAGATGTTGATACAGCGTCGTAAAATAACCTACTAAAAATAAAATATTAAAAATAACTCTTCATATTGCGGGGGCGTATCGCATGGGACTCGTATTCGGGAGGTCCGTGGTTCGATTTCCGGACCGACCAACCTGACTGTGGTTTTTTCATAGTTTTCCACAGTTACTTAGGAAATGCCGGGTTGGAATTTTCATTGCCACGGTTCATTTTCCCTTCCCCTCCCGTGTACAAAAAGAATTTAGATTTCATATCATATCATTCATCTTTCTCATCTCATTCCATAGACATATTCAGGTCAAGACGCATGTCTTCATCCGCTTACGGGAGGGGGCGTCCTCTCCGCAACCGTTCCTGGGTTCCCAGCCTTCCGCAATATCTCTGCCAGGATTCATTCCTTAAGAGCACTTCCAACGGCGCTTAGACACCTTGGAAGGGCCGTTGGAATGGATCTTGTGCTGCTTGGTGATCTTGCCGGTATGAATTCGGAGCGGGGGAAGGTAGGAGGCCCCATTGGGTGAGCGTGAGGGGGTGGGTCACATGCGGCCGGTGGGCTGGTACACCCTCATCCTTATTCATTCCATAACATTCGGGGGTGCACAATAGTCTCAATATAAGAGTAGTCCTAACCCGCCCGTAGCCATCATGACCTAATGTAACCTATTGCCGGCAGTTAATACGTTCTGTAACACAATGCGCAGTCTTTTGGAGTAAAAGAAACTATTTTCAGTCACTGAATAGATAATTTCTAAATTTCCTCAAAATATATGGTGTTCGGATAATTGCAGATCTACTATAATAACATGTTAATGTAAATAACACATATGAGTCGCCTAGAATAAAACCGCACTTTCTTCAAATTGTGAATTATGGGATTAAGGTATGTTTCAGTCCAGAATTTTGCAGGAAATGTGACAAACTTCTCGTTTGTAGTCAAACTGGAATTTATCTGCCTTAACGTTAGTAGTAATATCATAGTTCGGGACCTAACTGCACTAGTTTTTCGTCTTTTCTGACAAATCACATTTTCTGATAAAGTGCAGTTTGATTCTAGGCGACTCATATCTTCTCGTTGCACATTCTATGAGCTTCAAAAGAATATATCAATTTCCTTCCATAATCTACAAGTCAGCGATGATTGCAATGAAGGGGAAAATGAACTGGATACCCTATCTCATTATTCCCTGGCTTACAAGGAGAGGACACGCTCTGTATATCACTGAATTAAATCAGATTTTGTGACATGAAAGTACAAGACACACTGTTTAAAGTCATACCTGGTATGGGTGGCCAATGACCCCTCGTTTTGAAAATATTGGCTATTGTTTGTGACATACTGCCGTTAGGTGCCTAATAGGGAAGCATTAAACTGTGTAACGGAGTAGCTCACGTGGTTGGGTTCTGAGTTGTCATCTAGGCAACCCTTGTTCGAATCCTAATGCCTTCTCCTTTTTTTCTTTTAAAGCTTGATATTATTATTATTATTATTATTATTATTATTATTATTTTAATTCACTTTCAATTGTCAGTTCCTATATTCAAAGCCATGTTGAAATATGCGTGGTATGCATCAAAATTGATAAACGAACAAGAAGTGTTTGTGAATGTGAAGGATATCTGTTTCGCAGCAGAAGTGCTGAAAAATGTGTGTGACTGTGGACAACCTTCTTTCATTTGCTGTGCATGTATGTATGATTTGTGTGTTCTTATGACATCATAATGAATCGGGTACAAACTGAAATGGAATAGCTGCTACGGAAATAGAACAGACACCAGTGACACATCTTACCTTCCTACAGTACGTGAGCAGTATTTCATTGTTTATCCTTTACAATACAATGTTAGTTAATTAGTAATTTGTTCAAAACATGATGAAGCTTTCAATACATTGAGAAATATGATATAGGTATGTAAATAGATAACTGTGATCACAATATTAATCATTATTAAAAGAAAAAAATATATAGGACGAGTTAAGATTCGAACTCAGGTCGCCTGGATAACAACTCAGCACCCAACCATATGGGCTACGCTGTTACACAGTCTAATGCTTCCCTATTGAGCACCTAACGGAAGTATGTCACAAACAATAACCAATATTTTCAAAACGAGGGGTCATTGGCCATATCAGGTACGACTTTAAACAGTACGTCTTGTACTTTCATCTCACACAATCTTATTCCATTCCGTGATATACAGAGCATGTCCTCTCCTTGTTAGTTGCTTTATTGGTGTCACTTCTAAGGTTCCAACCAGTCTTCGGACTGATGACTGTACATACAGTCTATCCCTCGGAAAGTTCGTCAATGTTTCTTATCCAGCACACGTTTAAGGGAATGGAAAATTAAGAGAGTAAGAGAGCAGTGTTATAAAAATAAAACCGGGTCCGAAAAATTAGTTACAAAATGGAACCTATAACACACTGATTCCATCAAACTATTTTTTAAATCAAGCGCACCTAATGACCACCATACGCACATTATCAATAGATGTCAATAGTACTCCGCCAAAAATTGAAAAATCAAAGCCAACAAAGATGCGTATTCCATTAAAGAATGTCTGATAAGGTCACAGGATATTTCCTTGAAATTCAGTAGTTCGGAACGAAGTTTGGAGAGCGGCAAGTCGACAATAAATTACCTGACCCAGAAACTAGAAAGGACAGATTCCCTTCTGGATGAAAGTGAAAGAATTATCGGGCCATTTTTTTTTCCTCCGGAATATGGTTGACAGTAGTGCATACAATAATATATTCACAGAGTTTGTGGAGCAATTTAACGACGTGGAGCTAACGAAATTATATTTTCTGTAAGATGGAGCGACCTGCCACACATCAGAGGAGTCAATGAAAACAATATCCAGTTATTTTGACATCCGACTCATCTCTGCTGGTCTGTAACCACCACGTTCGCCCGATATTACCAGCCCTGATTCCTTCTTGTAAGAATATCTTAAAGGTAGGATTTTCCATGACAAGCTCCAAAGCCTGGAACAGATGGAGGACGTCTTTAGGGAAATCAGGAACATTGATGGTGTGACGTTGGCACGCGTAAAAGAAAACATGAAGCGCCGCGTCGAAATGTGCCTAGCGGAGAACGGCGGTCATTTCCAGCAATGATGTGCTGTGCACGTGTTTCATGAAGCAAGGTAAGTCTCCTGCGAGTTTTACAGTCTGTCTTCATTTGTTTGTGAATTGTAGGCAAGACATTAGGTTCGGTACTATAAGAATCATTGTGTATTTTGTGAATATATGAATTTGCGAACATACGGTAGTACGTAAGTACATGAGAATAATGTGAAAGTAGTGAAAGGATATTAGTATCAATATGACATTTATGTGGGGCCTATATGTACACAGTGGGCCAAAAAAACGGTAGAAAATTAGAAATATTCTATTTTCGGAAATACATAACATTAATTTATAATGAATACACTATTGAAAAGAGTAGACTTTAAAGATGAGCAGAATTTGTTATTATGTTTTTTGAGGCTCAATTAAAATCTTATGAAGATCAATACACAATGATGCGAAAAATGTGGTTTTTGAGGATAATTTATTACCTCAAAATGCAGAAACTTAATGTTGGTAAAATTAATAATAATTAATAAACTTTCAAATAATCAAAATTAAAAATGATGCTCTATGTCACCGCCATATCCCCGCACAACCATTTTTAGGCGTCTTCTCCATTGTCCAATAGCACTGGATATCTGTCTTTGATCAAGACGGTCCCAACATTCAAGAAGGCGTTGTCTTAAATGTTCAATATTACGAATTCTTGTTTTGTAGTAAACTGCTTTTTGTAGTCGACTCCATACAAAATAGTCCATAGGATTAAGGTCTCGTTTGAATCCCCAACGGAAACCATCAGAGAATCTCAGAAATGCGATCCTTCACGCAATAATCTCTCAGGAGGGAGGGATATCATATCCGTATCTTGCTAATCAATCGTTGTACACTTGAAACAGACCATTCTCGATGAGCGTAATTTCTTACAATTTGACGGGCAGATAAATTATCATACTGGTGCAAATATGTAATGAAAATCTTATCTTCGTTCGTTAAGCGACCCATTTTATTCACAAAATGAGAACTCAAAACGGAAGAAAACAAACAAATGATGATAGCACAACAAACGGCTGAACTCGTAAGACCATAATGCTTAGTTCGGCATAAACGATCGATTTTTCACTCCCTTACAAAAAAAATTAAAAATAATGTTTAATAAATGGTAAAAAAAATATATATTACAGTACTTTCCCGGTCTACAAGGACTGTGAATAAATTTTCAAGTGAAATCATTAGCTACTGAAATAAAACCATTTCAATTTTGTGCCTTTTTTTGACCCGCTGTGTAGGCCTGTGTGTAGGTTGTAATGGAAAATTAGGCTGATTTATTAATTACGTTACTTTAACTGTTATTATTAATAGTAATTATTGTGTATTGTAACTATTGTGTATTAATTGTGATTATTGTGTATAATTAAGTTACCACTGCCACCGGATGTTTATCCACTTGCAGTGTAAATAAACATATACATATGAAAAGAGGTGTCTCTGATAGTACCTTCGACACAAGTTAACCATTGCATGAAAATGATGAAATGCAAATGTTATTTTAGTAGCATTGTTCAATTATTGTTTCAAAACATACGAATACAAAAACTGCACGTTATTACTGGGGTTAGAAATATAGGTTACAGAGCCTAAAATGTTCAACATACAAATGATTAAAAATTGATTTCATTCTTTTAGGAATAGGTCAGATTTTATTTTTTAGCATTAATTGAGACTTTATGTATCTAAATAATTATTAAACCAAAGAACTTTAATACTTCATCAATTACGATTTGCCATTAATTTTGTATAGGTTATAGTAAATTATAAATGTAGTACCTCTATTACAGGAAGTCAATTTTCCCAATATATACAGAGATTCTCATTCATATGATATATGATATGATATATTTATTCACCCATCATATATCTGTAAGACAGACCTGTCACAAATTCTCATTCATATACTGTACAATTTAGAGATTTATTAAGCAACATTTGTACAATAATTATCTTGAAAATTTATTTCTATACACAAACTGAAAATGGGATTTTGTGTAATTGTTGCACTGTACCTCATTTTTAGATATAATTTATAAAAAATTATACACGGATAGTTAACGCTGTTGAACGACAATTTGAATACTTTTGGAATGTATATTTGATATTATTTAAATTTAGGATTTTCTTCATTACAAAGTGAAAAAAATGGTGCGAAAAGGGGGAAAAAAAAACTAATATTGGACTTTTCCGTGAAAGTGATATTAGAGCTACAGTTAACCTAGTTCTTTCTGGAATGAGCCTTCGTAAGGCTGCAGCATTGACAAATGTCAACTATGGAACTCTTTCTAGATAATCTCTTATAATTTGCAGAACGGTCTCGTCAGAGGCAGGTTGGAAGCCAATGACACAGAAAGAGTTAAAAAACAGTGTTTTCCCGAAAGGACGATTCAACAGGCAGTGAAGAAGATGAGATCTGCATTCCTTTGCCTTTCTTAGGTGATGAAAACTGGGTAATAGATGATGAGGTTGAACAAGAATTTACGTCCACAGAAGAACCGTGAAAGGGAATTATGTTCTTGTTCAGTTCACTAGCAAAACTGTCTAGTAGGCCATGTAAAATAGAGAAGGACAAGGATTTGGATAGAGATTTATGAAGTGTCATTTCTTCGAACTAACACAACTAAGTTTGTGTATCCATTTCAACCTGATGTAGCTTTTATGTTTGAATGGGATATAAAAATGGTTCTTCGACAATCAGCGTCTTTGGAAACAACAAAACGCCAGACTGCATGACTGAAATTTGAAGTTTATCTTCGCAACTTTGATGTTAGTTAAAATATTGTTTCTTTATTTGTTCGGTGTGATTATTTAATAACTATAGTGTTAAGAACTGGTAAAGTAATATAAAATAATGTTATGAAGCCACAAAATATGAACCAGTTATATTTGTAATGATTACTTGACGGCAAACTCATTCATTATCCGATGTTACACTCTACCCCAGACCTTGTTACAGGGTACCCCATACTGGGGCACAGTGTAACAATGAATATGTTCAAAATAAGTATATTAGTTGCATAATTGCAAGGTTTTTATACATTGCAAACTACTGTCTAATAATGAAGGAATAATCATACCTCAGAACAAATTTGATTTCATTACTATATTTGTCAAAAATATCAAAAATTACTTTTCTGTTACACTGTACCCCACCTCCCCCTACATACAACGGTTGAACAAGGGAAGTTGCACCAGGTGGAGTGGTTGTTACCTGTATGTGTTTATCCCCCATATTCACTAACATGATTAAGCATGCCTGGAAGAAAGCTACTTTTCCAGTTGAATGTGATGCCTTTGAAGCTCTTGTCAATATTATCCGGGACACTAAAGATTCGAGTTGCTCAACTCCCAACTGTGGATATGTATCTTCATGCAATGTGTTTATTGTCGTTTACATTAATTGTGCTTAACGGATTTCTACATCAACACCCACAAACATGTTTAAGTATATGTAAGAACAGCTAAAATTAGTTGAATAATCATTATTTATAGATGAGTTTCCTTCCGTATTGATTATTATACCAATATCTATCTAGGCTCATAAACATTGTATAATTACCACTATGGGCAGCTACAATTGGTACCATGAACATTGATTACAACTTAACTTTCCATCGTATTTGATTTTATACCATTATCAGTCAGGCACTTTGCGAATGTACCTTGTAAGGCGTTTGCCTGCCGATCCGGAGTTGTGCACCGGGTTCGATCCCCGCTTGTGCTGATTATCTGGTAGGGTTTTTTCCGAGGTTTTCCCCAACCGTAAGGCGAATGTCAGATAATATATGGCTAATCCTTCGCCTCATTTAGCCAAATACCATCTCGCTATCACCACTCCCTCCAACGCTAAATAACCTAATTGATACAGCGTCGTTAAATAACCAAGTAAAAAACCATAAACAATAAAAAACTGAATATGGAAACTAATTTCATTACATAGGTACTCGTAAGAAGATAAACTTCCTGCTCATTATGAGAAAAACTACTAGAAGTGTAGAAACATGTCATCACAACTACATAGAACATAAAAACTGCATCGTACATCAGTAATATGCTTAAACCTTCAGAAACAAATTGTATGATACGTACTACATTTAGCAAGATTTCCCTTCATATCAGGCACATACAGGCATAATCTTTTTACGATTAAGATTCTGGATATCAATATCAACACAAGTAAATAAACAAAAACTGATAATAATGCTCAGACTAAGAAATGACTTCCATTATTACGAAATAAAAATATTTTAGGCAGATGAAAAACTCTACAGCCGCGACTAAACAGAAATCCCTATTAACAATAAAATGGTGTCAGAAAATGTGCCTGAAAAGCGTATAAAATAAAGAGGTGAATATTTATTGTAGTTTCATAAATTTCAATTCTAATAAAATTTTATGAGGAGATATTTCACTTCTCCATAACAGAAACCCTTCCCATACTAATTTCCTACATTATATTGTTTCTAGCTCATCATCTTTTTCTTTTCCTATTACTTAAGCGACTGCGAATGACGATTTTAGTTGAAAGTGTTATTAAAGAGATAGATTGTTTACGATTGAGTTATTAGTATTATTACAAACTGAACATCTTTTAGTTGACAGTCCATCATTATCGATATTGGAATAAGAACTTGTGATTTCGTTGCTTTTAGCTGAATTGCAGATGGAGACATGTATTGCCAGTGACTGATTGTTGCATGAGTATGACTGTACTTGGAACATATTAAATGCTTGTAGGTTTTCAGTGATCTGGAGTGATGCCAGCTACTGCTTTATGCTTTCATATAATAAACAAAACGAAATTTGAATTAAGATATTAATTTTATGGTAATGATAACAAGAAATTAAACTGAGTGTAAATAAATAACACATTAAAACTATATTTGCTTGAGAAGAATCGATTAGTCTAAAGACAGTTAAAGACTATTGCAACCGTTGCTTACGAAATTATACAAGCTGGCGCATAGCGCTTGAAATACGGGTCTGAAGTGGTTCCCTCGTAATGCCAATTCCGCCGCTCGGAGCGCTGTTCTGTACTAAATATTCATAGCAGAACACTTAAATGACATTGACATTTGGGACATTTAAAGGACTCACCATTGCTTATTAAATGCTTCGTACAATATTTTATGAATAATAGACGTAATTTCCAAACTTCTACGTCTCAATTATATTACAATAAAAGGCTGTCATTCTTGATATTAAAAGATATTACATATTATAAACTAAGGTACTACCTTTCTATTGTTTAATTCATACACCGTACCTTTTCGGAAATAATGAAAGAAACTTAATATATTTTACATGAACACTGTAATCTACCCTTTTCATGTATTCATTTATTATTATTATTATTATTATTATTATTATTATTCCAATGAATTAAGGTACTGTATTATCTTCCATTTACCTGACTTCATAATTTAATCATTTGTAAGTAGGCCTAACTTATCCCTTTATTTTTAAAAATATATTGACGTTGAAGTGTTATGATTTTTACTACAGCAAACAGCAGTAACAATACATGATTAGTACAAATGTGCGATTTTTCTTGCACAACTTGCAGCGGTGAAATAAATATCTAATAGGCCTGCTGATTAACCTGTTACTTACAAATGGCTTTTAAGGAACTCGCAGGTTCATTGCCGCCCTCACATAAGCCCGCCACCATTGGTCCCTATCCTGTGCAAGATTAATCCAGTAGTGGGTAGCAATAGCAAATGCTATGATATTTTAGTGTGTGTAAACAGTTTTTAAATTAGGAGTTAGAATTAAATTAATTAGGAAGTTAGACTGGAATATATGTGATTAGAAATGGTTTTCGAATTTGACCATTTCCCAAAACATAAACAAATATCTCAGGAATCTCAGGGACAATATTTTTTAGAATTTGCCGCCCATAGGCACATGCGCATCTGCTCTCCCCGATCCTCATTTCATTTTTAGTAATGTCTGAATCTCGCTCCCCTGAGCTATTTTCTGTCGTCACTCATGGCATGTCAATTTAATGGAAACATAAAGTAAAATTTTAGGTACACCATGCAGTGATAATTGTATTTTATCGCAACGAATAATTGTAGTAATTATTATTTATTTATTTATTTATTTATTTATTTATTTATTACTCGTAATGTAGTAATGATATTTGATTTGGCTTGGAGGATGAGGGGAGTATGTTATACTAAATATTCACCTCGGCATGCTCAACATTAAAATCGCATTGCTGCGTATGTTGTAACTTGTATCCTAAATAATGCAAATCGTATATGTGTCAATATTCAGCAGTAATAATTAACCATTGTCGTGCAATATTTCGCCACTATAAGTGATGATGGTAAATCATATTCTTTTCCTCGAATAACGCTACTGATTGCCTTAAGGCAAGACAAGCTAAGAACTATATTAATTTGATTTTGATGATGATGATGATGATGATGATGATAATAATAATAATAATAATAATAATAACCGTGACGAATTTAGGCAAGTAAATGACTTGTTTTGAGATTCAAATAATAATAATAATAATAATAATAATAATAATAATAATAATAATAATAATCTAATAATAATAGTTATTATTATCATCACTATTAGTTGTGCTGGTGGTCTTACGGACACCATGCTGTCCGCTGAAACTTAGGATCCCGGGTTTAAACATGACAGACGGCGATAAAAATCCTGAGAATGGTTCCCTGTAACACATAAAATTGTGGGACATAAAAGAACCCGGATCCGGATCGTCCCTGTCAAAATTTGAAGGTAGCACAGTGTGTTCATAACTGTGATCCAAGTGCACGTGAGGGTATCCTATCATCTGCACAGAATCCATGTTCATTAGCTAGAATTTCGTATTATTTATGTAAGTAGAGTAAAAAAAATAAGGGTTCCTACAAAAGACTTTTCCGGTTTCGAACACATGTAATTTACGTTCTATGAATCTAAGGTGCATGAAAATAGCACTAATGGAAAGAGAAACTCAAAAAGTTTAGTTGTAACAACATTGTTTTCCTAGTTGGTAGCACTGCCTAATACCGCATATAAACAAATTTGTTCATTGTTGAGGAGAAATGGCTGCTATAGAGGACAGAAAAGCTTTTTGTGTGCTTGATTTTCATGTGAACCAGTAGGTTATTAAAGTGCAACGGCATTACCGAACAAAGTTTTGGTGCAGACACACCCAGAGGGCCTGCAATCCGTAAATGGTACACTGATTTTAAGTCAAGATTTTTCGCAAGCAGTTGCTGCTAAAACTAGAGGACAAAGTGCTACGAAGATATTTCTGCATAGGTATGCAGACTTTAATTGAAAACGGTGATTCGGGGGGGGGGGCATTTTTCCTAAAACATTCTTCCGAATGCCAAAGTTCCAAACGCGATTTTAATTCCGAATTCCATTTTTCCGAATACGATTTTCGGAAGTCAATTTTTCGAATGCTATTATTTTCAGTTCCGAATATGATTTCGCAAATATAGCTAATGTCCATTTTTACAGAATACAAGAGATTTATTTCAGAAAATATAATGATAATTTATACCGAATGCAAAAGATATATTTCAGATATGTAATTGCATAAGTGTCTTTACAGGGTGAACTGGTGCCCATGCGTCCGAAGGTAGTCTAATCTTCGTATGTTTGGTATTGTGCTACAATTCCCGCAATCCTCGCATAAAGATTCCTTCACTGTTTTTTTGGCTCCCCTCGTACAGCACGACCCATAAGAAATTCTCGGATCATGGTATCGGTGTCTCTTTTCGCCTTCTGGAATTCTGACAAAACTGTGTAGAAATTGGGATGGTGTTTACCAACAACCACTTAACTGAATGACCGTATATGCTTCTGGAATCGCATGTAATTCGTTCAGCTATCTTGGATTTGGAGATTGTTGCTAACGGCTGTCTCTTCTCATGGCCCTACGAATATTCTGCAGCTCCGGCAGGAAAGCCAGAAAGAAACAGATAGCAACTCATTACGTAGAATTCGGGCTGGTTCCAGTTCAGGATGTTCTCGAGCTTTACGCTTCAGTCTGCCGAACTCGTTCCAGCTCTGGTGCTTCTCTGATAGGTGCATGTGTATGTCGTGATTCTGCTACACCTTTTAATACCAGAATGTTATCATTTGGACCAGTGATAATCGCGCCGGCAATGCATTCCTTAGTGCGGACCATAGGCGCCGACTTCGGAGTTGCATTGGATTTTGAGCACCCCCAAAATAATTACTGTGGATGCCACCAATATTATTTATATACAGACTTCCCTGTTGCCACTATCCAAACTAATGATACAAAGAGATAGTCCATGGTACGAGCTATGACATATCACTAAATTCAGTAATGAACAATTACGATGAGCTGATTGCATTTAAGATTTCAATATCACAAACTGACAGATCAGATGCCGGTGCAAAAGCAAACGGCTTTCAATACAGTTGCAGTCGTTTAAATTTTTTTATCGTCTAAATCTCCTTGTGAGTGTATGTTGTCATGTTGATGTTGCCAATGTTGCTGTAAGCTGTACCTAACCCCTTAAGACAACTGACAATGTCTATACCTTCAAAGGAATTCGAGGCCAGAGTCAAATTTGTACCTCAACCATATCGCACACGGCCGAATTCAATTTGTATTAAATAATTTCAAGGAAAAATTGTTCCTCGGCCGGGCATCGAACCCGGGACCTTTGACTTAGCGCGCCAACGCTCTATCCAGGAACTTTACCAGATCTAAGCTTAATTATTTATCCACATACCTCAAGTGGGTTGACAAGACGTCAGAGACACAACATTGAGTACACACTTTCTGTGTGACTTAAATTTGTGGTTTTCTGTTAACGAACAGTAACGTGTATGTGTTAATTTATTGAAACGTATAGGTTCGAGACGTTATTCTCAAGTAATAGCGCCTATAATTGATAACTTCTGTGCATTAACAATAAAAAAGGCCTGTCCATAAATATGAGATAATTTAATGACAAGTAACAACATTATATTTAGCACATTCTAAAGATGTGTCGAAAATATTAGATGTAAACCCACTCTAATCGCCACGTTTGTATCATAACTACGGAACAGCTTAAGTGAGCCACGACAGCTATCACTTAAACCGCGTTTGGTCCACGGTAAAATAGAAATTTTTTACTCCATTTGTATTATATTTTTGATCCAGAGAAAATACTTGTCTTTTACGAAAATATTTATAGACTCTATTTTATTCACTGATTTATAGTACAGTATCAGGCATAAGAACTACTCGTGGCTCACTGAAGGATAGCAGAAACTTCTTGCACTTTGTAGAATCACTGTAACTGTAGGGTTATCACGTGCTATCTACAATTTGCACTACCTGCGCTACTATCCCTTCCAAAAACATCAATTACAGAAGTTACAAAGTTATAGTAGTGTTCACGTAAGAGTAGTTCCCAAAACGGTAATACGGTCGTCTTTTCAATGTTGTCAAATGTTACCAGATATTACCAAACACGTAAAATCACAATGCTGTGTATATAATAATAATAATAATAATAATAATAATAATAATAATAATAATAATAATAATAATAAATTTATGCATTTATGATTGATCTAATATTAAAATGCATTTTGTCGGACAACATGGAATTTATTGGTTTGATTAAACAGTTTATAATTCATAAGACTTAACCTAAAAATTTATTTTGTTTGACCACATGGAATTATTAGCACGACCTCCAAAACCCGAATACCACTTTAAAATGTATAATGTTTATTATTAATAAAATTGTTGCTGTGTCATTTATTAATATTAATTAATAATTACGTTCAAATTTCAAATAACACTCGCTAGTAACTTCCGTTTCATCAATGTTGGCAGCTTTTTCAAAGGCAAACAATGCTGTCAACATAACAGTTAGAAAGTAACTGTCAGTTGTAGTTATTTGTCAATACCTAAGTTCGAAACAAAATTGACAAAAGAAAATTCAACCTGACAATTAGAAAAATCACTATAATCCACCAGCATATGCAGTAATGGGGGGGGGGAAATGGTTAGTTTCACCCTTCGGGTATAAAGTAAGAAGACCCAGACTATATATAGAATGATTCACGAGGATTTACCGTCACTTACGGAGCTTATTTCCGAAGACATTCTCAGCAAAAAAAAAAAAAAGTCATATAAACATTTGTCCCAATCTCAATATTTTCAGAGTTACACTAGTTGTTAGTAAAACACTTCTGTTCTATAGTTTTAAGGGTAAACAAATATTACAAATAGAGAATGAACTATTCAGAAGTGTCATTTCTTTAATTGGCTAGTGTTCTGAAGCTTAAAATGTGTTGTTAATTGCTTTGTATAGATTTTATTTTTTAATTTTTAACTAAAAATTACATCATTCTTACGCATTTATCACAAAAATTGTTACAAATCACACCACTTTAGGAACTTGATTCTTTACAGTTTAATTATGCATCCTAATGTACAGTCTTAAAGAATTTACAAGAATGGCGTGATTTATAACAATTTATTGTTGTGATAAATGCATAAGAAAATGTAATTTTGTAGTTAAAAATCGAAAAAAAAAAAATCTGTACGAAGCAGCTATGGAATTCACAACGCATTTTTAGCTTCTCAGACTACTAGCTAATAAAAGAAATGATACTTCTGTAATATTCTTTTATCCTTAAAATTAAAGAATAACGGTATTTTACAAACAACTTCAAATTAGTGTAACAAAATATTGAGATTAGGACAAATGTTTATATGATTTTTTTTGCTCAGAATGTCTTCGGAAATAAGCTCCGTAAGGGACGGTAAATCCTCGTGAATTACCCTGTATATCAATACGAATCGAATGCATCTAAGCAGCAAATGGTTATTTTTCTATGGTAATATATATGCGAATTAATTTTCTCTTTGTGTACTAACCCAGTAAACAATAAGCAGTAGATCAGAAACAGGGTGAGGGTTTTGTTTACGTTACCTCTCAAACATCGCTGAGGCAGATTATAGTGATTCTGTCCTAAATCTGCTGTAATAATAGTCTGCTGGTGTCATTTTATGCCTTAGGGCACGACGATCCATTATCCAATCCCAGCGCCAACCCAGACGTCTGAGAAATTCAGAAGGCTAGTTTCAGACTGGGAGTATAGTTGGACGATCAAATTAATGATAATGATAATTATACCCAATAAAGAGACACTATATAGCCTACTATCCTAGTACTACTGGACGCAAGACGAATTTTTTGCGCCATATGAATGTCAAATAAAAATACGCAGTGGCTCTCCAGGTGTACTATATCCAACGGTAAGGAACAAGTGTGACTCCAAAAGAAAGAGTTATCTCGACTCTTTGAAATCGAAGAAGCTAAGTGCCACTGGGAGACAACCCCAACCATCTTCTGTAATTTTCTATATGAAAATTCACCCTTCCACTTAATACACATGTATAAATAGTTCAATACACAAGACTCCCTCCTCTTCGTTAGTGTTCTCATCAACGCAACATCTTAAGTCCTAAACAAAATAATTATAATCTGGTCAAATAAGTGGTAAATAACCATAAACACAGAAATACCCAAGCAAGCGTCATCCAAATCACACAAACTATCCCATCACACTTTCAAATTCTTTCCTCCACCTCCAGGAGATACTTGTATATCTAGGTAACCATAAAATCTCAGGCTAGAAAGACCTAAAAAAACAGGCTTAGGAACCTAAAATAGATTCTGTAACCAAACAGGGTCTAAAAATAATTATATAATTTCAGACCTTAGTCCTTAGAATGATACAATGTATCGCCACTATATATTCTTTTTTTTTTTTTCTCATTTTCATTTCATTTCATTTATTGTATTTCATAGATCTTACATTATAATTGAAGCTTTAAGTTTGGAGCAAGTCTAGTCTATACAATTTTTTTGGCGAAATGGGATAAGACCGAGGATTCGTCATAGATTACCTGACATTTGTCTTATGGTTTGGGAAAACCTCGGAGAAATAATATTAATAATCTTTATTAAACACAAATGTGTACAACTTTCAGCTATTTCTTATTTGTTTCGGAGGTCTGACTCAGGATCTCGCAGAGTAAGGGTGATTGTGGAGTATTGGTAGAATAATGACAATGGTTAGGGAAAACGGGAAAACCCCGAGAAAAACTCCTCGCGCCCGCTTTGTCCACCACAAATTCCTTGACGACCACCCAAACTGGTAATTAGCCCAAGTGGGAATCTAACCCAAGCCCGAGCGCAGCTACGAATCAGCAGGCAAGCGAGTCTGTCAACTTAGCTACGCAGGTGGCTCTACAAAAAAAAAAAATACAGGAAGCAGATTAACTCGATTTACAAGCATATACGATTCATCAATTGAGCTATACAAAAATATACAATATATAGCAAGAGATTAATTCAATTTACAAGATACAATTCATCAGTTGAGCTATACAACAATAGACAATGCATAGCAAGAATGTTAATTTAATTTACACGTATATATAGTATATAATATTCACATGCAAAAAAAAAAAAACAACAAATTATGAAGATCCAGGAACTAACATGTCTTATATCTGAAATGAAACTATATTCCTCTTTCTTCGTCACCACCTTCAATATCGACTTACAATCCGATGCGGTATAAGGGGAGGGTATATGTACATATATATATGTATATATCTCTGGACAAACACTAGACAGGCACACATTGCGGGCCTCTCTGGTAGTGTGGTGAGTACGGCAAAGGGTCATCGCTAATAAAATACAGGATAGGACATGACCAGGGACAAATAGCCAATTTTGTGGGCGAGAAATAAATCTCTTCCATTGCCCACGCCGGGAATCGAACTAAAGACTGCTTGGATGGGAAACGCATACACTAAGTAATGAGTCCAGGCGGCGGACAATGAAACTGTATTTGTAAATAAATTATAGAAAGAAAATATGTCTTCTTCTCAAATTGTGTTTTACGAGAAGACAATAGCAAAAATTTGTTTTTATATTGGTGTAAGTTGAATTCTCTAAGGCGTGACCTCTTGTGGAGATTGGTCTGTCTGGTCGATTACCTCCACATGCAGATCATTCACCAGAGCAGTGGTATTGCGCAATATGTTTGGGATTAATGTAATCCTTTCACACGCTTACAGAATTCAGATTATACAATGTAATAAATAATGATACAGTAATAAATAATCGATATAAAGAAGAAAACGAGGAAATAATATATAGATTTAAAAAATGAAATGAAGATAGCAAGAGGCAAGAAGGAAAGAAAGACAGAGACAATTAAGGAAGAAGAAGAAAGGAAAACAAGACAGTAAACAAGAAGCGAAAGAAGAAACGAGCAAGGGAACAAAAGTGAAAAGAGAGTAATAACGAATTCAAGAGGTTTGGTAAAATAAGAAAAAAGAAAATGGAAGAAAGAAAGAAAAGAAAAAAGAAAGAGAACTGAAAACAGTGAGAGAGATAAATGTGTAGAGAAAAAATATATTATACATCGTAAGATTTGTAGGAAGAGAAGAGGATTTGAAGAAAAAAACGAAAAGATAAAAGTAAACATGGGAAGAGAAAGAAAAAACATAAAGAATAAAAATAAATAAGAAAAGAAGAATGAAAACAAGAAAATATAAAAGAAAAGAAGTCGAAAGGAAAACTAACTGTGAAACAATAATGATCCAAACGAAGCCAGTTAAAAGAAACAAAACAGGTAGAAAGGAAACCAGTAAAAAGAAATAGCTTTAAAATGGACGAAGAAAGGGAAAAGAGGAAAAATAAAGAAAAATGGAAGGAAAGAAGGGAAGACACTTTACTCCTGTAATAAAGTATAAATACCATTACATCAGGATATGTTGTTGCCTGTTTCTTGTACTTAGAACTTGCCATCAACAACATATATAAATAATATAAAACAATGTATACTTCCGCCCCTCTCTCTATGATCCCCATGCATGGCTCCAGAGTGTGCAAAAAATATATAAGAAGAAACATTAAATAAATCAGGATGAGAGGAATGGCCTATATCAGTGGCATCGCAGCAGTCAGAAATGACAAACGACTAACCAGTTTAGTAACCCGTAACATCACCATGGCGTCCGAGCCTCCTGTTTACATCTTGTTCCACAAAATGTGTAGCGTATGTAGGTTTTATAGTTCAATAGTTGTCTGTCACCCTGTCTATTCCGAATGGTGCATGAAATATTAATCAAATGAAAACATTAGCAATTCTGACACTTGCACGCTAGATTTTAATAACTGCGCAGTTTAAATTAGATTCCAATAAACACTGAGCAGCCGAAATATCATTACTGCCCAAATTCTCACTCGGTTCACACTAACCTTGTCGGCCGTACACTCTAACCAATCAACCGGCACAAAGAGCTTTCAAATCGATAATCGGGAAGTCGGTTTTAGACGTACAGTACGTAATTGTGGACAGAACTCGGAGGAAAGTCAGCTTAACGTAACTGCTTAGACTCCGTTCCACAGACGAGTTGATTAAATTCGAGGTTCGCAGGTTCAAATCGGATAGAGGATGATGGAATTTTAAGGGAGATTAAAATCCTTATCTTGAACTTCACAAGAAAACAGTAGGCTATTTCGACCGGCTTGTTCGGAGTCGGTGGGTGTGGAGAGAGAGGAGGCAGGTAGACTGGCGGCGTGTGGCTACTGCAGCAAAAACTGTTCGATGTGAATTTGTACTGCATTACAATATTTTCTTTATTGAAAACTTAAGTACGTACTATCATTTACAAGACACACATTTATATTGAAGCTTATGTATTCCAATGTACGGTTCTGTGATAAGGAAATTCGTATTCTGTATTTTCTGTTTTATTTCGGAGTGCAGAAGGGACCTCATCGATGGTAGGCGTTGTCTCTTGTTCATAATGGTACAGTAATAATAATAATAATAATAATAATAATAATAATAATAATAATAATAATAATAATAATAATAATAATAATAACGATAATCTTCTTTATTGGCCATTAAACAATACAATTATAATAGGCTTCGTCATTGAATTACAACAGACAAACAATCATTAAGTATTAAGAAACTCTTCTATGCTATAAAAACTATTTTCAATTGAAGAGTCCACTGCAAGAATGATGGATGTCACTTTCTTGTCGAAAATGAACCAAGACTGTCAATGCATAGCTTAAGACATATATAATGTACATAGAGAGTTATATGGCATTAACACTGATAGTCATTGTTCAGTAATGATTGGAAAATCACAGTTAAGCTTTGAGCGCTAAGCATTTCAATTGCTTCTCCTGCAAAATGTATTCCAAATGACATCCATCATTCTTGCAGTGGACTCTTCAATTAGAAAAGTCCTAAGAGAATTACTAAAATTAATAGCTTCTTTTTAAGTGTTTTGATAATTTATTATAAAATTTAACACCTAAAAAAACTATCAAGTTTTTTTAGTTAATCTACAATCAGGAATTCCCAAGTTAATTCTAGTTCTTCTGTTATAATTATGTATATCTTAAGTTCTTTAGTACATCAAATTATTCAAATGTACATATTTTACACATTAAAATATACATAAACTAGGAAGAGTTAATATGGATAATTGTTTAAATAAGGGTTTACAAGACTCCCAAGGAGAACATCCAAGAATAATGCGAATAGCCCTTTTTTGTAGAATAAAAATATCTTTAGCACCACTACTGCTTTCCCATAACATAATCCCATAATTTATAATACTGTGAAAAAAAAAGCATAATATGCACTTAGTACAGTTTTCATTGTGGTACAATGTTTAAGTTTTCTTAACATAAAAATGACCTTACTTAACTTTTTAGAAATTTCATTAGTATGATTAACCCAATTCAACTTACTGTCAATATGAAAACTCAGTAATTTCACTACAGTAGAAGGTTCAACATCTCTTTTTAAACTAAAACATATAGTCTGGGTCTTACTTAAATTTAGGTGCTGTCTCTTGTCCATGAAGTTCATACACTGTCTTTCTGGTCATATCAAGGTAAAAATCTACGAAATGCTTTGTTTTTACGTCTTTTTCTTTGTAGTGTGTTAATCAACACTGTTAACAGAAAAATTATAATCTTCACTGTTGTTCTTGGCACTTCCGTTGCTTCGGCAATGTCCATAAGTACTGCCAGCTGTAAACATTCTGAATTGAAGACCTCCCCGGAATAAAGGTGTAGGAAACAAATCTATAATGCACGTTTCAGGGGAAAGGAAAATGATCTTAGAGGCATAGACCTATTTCGTTAGGCCTATATTTACTAGCAGAAGCATTTGATTAATGAAGGATACAAGTTTATTCAGTTATTGGATGCATTCATTTACTGTTACAAATGAGTGGTTCAAAATTACTTTTCCCATCTAAGTCACATATTTCATTAATCTGATGTTACATTCTTCTTCCGGGGAAGTCTTCAATTATTATGCCTGGTTTTGCACAGACCTTCCTCGACCTATTAGTGATACTGCTGAGATTTCGGATTGTTTACTGCTGTTACTATCAGTACCTACGTCACTATTACTACTCGTATAAATTATTTATCAACAGAAGATTCTTCTCAAGGACACCACAAGTTCAACTTCTTGTTTTTGTACATTCATTGGCTCCCATTATGGGGAGGGGTTAAGAAGTGGCCTGAGCGTCCCCCTTAGCTCTACAATATATACATTTTATGTTGATTTATTTATGCAAAAATTAAATGTTGGAATTGCCTGTAAATTACTTTTAAGAATATTCAATCATCATTTTCTTACTTAGCAGTTATTTTGTAGAACAGATAAAAAAGAATGGACATCGAAGAGAGAGCTTTAGAAACGTTCTCTAAAAGCAAGAGAAATCTACAATTATTGTTTTTATTTATTTATTTATTATTTTGCTAATAATTATAACATAACATATAACATATACAGAAAAAAACTTTAGCTCGCCCCTGAAAGAGGAGAACTCGTGCTCAGGGGCGGATTCCTGAATTGAAATTAATAAGTATACAATACAATTTGTCTTATGTCTACTATGCAATTATAGTATATAAATTTAAATTTACAATTTTTCAATTTTTATAAACTCCATACATAACTTTTTAAATTTAATACTAGAACTATTAGAATTGACAAGATTAGGATATTTAAATATAAATTTGTTATATATTCTCGGGCCTAAATTACTACTATGATTAAATACTGTAACAGTGTTGCATTTTGGTTCAAACAATCTTAAAGAATTCATACTTTTTGTTTCAGAACTATGAGAATACAATTCAAAATTATTTCGATTTTTATGTATGAATTTTATTAATACAATATAATAAATTTGTCTTACGTTAAGTACATTAAAGTCTAAAAACAAATTTTGAGATGGAAAATCAATAGGTTTATGAAGACATATTTTAATTATTTTCTTCTGTAATAAATAAAGTGGATTAAAATTGGATTTAAATGAGCTACCCCATCCTATAATTCCATACATAATTGCCGATTGAAATAAAGTTAAATATCTTGTGCGTAATAAACTTATTGACAAGTAATTCCTCAATAAAACAAAATAATATACTATTTTATGTAATTTATTACAACGGTAATTAATGTGTTGGTTCCATTTTAAATGATTATCGAAAATTATGCCTAAATACTTAACTTCACAGGACTCTTTAATAATCGGACATTTACACTGTATAAGATAACAATCATAATTATGTAATTTAATACTTAATATAGATGTAGGAGGTTTGTTACATTTTTCAGATAATGAAAATGGAATAATTATGGTTTTATTTTCGTTGATAGAAAGGTAATTTATGTCAAACCATTTTTCTATTAATTTAAGTCCATTATTTGAATTATTATATGCATCATACCAAGTTTTTCCACCAAAAAGTAAAACTGTGTCATCTGCATAAGAATAGTGAACACCATTGTATTGTTGTAAGAAAAATTGCATAGTTTAACAATTGTATTTTATTTTGGTGTTTCCAATTCAATTTGAAGCTATAACCTGTTTTTTATTAATTATATGCACAGATTTCATTTTTTTTTAATTTATCAATTTTGACTATTTTCATTTTATTAGAAAGCCATAACTTTCATGTTCATTTTCTTGGCGTTCAGCTATCACAATTTTACTTGTTGCTAATTTATTATTCAGCCATATTTTTATGAAAACTTGTGCTTGAAAGTCATAAATAATTGGAAATAATTGGCTCACAATAATTATGTTCAGATCCATAAAATTCCTTTCACAAGGTCAAATTATACATACATACATACATACATACATAGTGTTCTGCCCAAGGGCAGGTCTTTCACTACAAACCCAGCATTCTCCAATCTTTCCATTTTCTGCCTTCCTCTTAGTCTCCGCAAGGTCAAATTATTGAACACTTTTTCCGAGTAGGCCTTACACCACTCTTGTAGCCGAAACCTTCATCAGCTCTCCCCCTTGGAAATTACATATGGGCGCCCTTGTGTGCATTCAAGCCACTCCATTGCGATTAAACTGTGCAACCCTGCCAACCTTGTTTTTACTTGAGACTCGTGGCAGTATACATATCTGCCTCCCTTCCCTTCACTACTCCAGTTGGTCGAAATAACGTTGACCAAAGTGTGAAGTCTTGAGGTCCTATGCTGTAGTTTTAGTCATATGAATATGTACAGGGTCCGGCAATTAACGTTTCCCATTTTCAAAATACCATAAATGATTTATTATTTAAAGAAATTACAAACCAAGGACACTGTTAGACATGTTATAGTCTTGGATTTACAGATTATTACCTTATTTTTTTTATAAATTGCATCCTTAAGATGTCCACCATTAGCGTCTTACATTGTTGTAGTCATTACTCTCTGCAAAGTGTCTGGCGTGACACCAGCAATTTCCTCACCCATTGCATTTTTGAGGCTGTTGATATCAGGGAGTCTACGAGCGTAGACTTTAGCCTTCAGGTATCCCCACAAAAAGAAGTCTGATGCACTGAGGTCTGGGGATACGGGAGGGCCACTGACTATCATCGAACTTGGAGAGAAGTCACACGTTCAATATTTGCAGTTGTCCGCGCTGTTTCCGTACGAACACTTTCACGACACCGGCTCACCCACCGACTGATTATTTTTCGTGACGATGCAATTCCACGTTGTCGATTACTGCCAAATATCCGCCGAAACTCTCGCTCTACAGCCACAGTTGACTTGCTTGATAAATAATGTTATACGCAGAAAATGCGCTGCTGCAAATGCTAATGTTCCATGACTAACTAAATCCAAGGCCACATTAGACCCAATAACAATGATAAAATCTTCCCCCTTAAATGATGCATATACATACAATTACCAACTTAAAATGGAAAACGTTAAATGCTGGACATTAGTCATTTATTATTTGTTCTGGAGAAGAACTACTAGGATCGAATTTTTGACATAGATGAGAAATGTTGCGAAAGCTCTGTCGTTAAAAGACATAGTCCTTTTCTTTGGCCTAAAACAACTGAACAGAAACTCAGGATTCTTAGATTTAATATACTTTCCAAGAAATTCATGTTTCTTTGTATTCAAAATCTACTGGAGCCACCGGTGTACTTCGATTTAGAAAGCTAGGCCTACACTTTCGAGAATGCGCTTGAGCTCATTACCTGGTTGGGTTTTATCCGATGTTTTCCCAAATTGTAAGATTAATGTTGGGTAATTCCATGACAAATTCTCGTATTCATCTCGTCACTACGAATTCCACTTATAATAGGTAATACTCGGTTGATTCTGCGTCATTAATTAATAAATTTCAGAAATGTTTGCTTTCGATTGGATTTGAACAAGTGAACTTTATATTTAATGGGAAATGTCGAGGTTGATGGTCTTGATTATTCAATGTTTAAATGCTGAACTTGAAGAATTTTGGATCAAAAATCACCTTCCAGCAACGTTTTGACTACATTTAAATAAGGAAAATTTTATCTTCTTTCAAATAAGTAAAGTTTTGAATTCTATTAGGCCTAAATGAAAGTTTGTACAAGGTAAGTCCTTGAGCCCGCCATTGGCCTTACGGAAATGCGCTACCGAATAAAACCTCTCTTCCTATTAGCATTCCGCTCATATCAGCTGCGGCTGACAGAGTGTCATTGCTGATCAATGCTAGAGCGTTTCATCAATTTATTGCGTAGCCGTGTACTGTTAAATCGTCTTTTCATAATGAGGTGTCATCTTCAACAACGACTGTGAGACATTCATTACGCGATCTTCGTGGAGAACGAATGACTTTCAGCAGATGATATCAGTAGTTCGTCCGCAACTGCTTAATCGATTATACACTTAAATCTCCTTCAATGATGAAGCGTTGTCTTATCTCAACAGTCAATACAAAAAACAATCGCTACTAAAAGTACAGACAATCTGCATGATGAAAAAGATGAATTAGCTTAATACGGGCTTTAGTTTGTGTCGAACTGACCTATGAAAAAAATAATTATGCCTATTTTATACAAGATAATATTAGGTCTACTGCACACATAATTAATTTTTCAATCTCTCCAATTCAAAGTCTTTGGTAATCGTATTGTGAATCATAGTTTGAGACTTTCAAGATCCTCCGATCTGAATTCATGTACCGTATTTTTTGTCTGTGGTATAGAAGAAAAAACTCATGCGAATAATACTCATTTCCTAGAAGCAATTAAAATATCATAAAATTTTAATTCTAGTTACTGAAATAAAGCTGATGTAAAATTTGCTATGACCATCTATTCCCAGATAAATTATTTCGAATACCTGCTATAAATACCGCTCAGCAACAGTGAATACATTTTTGCACCAAACAGGTTTGAGTTCTGAATTTGTTGCTGAAATCGTTTCGTTCTGGCATAACAGTTCTTTTTTTAATTAGGAAATCTCATGTTAGCTTTTACTATAGTTTCTGGCGTAGTACTGATACATTTCAGATTATATGTGACACAATACATAAAGGATTAAAAATAAGACCAGAAAAATATACAAATAAAGTTCTGTTATGGTACGGAAGTAAAACATGAACTTTAACCAAAACAGACAAAGAAAAAATAATCTGAAGACATAATTTTTCGGGAAAAAATGTAAGTTACATTTTGAGATATCAAATTCGAAATGAAAACATCAGAAAATAACTCAAATAATGATCGAAAACAAGATGACAAAGACCAATTGATTACCAACATACAGAAATAATGGTAGACAAAAGGATCATATAACAAGTCCTAAAACTCAAATCAACTGGAATATGAGAGCTATAGGAAAAGATACTGACATGATGAAATGCTACAGGCCTAAACATGAAGTAAAATACTACATGATTAGGGGCTATATTACAGTGAAACTCGTCATTACAATAATAAATTAAATACTAACTGAAATATATGTTTATGCTACAATGTGGTTATCATCGTCTTCCAAGACTTTTGGGGTGATATTAATAATTTTGTCCCACATAGCTGAACCCTATTAAATTCTTCGCTTCTTCCGTTACATATCCAATGAATATACAGTATGTATCAAAATTTAAGGTCAATCGTTATGGAGATGATAGAGGATCAGATTTTCTGCAAAAAATAGTAATGCAATTTTTTCTTAATTCGTCTCCGTTTTTCGCATTGCATGATGATAGGGTCAAGCCCTGTAATACTCCAGTCTTTTAAAATGACCAGAAATTTAATTTTGAATTGTAGCGCCTTGGTAATTTGCCTGGCAAACGTGAGTGCTCTGGCAAAGAAGTGTTATCCGTTGCGTTTGTGTATGACCTGTGGTTCGATTGTGTAGCGAGTATTTTATGAATTGAATGTATTTATAATATCTCTTGCACTTGAAGACGACTAAGAAATGATACCATTTTTTTTTTCAGTATACACGTATTATATTTATTCACTTTGAGAGCTACGTTTTTTTCCCCTTAAATACAGTTTACTGTGATGGTAGCTTGCTTCTTTGTGTTCGCTTGACTTTGGAAGAAATTCATATCCGTGATGCCGTCTGTCCTGCAGATATGCACATTCTTGTAATATGTGCCATGTGGTGACCATTTCACAAAACTGAGTGGCCGTATTATAAGACTATAAGAAAGTTCTGTAAGGGCAACAGGTTTTGGTAAAGAAACGTATTGTCTTGGAGATAATGCGAGATGAGAGGAGAAATACTGATTATGACTACAGTGTTCCTCAGGGCGTATTCCTCAACATCAGGGTCAGTGACAGATCCTTCTTCAGATCTCTTCAAGCCCATTAGTATAGTCTCTATAATTCGTGGATCAAACAACATTCACAAAGAAGCATAACAATGTTGCAGTTTGGGATTTTGCCTTCTCAAGGCATGTTCCATTGAAAATGCTGCCAATGGATTCCATGGACTCATCCGACTAGATAAATTCTGTTGGTGATGAACTTTTTCTTTTGTTGGTTATGTGCTGAATTTTTCAGGCAATCTTGAGAATTTCCCATTGTTGCTGGATTTGCTTCCTGTCCCATTTGTTGATTCCATTGTCTTTCTCTACTTCCATATCTTCAGAATTTTCGTTTTCCGCCAGAGAGAATATTCAGATGAAGAGTACGCAGATTCTGGAACTACCCCAGGATTGTAAGGAACAAGCCCACATGCACGGATGACAATGAAGATAACATTCCTCTTTACTCATGTTATGTCCTATACCACAAGTAACAATGAAAAATGTGGACCAAGGGCGCAATAGGCAACAGTTTTAACTTCACCTGAACACATAACTTAAAGGAAAAACTGGAGAAGACATTGAATTCCAAGAGAAACAAAACCAGCCAAAACAAAGTTCAAGTAAGAAAAAACATCCTCCTGCTGCTAACAGGAACTCTACGTATGGCTACTGTAATGGGCTATTCAGCGACGACCATGATTTGGATGTGTTGGTGTTGTGCTCGTTGCAAAAATTAGTGTCATGAAGAATGTGCATGAGCATCAGGAATGAACAACTTGTGTGTATTGATTTTGAAAATGAAAACCAAATATAGTGTGTACTTTCGTGGCCATATTACAAGACTGTCCTTTAAAACAACCAATTCTGTGGTTCTGTAATAAAACGTATTTTCATATAAATGTATTCAAGTAAAATATAAGTACTTAATGTGATATTTTATTGGTAATGTTCGAACCTATAACAATATAATTCATCAAAATAGTCCCAACTATTTATATGAAAAGAGCGATAGAAAAATTTTGGTGTCCATATTACAAGAGTAGCTCCTAATGTTCCTTTATCATAGTCTGTGAACCCATTTGTCACCTTATTTCGCTAAGTATGCTCTTGTGATGAAAGTACTGTATTTTTACAGCCCAGTTCAATTTTCGAAATTGTGATTAGGGATGGTCTAGCTTCTTGGCCGGCGCGATCTCCAGACTCGACAACATTGAAGTTCTATCTATGAGGCTCCATGAAGGAACGTGTATATAGTTATGAGATATCAAATAAAGATGTTCTAGACGCAAAGATTCAAAATCGTGCAACATGCAGTTCTACCAACTTTGTGGGTTCTACACAAAACCTATTTAAACTCCGCACAAGTAAGTAAAGTAACTACCATATTTCGTGCATAAAACTTTATGAACTTCAAATTCATCATTCATTTTAGGTAGGCCTATGTACTATACACTCAGGGTGTTATTCATAAACATTTCGCAGCACGCGCTACGAGCGTACTAAGCTAGCCCCGGCTATCCACTGGTTACTAGTACAGAATTCAAATCATATCCTATCGCTAACACTGGTTTATGAATACGAAAAGCGCCGATCATCCACCGAAAGCCCGCGCTAAAAATGTCTATGAATACGGCCCTTAATGACGAAAGCAAGTTATAAATTATCTGTAGACGGATTATTGCTACAGCAGACAGCAGCCGTAAGTAGCTCAGTGAAGTGGGTGACTCCGTGTTTCAACCGGTACTACGCTAGCCACTTGAAGATAATAGATAACACTGGATTTCCAAAACAATACAAACTTAATGCCACGAAAAATGTGATCAGCCTGAACAGATTATTGGTGGTAGTAGTGGTAGTAGTGGTAGTAGTAGTAGTAGTAGTAGTAGTAGTAATAGTAGTAGTAGTAGTATTTATTATTATTATTATTATTGTTATTATTATTATTGTAGGCTACTAGCACCCACAACTAGAATTACTGGTAGGTCTACCACAATTTGGGATGTTAAAATACGGACACATTAATAACTTATGTAATAATAGTTCGTGATTAGACCTTCAAAATACGGACATATTCTGCTAAATACGGACAATTGGTAACCCTATCCATAACGAAAACTATAATATTTTAAAACTTCGTTCTCATTTCAAAATCAACACAAGCAAGATAATGAAAGCTAAGACACTGCTTATACGTTTATTTATTTCATTTTACGTTTTCTCTATGTCACAAAATCTATAAATTAATCACACAGTAAAGTAGACGATACGTTTGCGGGGTTTCCCACCATACTCTGCTGCAAACTAAAGCTTCATTCACCTCTTCATCTTCTATTAATATCTTCGCAACGACGATGCTTTTATAATACACCAAAAGTTACCGCGGATATATAGTATAACAATAATTGAGACCAACACATACTGTATACATTGTTGTTGGTCACTGTGGTAACGAAAAGGCAAACGTTTTTATAGACAAACTGAGCCACTGCCTTTCTAATGTAGGCTACAGAATAGAGTCTAGCTGATTCGTCGAGAGTGAGGTTTGGAGTTACACTATGAAAAACAATGAGCAATTAATATTCCTTTTCTGTAAAATGTTATTGATGAAAAGTGTTATTTCTGAAACAGTGTTATGAACGCGAACTAAAATTTATATACGTAAGTTATAAAACTAAATGCTGGCATAATTACAATTACCACGTATGACTACAGTAATGCTGTTGACTTTTCTTGTGTGTTCTTGAAGTTATAATTGCATAATTTTAATTTTGTTGGTCTCGTACTTTAGCAAATGCAAGTATTTTCATTTTTAGATAGCAAACTTACTTATCCTAAAAATATAACAGATATGTGTGACAAGTTTTAGAATGTTGGATACTTTATTTCATATATACAAATTTACAATTTGGTTATTTCATTCAACATCCGGAAAGCAATAAAATTTAATATAGCCCATATCTCCAATTACAGGTTCGAAATTGATGCTTCCAATTGGAAAACTTGAAATCAGTATTAACGATGTTCCTTCAATATTAAAGAGGAAAAAGTATGAGACGGTATGTAAAGTACAGAATATAAATTTAGATGTTATTCTTAATAACACATACATTAACATTCTGAATAAAAATGAAGAAGTAAAATCATAATACAGGGCAATTACAAATGATTCATCAGGTTTTAAGTAAAATATTTGGAAAACTACAGATACAATTCCTATGTTTGTGCTAATCATAAATCGAAAGAAAAACTCGAGGTCCGTATTCATAGACATTCTTAGCGCGGGCTTCCGGTGGATGATCAGCGAACTAAAGTTTTTCGTATTCATAAACCAGTGTTAGCGATATGATATGAATCCCGTTCAAGTAACCAGTCGATAGCCGGGGCTAGTTTAGCACGCACGTAGCGCGGGCTAGCGAAATGTCTAAAGTTTACTTTTCCATTGTTGTAACTCTGGTGCGTGTAGACAGACGTCAGCACAAGCACAGTTTTCAAAACGACTGTGTGTACAGGGGTTCAAGCCCATCCTAAACAACACTACTAGACAGAGTCTATTCATGATATTATTATCTACGAGTCAATTTAAAATCGAATCAGACGATTTTCTTCGCGATTTCTTGTATACAAATGAAACGGTACAGTTGTATCAAATGAAAAATGACTTTCCAAGATAAATTAATTGTTATGCGAAAAATTATTTCCTTGTTTGGTTACAACTTCACTCTAAGACTCTCCACGGCACAAAGACTATACTCCGATTCTGGAATCTGTAGAGTATAGGAGACGAAAAAGTCCTTTGCGCAAGTGGTGAGTGGAGGGGGCAGTCCAATGATCGCTATGGGAGAAAGCATTGCTTAAAGACGAGCGTCTAAAACCACACACTATCACCTTCTGTTACACGCATCTTACTTCTTAGCGCCGTGAGCCGATGCAGTCCGCAATACACTCCCGAACTGACAGGCTCCGCCCATTCGCTTGTCAACGGCTCCATCCAAATGCGTCGACTTGCTTTACAGATTCCAGAAACGGAGTTTACATACTCAGGTAGAGAAGAGTTTCTCTTTCTTTTCTTAGTGATTAATTCTAAACCCCTTCCCTTGCTATGCGGGAGTGAATTTCCACGGAAACAATTAGTTTTACAATAATCTGATTTATAGTTTTGCTGATTATTTGATGGCCAACTATTGGCCTTACGTTTACATGCATCATTGAAGGTGAACAATCATCCAACCAGTATGGCGGTAACATGTGGTTAGCACAGTGATCCCCCACCCGTTGTTGCTGACTTACGGAATCGAATTTCGCTACTCATCGTAACTCTCAAAATCTAACACGATGCTGGATGGACAGTCTCATACACTGGCAGAAATTTCTTGAGAAAATTTCTTTTCTATGAGGACTCAAAGCAGCGCTTCTTCTACACCGCTTGTCAAGGCATGACCATGCAGCTACAGAGCAAGAGTTTTTAATTCTAACTCAAGAAAATCAACTAAGAAATAGTAAAAACACTGTTCTGACAAAAAAAAAAAAAACGAATTGTTGCGAAATTCAAAACGAATAGTGAAAAAGCAGGAGCATATGTAATTAATAACAGATTTTTTAACGTAATGGGATTTCGTAGTATAAAACTAAACTGCAAGGAAAAATAATTTCACCATTATTTTTCATTTGTAACTGTCAAATAAATTTTCCAAATTGAAAGTAGTAATAATTAATTTTTACAAAAGGCCTATCTAGGGATAATAAGAAAATGCGATTAAGTATGGGCTACTGATTCCAACTCAAGTCATAAGAACACTAATATTCGATACATACATACACACATACATACATACATACATACATACATACATACATACATACATACATACATACATACATATACATACATTTTTCGCTATATTATTAAGGTTATAATTCACAAACAACCTTTAATTTCAAAGTCCTTAAACACTACCATCTCCACTCCACTCCACGGTCTTCTTCGAACATGACCTTCTTTATTTGTTTTTATTCTTTCCTCTATGTGTAGGCCTACCCATATCTGGCTGCCTCTCTCTGTTTGAAGGATTTCCGTATTCTTGTCGCAGTTTCGGCCTAAACTCAATTATAACTTATTATAAGTTTCAGAACGATACACTATTCGTATATTGATTTAGAATTTTCAGTCTTCCATACTAGACGAACACATACTGGAGCATACACCATGTAGGGTCGACACATCCCCGGACCTCCACCTAATATAATACAAGTATGAAATCGGCACGGACAAACATCCTTATGCTTCATGGAGTTCGAAACGACTGTGAGAAAACCTAAGCGTACTACGTAACTATTCTTGTGTTACAAATCATTACGTTTTACAGTCTATTATTTCACGATCATATATTAACACAGATACTTCATTTAACATTTTCCATTTATAAATGTGCGTTAATATAATTACATAAAGACTTAATTTATTATAAGACATATATATACTGCATATATATTGCATGTCAGTAATTTCTTTCATGTAATAGTCGATCTCACTTTCGTATATGGGATATAGGTCTATGCATCTTTATATATTATGTATATAGGCCTACAAGGTGACTCATCATGCCATGTTTGCAGTTTTTCTTGGGAAAGATAAATGCGGTAGCTTCCCGTTGCTTTCCGCACACCACTCTCTCTTTCCCATCTTAAAAAAATCCCAGGGGACCCCAGTGTGGAGGTGAAGGGAGTGGATTTGACTAATTAGGCCCTCCGGACTTCACCGAAATTCACCACAAGGGTTAAATATCAGTTATATTAGAGTTTTTGACCCGATCAGAGACCGGGAAATCCCAACATTAAGATATATGGATCATACGAGGAAACGAAAATGAAGGCAGAAAATAGGAAAGATTGGAGAAAGCTGGGTTTGCAATGAAAGACCTGCCCTTGGGCAGCACAATAAATGAATGAATACAAGGTGAACCGTAAGTAATTCCATTAGTTTCAGAGGGTTATTCATTGAGATATTTCGAACAAAAAAGTTTAATATAGATCTAAACAGTCATACAGACAGCTGTATGTAACGATCCCGACGAGTAGGCTTGCTCACCTGATGACGATGACAGAACCAATCTTCGAAACGTTGTGAAATTATATTTTATCACTAGCAATGGAAAAAGTCCACTCCACTCTGTCAGCAAAAAAGTTTAATACAATTTTGCTCGTTTTGCCTTCCTTTACGAGATAAAAATGGTTTTATATGAAACATTTCATAGGTGTTTTGGAAAAGCCATTTATTGAATTCCTAATATGTTCAGTCAGTTTCAATTTCCTGATTCATACACACAGAACTTTGACTAGTTAAAGAGACCAATGTATTATGATATTGAAAGGATTTTATTTTGTTCTTTAAATGTGCATTTGAAGGACAAAACTAAAATTCTTTCAATCATTTATTACCATAATACACTGCTCTCTTAAATTGACTGAGGATATTAGGAATTCAATCAATGGCTTTCCCAAAACAAGCTACGAAATGCTTCATATAAAACAATTTTCATCTCGAAAAGGGAGCAAAAACGAGCAAAATGGTGGATTATTGAACTTTTCTGTTTACAATATCTTAAAGAATAACCCTCTTAAATTAGTGTCATTACTTACCGTTCACTCTGCATATACAGTGTTAAAATTTAGCGATAAGAAGTAAAAATGAAGAGAAGCAAAAAACGTCCACTAAATATGGGTCTGCAAATTAACCGTTTACGAGATAATGTCATTTTGTGCTGGCTGGAGCCCGCTGAATACTAAGTAGCTACTAATTCCAACAAAAGCAGTGACTATTTTATTTAATTTATCAATCACGAGACAGTAAAATTCATAATTCTGGCTTCAACACCTCAGATAGGTATGTGATTTAAGGTACAGTTGGCCTGGGTAGCGTAGTCGGTATAGCGCTGGCCTTTTGTGTTCGAGGTTACGGGTTCGATCCCGGACCAGGTCGATGGCATTTAAGTGTGCTTAAATGCGACAGACTCATGTCAATAATTTACTGGCATGTAAAAGAACTCCTGCGGGACAAAATTCCGGCACACCAGCGACGCTGATATAACCTCTGCAGTTGCGAGCGTCGTTAAATAAACCGTAATTATAAAAAAACAAGGTACAGTACAGTATGAACATGTTAACTGAAGAATTTTACAGCCGGTGTTCAAAATGCTGACCGAGCACTTGAATGCATTTGTCTAGTCTTTTCCACAAAGATCCAAGAATGCGCTCGAGCAAACCTCGGTCATTCTTCATTTGCTGGAAGGCATCTACAATCCGATGCTGCAATTCTTCAGGTGTGGTGATGTCTATTGTGTAAACTAGGCTTTAACCCCATACACAAAAATCCGATGGATTTAAATCCGGGTCGACCTGGTTGGCGAGTTGGTATAGCGCTGGCCTTCTATGCCCAAGGTTGCGGGTTCGATCCCGGGCCAGGTCGATGGCATTTAAGTGTGCTTAAATGCGACAGTCATGGCATTAAAAGAACTCCTGCGCGACAAAATTCCGGCACATCCGGCGACGCTGATATAACCTCTGCAGTTGCGAGTGTCGTTAAATAAAACATAACATAACATTTAAATCCGGTGATCAAGATACAAGATTTCTCTACCTATCCACCGTCCACCATATCGTCTGTCTATATATCGTCTCTCACTTAGAAGGAAATGGGATGGGGAGAGTGCGGTATACCTATGAAGCATGAATGTTGCCGCTTTATCACATCCAGGCGCTCGGTTCACTGGCGGCCCCAACCAGCACAAAATGTAATTATCTCGTAAACAATTAATTTGCGGACCCATGATTACTGGAACTTTTTTGCTTCTCTTCATTTTTACTTCTCATTCCTAAATATTTGACCATCACTTTTGAAACAATTTGCATATACAGCATATAGACCTATGCATAGCTTGGTAGCTCAGTTGGCAGAGCGCTAGCTTACGACAATCGCAGACCTGAGTTTAGATAGCGGTGATGATGAAGTTCTATTTGTGGTGAAAAAAGCTAAGGTTGTGCTGACTTTTTCTTGCTTTCTCCTCTTCATTTCACTAAAGCTTCCCAAATTCCCTTTTAATTATCAACTCCGTCTCAAAAGATAGGGCACCGCTCGTGTCTGAATGGTTCCGAATAGAGTGTCTCCTATGATAGATGTCCCTTGCGGTTTGACCAATGATTAGTAGATGACAATGGTGCTGGATTCTTAATGACTCATATGATCTGCATACTGTTCTCCAACCAGGAGATCAATCGTGAAAGGAATGTGCTTACTATTGCGTCATCTATTGGAACGAAGTAGATAGATATTATCGTTATAACGTCAGTTTAAAAACCATGCGCTCTCCTGCATTTGTTACTTCCTGTATGGAGAGATTAAAAGACCAGGAGATTAACAGTGATCTAATTTTGTAACTAGGGTAGTATAAACATGTGTGTATCAATGTTATTGTTTGTGCTGTGAGAACGAGCCAATAGAGATACGAGTACCCACGTGTATGACCTTATGACATCAACATTCATTCACAGCATTACCCCGCTGCGTTTTATCCCGTAGAGACTTTCTCGTGGTTGGAGCACAGTAAGAGACACCAGAGCCCCCCTTTCCAGGTTCTTCATTGCCTAACGTGGAAGTGACTAATCACATACAGATCTGTGGAGTAAAGCATATTATCATCAGACGGTATGGTATATGTACGGATCGGATGGTTGAGATGAATGCGTAATGTGAGAGAGATGGTGGAGCAGGCTTATCAGCCCAATCGATATGCAACTCATTCAATTACGGATGCACAAAAAGCCTACTTGGATTGAAGAGCTTAGGAATTCTCCGTGTCCTGTTCGATAATCACCTCTACACTACTGTAATTATAAGATAGGAGTATCATACAAGGCCCACCTAAAATTTGGGACCATCTATGTTTTTAATGATTAAATATGGGAAATTTTTATTTTCTGCGTTTACAGTTGAGTTAGTACGCTCTTAGAAAAAAATGTTCTAAATGTATGTTTTTAAGATTTTAGCCGTGGTAATTATTTCAAAATTAATTGTCATGTGGGCCTTATTGAAAGCATAGGTTCTAATTACCTGGAGTAATTGCTCTGATTCAAGCAGATGAAAACAGTTCACCAAATCTTGAACGTGTAATCGTTCTGACACTTCATTCACCAAACAAGGCCCACGCGGGCCTTATTAAAGACCTGTAGTTTTTCTTCAGTCTCTTGCTCACTACTCCCTCGCCACCAATTATATCTTAAATCTAATTATATTACCTTCAAAAGGAATAAAACAGCTTTCGAAAAATGTATAATACATGAAATATTAGTTACAAATGGCTGCAGAAACACGTAAAAACTGCACTTTCCATAATTAGTCAAACAACTCAAACACAGCAACATACAATGGCGGCAAACTAGTTAAAGAAAAATATGCACTAGTACATGATCCAATCATTGTTATCATCTAGCAAATATCGCATATACTGCACAAGAAAGGGTGGGTCTTGTTGAGACCTGGGCCTTCTTTTATAGACCTACCTTAATTCTTTACGACTGTTGAAAACTAGAGAATATATCAGTTTACAATAATGAGATGATTCTTGGCAGTGCTGGAATGAGTAATGGCAAGACACTAGAATTTTTCGGAGAAAACCATATCGTCCACAGTTCTCACACAACCTATAGAAAATTGAACCATGGTGTCTTTGATGAGAAGCCAACAGCTGAATTACGTTAAATCAGGGCCTAGAAGCTAGATGTTTAATTAAGACAGAATATACAAGATATGACCTTGGAGGATGTGGAGTAATGATAAGGTGCACGTAACAGTATAATCTTTCCTATCAATGAGAGATGACCCACAACGCTGGCTTACATATAGTTTTCACGTCCATTGAATGCGGACGGCACACTATTGCCCTCCCACTGAGCGGAACGATTGCTCATAATGGTGATAATAATCAAGTGAGTGAACAGAAAAAACTTGTTTCGCTGTGTAAACACAGCTCAAATATTCACTTTCCCTCACAGATTGCTAACAATATTTTCAACACTAATGAACACTTTCATAAGCACCACGGCTTTTGACATATACACATCGATCTCATAAAATCAGTTCAGTAAAATCAATCTCGATTTTTGGCGCAGTGTTTCCAAAATACATATAGATGATGTTGATAATACGAGTAATAATAATAATAATAATAATAATAATAATAATAATAATAATAATAATAATAATAATAATAATTTTCATCATAAGCGTCATAATCACCATTACCATCACCCTTCTCTTCAGAGATTGGTTACATTTGAATCAGTTACGACTACAATTTTATTCATATAAGAGTTAGTCTGTCTACCGCATCCTTAGACGTTACGGCTGCCTCTTGCCTTTTAGATTGTAATTTGTTAAGAGTTATGATGGCTGGTTGGCGTTTCGAGAGTTAGACTCGGGATGCATCCATGCACTTATGGAAGACAGTTTTGCTGACGAGAGCAAGTACAAAAATAACTGTCTTCCAGAAGTCGAAATCTTTTCCAATATGCTCCTTAACGAAGTTCAACCTCTTCTTCCTATTAATTTTGTTAACAAATGGTTTGTTTCTAGCTATTATTCCATGTGTGTTACTTTTTCTTAAAATAATTCGAATAGTTTCAGGATGAGCTTTCTTGTTTGTATGTTCCTCAGCCATCACAGCAAGTTTTCGAGCACTAATCATTGGATTTTTCTGTACTTGTCTTATTATCCAACGTTCCTCCCTTGGGTTGAAAATTTTTTGCGCTTATTTTTGCTTCATTTTCAATACTGTGTGTATTTTTATATTTATTGATAACACGCTGTGCAGTTGCATGACCCCTATTCACAATTTTAGCTATTTCTAAGAGATATTGTCCCTTTTTGTAATGAAAAATCATCGGTTCTCTTTCTGCTCTCGAATACTGACCTCTTTGACCACCCATGACGACTCGACTGTACGCGTCTGTACTTTGCAACTTCTCACCACAAACTAAGTATTCTTTGTTCAGAACATACGCAACACAAACATACATAGTATCTCCCCCAAAACTATGAATCCAGAGCTGTATGAGTTTTATTTTGACGAGGCTTATCAACATCGAACTGTAAAATCTGTGACATCTGTGTAAATTTAGGAATAAGATACATGACAGTGTCGACATAATAATACTTACTTACTTACAAATGGCTTTTAAGGAACCCGAAGGTTCATTGCCGCCCTCACATAAGCCCGCCATCGGTCCCTATCCTGTGCAAGATTAATTCAGTCTCTATCATCATATCCCACCTCCCTCAAATTCATTTTAATATTATCCTCCCATCTACGTCTCGGCCTCCCTAAAGGTCTTTTTCCCTCCGGTCTCCCAACTAACACTCTATATGCATTTCTGGATTCGCCCATACGTGCTACATGCCCTGCCCATCTCAAACGTCTGGATTTTATGTTCCTAATTATGTCAGGTGAAGAATACAATGCGTGCAGTTCTGAGTTGTGTAACTTTCTCCATTCTCCTGTAACTTCATCCCGCTTAGCCCCAAATATTTTCCTAAGCACCTTATTCTCAAACACCCTTAACCTATGTTCCTCTCTCAGAGTGAGAGTCCAAGTTTCACAACCATACAGAAGAACCAGTAATATAACTGTTTTATAAATTCTAACTTTCAGACTATTGGACAGCAGACTGGATGATAAGAGCTTCTCAACCGAATAATAACAGGCATTTCCCATATTTATTCTGCGTTTAATTTCCTCCCGAGTGTCATTTATATTTGTTACTGTTGCTCCAAGATATTTGAATTTTTCCACCTCTTCGAAGGATAAATCTCCAATTTTTATATTTCCATTTCGTACAATATTCTGGTCACGAGACATAATCATATACTTTGTCTTTTCGGGATTTACTTCCAAACCGATCGCTTTACTTGCTTCAAGTAAAATTTCCGTGTTTTCCCTAATCGTTTGTGTATTTTCTCCTAACATATTTACGTCATCCGCATAGACAAGAAGCTGATGTAACCCGTTCAATTCCAAACCCTGCCTGTTATCCTGAACTTTCCTAATGGCATATTCTAAAGCGATGTTAAAAAGTAAATGTGATAGTGCATCTCCCTGCTTTAGCCCGCAGTGAATTGGAAAAGCATCAGATAGAAACTGACCTATACGGACTCTGCTGTATGTTTCGCTGAGACACATTTTAATTAATCGAACTAGTTTCTTGGGAATACCAAATTCAATAAGAATACCATATAATACTTCCCTCTTAACCGAGTCATATGCCTTTTTGAAGTCTATGAATAACTGATGTACTGTACCCTTATACCCCCATTTTTCTCCATTATCTGTCGAATACAAAAAATCTGATCAATACAATGTGAAAATATGTTAATGCCTACATTTCTGTTCGTAAAATAACTAATTGTTAATGGTGTATGAGTTTCACTTTGAGTCACTGGGTATATCCGTACAGTTGACGCAGACACAAGATCAGCGCCACTGCTCAAATGATGGACGACTTACAGCAGTCTCCCTTCAATATTGTAAATAGCAGCTCTGAGTACGTGTACTGGAACAGCTGCTACATTTTACGTAATGGAATCCTTCAACTGATGAACTGACGTACGTAGGTCTACCTAAGTCCTAAAACATTCTTATTCTTCCGTTTAAATAGTCCTGTAACTTAGAATTTCGGGATGAATATCTGGCAGGCCAGGTTACACGAAAGTGTTTAGTAGTAAGTTTAATAACACTATCACAAAAAGTTCCACTGAGAAAATAGTTTTACTGATGTCGAGAGAAAAAAATCACGTCTTGATGTTTTGATTTCGTAATGATGTCGTATAGCTACAAAGCATATCATCGTTCCTGCAATAACTCCTATTTGCAAAATATAAAATTTTTCAGTAGGAAGAAAAAACACATTTATTCATCCAATGGCAGCCGTACATAGGAGATTGTCAATTCTTATATTTTCGAAACAAAGAAATATAATTACATATAGGAGATTTTATTATTTGCTGTATCACTATTTAAGTTATTTAATAGAGCAAAAATCTGAAAATCGATAAATATGTCACTTAGGAGTTATTGCAGGAACAACGACATATTCATGTAACGCCTGAAAAAGGGAAATACAATGCGAAAATACGTAGGCCTAGTCCAGAAACAATTGAAGGTGCGACTCTTGGTGGTGAAAAAATTTTCATCACACTACTTATTTACGCTAAATTCTTTTCCCAGACACTTGTTTTAACTACTTAGGGACGACATACGACGAAACAGAACGAATGTTATTATTAGGCTATTATCTCAATTAGTTGTTTCTCTTGTGAACCTGGTCGCTCGTCCTCTGATCAAGTGCAGTGTCTCCTTTCTGGGAATTTGAAAATATCTGTGCGCTATCAATTATTTCTAAGACTGCACAAAATTAGTAAACAGGTAATTTTCAGGGGCTCTAAATAAGAAGTTAACAGTTTTTATGTGTATGCCAACACGTGCTGCCCTACTACCCTACTAACAGCTTTATGACATAGCTATCACAAAAACGTCCACTCCCAAATGTGTTGTTACTTTATCGACACAATATTATTACATACTGGTTTTCATCTAATGCTCTGTTTCGTGTGAAACTTTAACAACTGGAACATTTGACGTTTTAGGCTTTCACATAAATGTGTTCAAAAGTAAACCTATGGATATTCCACTGTGTACTGGAACTTAACAACGCCAGCGTTTCGGAACCTGTATGCAGTTGCGAAAAGTTGGAGGTGTTAAGTTCCAGCACACAATGGAATACTCAGAAAGCTGCTTGTGCAATGCAATATTTGTTGCCACGGAAGGGCTGCTTGATTTATTTGCATCCGTAACTGAACCAAGTTTCTTCAAAACTTTCTACAGCCTTCTGGGTCTGCTATTAACCATTACAGTCCACTCAAAAAACTCTCTCCATATTCGTAATTAAACATTTCCATTACGAGTCCGTAAGCCATTTTTCTCCTAAAATTGACAAAACACCACACCCACAGTAACAAATTGGCATTATATTCAAAAACTGTTTTAAGTAAAGAAACTGCTTACTATTACATGTTATTATACTTCTCTGTCAACAGAGAGCGTCATGATTTTTTTTAATTGCATACAAATTATGAGTAAATTAAATTGTCCCACAACTAAAAAAATACTATATTTTAGGTCATGAACAAAACAGTTTGCATCTAAAGAGACAAATTAACACGGGTATGAAAGTTGTCAGTCTCTTCATAGGATTGCCATTAGTAGGCCTATAATTGATCAAATAATATCATGAGAGAGCTCGAAGAAAAATTCGCTAGTTTTGTACCCATTTAGTTCAGATACAAAATCCTTGACATTATTACTCAAAAGAGGACAGTCTACATACATACATACATACATACATACATGTCCCTTAAATTTGTGAAATTTAGAATGAATTAATTCTGTGACAACGATTTCTAGTCTAGACCAATGATCTATGGTACCCCAGGGGTACGTAAAGTTGTCTCAAGAGGTACATATCCCACTGACAAGGTTTTTTAAAAATGCTGACATTTGTTTTATTATACTTGTTGATAATTATTGCGGTTTACGTATTTTCCTTTACAATATAAACTCTTGTTTTTCCTGTAGCTGAAAAAATTCTGCGGATTACAGTTAGGGCACAAATGCAGGTATATTATACTATGCTTCGGATCTCTGCACATACATCTTCTATTATAATCATGTATGAAGTGTAGTATAGTGTATTATACTTCAGTATTATTATTTATTTTGCATACATCAGTCATAGTCTTTTGTTATTTTTATACAGGGTGTTTCATAATTCCTATTACATACTTCTAGGGGTTGTAGAGGAGACTAAGTAGATAAAGTTTTGATTGGGAACGCATGTCACCAAATGTATCGTTCCGATGCAAAATAAGTTTGAAATTGATTCGATTTAAAATCTCCCGCTTCACGTTACGCAAACAAAATGGGCTGAGGGCGACTTCTGCAGTCCCCTGATATCGTGTGTTTTCTGTTTGCAATCAGTTCTACGGAGTCGGCTTTCACATTAGTTATGATTCAGTCAATGGGCAGTACAGGACTAGACACACGATATCAGGGGACTGCTGTCTCGTCCTGTACTGCTCAATGACTGAATCACAACTAATGTGAAAGCCAATTCCGTAGAACTGATTGTAAACAGAAGACACACAATATCAGGGGACTGCAGAAGTCGCCCTCAGCCCATTTTGTTTGCGTACCGTGAAGTGGGAGATTTTAAATCGAATCGATCTTCAAACTTATTTTACACCGAAATGATACATTTCCGGACATGGATTCCTAATCAAAACTTCATCTACTTAGTGCCCTCTACAACCCCTAGAAGTTTGTAATAGGAATTCTGAAACACCCTGTATAATTGCAATGCAGTTTGGCGCACGAAGGTAAAAAAAAAATGTATTTTGGGGGTTTAAGCTAGCAAAGAAAAAATTGCTAGCCTATTATTCAGGTGGTAAGGTTTTGTGCACCGGTCAATTCTGGAAATTTTTATTAAAATCAACAGTTGCGCTTCTGGTGGACAAGGTCGTGTTGGGAGCTTTTCTCGAGATTCTTCCCTTTTCCTAAGATAGGCGTCATCATTTGAACCGCTTTCCATTTCATTACCATATTCATTGCATTTCTCCAATCACCAGTTGACTAAATGCTGTTGAAGCTGACTTAGGTGTATGTGGGGTTACCTTCATGAAACCTAGGTACACAGTGAACCTTAGTATAGTCAGCGGGTGTGATGAGAATGCTGCTAGCTGGGGACATCGTAATAGTTCACAGACGGACGTAGCACTTGAGGATAATGTAGTAACAATAACTCTATGTTAGTACACTTGAATTTATGAACCTAATTCAATCAGCTTCGAAAAATAGCCCAAAAATTTTGTCTGGAGCGCACTATCAGGAACAAATTTATCACGTTTGCGACTCAACCCTCCCAACTTCACTTCTCTCCCGGAGGAAGACTTGCTAAGGGATTTATCTTAAAATCCATCGTCCTCGGCCGGGTTTGAACTCGCGAATGTCGGATCCAATGACTAGCGTATTTAACAATAGGCCAACAAGGACGACAAGATTTACGTAATAAGTAGGTCCCATCTGTAGAAGGCTAAGTAATATTTCAGCTTGGTTCGTAGAAAGACTGGCAATGGAATAAGGGACGAGTGTTCCTTTCCCAAAAGCAAGGAATTTTTCGCTTCGTCGTAACGTAGAGAACTCCAGAGTACACTTAGCTTCCTACCAAATGAGAATAGAGGGTTATTTCCTTTGGGAACTGAGAGACCCTATAAGCCCAAATGGCGAGAACACATCTTCACATTTTAACTTCAATTTGAACTATAGGGTTAACAACATTTTATCTTCAGTTTAACTATAGGGTTAATAACAAGTTAGGGCAGTTTTCAAATCGCTCAAACGTTTTTAGAATATGCCTTAAGTAAAAAAGGAAAATATTATTTCATTTGCAGAAGAAAGGGTTTAGCGTCGGTTGCATTTGTAACATTTACTTCGAAAGTGACAATTTCAAATACCGTAATTTATGTGGATTTAATTCTCGAAATAACAGACACAAATTGCTCTTATTCAATGTTATTATTAATGTGCGACAGAATTTGCCTCTAATAAAAGTAAGCAAAACTATCACTGGTTTGAGATATGAGAACTGTAATGTAATATCTCCAATCCGGAAGCTAATCATATTCATTATATTTGTCATATGATGTAGACAGTCAATAAAAGAATATGGTAATGTGTTTTAAAATGCATGACCTGAAATATACATTAGTATGTGACCAATAAATTCAAGGTAGTAGGTCTATTGCAACTTCAGATTAATCGATGTTTATAGGTATCAATCTTCTTCTATTATGAATGAAATAATTGTGGCTTTATTTTTATACAAATCTTCTTTTAATATCATTTCAGCGATTTCATAACTCATACAATTCTCTCCTTAAAGAAAATTACAAAATGTTGGATACAGCCTACTTTCTCGCACGGTGGAAGAAGATAGATGACTCTTTATGCAGTTTATCCTTTTCGACAACACATACTATTCTAAGATGGTGAAATTGTTAATGATGATACTGAAGTAACGCCAGAACACATAGCCTAGCACATACTGTCCGTCCGAGTGGTTATGTAGCATCACGGTTTTCCCTACCCGTTTCTGCTAACCCCTCTGTAAAGGCTAGTATCTGAGCTGTTGGAGTCTTTCCTGAAAACATTTGCTGTACGAAATTCTAAGTCTACGTAATGTTTAATAGTACACTATTATGCAACGAGTAGTAATTAGTGTTGTGGGATTTAATCGATTAATCGATCAATTTCTGTTGTAAGATTAATCGATCAAAATATTTAATAGAATAATCGAGTTCAGAAAGAGATGGAGATATGAGGACAGTGACGTGGTCTACACCTATGGAAAGTTGAAAAACCATGAAAAACAGTATTGACAACACGGTGGTTTACCCACTAAATCTAGTTTTTTTTAGTCCTCTGTCAGTGGCTAAAATTCATTAAACGGTGGGCAGTGGGAAATCTAGTTTATTTTAATGTCATTGGAAATTTTTAGTGATTTTGCAATATTTCTCAAGCACATCTATAAGGTAGATTGCATATAAAACACGACTCTTTCGACGATGGTCATTATCTTTTCAAAATACTTGTCTTGCAATATTAGATGCCTATCAGTGTACTCTTCAGTTAACCGCACAACAACCCAATGGCTGGAACTGAAAACAAAACACAGTCTTAATACACAAAGTGAGAAATTAATTTGATGACCGCGTGTTTCTTTCGTTGTTTCTCCAATCAAGCAACTGCTGAAAAGACTTTCTGACTGTATGGAAGTACTGAAAACGTTAAAGTATAGTGGTGCGTGATGAACTTAATGAAACGAAACAATTTCAACATAGGCCTACTACTACTTGTAAAGTTTTCCAGTACAAAGAGGTATCAAATAAAAACCCGTTAAAAGAATTACCGAGTTCGCGCCATCAATGTTAGGGTCTATGTCTTGCTTGGTGAAATTCAGAAGTGGATTCAAAATATTATCATTAAACCAAAATTACAAATAGGATGGGAATTTTAGTCAATTTTGAAATTAGAGCTGCATTAAGACGTGATGTATGTTGTTATAATTTTTTAATAATTATTCATACAATTATATATTATCTGCGCATTATTTAACAATTAAGTGCAAAAAAAAATCTATAGGAACAAAAATCTGGTGTATTTTATGACATATTTGGTGAGTTTTGGTAAGCGTGCAGTGGTTTTTAGCAAATTGGAGTTGGCAACACTGATGCAAAACCCTTATTAAGTTTCATGGTTTTCCAAGAAAACTTCCACCTTGTTGTCAACTCGTCTTCCTAGCATATGAAATACATACTTTCCTGGGATTCGCCCCCCTCATCCCTTAGCCATGGCTAGAGATCAAAGATTTTCGCATTAGTGATAAAAGAGACAAGTCATTGATTATAAAGAAAGTTGTTTTTCTTTACGAATACGCCTGTAACAATAGCGAAAATGGCAATATTTTTATCGCGAATTTTCGCGATAGATGTGTTTTAGAGCAAAATAAATTATTCCGGCGAAAAAAGGCGAAATTGATTAAACGTTTGAATTTCATTGTTTTTTTTTTTAATTTGATGCACCGTTTAACCCATAATGACCCAGGTCTGATTACTGTAACATTGGTACCCAGGTGTAGTCACACAAACCACGCGAGAACTTTGAACGCGTATAAATCTGATTCTTTGAAAGTTAACCCTGTAGTAAAACACAGACCGTTTATTTAGTCTTTATGTATCCGAGACTAACATTTTAATGTGTAAATTTTGTAATGTGCAGGTAGACTGGGAGAAACGAGACACAGAGTCTGAACAGTGTTTAAAAAATAAAGAACATGTGCATCTTAAAGAAAAAAGTGTAACTTCTAACAGACAAGCATCAATCGAAGGTTCGTTCAATCGTCAGAAGAAAACCAAACAAGAAAAAACTGAGTTTGTAATGGATACTACGAAAATGTTTTTGAGTGCAAATATTCCTACTGAAAAGGTGGATGATCCAGCAGTTAGAACTTGGTTTCTGAAGTATGTTCCAGGTGAGTATTTGTTTAAATATATACAGTATTATAATTATAATATGTATAATCATAATTATTATTGCACGTGTGTTGTAGTATTAATATTCAAATAGTATTATTTTTATTTTACATGCTTTTTCATAAAGCAAATACCGGTAATTCTGTTAAAATAACTGTACCATCGTACTAAACTATTCAGCGCATCTACCTACAAAATCATGTTAATTTGATATTTAAAACTAAATTTCATATATTTTTAATTATTGTACATTAATAAAAATTATTTAAAATTTACATAGGATCGGAATAAATGTAAAATAAATTTATGTATAAAAAGTTTTCTATCATTATTTTGACCCCTAATACATAATACAGCGTTATTTTTTCACGTAAAAATTCGTTTCCAATTTAAATTATTGCAATAATCTTACAACCAACTAGAGATAAAACGCGAAATATAATATTTTATCACGATTTCTTTTCGAAATTAATGCGAAATTCTTTGGTCTCTAGCCATAGCTACACTGTGTGCAAGTGAAAAAGTAACTGCATTCTCCTATTTCTAAAATTTTGTAACCCGATTACAATAGGGGGTCAGCCTGCTGTTTTGACCACTGCACTGTTGCACTTTCTTTACTGAGTTTGTAGATGAAGCTTGTATGTTTAGTTTGCTACAGAAAAAATCGGATTTCTGTGTTCTGTGAAAAGTGAAAACTCCATTATGTCATATGATAATTTGAGAGGTAAACTTGGTGAAACGTTTGGATTTAAATTGAACGGTCATGGAGAAGTGCTTGACAGAAAAAAAGTTTCTTGTAAAATTTGTGAAAAATCTTTTAGTTTATAGTGACAGTGTAAGCAGTTTGAATTACCATTTGAAACACGTCCATCCATTACACAATAGTACTGAATCATCATCTGCTCTTACGGCCTGCTCATTTCAGTCGAATTTAAATCACTTCATAGCCCAACCGATTTCTGTTTTAAAGGAAGCTGAACTAACAAACAAAATAGTGAAGTAGATAGAACGGGATAGTCGGCCGATTAATATTATTTCGGATGAGGACGAAAGGAAGGATGAAGCAGTATTAACTAGGTGAGTCTTCATACTTTTTTTATTTGTGTTTGCCTCAAAAATCTCCAGAAAAATTGACACAATAAATTATAAGCCTACATAATAAATATGTTAGTAAACAAGTAAAATAATATTGTTTTGTAATACAGTATATACAGATATACAACATTTTATACTCAATTATGCTTATCACCGAACATAAATTAAATTTAACAATAATTGTGTATTACAGTATATTAAAACTTTTTTCAAATCAATTATAGCTCGTAGAATTATGGTTTATTTAACAACGCTAGCAACTGCAGAGGTTATATCAGCGTCGCCGGTGCACCGCGGTGTGCCGAATTTTGTCCCGCAGGAGTTCTTTTACATGCCAGTAAATCTACTGACATGAACCTGTCGCATTTAAACACACTAAAATGTCATCAACCTCGGCCGGGATCGAACCCGCAACCTCGAGCATACAAGGCCAGCGCTATACCACATACGCTACCGAGGCCGACTAATCTATCGATTAATAGATTAAATTCAAATCGTTAATCGATAAAATATTTTGATCGCTTGACAGCACTAGTAGTAATTAAGACGCGAGTATATTTATGAAACGAGCGTAAGCGAGTAAGGCGAGATGCACACGACTGTTTTTGTTCGACCATAATTAAATGTCTAATTTTTGAGTTTATACAAATATCTTACCTTGTTACTTTAGTGATACTGAAATGGTGAACATGCGTGTATTTTCAGCGTGTTCTCGACTATTGCAATAGATGGCACGAGTGTGTCTTTTCAGCGTGTTCCCGAATAGTGCAACAGATGACAGGCGTGTACGCCGTATTTATTGATTTTTTTTTAAGTTTGATATGGATATTTTAACCTCAAAGCAACACACATTAAAACACAGGAAATGAATTCAATTTATTACAATATTAAAATTAACATGAACAGAATTTATTTTATTTTAAATACATATTTTTGATTGTGCAGTACGTGAAATTTATCTGGGCAATGGCTCCCACTGCAATGTTTGAAGTTGGGTTAATGCTTATTTGAATGATTCGATCAATGCCACTTTCAAAACTAGCGCCTGCCATTTTGGCTTGCGGAATGTTGCCCATACGATATTAATCAATATCGCATATGCTTAGTTGGAAATCGATAGTTGCAATAACATAATGAATAGCAGTACTTAATGTATGTCATTAAGATATAGTTACATCACATATAATGAGCATATTATAGTATGGTCGAGGAAAAAATAATTTAAAGAAAAGGGCCAATTAAGTAACTGTCGCGTGATTTCCCCAGTTTCAACGATTCTGCGACATAACCACTCGGACGGACAGTAGAAGAAACTTCTCTTTTGACCAGTACTGACATGATTATGGATCATGAATGTTGATCTTTTGAGCTGTTGAGCCATATAGTAGTCTACGTATATAGATCACCAGTCTATAGTTTCAAACTGCGACAATGTTAATGAAGGGAAATGGGAGGAAAAAATTTAAAATGTACGCCAAAATGCGTCCTTAGCACGGGGGAATTGGGGTAGAGATAAATTGACTCACAGATATAGAGTATGAACAAAGTTCTTGAGGGATTAAGGAGGAAGCCTAATTTTTTTCATCGCAGTCTGAGGCTTATTGTGCTTACGACTCCTGTTCTGTGAATATTTGTTGCCTAATGGCCGTGCTCTTGTACGAATACAGCATGCTGCACCGTAAACTTAACCCAGGCTATGGCAATTATAATAATGATATGTAAATTAATTATGGAGAAATGAGTCCGATGTCAATTTCTGCTTCAATTTTGAGGGAAAAAATACCAATAACTTGTCCCAACCAGATTTGAACCCGAGCCCGCTCGTTTAACGGTCAGACATGCTAACCGTTGACAAACAGCGTTGGAAAAAGGCTATTTATAGAAGGTTGGCAGAGATACTGCTTACCAAAACCACATTTTTGAATCGTAAACAATTCTAAAGCGATTTTAGCAGAATCTCAACACGTTCTTTATACTTCGTATATGGCAAAGCTAGAAAAGTAAAACCCTGTTAAGAGTGAAAGACTTGAGGAAAGGATATATAAATTTCCAGCAGAAAATTCATCCTTACATCTTGTTTCTATCAATTCCCTAATGTGTAATAGTATGTTCCACTCAGGTAAAATTAGTTACTTTCAAAATCCTTAAAATTAAAGGTGCAATGTTAAATGAGACGTGAGTTTACAGAAAAGCATCTTAGAGCAAAATGTGCCTTACGCCCCCTTTTACTTCCGTAATAAGTCTATCACAGATTTTGCAATGTTAAAGAGGTCTTGTTTTCTATCCACTTTATATGTTCAAACTCAAATAGAGGGACTCAAAGGAGCAATAAGTTGTAATGAAAACTACTACAAGTATTTAATTAAATAGGTGCAGTACTAGCAACAAAACAAGCATATGACGTTCAAGAGGAAGAAACAATGAAATAAGAATGGAGTAAATATTAATTGGCAATGTTATCCCTTGTGTCTTACGGTAAATGTAAGTTAAATCGTGCTTCAGTTTTTCCGACTCTCCACTTTTACGGTTTGTCTGTCTCAAGAACCCTTAGGAAATGGATTCCGACATTATTATTAATGTAAAGCATTCAGAAGTGTAAATTCAACTGCTGGAAACAACATAACAGTACACTCATTTAAATAGCTACTCTCTACCGCATTAAAAATTGAACTACGTCTTCAATCCTCCAGTGGACAATTTGGAACAGAAATAATGTAACACGGTAAATTCGCACGAGCTCTATGAAAATTATTGTATGGCTTTAAGTGTTCAACCTTGTAACAAAATAAGAAGGTTTATTATATCACAATTATTTATTGGGTTCCATCTTGATATAATGTGATGTTATGAAGAAAGCTGATACGAACAATTGCAGCAAAAATATTTTGTATACATAACTGTGTTGAAAATGTTGTTTTTAACGTTATTACAAAACATGATATGTCTATTCCCATTAGTAGCTAATACTAATACGAGTTACTAACAAAATATCTGCAATGCTTGGGAAAAGTGGCAGAAGTCAGTTTCCACAAACATTTTTTTTTTTAATTTACGGAACATCTGCTCGCCTGGGAAAAGAGACATAAGTATTTCTCCCATTACAATAATTCATACAGACATAAACCAGTGTGAAACAGTTTTTTTCCTTCTCCTGTAAAATTAACATTTTTGACTTGTGCCACTTTTCCCGAGCACTATAGATATATTCCTTCTAATGATTTTTTTTTTTCTGAATCAATCAACTTTCAAACAGCTCTCCTGTAAAATAAGGAAAATGTAGGCTACATATCAGCTTATGCTATAACATTACAGTTTTAATGTCGAATCAACATGTATTACGACATTTATGACGGAATATAATATAGAGAGTGAACCTAAGTAATGTCTGTAATTTTAGGGCGTTATTCCTTGAGATATTTCAAACAGAAAGATTTAATTCAACATTGTTCGTTTTTCTTCCTTTCAGAGATAAAAATTGTTTTATATGAAACATAGCGTGTTTTGGTAAAGACATTGATTTAATTCCCAATATGCTCAGTTAATTTAAGATAGCAGTGTATTATGTTAATAAATTATTGAAATAAGTTTAGTTTTGTACTTTAAATATGCAGAAATTTGATCCGAATAAATGTAACATCTTAAAATTCATTTTCAGAACAAAAAGTTATATTTGTTCGGATCTAATTTCTGCACATATAAAGGACAAAACTAAAATTCTTCAAAACATTTAATACGCGTCTCTATTAAATGGACTGAGCATATTAGGAATTAAATCAATGGTTTTCCCAAAATAGGATATTAAATATTTCATAATTATATCAATCATATTGTATTTTTAATTTAACCTCTGCTTTGTATTCTGGATCCTAGTGGTCAGCCGTAGATTTCGGCCAGATGTCCCAAATTGTGGAATTTGTTGTATCTCGGAAAGAAAACAAAAACGAGCAAAATTGTATTAAACTTTTTTGTTTGAAATATCTCAAGGAATAACCCCCTGAAATTAGTGACATTACTTACGGTTCACTCTGTGTATAACTGTGCAGATTTCCTTGGATAGAGTACAACAAAAAATTCTAATGCCATACTTGTCTCAAAGGAATACTTTTCTCAGAAAAAATCATTTTCCCAAAAATGTTAACACTGTTATATTGGATATGGATAAGTACTATCTGTACTATTCAGATTCTTACTCTTATCTTTAGACAAACTGATAAGGAATGATTTACCCCTTTGCAGCTTTTCAATAAAATGGACGGTTTTCTTGCAAATTAAATGGAAAGATGAACGCGTATCGCTATTGCCTGCCATTAGGAAGTCTGGCAACCCTACTTGAGTGACTAAAAGAACAAATTCAGCTGTTCAGGCTGTTTTATAATATTCTGCATCAATTTATTGTATTAAAATTTTTAATAATTGCACAATTAGAAGAAGATAATAATGAAAGATACCGGTACTTTAAGGAAAGTAGAAAAATATTAATACTCGTAATTAAGATGGTATGATCTTGCCAGAAATTTTCTCATGGAATTTCGGCCAGCAACGTGACGAATTTGAGGAGTTACATATGATATTTCCGTGTAGTTTTTATTTGTCTACAGGGAGTCCTTCTACTCACTTTGATGGAGAAATTGCAGCACTCAAACAGGGCATTGACACAATATATTTATCAAATTAATATGTTCAAAAATGCTGTTATATTTAGCGACTCAATTTCTGCCATCCAAGCCATACCTTCAATCAATATTCCTACAAATTACAAGATCGCAGAAATTCAACATCCATACATATACTGGCAAAACAAAATAAAAAACCTGTATCTCCAATGGATCCCTGCCTGTGGTATTATGGGCAATGAGATTGCAGATTGTTTGGCAAAGAAAGGAAATAAAATATTACAAGTACCCTTGAAAAATATATCTTATCACAGTGCCAAATTGTTCATACAAACACAATTTCAAATCAAAATTCTAAAGTAATTAAAAAAAGAGTAATAATAAATCCTAGTCAGTATTGCTTACTCAAAAAGAATATATACCTGATTTTCCTCGACACGATGCAGTAGCAAAATTTCGGATGCTAACTGGCCATGACTGTTTAGCAGCACGCCTGTTTAAAATTGGAATTTCTGGTTCACCAAACTGCATCTTGTGTAACCTAGAAGACTCTTTGGTTAATCAAGAACATTTACGAAAATGTCCAGCATCAAATCTTTTGGATTAGGACTCTAACTTATACTGGGAAGCTAGAAGGCGAATGGAGAACTTCCAAGTGCTTGTTTACTAGATACACTACTACTACTACTACTACTACTACTACTACTACTACTACTACTACTACTACTACTACTACTGCTACTACTACTATAGGTAGAGAAATTCAGTTCCGCGAACCAGCGATAACGGCTAACCACATGATACCCTGTACTATTAGGATGATCGTACACCTCTGATAATGCGTGTGGACGTTAGGCCAGTAGTCGGTTGGTCGGCCTTCACCCTCCATCGGCTGCCATGTCCAGAATTATTTATTTATTTATTTACTTATTTCATGTGCTTATTTACTTATTTCCTTACTCAGTTACGTATTTACTTGCTTCTTCCTCTGTGCATCTGTCTGTCATCCGTTTGTCTGTTTGCATGTTTTTGATTGCGAAATGAGTGACTCTTGTTGTCGCACACTCACAAACCAAGGAATTTATCATTTGTTTCCGTGTTATTAAAATGGCTCGGCATTTCACATTTATTTGTGCAAAGCCTTTGAATATATGCATACATTTTACAAACCAAATCCAGGGTTCTCTACTAGGACATTCGAAAAATAATGGCATATGATGAAGGATGGATAGAACAGAGAAAAATTGTCTCCGGCACCGGGACTAGAACCCAATATTTGAACCATAGCTTTTTCTATACACAAAACCCCATATTACTGACACCATTCATGACCTTCAAAAAACCTAATACAGCTGCATTAATAACTCAAACGAAAATAAAGTACATATTTAAAGCCAGTACGTGAACCACGAAACTACAAACACTACGACAGGAACTGCAAGATGTCCTACGGTATACGCTTTGCTGCGATGGACGCATGTATTTTTTTAAGTTTTTTTTTTTAATTTAAAGCCTTTTATGAACTTCGCTACAAACCACTTAGATTTTCCCGCAATGTTAATGCTATTAGCTTTCGATTGAGACATCACACAACCTCATAGGATATATATTTTTCATAAAATTTCCCACCACAGTTCATAGAAGATAGATAGATGTAGTAGATACAAATATACATTAAAAACTATTATATATATAAAACAAGAATGAACATGCCAAATATTTAAACAAAACAGAAATTTAAATTAAACAATTATCCCCGTATGAACAAACGCTCGTGGTCGGGAGTTCAAAACCGCACTGTAGATAAACAGAAAGAAGAAGACAAAATAAACAATTAATATAAGCAATAAAATAGCACAGATTACAAAAACAAGAGTCTATATGATAGAAACCAATCACAATTGAAAACGTTTATAACCAATATTCACAAGTATATAAGACTAATACTTAGCAATTAATTTTTTAACCCTATGTTAAGTTTCTTTAATAATTTCTTTAATTTTCAGTTTAAATTTAATCGTACCTACTTATGTTAGCTAAAACAGAGTACTGAGAAATTAATTTGTTGTATAGTCATGGAGGAGTTGCTGTAAGCCCACATTTTAGACTTCTTCAATATAAAAGAAAATATGGTTATTTAAGACGTTCGCAACTGCAGAGGTTATATCAGCGTCGCCGGTGTACCGGAATTTTTGTCCCGCAGGAGTTCTTTTACATGCCAGTAAATCTACTGACACTTAAATGCCATCGACCTCGGACGAGACCGAACCCGCAAACTCGAGCATAGAAGGCCAGCGCTATACCAACTACGCTACCGAGGGCGACCTCTTCACTATACTGTACTTCCGTATATACTCGGTGCATTCCCTGAATCTGCCATAACGTCAGGTCTTCAATTGAAATGACATACAGTAGGAGTAGATCATCAGCTCATAACCTTAATAACGGAGAAACATCATTATACTGTGTTGTATTCGAACGTTCTTTTCGGTGCCTGATCTACAGTTCTTTTAAATTGAGTTAACCCTGGCAGTCATTTGGCTAAGAAGTTCATTGATTCATATAAGTGACGCTATGTAGAGATTCACCTTTATGGACAAGGAAAGCTTAGTAATGACAATTCATTTTGATTGTCTATAGTTGAGTTTTCGAGATTTCCGAAAAGTCTAACAATCAGTTTAATGAAAAATAGAAGCAAAAAGGACAAACCGGGTAACGTCGGGTGCTTTCAGCTAGTGTCCCTTATAAATAATGTCGATGATTTTAAGAGAAGTAGCAAACGCTTATTTAATTTAAAAGTTTTATATCGATTTTTGCATCGGTATAGTAAGCCCACTTTCTCCTTCCTTCGTAAATGAGAAAGCACAAATAAAACATTGCAGGTCCACAACATTCTAGTAATCTTCTGTGAAGTGAGAACAAAGCGTTACACTTGTTTCCACTCACAGGCTCGTCCTATTTGATGTCCATATTCCATTCCACTTGGTAATTACAGCCCCTTGAAACAGTTGTTCTACCGAGGCCTGCAGTGGAATAGGGTTGCACGTGTACGAGTCGTAACCCGGTACACAGATAACCCAGCCTGTTTTAATAGCACAGCTGCCGCTGACCCCACACAAGGATTCAAATAAGATGGGAGGACTACGCAACCCCTCGGTGAAACATTGTCCTGGTCGTTTAACGCATACCGCCACACTTAGCTCTAGTGCAAAACGTTTTCCGTAGAAAATCTGGTTACTTTAAACGTTGCGTGGAAGTATAACAATTGTAGGTTCGAATACAACGCAGGATATTGATGTTTCTACGTTATGACCTACTGTATGTCATTTAAACTGAAGGCCTCACGTTATGGCAGATTCAGGGAATGCACTGAATATACATACAGTATATTGAAAAAGCCTACAATGTGGGCTTACGGCAACTCCTCCATGACTATGCAGGGTGTAAAAAAAGTACTCAATATTTTACGAGGTGATAGTATGCATTAGAACAAGGAAACAATGTCTAATAAACATGGTTCCTACCTACAACACATACTTTCTGAGATCTAATTTAAATGGAGCTTTCTGAGATCTATTCCCTTGTTCATCGGAGGTGCTCAATATGACGTCCATTCATGGCAATGCATTTCTCTGCTCTACAATACAGCAGACTACCAGATAATCATACCGTAGTTGACACCCCTGGCATGAAATAATGATACGTCGCAAGGAATATTGAAAACACAAGTTTGCTTGCGGATATGAGCGGGGTTCAGCAGAGATGGTGTTGTGAATTTTGGTAATCAGCAATTGTGGGCTGATGAAAATCCCCATGCAGTTGAAGAAACAAGGCATCAGCACTCATTATCAATCAACGTATGTGGCGAAGATTAATAGAGCCATACATTCTATCACAGGGATTAACTGGGACTCGTTATCAGGACTTTTTGCTGGGGAATGTGCCATGTCAGTAAAGACTACAGATGTGGTTTATGCACGGGGCGCACCAGCACATTTTCTACCCAATGTACGTGAACACAAGACGCTGACATTTCAGGATCGTTGGATTGGTCGAGGAGGCCCTAAACCTGGCCTGCTGGTTCCCCAAACCTAACTCTCCTAGACTTTTGGTTATGGGGACACATGAAGGAATTGGTCTACGCCACTCCAATCGACAATGCGCAGACACTACAAGATAGCGTCTTCAATGCATATCAGCACAAACAAGAACAGCCAGGTCAATTTCAAAGAGTGCGTGATTCCTTACACTGAAGGCCAGAGAAATGCATTGCCATGAATGGACATCACATTGAGCACTTCCTATGAACAAGTGTTCAGATCTCAGAAAGTGTGTGTTATAGGACCCATATTTATTAGTAACTGTTTTCTTGTTTTTATGTATACTATCACCTTCTAAAATATTGGATACTTTTTTTAATACTCTGTATAACATCAATGCCTACAAGAATACGAAAAACTCTCAATTGACACGTGAGATCTAGTTCGTTGATCGATTAACTCATCAATTGATTGTTGTCTCATCTCCTACCTGCGGTTTGAGAATTTTACTTTTCACTTGATCCAACAAAATCTCCCAACATCATCTCCCCATTGTCCTCAAACTTTCTCAAAACCCGTTCACAAAAGATTACAATGATATTACACGTTTTATTTAACTCACCGCCATGATTCATATCTCAAAAAAGACTCTACTTACTTGCTTGTCCCCTTCTATCATGTACAGTTTCCCTGGAAAAGGATGAGACGATTGAATATTCCTAAGTCTCAGATGTAAGACACTGCGCATGATCGGAGACCAGAGCACCGATACACAAGATAACGAATATTGAGTTACTTAAATTCAGGCTATTTGGTTTGTTACTAGCATCGTTCCGAAATTCACTTCAAAAACTGCAAAAAATATGATAATATTACGTAAATAAAAGATAAATATATACATAAATCGTGTAGTTAAATCGACAAGGGACCTTCATGACTAGATCGACACTTCGCACAGAAAGGAACGCTTTTATGTCGTTTCAATAGCTCAGACGGTAAGACTTCTGCGTGTTGTGTAGAAGAGTGCGAGTTCGATTCTTAGTCTACACAACGATTTTTTTTGTCTAAATAACGTTGAAATAGCTAAGTAACGTTGAAATAGAGATTTACAAAGTCCTCAGATTAAGTGTTAATGATCGCAAACAATACAAAATTACAAGTTATAATATTATAAACGTTAATCTAATGAATGCATTTATACACACATATGCAATGTAAATGCATATATATTAAAAACTAACAATTAAAATGAAATTAAAAAATATATGTAATAATAGACAAACTTTTACAAAGGTTTAGAGTCCTTAGGCTAAGTCATTTGTTGAGTAATTATTACAATATTTTATTAATAGCTTTACCATATGTGTAAGAAATGCACTCGCACAAAACAATTTTTGTTAAAAGTCTGGCTTTGGATTATTTCATTCTCACCACTTCAGTTAATTTTAACTATTTTATCTACGTGTTTGCAATAGTGTTTCATTTAATGTGCATTCAACTTTATTCATGTTATGATTGAATGAAAAAGCACTGTTGCAGTTATTCACTAATTACATATATTAATACTAATTATTAAATGCATCTGTTAAGTAACCAATTGCAGTATCTTTTGCAAAATCTTGAATGTTGTCAATAATATTTCTGTACCATATACTATAATACGTTAAAAGAATTTGCAATGGATTTGGGATCCTCTACTTTATAATCATTGGTTTTAATGAAAAAATATTTTCTTTCTTAGAATATATACAAGTTTAAATTTAATAATATTCCAAATAGGTTTAATTGTATTATCTGAATTTTGTACTTTTCTATTCAAATATATTCTATTTCCCTGTTTCATAATTTTTGATAAATTACACTGTACTTCTTGCAGTATTTAAGAACATGAGGATCATTACATTGCAACACATTACATATAGAATTCTCCTTAATAGATTTACAATCTATCACCTATTTAATCTCAGCCATTCTACTAACTTTGCAACGATGAATATTCTCAACAAATCATAAAGATATTGGAACACTATATTTTATTTTTGGTGCCTGATCAGGTATAGATTCTTCCTTTTAATACATGAGATTTTGAAGTCCCTGCGTTATCTACATGTTTTTACTTTTGAATTTTTTCACAACATTGAATGGAGAACATACACTGAAGTGATTATGAAATTAAGTAAAACATACAATACATTTACTCTTGATATCAGTAGTACCAGTATCATATATGTTTTTCCAAGATTCATTTTGTAGACATAAATGTGAATAATCACTAGATACAGCATTTACGATCCTTTCTTAGTTTTTAAATTAATATTTTGAAATTGTTCAGTAACATTGGAATCACTTAGGATTTGTTTATCATGTTCAGACAAACCATTGATTATAGGTTCTGTCGAATAGGAATTCAGTCTAATTCTGTGTACAAAACATTTATCAATGGCTGTGCTACTTCAGCTTGTATGCTGTGGGAAAATGAGTCTACGACTAAGGTTTCCAGTTTCAAGGAGTGAATTTAATTTACTTTTACGGAAAAGTTCCGAGAGATAATCTATGTTTATGTCACTACAGATCACAAATTCCACATGAGATTTCTAAAGTCTTTTCTTTACAAATTCAATGTTGGCTATAAATATTAATAAATAATCTAAGAAATATGAATGATTGTAGTTAGAAGTCTGATTTACATTATAAAAAGCAAGAAGTTACATTCCTCCGCAAGATTAGAACTTTCGATGATGGTTTTGTCGTCCAACGCACAACCACGGACCTATTCAATGCTTATGTTAATAACCTAAAATTTAGCTGTAGCAATGTGGTGTCATAACTTGGGGTTTGTTTACTTAATGTAATTAGATTTAATTTAATTATTTTCGCAACAATTGGACTTCCTGTTATTTAGTTATTTAATTTAGGGTTGATTTATTAACTCTTACTATGCAAGATGCCTATTATTTCAATAATTCTATATCGCGTTAAATATTCTTTGTCTACACTAAAGTATTATCGTCATCCCTCATTTCTCATCGTAATGGCGAACCGACGTGACATTAGACAGCGAGTTACAGCTCTAGTTGAGGCTGGATAGGGGGCTAGATCTGCTGGCCGTTTGGTCGGTATTCCTGGAAGTACAGCCGCGAGGTGGGTTCATCGTGACCAAAATTTAGGGGAGGTCGAAAATCGCCCTATTCCTGGGCGTTTGCGGATTTCTTCATTGTAAGAGGATGCTCTCTTATTCCAGACAGTTCGACAGGACCCCTTTCGAACTGCTAACGAAATAAGAGCAGCATCTAACTTTCCCGGCTCTTCACAGACTGTGATCAGTAGGTTGAGGAACCGCGGTATTAGGAGCCGGAGGGCTGCGCAAATGGAAATATTGGGGGAAGCATAAGCTGTCGACCATCTTGCCTTCGCTACCAATCGACTGGATTTCGATTGGAGAAATGTAATTTTCTCCGACGAAACAACCATCTCGAGTGATTACGAAGGTCCTGTCCGTGTCTATCGTGAGGATGGTCTCCGACATGACCAGCACTATGTGCACCGACGTGAAAGATCGGGGCGCTTTAGCATATCGTGTTAGGGGTGGATGTCTTACGATGGACCTGGCGTTATAGAACGCATCGATGGCCGGTTTAATGCGGGAACTTACGAGCACATTCTGGAAAATATATTCCTTCCCTCCACCCGAGAACGTTTTCCCGAAGGAACATTGCTGTTCCAGCAGGATAACCATCCCGTGCACTATGCTGCAAGCATTCAAAGATGGTTTCAAAGGAGACCCGAGATCGAAATCATTAATTGGCCTCCGAAGTCACCTGATTTGAATGTCATCGAAAATTTATGGGTGGAATTGAAAAAGAGAAGGATAGCCACCTATGCCCACCGACGCCCTCGAAATCGAGACGAATTGTGGGATCAAGTTGTTGACACCTGGGAAGATCTCGCCGGGGATCAGAACTTATTCCACAATCTCGTGACATCCATGCCGGATCGACTTAGAGCTGTAATAGAAGCTGATGGCATGTGGACAAGATTTTAAGTTAACAGGTCTCTTTTTGTTTCTTATGATTTTTGTTTGCGGAAGAATACTTTTAACTTCCAAGTAAGATTTTTTTTGACGAGTTTCAGCCCACTTGTAAGACCCAGAAATTGGGCATAAATTATTCCATATTTTTCGACAAATTAGACAGTCGAGGAACTCTGAACAAATTAATTACACTTCAATAAAAAAAAAAAGTTTTACCCGGGATCGAACACGAGACGTTTCGGTTATATAGTGGACCGACACGCTACTATATGAGCTAACGAGACAAGACAGTGACAGTAGCAGTCCAGAATGTAGATCCCTTAGCAGGCATTTGCCATTCGGTACAGTGAAGCAATGATATTTTGTGAGTCGAGCTATGTTGTGAAATCCTGGCCTTAAATGGCAGTCTTCTTCGTGATCCTTATTCTGGCCCTTGTCCTTGTTGTGGTCCTTGTAACAATTCTTGTACTATTTGTCATGTTATGTATCGTTACGTCCATATCGAGTGAACCGCGCTGTAGAACTTTAACTTCCGACGACCAAGAATCATCTCATTCTTTTTCAGGGTAACTGTACGTGCAATGTATATTACCTCTTACTGAAAGATGAATGGTTTATTATTTGAGAAAATGACATAAAATTTTGATTTACTCCAAATTAGTTGAATGTTTATATTTAGAAAAAAATATAATTTCGTTTGCCATAGAGACACTGGATGTCTCCTGCCATCCGTGATAGAAGCGCGCTCGCCGAAAAGACGGAAGTCGACTGATGGAAAAACCACTCAGCTATTCACCTCGTTCCAGTTCTTCATTGGCAGGAGTTGAATTCGACCCCGAACAGATCCTATTGAGATGTGGACGAAGGGCAGAGGTCGAGCTTTTTTCAAATGTTTTTCCTGTCAAGTTGCAATTGTTTCCTAGTTGCCATACCCTCTCACTGCCCATGAACACGCTCTATAGTTTGAAACAGACGTATAAAGCAGTAAAGGGGAAAGATCATTACCACCATTACCATCATCTCACTTCAAGGACTGAGACCTTTGGCCTATTCCCTCCTCTCTTGCGTGAGGAGTATGAACCATCACTAGACATTCACAAATAATGGGTTTTCCTAGTCATGTGAACAGTATGGTGTAATGTTTCTGATATTAACACAATACGTGAAATACAAGATAAGAAACATTTATAATCACTCACTATGAGGGTAAAATCTTTACTTTCCTGCTAGAAAGAAACAAGAAAGATAACAGCAAAAAATCATGAAAATGATGATGAAGCATATGTGAGAAGTCTTGGTAACTCAGTTCGCAGAGCGCTGGCTTACGGCGACCGAGTTCAAATCTCGGCGATGGCGCAGTTGCATTTGGGGTGTAAAGTGTCGAGATTGTGAGGAATTTTGTCGGGGTTCTCCAACTTTTGCATCTTCATTCCATCAACACTGTCCACAACTCCCCTTTCATTGTTATTTCCGTCTCGAAAAATAGGTAATCTCCTATGTTCGCGCGAGCCGAATTGATCACCCGCCATGGTGGATGTTCCTCTCGGTTTGTCCAGAGATTGGCAGATAACATATTTTGTGGCAGATTATCGATATAATATACTTTTAGTTAGACAACGAGACTCCCAGAACATGAAGACAACACAAATGAAATAACATAGGATACCATTTTAAAACGGACAAATATCCATATTCTAGGAGAAATTACAAATAAACTCTTAATAATGCATAATAATGCTTTAATCATATCCTACAAACAACCAAACCCACAATCACACAATCACCAACCACTTAAACGTTCGTCGCAACATAAGGGTTCTACAAATCCTGTGCCATTTTTTAATAGGTTACCGTATTTAAAGACAACTACTAGGTTGTTTAGCGTCGATAGAATTGGTGATAACGTAGTGTTATTTGACAAGATGAGGCCGAAGATTCATCATATGATTTCTTGATATTCGCCTTGTAGTTAGAGAAAAATACGGAAAAAAAAATTCTAACCTAATCCAACCAGGCAAATAGGTCGAGTGAAATCGAGTGCAGCTCCGGATCACCAGGCAAGCGCGCTTGCCGTTTGAACTACGCCAGTAGCTGCGTATTAACAATTGTGTACGCCATATTCAATAGCTACTACTATTCATGAATATTTTAAGAATAGAATGTTTTGTATTTTATTTCAAAATAGGTCTAATCTTTACCCTTAGATGATAATACAGATTACAAGAGGAGGGTCGAACCAGCGCACTTAGACCACTGATGTAGGCGCATAATTCTACCTTCAACTTTTGGCTTGGGCGAGAAACTGCAGGTAAATTTTGTCTGAACTCCTCTCATTTTGGGACAAGGTTCTTTTACGTCCCTACAGTTGTAACAAATTCCGAACGAAGCCATGCAATGGATTTTTATCATCCTAGGCTATGTTCTTAATCGGTTATTTAACGATGTTGTATCAACTACTACGTTATATGACATCGATGGAATTGATGGTAGCGAGATGATATTTGGCGAGATGAGGCAGAGAAATCGTCATGAATTACCTGACATTCACTTTACATTTAGAGAAAACCTCGGAAAAAACTCAACACGATAAACAGCCCAATCAGAAATCGAACCGGCAGCGCCCGAAAGCAACTCCAGAAGAGTAGGCAAACGCGCTAGACCGTGTTTATATCCGTGCAGTAACCTCTAACCAACCTTTATCCTTTGCGCTGAGCCATCGCATTGAATAGATTAATAAATTGTTGATCTCGCAAGTCTGTGGTTGCAAGTCGACTGATCCAATACGTCATCAGTTCCGCCCATTAAATGATCTTGTCAGGCTAAAGGCGTGAAGCAGTAACTTCAAAGTACAATATTACGGAAAGAGGACGCGTTACCGCATTTGTTGGTACAGCTAATCGATCCTCCAATGGCAGGCTCCAGCCGCAAACCGCCCCTTAGTCAAGTCAAGTCTGCTGAGAACAAAGTTCATACGGGACGGGATTGTAATAGTGCCGCGACTTTTTGAACTACAGAAGTTATTCAGTGATTATAATAGTGGCGCCCTTTTAGAATACACAAGTTATTCTAATAGCAATGTCCTTTCAAGCTACAATAATTCTAATAGTAGCGTCAAATGTACAATAATCCTAATAATACAGAGTTAATCAGCAAATTGTGATAGTAGTGTCCCTTTCAAACTACAGGAGTTATTCAACAAATTGTAATGATGTCCCTTTTAAATTGCGGGAGTTATTCAATTACTGTAATAATGGTGCTCCTTTCAAACTACAGGAGACATTTAGCAAATTGTAATTGTGACGTCCCTTTTAAACTGCGGGAGTTATTCAATTACTGTAATAGTGGTGCTCCTTTAAACTACAGGATATATTCAGCAAATTGTAATGGTGACGTCCCTTTTAAACTGCGGGAGTTATTCAATTACTGTAATAGTGGTGCTCCTTTCAAACTACAGGAGATATTCAGCAAATTGTAATGGTGACGTCCCTTTTAAACTGCGGGAGTTATTCAATTACTGTAATAGTGGTGCGCCTTTCAAACTACAGGAGATATTCAGCAAATTGTAATGGTGACGTCCCTTTTAAACTGCGGGAGTTATTCAATTACTGTAATAGTGGTGCTGCTTTAAACTACAGGAGATATTCAGCAAATTGTAATGGTGACGTCCCTTTTAAACTGCGGGAGTTATTCAATTACTGTAATAGTGGTGCTCCTTTCAAATTACAGGAGATATACAGCAAATTGTAATGGTGACGTCCCTTTTAAACTGCAGGAGTTATTCAATTATTGTAATAGTGGTGCCCCTTTCAAACTACAGGAGTTATTCAGCAAATTGTAATGGTGACGTCCCTTTTTAACTACAGGAGTTATTCAATTATTGTAATAGTGGTGCTCCTTTCAAACTACAGGAGTTATTCAGCAATAATTGTAATGGTGACGTCCCTTTTTAACTACAGGAGTTATTCAGTTATTGTAATAGTGGTGCTCCTTTCAAACTACAGGAGTTATAACGTAATAATTGTAATGGTGACGTCCCTTTTTAACTACAGGAGTTATTCAATTATTGTAATAGTGGTGCTCTTTTCAAACTACAGGAGTTATTCAGCAATAATTGTAATGGTGAAGTCCCTTTTTAACTACAGGAGTTATTCAATTACTGTAATAGTGGTGCTTCTTTCAAACTACAGAAGTTATTCAGCAATAATTGTAATGGTGACGTCCCTTTTTAACTACAGGAGTTATTCAATTATTGTAATAGTGGTGCTCCTTTCAAACTACAGGAGTTATTCAGCAATAATTGTAATGGTGACGTCCCTTTTTAACTACAGGAGTTATTCAATTATTGTAATAGTGGTGCTCCTTTCAAACTACAGGAGTTATAAAGTAATAATTGTAATGGTGACGTCCCTTTTTAACTACAGGAGTTATTCAATTATTGTAATAGTGGTGCTCCTTTCAAACTACAGGAGTTATAAATTGTAATAATTGTAATGGTGACGTCCCTTTTTAACTACAGGAGTTATTCAATTATTGTAATAGTGGTGCTTCTTTCAAACTACAGGAGTTATTCAGCAATAATTGTAATGGTGACGTCCCTTTTTAACTACAGGAGTTATTCAATTATTGTAATAGTTGTGCTTCTTTCAAACTACAGGAGTTATTCAGCAATAATTGTAATGGTGACATCCCTTGTTAACTACAGCAGTTATTCAATTATTGTAATAGTGGTGCCCCTTTTAAAACTACAGGAGTTATTCAGACGACCAGTAGATTGACTAAGGAACAGATGGATTGATGTAGTAGTAGTAGTAGTAGTAGTAGTAGTAGTAGTAGTAGTAGTAGTAGTAGTAAGAGGAGGAGGAGGAGGAGGAGGAGGAGTTATTAAGAGTCTACGAAATAATGTGGTGACAGAGATGTAACTTAAGAATTGAAATTAAAAGACGGGAAGTCGAAATATTCAGTCTTTACTGTCCATCAACATTCTCACAAAATATATAGGGGAGAAGACCTCTGTCCCAATGGCTAAAGATTATCAGCTGAGTTAAGGCAGGGCCATAGGTCTACTATAACGAATTGAAATCACAAGTACACTTCCCTTAAATATTGAGTGAGCAACCAAGTCGCAAACCAGGGTTCATATCCTAGTAAGTGCAAATGGACGTTATATACAGTAGGCGGATGAATACAATCTTTACTCAATATGTTCGTTTTCTCTGTCACCTGTTCAGCAAATTACCACTACAACCACCATTACATTATCATCAAATAATTATCGTCATCTTCCCCATCATTATTTTCATATTCAAAGGATAAGCTATACATGTACTATATATTGCTGTTCTGGAATCTTCAGCACCTGTATTATGCAAGAGTTCTATCCATCTTCGTTTAGAAACGTAGCCCTGCTCCCCAAAGTTATATTACTTTGGTAGTGCTTTTCCATAAGTTCTTTCAATTTATTTCTACAATTACTAGTTATTTTTATCGGAAAAAATAGATTTAGTTTTTTTTTCTAATGTCTTCATATCTCTTCATTCTTATTTTTCCAGAAATTTTATTTCAGCTGTCTGAACTCTAGGACAGTCAATTTAGTAAAAGCCCTGTTAACATTATCTTAATTACTATGGCTGATATTGTAAAAAGAATACTTACATACTTACTTACTTGCTTTTAAGAAACCCGGAGGTTCATTGCCGCCCTCACATAAGCCCGCTATTGGTCCCTATCCTGAGCAAGATTAATCCAGTCTCTATCATCATATCCTACCTCCCTCAAATCCATTTTAGTATAATCTTCCCATCTACGTCTCGGCCTCCCCAAAGGTCTTTTGCCCTCCGGCCTCCCAACTAACGCTCTATATGCATTTCTGGATTCGCCCATACGTGCTACATGTCCTGCCCATCTCAAACGTCTGGATTTTATGGTCCTAATTATGTCAGGTGAAGTATAAAATGCGTGCAGCTCTGTGTTGTGTAACTTTCTCCATTCTCCTGGAACTTCATCCCTCTTAGCCCCAAATATTTTCCTAAGAACCTTATTCTCAAACACCCTTAATCTCTGTTCCTCTCTCAAAGTGAGAGTCCAAGTTTCACAACCATACAGAACAACCGGTAGGCTAATATAACTGTTTTATAAATTCTAACTTTCAGATTTTTTGACAGCAGACTAGATGACAAAAGCTTCTCAACCGAATAATAACAGGCATTTCCCATATGAGTTTAATTTCCTCCCGAGTGTCAGTTATGTTTGTTACTGTTGCTCCAAGATATTTGAATTTTTCCACCTCTTCGAAGGATAAATCTCCAATTTTTATAGTTCCATTTCGTACTATATTCTGGTCACGAGACATAATCATGTACTTAGTCTTTTCGGGATTTACTTCCAACCCTATCGCTTTACTTGCTTCAACTAGAATTTCCTTGTTTTCCCTAATCGTTTGTGGATTTCTCCTAACATATTCACGTCATCCGCATAGACAAGAAGTTGATGTAACCCGTTCAATTCCAAACCATCTCTGTTATCCTGAACTTTCCTAATGGCATATTCTAGAGCGAAGTTAAAAAGTAAAGGTGATAGTGCATCTCCCTGCTTTAGCCCGCAGTGAATTGGAAAAGCATCAGATAGAAACTGACCTATACGGACTCTGCTGTAAGTTTCACTAAGACACATTTTAATTAATCGAACTAGTTTCTTGGGAATACCAAATTCAATAAGAATATTATATAAAACTTCTCTCTTAACCGAGTCATACGCCTTTTTGAAATCTATGAATAACTGATGTACTTACCCTTATACTCCCATTTTTTCTCCATTATCTGTCGAATACAAAAAATCTGATCAATAGTCGATCTATTACGCCTAAAACCACACTGATGATCCCCAATAATTTCATCTACATATGAAGTTAATCTTCTCAAAAGGATATTCGACAAAATTTTGTACGACGTCAACAAAAGTGATATTCCTCGAAAGTTACTACAGTTAGTCTTGTCCCCCTTCTTAAAAATAGGTACGATTACGGACTCCTTCCATTGTTCTGGTACAATTTTCTTTTCCCAAATTGCAAGTACAAGTTTATAAATTTCGCTAGATAATGCCCTTCCACCCTCTTGTATTAATTCTGCTGGAATTTGATCAATACCTGGAGACTTGTACTTTTTCAGATTTTTTATCGCAATTTCGACTTCAGAAAGTGTGGGTTTCGGTATAAATGGCTCTGCAGTTTGTATTTGAATTTCGTCCCGATCATTTCTATTTGGCCTATATATATTTAGTAGTTGCCCAAAATAGTTTTTCCATCTGTTCAGGATTGAATGAGAGTCTGCAAGCAAGTCACCATTCTCATCCTTGATCACGTTTACCCTTGCCTGATATCCGTTTTTAAATTCCTTTATACCCTTATATAAATTTCGAATGTTTTTATTTTATAACATTTTTCCTTTGCTGTGGTCGTGCCGGAGAATCAGTCCCATTCCGAGGCTTACTGTTAGGTTTCGTAACAAGCTGTTTTTACGGTAAAAAGAATATCTACAGAATTTTATAAATGTTTACTTTCACTCTCTTATTTCGTGTCGAAAGAAGGGGTTCGAATTCCACCTAGAGTAAGGTTGTTTGTCGGTTGATAGTTAATATCGTCGCTGTTCCTGCAATAACTCCTATGTGACATGTTATCGATTTTCAGATTTTTGCTCTATTAAATAACTTAAATAGTGATACAGCAAATAATAAAATCTCCCATATGTAATTATATTTCTTTCTTTCGAAAATGTAAGAATTCACAATCCCCTATGTACGGCCGCCATAGGATGAATAAATGTGTTTTTCCTCCTACTGAAAAATTGTATATTTTGCACATAGAAGTTATTGCAGGAACAACAACGATATGATTGTGTCCTCTTAGGTGGAAAACGATTTCGTCATAAAAGTCCCATAACATACGCCTGAAAGAGCATAAGTCATGATCAGGGTAAAATTGAAAAAAAAATCTTGGTGTCATTAATTGACACCTACTTATAATTATACGTTTCATGAATTTCTCAATAATTCATACCAACTACGATGGGAAGTCAGTAAATAGGTCAAACGTTTATTTTAAAATGCAGATAAAACTTGAAAAATATTTATTATTACAGTTATTTCTCAACATAATCTCCACCCATGGTCTTATCAGTGATTTGAAACCTGCAGAATATAAGTCTTGGTCTACTGTCTCAGTCATATTTTCACCTCACGTTAAATTTCATCATCCATGAAACGTTTGCCGCAAGATGAGATCTTAGCGGACTGAACAGGTGAAAATCGCTTGGGGCTAAGTCGAGGCTGCGCATTCCTATTTATACCTTATTTTCTCGAATCATTCAAAAGATTCATTTAAAAAATTAGACTTAAGAACTTTACCAATATACAGTAGCATATTATGCACACTATTTAAAGGGTGTAATTGATGTTTTATTATTTGAAGTATTGTATCAGTGAAGACGTGTGTTGTGTCAGTGAAGTTTTATAGTTTATAGTGGTAGTGCAAAATATTTGAACAGTGAAATGTTTTTGAAGTGTTAGTGAAATCAGGATAGTGTCAGTGAAATGTGTCGTAGTTTCAGTGCAGTGAGTGAGTTGACAACGAAATGAGTGTAATGCTGAAAGGTACTTGTGCATGGGTTTTAGTTCGAACTTAGGGTTAAGATACAAATTAGATTTACTTTAAATGTTATTTAAAGTGATTGTGCTTCATTTAACTTAGGATGCTCCTTGTTAATATTATTATACTTATTATACTATTGTTATTATTTTTTATTATTAGCATTATTATTAATTTATTATTAATTGTGTTTATTATTAATTGTCATTATTGAGTGTAATTAGTTATCACTGCCACCAGGTATTTACCCTTTTGCAGTGTAAATATATATATATATATATATATATATATATACACATATATACATACATACATACACATACATACATACATACATACATACATACATACATACATACATACATACATACATACATACATACATACATACATACATACATACATACATACATACATACATACACCGTGCATCCAAATAGGAAGAGAACATGAACTGCAACCTTTTATCAAAGTCGTCTTTCATTAACTCCTGCCAGGGTTGGACTTTATAAGGTGATAATATTTAATATTGTGCAATATTCTCCAGGCAATTGTTCTTAGATACCTATCTAATGTAAATTCTGTTTCACGGAGAGAAGAATGTGATTTCTCTTTGACTATTAGCAAAACATCAAGTTTCAAATCGCTGTCATTGGACAGTGTAGTCTATCAGATATTTGTATGTCTCTGACATGCCTAAGTTCTCTGAATTTCGCTTCTATTGTACCCACATTTGACAGAGAAATAGGTGCGATTTGAATGAGTTTCGTTAAAAAGTGTACACACCTCTTGTTGTGTATGATTTCTGTCACCAAATCTCATCAACATAATGATCTCAATTCTCTCATTTTCTATTAAGAACATCTTGTTTTATATTGATTTTATCCATAAATCTACTTTCATAACACAAAGACTAACAAAATATATCAACAATAAAATTAGTACCATACTAACCATTACCATTGTGCTTCTATATATGGCAGATAAAGTATTGGTATTCCGTTAAAAAAAATATGGTAGGCCTATTTCAGATGACAATAAAACAATTTAGATGTCGTTTAAAAATGTTCTTGATGACGTCATAACTTGTACAATAAGCCGAAAAAAATATTTTGCTTCCATAAAATTATGAAATTTGTGGTGGCAAAAAGAGATGTTTTCTCCGAATACTTCGGGTTCTCCTATCAATTAATTCCATCATTGCTCCATCATTATCCATATCTCACACCAACAGCCTGACCACATCACACATATTATCCCCATAGGTCTATAGACGGAGCTTCATACTTGATCGGCTACAAGTGTCGAAAACAGGATTGAAGATAAAAATACGGAATGCTGGAAATGCTGGAATGAATTTCCCCAAAATTTTCGTAATCGACTTCTTGCAATATCACGATAATTTCTCTTCATAATTTGTATAATAAGAGTATAAAATATTATTGATTAGTTTTAAGTGGCGAAGCTTCAGGGTAGGCACGGTAAGCTGAGCTTTCCCAAACATTTTCGAAGAAGGGACAAGATCAATTTAGAATTTAGTTAATTATATAACAACAGGAGCGTTTCCGCGTTTAGTTTACCTTTTAGCGACGTAAAGCACGGTCTAGATCACTATTTCCTAACCCCAGCTTACCCAAAAATTGTGTCACGCTTCGCTTATGTCTTGTGCCACACTTTCATTGAAGTACCTATTAATATAATTTTTTGATATCATGCAATGAGCATGGATAATTATAAACTTAACTTCCTCTATTGCTAGATATATTTTTAGGAACTATCTTTGTTCTAATACGGTGCTTTCGACAAGAAGTAATTGTTTTCTTACAAGTAGACTTCTCGACAGCAGATCAACAATTTTCATAGAGCACACAGTACCAAAATGCAATATGGAAACCACGATTTATAGAATACCGTAACTGTGTTGTCCGCCACAACGTCGAGCTGGATTATTCATACGGAAATTTAGGGCGCCTTTACTTTGCGGAACTCCTACGTGACTGGAAGAAGAGAGCACAGAAAATGAAGAGTGCTAAGCTGAGCGCTCTTAAATTCATTCAGAATCGAATTCATAGTTGCTACATGACGCTTTTGTGGTCTATGCCATTCAATCGTAAAAATTTAAAACTCCACTTCGACTCAAGATACTAAAGCATTATGATTATTATAGTGATCATTCTTAATTAGCTACACTTTATTCACTGTTTGCATTCGCGTAACAGATGTATCGTCTGTTCAGACTCATCTTTTCTCCCCGATTACTGAACGATTTTGTTTATAAGGAATAATTTAAAAATATTTGTACACATTTTTATTGTGAGTTCTCCAAACCTGAATAAGGAAGAAGGTCATACATATACTGTATGTAAATACCTGGTTCTTAAGTTAGAATCGAAAGATTGCATTCAATGACAGAAATACGGATGTCATATTTTAGTTCAAACTGACAGAGCATATTTACAATAACACATAACTAATGTGATAAATTTTCAGTTGTACTGTTAATCTACTCACAATTCACAACAAATGTTCAAAACGTGCTCCTTCAATACAAGCTTGCATACTTAAGATCATGGCCACATTCAACGTTTCTACAGAGAGGCCACAAATTCCCCGGTACCCCCTATAATAACCAATATAAACCCCTAAACTTAAAGAAATAAAATGAACAACAGTTCTTTAGAGGGGATTTCTTGAGATATGAATCATTACTTGTTCAAAGGATCAGTCTGTGTACTGTCATTCTAATGGCAAAGGATAATACGCCGCCAGATTCTATGCGACATTTTTCGGAGAATTGCTGGTGTAACTTGAGTGAAAGCTTATCTCACACATCTTTCAGTTCGTCAGTGGTATTGTAACGGTTTTGTGAAACGATACCCTTTATCAACCCCCATAGGGAATTATCACATGTGATGAGGTCTGGGCTCGTGGTGGCCAGGCAAGTGGTGCCGGCAGCGCAGGAGAACCACGACCAACCCAACGCCCAGGAAGAGCTTCATTAAGAATTAAAACGTTGACCCCATCAACAATTAAGATATTCGCGTACTGCGATGGCATAATGGGCAGGTGGCGTATTATCCTTTGTCATGAGAATGACGGTACACAGACTGAACCTTTGGACAAGTAATGGTTCATATCTGAAGAAAACTATAAAGAAATGTTGTTCATTTTATTTCTTTAAGTTTAGGGGTTTATGTTGGTTATTATAGAGGGTAACGGGACTCTGTGACCTTCCTGTATATCATCACTAGAGCTGTCTTATTTGTAACGTCAAATGAATGGGGCAATTAATTGGGTCAACAAGTTACCCGATTTTACCTTGAAATTTTAGTGTTGAATGTAATCTTTGATCATAACTCATAGACTATACCAAGCATTTAACTCCTGCAGTGGCTGAGTGGTCAGAACTCCAGCCTGTCACGCAGGCGGCCCGGGTTCGAGTCCCGGTGAAGTCTGTGACACTTGTGGTGGACAAGGTCGCAGTTGGGGTTTCTCTCGGAGTTCTCTCGTTTTCCCCATATTAGGTATCTACATCATTCCGCCACAATTTCATTTCGCCATTCCATAGGATTCCCCGATCGACGCACGGAGGGGACTGGCCTAGGGAGTTGCCTGCTCGAAACCTGGGTACACAGCGAACCTTAGTGTAGTCAGCCGGTATGGGTTTGGGAATGCGCCTAGCTTGAGGGTAACGCAATAGATCGTAACAGGTGCCCCCTCCCGTAAATTCCATTCCATACCAAGCAGTTCCGGAAATAAGTGTAAGACTGTTTTCAGTGTGAAGAACTCACCCCCAAACTTTCAGCTATTTCTGAATCGCCCTGTATACACAGTTTATCAATAAATTAATTCAAGATATATTTTTAATTGGTTATTTTACAACTGCTGTGGTTATCTAGCGTCTAAATCAAATCAAGCTGATAATGCCAGCGAAATGAGTCCGGGATCCAAAGCTGAAAGTTATTCAGCATTTGCTCTTAATGGGTTGAGAGAAAACCCCGGAAAAACGTCAACGAGGTAACTTGTCCCAAACCAGGATCTGAAACCGGGCCCGCTCTTTTCATCATCGGGCAGGCTAACCGTTACTCCACAGAGGTGGACTTAAGACATTTCACATTATATAAAGTACGGTATAATAATGTATGAAGTGACATTTTCAAAAAGTTTAATAGATTAATAATCTACGTAACGAGGTTCCAACTACAGACCTGCAAAACAGCGCATACAACCGGTTTAGATTCGACCGGTCGGAGCTACAACCGGCTAGGATGAACATCGGACCGGATACTCGGTTGTCGAGCGGTTACGCCTGATGTATTGCAGAGTAGACAGAACATCAGGCGCACTTACATGAAACTAACGTTTTTCGAGTACACAACCGGAGTAACAAGGAAATTTACGTTGTCTTATTGAAAAAAAAAAGTTTTTGCAAATATCTTACAGTTCATTCGACACTATAACACATAGGCTATATTTTCTTTATTATTCTGAACTTGCAGTAACTTTATAAGTATCGTTTATATTTTAAACTTTTAGAGTTTTACTAATGAAAGTTGCTTATAGATATGTTAAACAATGGTATAGTTTTTCACAGAACAAGACGTGCACAAGCCTGTATATTTTTCTTACCAATAAACGCTATATAGTTGTCGTTTTTCTATACCACTGTTAAACAGTATACGTCATAACTTCATCATTTGGTTACGTCGTAACTCTTTCTCGTCACATATTGACTGAATCTTGTTCGATTTGTATAGGCCTAACCCAATAATCGATATTACATAAGTTCATGTAAGATCGCGAATTATTTAGAACACAAATCTCACACAGAAAGAAATGGTAAGGAGGAAGAAAATACGATCTCCAAATAACACCAGGTACATTTCATCATACAATAACCCTTTAACATTTTCTCAGTATACAAACAGAGTAACAATATTGAAGGATATTTATTTTGTTTAATTACAAAAATATGTTTGCTTCAAATACGAATACAAATAATTTGACACTTTAATACATTTATTTTCGTATTTCGAACTTGCAGTAATTTGACTAGTAACAAATAAATGAACAATGGACACAGTGACATCGAAGGAAACAGACGTAATGTATAATGTGAAATATCATAATGTAAACATATTCAAAAATATAATTACAATTCATTATAAAACAAATTAGGAAATAAGTACATACAGTCCATTATGACGTTTGTACTTTAAACTAAAAAAAATGTATAGACCTACCTCTAAAACAATAGTTGCATGTTTTTTTAATAATTCTAAGCAGTTGCAATATTATTTATTAAGAAATCAATTTAAAAAGATAAACAGTAATTTTATTTTCAACAATACGATTACTTTGGCTCCCAATGGTTGTTGTTCTGTACAAAATAAATATAATTTACACATTTCTAAACTACGAATAACAAAAGAATAGCAAGTTTTAGAAACAAATCATTCTGTATAGAAAAGATCTACTTCAGAGAAAACAAGTGTCATTCAAAGAACTATTTTATTACACAAGTGCTAATATTAACTATTTGATGTTCACAATTATTATTAGGGGCTGTTATCATAGACTACATGATCAGAGTTGACTTCTTGTGTTTATGTATTAATAAATCTGTTTTACTAGTCTAAAGTTACGCTCGGTGGAAACACTTATTCATGGAATGGCCAATATTCGTTTCACAAGTGTTGCTAGAGAGGCTAGAGTTGTTTGGTGATCTTTCCACCAATGTAGTATGTAGAAAATGAAATAAGCATAATGTATAATGTGAGATATAATAAGTAAATAAATCCAAAATAGAATTACAATTTATCACAAAACATAAAATTAAATATCGTAACTATATACATTTCATTATGACTCTAAATGCATTCCTCCAAAACAGTAGATATTCATATACAGGGTAGAAGTGAAATGACTCTGCAGATTGTACAGGGCGATAAGGTTCACTTAAATGAATGGAAAACCTATATTACGTTTTGTGATTAAATGCACGGTTATTAGAAAATTGAGTTGGAAGTTTCAGCAGTCTGGCAACATCGCCGCTAGTTGCACACTGCTTTTTCTTCTTGTAATACAGATGTAAGACGTCAACGAACTCAGGTCTGGCTCCCTAGGTCAAGCATGTCAAAGTGGGCCATAGATAGTATTTGTCATAGCTGTGGTTCGACTTTTCTAGAGTGGCCAGATGATTGACAACTCACTGAGAGTTCGATTGCTAGAAAATTAGTTGCTAGACTCTTGTCATAGTAAACATACTAACATCATTGGTTGTAGTATGTTTAAGAAGATATAAAGTTGTTTTTGTTTTAGTTTTACTATCGATTGAGTTTACTGTTTTTTTAAGTGTGTCATTATTGTAATACTTATTATAATTCAGTTTTCTAGTGTAAGCAAAAATTACAACGTTGGTAATTTGTGGATACTGAAAGTTTTTTTCTGCAATTTACGCTTTACAACGTCTGTAGTTTCACGCTGCTTGCTGTTTGTTCCTCTTGATGATACGCAGCTATAATATCTGGATGGTACACTGTGATATTCCTTTTATACGCCTGAGCCGTCCACCCACAGAGAGACCGAATCAACTCGAATACTCGTTAAACCGAATACTGAGGCAGTACGCAAGCAGATGTACTTCGCATACTGCCTATAATGCCAGGCGTTCAGTAGCGCTATGTAGGGTTTCTTCGGTTACAACCGGTTTTGCAGGACTCTAGTTCCAACGACTTTTTTCTCGTGGTTTTTCAAGCAATCCAGGAATAATCTCAAATCGATGCACATCTAATTTGTTCAATTGATAAACATAATAGTGCATTTTTAATAAAGAACGATTATCTCGATGGGAGCAGACTTCCCCTCAGTCATACCTGTGAAGGTTAGGTGCAATATATGTATGTATTTATTTTTTTTATTTTATTGGGTTATTTTACAACGCTGTATCAACATCTAGGTTATTTAGCGTCTGAATGAAATGAAGGTGATAGTGCCGGTGAAATGAGTCCGGGGTCCAGCACCGAAAGCTACCCACCATTTGCTCGTATTGGGTTGAGGGAAAACCCCGGAAAAAACCTCAACCAGGTAACTTGCCCCGACCGGGATTCGAACCCGAGCCACCTGGTTTCGCGGCCAGACGCGCTGACCGTTACTCCATACATTATACATACATACATACATACATACATAAATACATACATACTGTACATACATACATACATACATACATACATACATACATACATACATACATACATACATATGTACGTACAAATCATGGTATGTATCATGGCTTAATCGCATATTTAAATAGTATCTCCTTCAGACACAATAAAGGCGCACGGGGAGCATGGAGATATAATTTATGACATCGGTAGGCCTACTGGAATGAGATGTTGTGATCGCCTTCTTAGTCCTGGGAAAGATCCTAGAACTTCTAGTCTGTAGCTAGTTGCTGTACCAACTGAGGTATCCGGATTCCGGCCACCTAACTCGCGCATTTAACGCTGCTTAAATCTAGGTCGTAGGTTTGATACATTTATGTTCATGTGCTGTTCTTTTTGTCGGATAAGCGTTGTGTCTATATTACTTCACGGAAGTTCCGTCTTACAAGTATATTCGTTTTTTGCCAAATCGAGAAAATGTCTATATAGAAAATTAGGCCTAGACCCTACAAGGGATGAAAGTCATGTGTTACTACAGTTCTTATTACGAACGACGGCCAATAAGTTATGATGCGTAACGTACCATTACGAATTATATGACTGTAATGAGTCTGCACCTCTGTGCAACACTCCAACAAAATTTAGTGATTTAAGTGCGTTTTTTTTTTTTCCGTTGTTGGTAACTGCATAGCAACTATTAATGCTTTATGGTTGTGCTAACAGATGGAGTTACTTGTCAAAAATGTGACGCTGAAACGTGTGTTTCGGTTAGTGGGCCAGCGACAATCCTGATGTATTTTATATTTCTGATGATTGGCTAATCAATTAACCCGACACACTTACAATCACACTCACATTCATACAAATTTCCAGACTCTAGACACTCAGGTAAGAAAGTGTGTTTTGATTGTTCTGTTGTGTGCATATGGGTAATATTAGTGTTAGTGTTAAGCTGACGTGGCAGAACATGGACCCAAGGAATAAACATGTTCCACAAACAGGCAAATATTAAAGTGCACAACCATTTTCAAGCGAAAAGCATAACCCGGCCGACCTCCGCACAATGTTGCCAAAGCTCACGAAAGTACAGCTCAAGCTTGCGATAAGATGGGTGTGAGCTGATTACAATCTGATATCGTCACTAAGTCCTTCTCCATCTCTGTCTTTCTCAGTATCCCATCGCCGACTACTATAGTAGCAATAATGTATGTTTAAGGTCAATTTTATAATAAACGAGACTATGATAATTAGTAATCACCATATCCATTATGTCGGAAGTAGTGAAATGCACGAACGAATCTATGACGGAGACTGATTGGTATGTTAAGGAATATCTACTGCCTTCCAGATGTAGTAGTTCGGCTTTTCTTCTATTAAAATAATAAATGTGAATAGAATATATACGTCACATATTCATTTGTATAAGGTTTCGCCCACCTCATTGAATATTACACGACTACTATGAAGTAGCCAATATGTATTATTACTATTTAATACGAGAAAAATTCGTACCGGCACCGGGAATCGAACCCAGAACCTCTCAGCTCTGAGCGCTGAGGGCTCTTTCCAACTGAGCTATGCCGGGACACGATCCACGGCGCCAGCCGAACCCCCCTCGTAATGCTTTTTACAGCCTTACTATCTGTATTTAAGACGATAATACATGTCATGTATGCAGGAACGCATATTTAAATGACTTTATGGTCATATTCAACATCAGTTTGTGACAACTGCTAACAGTTAATACATCACATATTCATTTGTATGAGGTCTCGCCCATCTCATTGGATATTACACGACTACTATGAAGTAGCCAATATGTATTATTACTATTACTATTATAATAAGAATGAGGAGTAGTAGGATAAGAATGACAAGAGTAGGTACCGTAAACTGGGATTACTTTGAACACAGAGGAAACTTTGACCATTTTTTTCAGAAAATCATATTTAGGTTTCTACATGCTGCACTTGTTATAGATGGAGGTAAATTTGGTATGAGAATGATTTTATTATAATTTACCTCCATCTATAACAAATGCAGCATGTACATGATTGTAACCTACCTACTTGCTCATGTAACGCTTTGAGTATATCCTCACAAGTTAAATATTTAGGCATTATTATTGACCAACATTTAAAATGGGACAAGCATGTCTCCTTTCTGTGTAACAGATTGCGTAAAACAATCCACAAATTTTCCATTCTACGCTCTTATTTACCTGTTTATGTTCTGCGTACTGTGTACTTAGCTCTGTTTCAATCAATAATTCAGTATGGTATTTTAGGTTGGGGAGGAATGGCAAAATCGACTCTCCGTCCTTTAAATCTGCTCCAAAAAAGAATTATCAAAATTTGTCTATATAAACCTTTTGATTACCCAACAAAATTAATTTTTCAGGAATTTGGCGTATCAAATCTAGAACAAATTTATAAACAAAAATTGCTGATTTACTTCCATAAAAACCACAATAAATTTAAATTTGATCCTCATGAATACCAGACGAGACAAAACTACAGTTTCTTTCTAAATACTTCCAAATGCCGCACAACTGCTGGATTAAAACACAGCAGAAATTTTGGACCCAAAATATATAATACATTAATTAGAGCTTACCCTGAGCTAAGTACACTTAACACACATAGATTTAAGAAACAAATCAGATTAATTATTTAATTGTTTAAGCTAATTGAGTTAAAAATTGTTACTCTAATATTCATGTACTTCTGTATTTTCTATTTGTATATAGACCCTGTTATTACATGCTGTATGTATTTTACCATTTATTAATGTGATTGTGCTCAATGAACTCTCGTAATTTTGTGATATATTTTGTATAACTGATCTGAACTGCGCCCGAGCACGAGCTTCTGCTCTTTCGGGCTGCAATGCCTAATGTAGCTCAAGTGTATAGAATTAATAAATATTATTATTATTATTATTATTATTATTATTATTATTATTATTATTATTATTATTATTATAGAAACCTAAATATGGTTTTCTGAAAAAAAAATTGTCAAAGTTTCCTCTGTGTTCAAATTAACCCCAGTTTACGGTACTAGAAAACAACAGCTTAGCTCAGAAAAATCTCACAGAATCAATCAAGAATCGCACTAGCGTCCTCTTTGGTCTGAATTTGTTAGCGAACAGACTAAGCTATAGCTGTTAAAACTTACAAGGCACTGGGTGTTCATGTTCGTTTCAACACTGCAAGAATTCTTATTTCGCGTCAAGTAGGCTAATTCTTCCACATCACACTTTGTGGGATTCTTGTGCGTGCAGCGAAGTAACCTAAGGGTAGGTACGCATCCGATTTGTATCGTATTTCTCACACCCGACCCACATGTCTCTGCTACTGATCGATTTTTCATTTTCTGAGGGAAGCATACCTAGTCTCCACGCCCTTGTCGCCCGCCACCTCTGTCACAATCTCGGGCAGACACGAGTCAACCGCCGCCGCCGTCGCCACGCGGCGTGATAAAGATTCTCCAACAACTACAGTACATGGTACAGGAGACAGGGCAAAGCTATGCATCAGCTCATGTGAGCCGACAGCAGTTATGGTTCCTTAGAAATACAGCAGATAAAGTGCTGACGAAATGAGCATGGAAAAACATTAGAGCTTCATTATATATCGGAAAATAAGTAGAGTACATCGACGAGCCTATTTCTAGAAGCGTTGACCCCTTGATAAAGTGCAAGGTCATAATATTAAGCAGATATGCAGTTACCATATCAGATAACACTACGATGACTTCTCACTATAAGAAGTACAGAATCGCCTTGGTAACTCAAATCAAGGCGATGCGATGGCGAAATTGTATTTGTGGTGGACAAAGCCAAGGTTGTGACGTTTTTTCCTCGTAGCTCTCCCGTTTTCCCCCTTCAGTCCCATGAATATGGTGACCATAATTCCTTTGAGTGAAAGTGAAACTTTAATCACTTTCTTTAGGGGAAAAATGGGACATGTTTTTCTAAAATCCAGTATTTATTTTATTTAAATTTGGACCACATTTTGCAGAAAGGAACCAACCCACATTATACCTCAACTGAGAAAAATGCACTTTAAAGTTAAACGTGAGTGATAAATTCACAATTAAATATAACTACATACTTATTGATTTAACCAAAAGCGTATTATACGAAGTATCTCTGTTCAAAATATGTATCCTTGGAATTATTTAATTATTGAGACATTAAATTTGTTTGTGAGTTGGTTCCTTTCTGTAGAATGCGGTCCATTTAATCAACAAACAGTGCTGTCAAGGAGGCCATACGGGGCCATACGGGGCCATACATCGTATGGGAACCTACAATTTTTTAAATTAATTATATGGGGACAAGAAAATTTTGTCTGTACGGAGCCATACAACATACGGGTGCGTAAGTTTTGAACGCGGAGATTTGTAGCCTACTGATCTTAGATATCTCTTGCTGTTCCTAATGTATTTTGTTTGATGTTCATAAACAAAAATTGTCCACCTCTGCAGCATTGGAATCCAGAATTATATAAAATAATGGTTGAAAAGCAAGAAGAGCTGCAAATACACACACCAAGATTCATCGAGACAAGTGTGCATCTACAGTGATGCCACATGGTGTATTGTTTAAATCAAACTTGTTGTACAATTAAAATATAAATCAAAACAATTTATTTACTGTCTTCTTCTTTAATATTAAGAAAAATCATTAAATGACAGTCGGAGATATAGAGAGAGGAAAGTAAAATATATTTCAATGGAGAAAACGAGGAGTGGGGCGTATGGCCAAGAAAAAAATTACCATGAGAGTACTGGGAACAAATATTAGTAATTTCAAATTAAACTTGTTAAAAATAGTATTATAACAATAAGAATAAATTAAATGCACTTTCAAATGTATTAATATTTAGCTCAAGTCAGAAATTAGGCTTCTAAAGGAGTTTATTTTCTTTCTTTACTTCAATCATACTTAGCAGAAGTTGCTACTGCATTCAGCAACTCAGGTTTTGCAAGCAAATATGAATAAAACTCATTGCAGTTATATTCAGCTGAATAGTTATTTGCCGTAGCTCTAAAACAAGGAAATTTCTTTTCAAGCTCTTCTGTAAATTTACATTGCCTCTTTGGCATTGTTATTATAAGGAGTAAAACACAGTTCTCATGTTCACTATAAACGAGCATTTTTACCCTAGCTGAACTAGGCAACTGAACAAAATACGGTAAAAATATCGTTCTATCGATAAACAAAACAGGTAGTACCAACCTAAAAATTGCCGTCATTAATAGACACAATCTATAGCATAGAGAAATATCTTGCAAGTCGACAGTATGCAAGTTTTATAGGTGAAATTTATCGGCACACTTGTAAAAAGTTAACTTGCAAACTTACGTCAAAAATCGGGACAAAAGCTTATTTATTGAAGAAAAAATGTCGGAACAGGTTTTTCAAGGCTCAAAAACAGGACAATCCCGATTAATCGGGGCGTATGGTCACCCTCTCCATGAAAAATCTTCACAATTTTAATTCCTCTTTCGAAAAGCAGAACACCAACTTGTTCTGCTCGGCGTTGGACTCGACCATCCGTCGTGGCAAGTGTTCCTCATAGTTCGTCAAAAGATTTGTAGATGCCAATATTGGTGAGCTCTAGACGACTCAGAGATCTGCAATAAGGTACCGGAGGCCTGAATGAACGCTAGCACATTTTCCCTGACAGGGACTTGACGCAAAATCAGCACGCAACCCAACCCATAACGGATGCACAAAGAGCCCACTTGTGCACTTGCAGTGCATAGTGATGCTCCCGTCCCACCCAACAGATGGTAATGTCAATACGAAGCACAGAGACAGTACTATGGCTATTTCTTGTTCTAGACTTTACGGTGTAGACATGCTGTTTCTTTTGGACAGGTCTTTCGGCCGTCTTCTAGATCAGTCCTTAGGTTGCAATATTGTAGTAAGCTATTTTAAGTAACTTAATATGCTATTTTCAATTCTTAGAAAATATACTGTCTCTTGAAACTACTTCACAGACAAACTAAAATGATTCAGCTGTAGCGGTCATGCCAATATTTTTGTTTTTAGTCGGTTGTTTAATAACGCGGTATCAACTACTGCGTTATTTAGCATCGGATGAGACTGGTGATAGTGAGGTGGTATTTTAAGAAGTGAGGCCGAGAATTCGCCATGGGATTACCCGGCATTCGCCTTACGATTGGGAAAACCTCGAGGAATAAAATCACCTGGGTAATCAGTCCAAGCAAGAATCAAACCACTCGCCGGGGCGCAGTTCCGGATCACCAGGCAAACTAGAGCTATGCCTGTGGCTACTCTTATTTTTAATTGGGGAAAGCATAATGGGTGGGCGGCAGAGCTTAAGGTGAGAAACCATTTTTCTTTGGGCCTCACACCACTGAAATTTTTATGGAAGTAATAATATGGTTACGGGAAATATTTCTAATATTAGATGTTAATAATGACTGGAATACGTATATTTTCCATTTATGAACCATTTAGACAGGAAACAAAAATAAAAAGTTCATGCTAAAGTTCAAGGAAGATTTAGCACACTAAAACAAGCAAAAAGAGCTGTGAAGTGCCTAATTTCTGAGGAAAAGTTTTGAGTTAAATACAGCAGTAATTAAATTAATTATTAGTATATACGATTGGTAATAACTGAAACAAATAGCAGTTTTAGACTATACTTTCAATATTTGTGTGAAGTTTGGGGGGAGGGGCAGAATGGTGGATATAGGTTAACTTTGAAGATCAATCAACTTGAAGGTACTAGGTCACTGAAACCACTCTGCAGACATCGTCTTTGTTTAGAAGCTTCACACTATTGAACTGGACAGTCTCACTAAAATTGTCGATTAGCTCGAAAATTTCTACAAGTAAATAAAGATACTAAGATCAGATGAAAATTTATTCTTAGAGACGGTATGGATGTAAAACTATTTGGTACAGAGTGATAACTATTATAGAATTAAGCTTCAAATAGAAAACTGGAGGCTTAGAATGACCCACGTGTATTATTTAAAAATACGTACTGGTAATGAACTTGGCCGTTTACGTGATAGAAGATGTGCATACGTGCACATATTATATTATATTATATTATATTATATTATATTATATTATATTATATTATATTATATTTTCTTGTAGAGATAATACTGTGCATCACAAACGTATTAAATCCGTCCGTCATGGAATCTCCTCTACTGTCAAGACCGCCCCGTAGGCAAGATATAGAACAAGCGACCATAACACTGTGCTGCATTTTAATACTTTTTTTCCGACGATTTTGATCTGATAACTGATTCTTAACATACTATGAAAGAGTATGTACTTCGGTACATTAAAATAATATATATGATTCTTAACAGTTTTGTGCTGAATTCGAAACTGACCTCCAAATAGCCCCATCACGTCAGAATTTTTCACAAATCACAAAAAATCAAAATATCCAAAAACAATATTTTTACAGGCAAATATATCGCGTTTATGTTTGTTAAATCAGAGTTTGTGACAAAATTAGAACCATTAACTGAATACCAGCTAGTAACATAATATTTACACTCATGTAACCTTATCTTGACCATATGTGCATCTTACGCCACTTCAAATTTCCGTTTTCTTGACTTCCTGGAAGGCGTTTCTGAATAATTCTCTCTTTTAAGGGAACCAGGTAGCGATTAGGGGTCAAAAATACGATTTTTTTATTTTGTGTTTTAAAATAAAGTACAAAACTGCTCTTTAAAACAATATAAATATTGTGGGGGGGGGGGTATTTCTGTAGATAAGCCTTTTAAATGACATCTTTGAATTTGGCGGTGCATGTAATTCATACATTCTTCTTTCTTTTAAATGCAGTTTTCCATAAGTTGACGTTTTTTAAACTTATGTGCATTTTTCTCTGAAAGTACTGAATCGATGTAGGCCTATATGAAATTTTTAGTGTTTTCTGCAGCCTGTGTTGCACACAGTAGACCTACGGATTTAAGAATATCACACACATAACTCGGGAAGAAATACATATGCATCGAAAAAAATGCTAAAAAATGTTACCTAAACAAAGTTCAATATTTTTTCTGTTTCACTAGGGGTGAAATATTTAACTCAATTTTCCTTTAGAATTTACAATACACATTATTAGATTTCTTAAAAAAATACAAGGTACTATATGAGTGAAGACTGTAGCAAGTAATGTGCATCTGAAGATTAAGGTACATTTAGCAAAGTGGGAAAACAGGTCATCAGTTAGGGCCTTTCTTTTGCACTTGGATACGAAACAAATTAGTTGTATTTTATATCATTGAATTCAGAATGATTGATTGTATAAGCCTGGAAATTGTTATTCCATTCTGAGCACTAGAAGCCTAGAAATATTGAACTGACTTTTGTATTGAAATTTTTTAACCGTATAGTTCCCTTAAGCATCCAGCAGTAATCAGCCATCATACTCGCACTCCACTTTGCTTCGTATTTAGTTTCTATGTCTTTGATGTCCTAATGAAAGCTTTCACCATGTTCCTCACTAAAAGTGCCTAAGTTCTCGGGAAAATAATTGAGGTGCAAATGTAGGAAATGGACTTTAACACTCATATTGCAGCCCAAGGTTCTGAAGTTATCCAACATAATTTCAACCATTTCTAATTCGGGTCTTTATAGTTGTCTAAGAAATTATTTACAAGCATTTTGAAGCTGTCTCAAGCATTATTTTCTGAATCACACATAACAGCGTCAAAATAATTGTCTAACATTAATTTACGAATCCGGAGGCCTACAAAAATCCTATCCTATCCAGCTAATTTACAAAAATAATTTTAACGAAAATTTTCAATTCCATTCGTCATATTCTAAAGCAGGCGAAGCCTAAATATTCTCAAGACACGATTTATTATTTTTTAAATTTATGTATAAGCACAGTTTCTAAAATCTGCTACAAAGTGCAATTACACATGTTTTATTTCATCTGAGCGTGACATTTCGATATTTTAGTAGCTCAGACATACTGTCTGCAAAACACTTTACACAGTCATAAATATACCAGAGATAGGAACAGGCACCTGCACATCCGTGTGCATTTACTTCAGGTACAAAAATCAGGGAGTGGCTGCTTATTAAGGGATGGAAAAATTCTACCAGTGTCAAACACAGGCCGGGCACGGTATGGCATAGTTGCGCCCCGCGGTCAATTGGGAGGTCTAGACATGGCATAGTTGCGCCCCGAAGAAATCAGGTAGCAGAATAGACATGGCATAGTTGCGCCCCGAACAAATCAGGCAGCAGAATGGACATGGCATAGTTGCACCCTATGGGCATAGCATATACGAAAGTGAATGTCATAAAATAAATAAATTACTTTAAAATATTATAAAAATATTATAGTGGTAGCTGCATTGAAATCAGGTAGCATAATGGAGAGGGCATAGCACACGTGTACGTGGTTGCTATAAAATACGATACAGGGTTTCGCAAATCGAAACTTAAAACCATTGTGAATTATTAACTCTTTACCCTTTTCACTAAACATAACATTCATTTTAAATTAACCTCACTATACGCCACAGACGGTGTGGAAATCACTAATAAAAATGTCAAGATTTCTAAGGTTCCATATTCCAACGACACTCATTTGAATATGTCAGTACTGCCAACTTCATGGTGTTCATTTTTAAGGTAGGCTATCGATAATCACTGCATAAACAGTAGAAAAACAGTTTGATAAAGTACTGCCAACTTCATGGTGTTCATTTTAACGGTATCGATAATGAATATTAAATCGAATAAGAAATCAATAAGGTTGGTTGATTACGAGGCTCGAGTTCCCGTAATGTCTTTTTTCTCTACCTATTTCATCGAAATATTTAATTCATATCCACATTAACCTAACAACTTACAGAGAGATGTATGAAATTACTTTAAAACTGCAGCAAAAAATAATTTAAAATATTAATTTTTGTACGAACACACATTAAAATACACAAAGATTCAGGAAGATCAAAACTATAAATGTACAAAGTTTCATGACTGTGCGATAGTTTCTGACAAAAGTGTACCTAAAGTAGGTAGAATTAACATGGCGGGGATAGGGTCTACATTCCCCCCTAAAAATATTACAATTAAATAAAATCAGTTATACTAAATATCTCACTGTAAAAGTATTTCTATGACTGTAATTCATACTCAAAACAAATATTATTACATTTAATGTTATATCTAGAAAACAGTGGCCCATGAAACGTTTGATTAATATAATGGCAGTATTTGCATATAATATTACTTTAAAAATAATAACTTAATAACTATTAGTCCGATTAAATTCAAATTTTGTAATATTATTACTGTTAACACTGTTAATTGAAAGTAACATTTCTAAGAAAATCTATCAAGAACTGTGGAAGTTTGAAAATTCAGTCTCCCCGTCCCTTAACTAAAAATTATATTGCGAATTGTGAAATATTCTAATGTGATGGGCAAAAACTAAGTAGGCCTACATTTTCGTAATCAGCACACAAAAGTCGATAAGAAACTCTATTTAGTTTCAATTCATAGAAAATCATGCTGCACTGTGAATCATTACAATTGAGTGCCGTGATATACGAGAATATCTCCTCGCTCTTGTACATCAACTGAATGTGCTTTTACTTTATAATACTGCCCGTATTTATTGAAGTGACAACACAGCCAATGAACAGTGACGTGAATGTACTTTGCGATAAAACGGATAACGATAAACTCCTGTTTTACGCATTCCTAAAATACATTACTCTTATCTTATCTGAATATTTTCTACCTCCACGCAAGGCCTACTGGCTGTATCGGTAGCTCTACTCTTTTGCTTTTATATCACAAACGGTCCGTTTTCCAACGCGACATGTTTGTTCCACTGTTAAAGCAGCCTTTCTGAAGAAAACTATTTATCCCATCGCAACGTGGCTTTCCGTAATTTTTCTACTACAGCACGTGCACAACCCAATAAATCAAAAAGTTTAAGTTGTATTTTAGTTACTGTAATTAATGTACGTCAAGATCAACCTGTCAAACTATTTAGGTATTCCCCTTTGATTCCATGAAGACGTATGGGGTAGAGTCGTGCACAACCGGTTACGAAAAATATAAATATTATACACAGTGGGCAAAATAATTACATTTATGATTCGAGCAATGTTTTCTGGTGTTCGAACTCTTTTCGGATAGTTACGGTTTTTATTCGCTACAGAGCCCGTTTCACGCCATTTTGCCACTAAATTTTGCATTTCAGCCTTTGCTGGAGTTTTTGCCAAAACAGTCCAGTCTAAAACTCTTGCGCAAAGAGTTCCGCACACCTTTTCGATGAATTGTGCTTCGCATAACACTCGACAATGAGCACGAGTTGTTTTATCGTGAGGACCATTTTGTTGCATTAAACTGGTCACTAATAAGGAGCGGATTACTATGTAATTAAATATTCTTTTTGCGTGTGATAAAACACAATTAACAAAGTTAAAAATTCCGACCATGAAGTTTCAAGTTTAAAACCCGAATTTTATTTCACATAAAACACATATTTTCACAAAAAAATTATGTAAATACACATTTTCAGGAAATCTATTATAAACACATAAATCTTGGAGGTTTTTTACTTAAATAATTTTTTACAAGAACTTTTAAATATTTTAAAACTAAATCAATTATATCACTCAGAAGTGCGTTATCTTTTTTAAGAAATCTTGTTTCTTCGTGTTTCTAAGCACTCTGTGGTGTATCCCGTGATCCATTTTCGTAATAGTATCGCCTCAAGTTCTGAGAACTGTTAGGCAGCATATCAATGTTATTATTAGAGACTAAATTAACATGGACAAGGAGGAGAGATCTTGCAACACATAATTAGGAATGTTTATTGTTTCTGAAAATGATTTCATTCCACACTTTGTTTGTGAAACACAACAGATAAGAGCTCGGGTATGAACATTATTTAATTTAAACAAATCTCCCGCCTCTCGCTCGTGTCTATCAAGTAAGGCAATATATCTTGTTGTGATTCCCTGTTATCGGGCTTCGTCAATCGATATCCTTCAAGATATACTGAAAGATGGTTGTTTAAAAAACGATTTGGCTTTCCTATTAGCAAATTTAAGCTTTTTGTGTGACACCATAAAAAAACTCGAAACATCCAAAAACCTGTTGTCTGAAACAGGAAGGTGTGTGCCGTGGAAATTAAACTAGACTCGCTACCAGGTTCAGAAGCACAATTACTAAGGGACAAAATCCAGAATGTGTTTGGGAAAAACAGTGGATATAAAAAAATGTGTAAAGTTGCTCAAGTATTGGAGGATGTGGCTGTAGGTGAAATTGACGGTGTATGTGTTTGTGACATTCCTCTCTTTAAATATGCACGTCTGACGTCCTGTGATATGGAAAGTTCGTTTTCACAGTATAAGTCGTTGTTCAGAGATAATCGGCATGCATTTGTGATGGAGAATTTGGAGATGACTTTGTTGTTCACTGCAATTCTCGGCCAACTACTAGCACTCAAGTGTAGTTGGTGAGTACCTAGTAACATCCTTTTTTCAAGCTAAGTAAGGTATTTTTGTCATATTTAAAAGAAATATTTTTTATTTTTAGCAAATATTTTCGTACTTTTTAGCACATAAAAAATAAATATATTTAAATTTTTTAGCACATAAAAATCCGCTCCCTAGTCACTAAACACGTCTGCTTCTCTCACTCACTCAAACGTAATGACGTAATGCTTGGGGAGAGCATGCAGGAGATGCGCATGTGCGGACATGTGGCAGCAACCCATCACGGTTTCCTGCATTGTCAGGGTCATTTCCGCGTCAGTCTTATATATATATATATATATATATATATATATATATATATATATATATATATATATATAAATTCGTATAGTTCATATATATTTTCCGCGCGCCAGTTTTATTTTGCCCACCCCGTATATAGCTATTGAGTGCCTGGCGCTGTAGTCAATATGTAAAACTCCTCTGTCTCGCGGAGTATCTCAGTATTCGGTTTATCGAATATTCGAGTTGTTTCTCACTCTTTGTGGGCGGACGGCAAAGGCAGATCACATTGAGCCATGCAGGAGTTCTAGAGCCCTTGCAAGGACGCGATTATCATCGTGTAGGCCTACCATTTAATTGATAATTCTTCCACTCTCACTGCAATCAATCACTGAATCAATCAATCGTCCATCGATTCATTCATCCATGGATTCATTGATTCACTGATTGGTTAATTAATTAAATGATTTATTCACTGATTCATTACTTAATTCATTCAATCATCCAGGCATTACAGTTGGGGACCGTCAAGGGCTTGAGAGTATTTTTTCTTTTGTTAATAACTTTGTATCGTCTTAACAAATGATTTATTAATGAAATTATAATGCACATGCTTAGAGCAATAAAAAGGCAGTATTTATATTAACAATTAAGTATTGCTTTAGAGGTATGCATTTTGAGTTTAAAGTACAAACGTTACAATATAATGTATGCACTTATTTGATCTTCTATTTACTCGTAGTAAGTAATTGTAATTCATTCTACTCTTGCATCTCTTTACAAACCAAATTTCATATTATGTATTACACTTATTTCCTTTGTTGTTACCAGTGCCCATTTATTTATGTATTGGTTATAAAGATAAGTGTATTAAAGTGTCCAATCAATTGTAACCCTATATCAAGCAAATACATTTTTAAAATTCCACATAGTAAATTTCCTTCAATTGTTACTCCGTTTGTGTACTCAGAAAATGTCAGTGTTTCTGTATGATGAAGTGCGCCTGGTATTCTGTCTAGCCTGCAAAACTTTAGGGTAACCGGTTGAAGATCGAACAATCGGCCGGATGCTCTACCTTGTCGAATGTTCTCTAACCGGTCGAATCTAAACTGGCTGTAAGCGCTATTTTGCGGCTCTCTAGATGGGGGCATAGATGTAAAGTCAAAGCTCCATAATTTCTGCTAGTGGGCCTAAATATAATGTACGGAGTGTAGCCATTTGTCACGTCGTCGTCCAGACTTCCCGTTGGGTCCGGGATTTGCGGACGATGGTTTTTTTGTCTCCGAATGTGAACAATGCAAGCAAAATTAACTTATCCGCCATTTCCTAGCCCAACTATTCTTCTCGCGGACGGAGGTCTCTAGATAAACTGTGAGAATGCAGCGGTCTTTGACGGTTCTATTAGGAAACTAGAACAACGTTGCGAAGTAACTGAAGACTTGTCTAATAATGAACTTCAATAATACGATTTGGAGAATGGAAAGAAAACGGGATAACACAATCGATATTAAAGACAGGCTCAGCGGTCCCATTCGGGCTTAAATGTTGAAGGTTAACCCTTACCCTCTAGATATAACTCGCCAATCTATAATCTAACACAACCAACCTAATGGTGCCATAACATTAAGACACATGGGGACCAATGTCCTTAAAGTCTCACTTCAGTCTCTCTCTCTTAACCTTTCTTGCGGCGTTAATCCGATAGTCCGGCACATCATTAGCCAAGCGACTGGAGCGTCGATGTATTTCCATATCGATGATGCCAATTAAAATCTCAGCGAGTCGAAGTGGAATTTATTGTGATCAAAAGCGATGTTAGAGCAGGTTTCCCTTGTCTTCGCTTTTACATTACTTTATTCTTCAACAAAATGTCAACTTTGTATACAGACCACTTGGAATTATTTCCATAAAAATATAGGTCCACTTCACAGCGCACATATGTCCTCTGTAATTATGCCCAATACCAAAATGTCAATTTCACATGATCTTCACATCTCGTCAATGCCCATTATGTATAGTAGAATTTTAATGTGAACTAGTTAATGTAACTTAGTCTATATGTCGCAGCTGTATCGAACTGATATGTTATAAGAAAAATTGCCATGGAAATGAACACAGGACATTTATTATTCACAGATATGGAAAGTTTCTATGGAAATAAACAAACAAAAAGTCATTTTTAACTACATGTAACATAACATTTAATATGGCTGGTACATACTTTATTACTTCCAAGGAAGAAAAACAGATTCTAGTTCACGAAAAACCAAAGTTATCATTACCACTCCAAAATAAAGAATGAAACGAAAATTTATTGGAGGTGCATAAAAAGATAAATTTTCAATGCAAGATGCACTACTAACGCCAATCTGGATGAAGAAGTCAGTATTCATAGAGTTGAACATGATCATGAAGCCATGCCTGCAGAAATCAAAAGAAGAGCACAGAAATAAATGAATGAGCCGTCTACTGCGACAATTCGTCAAGATGTTAATCATGTTGTAAGTCAGTGATGTCAAAGCAAGCGCATTTTTCTGACGACGTCGTGCGCGGGCATTAAGCGCTAGGTATGCTAAGAGAAATAAGCAGCCTGTTGGATTAAGAAAACGGTGCACAAACTTCAAACGGAACGTGAAATTTTATGTCGTTATTATTATATGGCTTCTTTCTGTTTGTTATTTTCTATAATGTCTGTAAAACAAAAGTACTAACACCTATTTCTTAGCCTAATATTGCAGTTGTGTTTTAAACGTTATTAACATAATAAAGAGTGGAGAAGGAATATTCACACAAATTCCATAATAACTACAACTATACTGTACTGAGTGAATTAAACATAAAGAAAGTGTTATCCCAAAGAAAGACACTGAATATGACATGATAAGTTGAAATTGATATTGATGGTATCTTATTTTATCAAAACAATATTATAGTACAAAGCAAGGTTGTCTAGGTATATGTTTTAACTGTAACTAATATTACATAATAAAATTCTTATCGCATTATGCTTTTAGGTGATATTGGTGCGCAACTTTCTGTTATCAGAATATTAAATTATCTCGAAATCTGCTGAAGCTATAGAGCTGACGTTTTACCAACACATAGGTACATATCTTTTGTTTATGATGTAACAGTATTTGATTTGTTAATTCATTTCCTTACAAACATTTTCCATGCGAATATTTTCAAACATTTTAATACACTATCTTCAGTAATACGTATTTGCGATATATTAGATTTACGAAAACATTGTTTTAGTACCTGTAAGGCTACTAAACAAACATATCTGAAAATTTCACTTTTCTGTAAAAAAAGTTGAGAAAATATTCCTTTTGAATAGAAAAGCAAACTATGAAAAATGAACATTAAAATTAAAACTTACATTCTTATAATGCACTTATACTTCTCAGACAAATCTAAAAATTAACATGGATACAGTTTTAATAAGTTCTCTTCCCTTTACCCATTGAATCAGTGCTGGCCATCCCTGTATATAGCTCGACCAAGCGGCATATACTATCTCTTTCGTCTGTCTCTTTCCTTTCCGATGTAAAGCGCTCAGGCTCCCCTGGGCTCTAAAGCGCGCGCTTGCTCCTATGGGCATCAGTTGACATCACTGTTGTAAGTGAAAAAGGAGTCCTACTTCCAGAAAGACAAGCACTGCTCCGAATGGTAAATAAATATCAAAATAAAATGAACCAATAATTTCTAGGTCTCAGCAAGAATGAATAGTGCTGGAACTATGTGGTGAGCAGTATGATTCGGGAAGAGATTACGACAACCGGATTTTGATTTTCACAAAGACATTTCTAAAACTTGGTAAGAACAATGTATTTCTTGCCGATGGAACTTTTTAATCAGTTCTCCAGACATATTTTCAACGCTATAAAATGCATAGTATTATTAATGACCTTGCGTTTTCTGTGGTATGCTATTGTATACTGTTTATTTGTTCGAAAATATGAAGACATTCTGGAAGAATGTTTCAAGAAATTAAGAATCTGTGTGGTGCAGTCAACAACATTCATCTAAATTCTCAGATAATAACAGATTTTGAGCTTATTGCCATGAATGCAATTACACCTCATTTTCCAGATTCTAAAATTAAATGGTTTTTAACTCCACTTCTGCCAATTCATGTGTTGCTTGTCGTAGAAATGAAACTAAAGAGAGCATACAATGATAATGAAGATGTAACCATACGAAATGACATAAGGAAATTAATGGCTATACCTTTAGTATCTGTGAAACATGCACAAGAAATATTTTATGTAATCGCTGATATCGTTGGAGAGCTCGTTTTGGACCTCAGAGTAAACTATATCGCTGTATTAATAATAACGATGACTGGTTTTAAAAATTGCATTGGATAATAATTTCAAATGTACACCACTTTAAACTTAAATATAAGGGACTGAATTGATTGATAAACTAAAAAAGTAACTAGGTATTAACCTAATGTAGGCCTAATGTTTTCGATTGCTCTACTGTGATATTTACACACTTAGTATTATTGTTCAAAATTATGTTGGCAAACACAGAACAATTTTGTGAATTATTAGGCTTAAATTAAATTGCTGCCCATATACACATTGTTCTTTTACAACCACACTGCCAGATTTCAAACTAAACTCTGCCAATTAAATAAGAAGCGCATCCTTCAGACCATTTAAAAAGGAATCTCGTCGTCATCCTATGGTGCTTTGACTCGCTTTCGGACCATGACATTACCTAGCATTCTCTTCCATTTCCTACAGTAATCTCATTGATTTTTAAATCTACCGTACTTTTAAAGTTAGGTTGTATAAATTACAATGCTACTTACCACTTACGTCACTACCAACGTAGACTATTGTTTCACTGAAATGAGTTTAATTTGTACAGCCACACACAATCATCATTTCGTTTAAAGAACCATTTACACAGACTTAAATTTGCAGGGAACTATACTACAAAGCTATTAAAATAATTTATTACGCCTATTTTCAATGCCCGTTCATTTTCCTTATTTAGATTTTAGTTTTCTATGGCCTCTCTTCTAGAATTTGAGTTAGGCGTATGTATTTAATTTTGGAATTTACGAGGTACTATATCGTTCGAAAATTTAGGATACCTAATAAGTAATTTCATAAGTCTTTTATCAGGTTGTCTATAGTTGCCATAAAAAGTCACATCTTTTTCGTAAAAGTGGTTGATGCATAAAGCTGATGAAGAGATAGAAGTCCAATCTTTCCAAGGTACTATACGAATCCACGCTTTTCTTCTATTTTCGTCTTTGGGGAATGAAAACGTTATTATATGCGTGCCTGATTTTAATGTAGACTATTATCGTAGTTAGACTTTCATTTGGGAACACAGCATCATTTAGGCATTTAAAATCTAAATAATTAAACTAACGATACAAATGTGTACGACTAAAATGTAATGCCAAAATCTGTAGTTGGATAAGTTAAATATAAAAGACGATTATGGTAATTCTTACTTACTTACTTACTGGCTTTTAAGGAACCCGGAGGTTCATTGCCGCCCTCACATAAGCCCATAATTTCTACAGTAATATATTATTTTTTCCCGTAATACATTAAAAAACAAGAGCTTTTAAAATTATATACAGCCTTAAAAAACTAAATGTTATTAAATTTAAGTTTCACTATAATCTTCGATCATTCTCCCGCACTTGACTTTAAACTCCAGCTCGGAGACTGACTCAGCCCTACGCCAACGTTGCCAATTCTAACAACAGCATGGTTTGTTAATTTAAAATGACTGTGGTGAAACATTTGTGTTCAGGTACCTACACGTGAAAATATGATGAGAAAAATAGTTGAACTCAATTAAGTTTATAGCAATACATACTGGCACAGTAACGCGTCGTATTAGGCTTCAAATATTAAGGTAGGAAGAATTAAATGAAACATTGAAAACAGCTAACATTGCTAGAATTGACTGCATCAAATCATGAGTGTTATACGGCTCAGCTTTTTTTTTTGCGTTTGTAAAATGAATATAAAAATAAAGCTTCAGTGAAATAAATCTCGTTTTGCGAAATATTACCTGGCCGAACAATTGTATACATCATATTATATGAGAAGTTATGGCCATGCATGACAAAGGAAAAATAATAATAAACGTCATGCAGCTGACACTTACTTTCGAATTACAATATCTTTAATGCATTTCATAACAATTGAGTTCATTGTTTACACCGTCATTTTCAGCAGCTTTATCATGATTGTTCTTCCCAACACTTCTGATTCTTTCATATACAATAGCGTCCGGGTTAGTAAATATTTTCTTTTTAACGTGTAGTGTGGAAATTCTCTTATTAAAATATAAAACATTTAAATAATAATTAAAGAGATGTAAATATTAATGTGGCTACAGTAATTAAAAGCTAATAAGAAATTTTAGTCTGAACAAAAGAACCACACGTTAAAGAAAAAATATTTAACAACATGGATCTTATTCAATATGAAGAATTAGAAGCAGTATTAAGAAAAACAGTAAACGAGGAAGCTGCTGAAAATTACGATGTAAACAATGAGCTGATAAAATGCATTTACGAATATTAAACAACGACTTTTAGATTTGATAAATAAATGTTGTTTAAATAAGACAGTACCGGTACCTGAAGAATGGAAACTCTCAATGCTAGTAGTTAGACCTAAAACAATATCTAAGAATGCGAAAATTATTGCCGGATATACTTATTAAATACTGCATTCGAAAATTATCACAGGAGGACTCAAACCTATAGTATAAACAATATTATTATAAAACCAAACAGATAATCGAAAACAAGAGTATGACAAAAGTTGCATATGTTACCGACGAAACACGAAATCCGTCAAAACTAGTTTCAGCTAGTAAAAACTAGTTTAAACAAACAAAAGAATGAACAAAAAATCGTATATGCAAGGCCTACTGCAAACAAATCAAATCTAACCTATCGCTGATTCTAGACCTTACGAAAACTCGCTATCTATCTACATTTGTTTAATCTAATTTTTACTAGTTAAAACTGGTTTTGACGGATTTCGGGTTTTAAAGGTAACGCACATACTGCATGCTTTGAAGATTACAAAAATGTTTTTGATAGGGGAAATAATAATAATAATAATAATAATAATAATAATAATAATAATAATAATAATAATAATATGCCTAATAATTACTTATTTTAGCTGGCAGAGTTAAGGCCGTAGAACCAGAAATAGAAGAATTTCCGAAAATTATGAAGAAAGAAGTATACCATTTAATAATTTAAATTATAAAGAATATAAACATTAATTCCAGACATGGTACATGGAGACAACGCAGCGAAAACACTAAAAACAAATTATTAAGGGATACGACAAGACTGGAGTATGTCGCCGATTTTATTTGACATAATATTATATCTGGACAAAATTGTTAGAAATTGTTAGATGTTATACACGCAATTTTAACTTAGAGAATTATATAATGACTTTTATTTGCAGACAGCCAGTCAATCACTCAAATACTGAGCATAATTAAAGGACATTACAGGTATAAACTTCATAAAGTGTCCAGTGATTTTAGTATGGAAATATCTCCAAACAAAAGTAAAGTAATACCATTTTATGGCAAACAGATCAAAAGTAGTAACAGATACCAATATCTCGATACAAGTAACTCATTTTAAATTTTTAGGCTGTACTCTGTCTTATATCGAAAGTCTTGATTTCAAAATTTTAAATATTTAAATGGTGTTATCAGAAAATCTTGGAAAATAAATTAATAAAGAACACGATTTTCAAGTTTAGAAAGTAATGTTAGTACCATGTTTATTCTATGGAAGTGAAACATGCACTATCGGGCAGAGAGACAAGACTAGATTCCAAGCAAATGCAATTAAGTTCCTTGGAAGTGTAGCAGCTACACAAAATTAAGTTATAAGAAAAACGAGGCAATCAGAAAAGAAGTAAATATATTTGAGTTAAATGAAAAACTGATTGATTACACTAACAGCTGCCCTTCTCATACAAGTACATAGGATACGAACCTTCTAGAATTCTACGGTTTTTTTTTATTACTGACCGGTCGGTAGCAGTGGCGTAGCATGAAATTTTGAGCAGGGAAAGCTAACTCAAGTTGTCTTTCATGCAATATGAGAAAACGTATTACAAAAATACAGTCTTAAAATAAATAGTAGTCAATGTCAAGTCAGCAGTCGAAGATTGGTTGGAACATCGTAAGTAACACCAATAAGGCATTACCTCAAATGGAACGTAGTAAAATATGATTTCACGGTTTACACATATCTCTTAACAAATAGACACGTATAAGTATAACATTAGCTCACTCCCTGTCATACTTAGAGAAATCACAATATTAGTATCATTACGTAAGTATGCGTCTGTCTTTTGGTTGTGTCCTTCATTGACAGCAAGGGAGTCGGTCATTTCTTTTCTAAATCACACTTTTTTTTCGTAAGTCAGTCTTGATAATACAATTGTACTAAAAAATTCAAGTAAATTAGTGTCAGGAACTGTTATTTCGCTCATTATTTATTATATCAGCCACAATGCACACTAACACTTCAAATGAACACAACCGACGAAAAGGGATAACTCGGAAACTACTTATTTTAAATGTTAAAGCTAGCTTCTTGCGAGCCTTGCGACTAGGGTAGTTTAGTTAGAAAGGGATGGAAAATCTGCGGGGTGGATTACACAGAAGAAACCAGTCTGCTTGGAAGCTGATGTGTGCAGGCTTCTTGTTTACTGCTGCATCACAAATCATCCTGAGCTGCCGCATTATAATATTTAACGCGTAAATATAAATTCTATTAAAATAAATAAATAATTTTGTCCGTAAACTGCAGGTTTATTATGAAATTATTATTAACTGGGGAAGCTAAGCTTTTTAGCTTACATTGACGCTACGCCACTGGTCGGTAGACGAAGATATAACAACCTACGGGACGCTGGGTGGACCAGATGCAGACGCTGCAGGCGGAACACCTAAGCCTTGATGAGTGATGACAATGACGACTGACTACGTTATTGTTGAATTTTGTATTTCTAAAGACATGAATGTCGTAGCTTTATTGTCTAACTTGATTGTGAACATAATAATTGGATGTATTTACTATTTCTAATGTATAAAGCAATTTCTTTCCCAATCAACTTCACTATATGGACTTTATAAAACTACAGTCAATAAAAATAAATGTTATAAATTTACATCAGGTAATTTATGCCAAATCTTCGGCCTCATCTCGTGAAATACCATTTCGCTATCACCAATTCCATCGACGCTAAACAACCCAGTAATTGGTATAACTAAGGCCGTGTCTCAAAGCTCAAGTCCATACTACACACTAATGACTAGCAACTAGGTGACTTGTAAACTATACACTAGGGAGCTTTGGATATGTATGCTTGAAACATGGCCTTCTTAGTAGACTATTTTTCTAAAAAACCATGACATCGTGGTGCAGCACTGTATTAAGAAGGCAGTGTCCTAATGCAGTTTCATTACGTATTATGTGGAAAAGATGAGGGCTTAATAATATTACAATAATGTTTGAAACATTGTACAGAAGGTACTAACAATGTCAGTGTTCATAGTTAACGTGTTATTCTACATTATATTTACATTATTTCGCTTCCAAAGCATTTTCAGATTTCATAACCCCAATTGCTGATGAGGTATCCATGTTTGTTTAGTGAACAAGTCAGCAATCAAGCAAGCATTTTCGTTTACTAGCTACTACGGACTTGATTGCTATACACTATGTAGCTTTGGATCATAACTTCTGACGTCACATCCGGCTATTTAGTCAACAATCTAGTTCACTTCAGCTGAAAATGTAGCTTTGAGACACGGCCTAAGTATGTATATATATTCGAATAATTATAGGATAAGAACAATAGACTGTGCCGGTACTTTTGCATTGTCTGTAATGAGGCGATATTAGCGATCCTAGTGGTTAGCAACTATCTATGGATGCATATTTACTACGTACTGAGCTTCGTGACTGTATATAGTAGACTGTGGTACTAGTGAAACTGTATGTTATATATTTTGTATTTGATTTGAACTAGACTGCATAAAATTCGCCATGTCCTGACAAGATTGATGAGAAATAAAATAATAAGTTATATATAGTAGGGCGTCTCGTTTAGGTACAGTGAAAGCGTAAACAAAGTGCAGGTACATGTGGGGGGGGAGGAAGAGCCGTACGATAAACGCGAGGGATGCACAAGGTTTTAGTTACAAAATTTATTGCGAAGCATTAACTGAAATTATATTTTCCAAAAACACACAAAACAAAAGAACACAAATTGCATAACGTTATCATATACACATTTTAACAAATAAGCAACGTTGAAATAATTCAATATAACAAATCAAATTTTGCTACTTATATGAGTTGCTTTGAAGCAGCATTTTTTACGGTCATGAATTTCATTCTCTGTATAACTAACATAATATCACCGTATTCTGTGGCCGAATTAACAAAACTACAGTATATTCGTCTGAAGTGGTCAGGTACAGTGAGAAGGGACAATTACGTTTAGGAAATAATGTTGTCACTTCAGACCAATATACTGTAGTTTTGTTAATTCGGCCAGAGAAGGCGGTGATATTATGTTAGTTATACAGAGAATGAAATTCACGACCGTAAAAGATGCTGCTTGAAAGCAACATCATATAAGTAGCAAAATTTGATTTGTTATATTGAATTATTTCAACGTTACAATTGCTTGTTTCTTAAAATGTGTATATGATAACGTTATGCAATTTGTGTTCTTTTGTTTTGTGTGTTTTTGGAAAATATAATTTCAATTAATGCTTTGCCATAAAAGTTGTAACTAAACCTTGTGCATCCCTCGTGTTTATCGTACTGTTCGTCCTCCCCCCACACGTTACCTGCACTTTATTTACGTTTCCACTGTGACTAAACGAGACGTTCTACTGTATATAAAATATATTTTTTTCTCATTATTTTGTGTCATTTCAGTAAATAACCTTAATGCAACTAATATAATGAGAGCGACGTATATAATTTAGAGCTAAAATCGTCTTTTTGTCATCATTACGTTTATTATTTTATTAGCATTAAAAGCCCAGACTCATAATCTTACACAGTATTATGGTGAAGCATAAACAAGAATTTAGTACTATCCCAGTCAAAAAAGGTCCAGAATTCCTGCAATGTAGTATTTTAAAAATTTTCAATTGCTGAAACGAGAGGAAAAAGAAGTCTTTGTTATAAATTCGCAGTTCAGTACAGGTACCGCCCAATGAAAAGTTTCTCAAAAAGCAGATACATTCTACTGATACGAGTAGATAGATATATGGCAATAATTTAAACGTGTAGTATGTAGCTTCTAATTATATTTTGAAAGTAAAAAGTAAACAAATATTATCTCTGCAAAAATCATTTTGAAGACATACGAGCTACACTGTTTTACCGGTATCTGTAACTTTATTTGTATTAATTGCCATCCATCAAGAAGAAAATTGTTTGAGTCAATTTCGAATACATTACCATTTTGTTCTGCTCTTTTGAAATGAAGACTCGTTAATTTTGTATAAAACTGATACTGAATATGAACAAACTGTATATAAGTTAGATGACATGCCAAAAACCAAGTTTGGTGTAAGGGGTCCTGAAAGCGTACTGTATGTACATTTACGCGAAAATCTCGTAATGACTTAGTTCAACATAACGATACTTGCTATAGCGAGAAAGTAAACTTACGTTGCTGTATAATTCCACAAATTTTATCGAAGACCTTCATAAAACATACGTTCACCTCTTCGTTTTATAAAATTCAATGTTCAATTACAGTTTCCTTAGAAACCATGCATAACAATTTGCACAAAATACGTCATAATTCATAATATTTCATTATATCGCATATGAGGAACTATTTTACGTTTGTATACGTTGTGATCTAGCTGATACAGAAGTTGGCGTTCTCGCTATTGGTTTCTCGGTTCATGGCACATTTTACTTCTTACTGCACCGGTAATATGAATTACTGACGACGGTGACAACGATGGATTTATTTATCCACTGCTTATTTGTTTAGTAACACTTTCAATTATTGCAGAATTTAATCAGTGGCAGTAAACAGATATACGACACGCAAGGATGAAGTTTGAAATGAGTGAGAAACGACCAGTAATTGTTTGTCTATTACCATTCATAAAGGAGGATGGTTCTTGATAATATGAAATCCCCAACTTTACTTCTCTCTCCCGCAGAACTCCAGGCTAATTCGTTTTATTGTTTTCGACTGGGTTTGCACCTTCAGACCTCGTATCTAATAGAAATGCCGAGCAGAGTAAACATTCGACAGCGGAAGACAGCCACCTCTACGACAATGGTGGTCGTGGCGGTGTTGGTGTTGGTGATAGTGATACTTGCAGTAGTAGTGAGAATACTGGTGATAGTGATGGTGGTGGTGGTGGTAAATACACTAACGTGCAAAGAATGTGAAGCGCTTGGAGAAGTAAGTAATTCTGGGATTAAATTTAAAAATGGAAAATTTGTCTTTACACTTGAAGGAAGGTAGTTTTATTATATGACTTTACTTAGAGTTTTCGAGATCGAAAATATGCTTGGAAACCATTCTTTAACAATTATCAATTGTATGGCATTGTCTTTGACATGGATGGAAATATTGCAATTGCCAGCGCGTATCTGTGTAAACTTTTTACTAATATTATCCCACATTCTTATTAGAGTGCATTATGTTTTTTGGAGTTTACTAAGGAAACGACATGATTCGTTCATTGTTTGATACAGTCGAGAGTAGTTTCAATGTGACTAACATTCCGTTAGGATGATCTAAAATAGAAAGCAGAAGATTCTGCAAAAGCCGTTGCACGGATTGAAGAAGGAAAAGTCTAATCGCTACTTCGCTTGCAGCGTCAATTGTAAGTAGGCCTATACATACACTGATGGACACTTCAAAGAGACAAATTCATTTACCAGAATGCAAGGATCTGGTTGTAACTGGACCACAACCCAGACGGACAACAGGCTCTTAAGTTTAAAGATGCTATGGAATCGACATGCAACTGCAGCCAGATTAAAAATCGACTCCGGCAAGCCCTCCAAGCACAAGTGAGTGTGTGGACGATTAGGACACGACTTCACGAATAAAACGTACACGCAAAAAAACATACCACAGGACCTCTGTTGCCAAGGCACCATCGCGCTGCACGGTTTGAATTTGCATATTTTCTAGCTGGACAGGTGACCAACGGGCAACGGGCTAATATCCTGTCCACTAACGAGAAGATCCGCATTTCACGAGAAGATCCGAGCAAGGAACGCGAGTTTTTCCCCCACTCTGATAACCTACCCGACACTGAACCGGCCAGCCATTAACTGAGCCTTATGTGTCCCAGCCGGCAAATGAAACCACTCCTATCCACCTGCTCCTTCAAGAACGCTGAGTTACTGGCTTACTCTCTCCTCTTACCCCGCAAGAACCATACTCCCTTCGCAGGGGTCCTCTCGTGAAATTTGGATAGTACGTTCTCCAGATGGACGGTAGAGAGCGTAGAGGTCATAATAACGCTATTTTCATTGTGCATTTTCTCTTCCAGAGCGAACTTTCAAGGAGAATTCGTCATGGTTGGTCCCAATGTACGGTCCATCTGACGTCTATATAATCACTTTTGGTTGGAGATATTGCCGGAAGCGATTTGGAACCTGGGTGACAATTATACATGTCAGCATGATCTTGGCCTTCTGTTAAATGAATGTATTTTTGAAGCGTGTAACAGCGACGTAGCGACACTTTCTTTTTTCAATCAATATAACGGCTCTTCATTATCTTCTAAAATTAACTCATGTTGTTCACACTGAAACCTTCTCTCGACTGAGTGAAATAATGAAAGAAAATGATCTTTCCTTGGTAAGTTCCAAAAACATAATGCACTATCGTAAGAGGTAGAGTAGGTTAAAAAAATATATTTACACAGATGTTGCTAGCAATGACAATAATCCCTTCCAGGTCAAATTCAATGCCAAGGATCAGGTTCCACACCTGTGGAGTAACATTTACCGCGTCTGGTCGCGAAACCAGGTGGCCCGGGTTCGAATCCCGGTCGGGGAAAGTTACCTGGATGAAGGTTTTTTTCCAGAGTTTTCCCTCAATGCAATTTGAGCAAATGCTGGATAACTTTCGGTGTTGGACTCCGGACTCATTTCACCGACATTATCACCTTCATCTCATCAGACGCTAAATAACCTAAGATGATTTAGCGTCGTAAAATAACCTATTACTAGCCAAGGATCAGGTAGTTATCTATTGTTACGGAATAGTTTCTAAACTAAACTCCCTCCCAATATCTATCAGTAAACTCATACAACAATAAACAGCCTTTAAGTGTAAAATAATATATTTACATTTTCATCGTAGAATTACTTGCCTGTTCTGCCAAGAGTTTCACTTTTTGGTACGTGAATATCAATTGTATCATGCAATACGACACAAATATTTACATAAAGCAACTTCGAAGTAAATGAAGCGGAAACTGTTTCTATTGTGGCATGAAATTGTCGATAACAGATTTATATTGATGGCGCTGTTTCTACTGCTGATGATGATAATGCTATTGATGGTGGCAGTAAAGATGATGACGACGGCAAGTGAAACTATAGTCATTATCCGACTATCTGTGCGTCGTAGGCCTATAGGTGAGAAGGCGAGACATGACATGTGCGAGAAGAGAAAGAATGAGCTTTCAGAAAGAGGGTTTCTTTCAGGATGGTTAATATTAACTTATACGAATCTACTGATACTGAAGTTCATCTCAGACTAAAACCTATCTTCCCCCTCCATAACCATTTGTGATACAGGCATGGCACATGAAAAGGTAACAGGACAGGTCTTGCCTCCTCTACTGTACATGAGTGGCAAAAAAAACCGGACCGACCGTTGTAGCTGATTTCAGAGCCTTGTTCACTCCAGAGCACGATAGACTGGTAACTAAGACTTTCGTGGTTCGAATCCTGCCTGGGAAAGAAACTTTTTTTTGTTCCTTATTGAAAGTTATTCCCAATACTTTTCGATTGCTGATAAAATTCATGTTCTGGGAATAATAAGTTAATTAAGTAGTAAAATATAGCTGCAATCGAAAAGTATTGGGAATAAATTTGAATAAGTAACAAAAAAAAAGTTTCCTTCCCAGGCAGGATTCGAACCACGAAAGTCTTAGTTACCAGTCTATCGTGCTCTGGAGAGCAGAAGGCTCTGAAATCAACTAAAACAACTGTACATGCTATATTCTCTCTCTCACTGCGATGAAGCTGAACTCAGGTATCAGTGACTACTCTGCTATGTCCTACGGTTAGAACGCCTGTTGTAGGAATTTCTAGCCACCAGCGTAGCTCAGGCAGTTGGCACGTTTGTCTGCTGATCCAGGGCTGCTCTCAGGTATGGGTTTGATACCCGCTTGGGCTGATTACCTGGTTAAATTTTTCCGAGGATTTCCTCAACCGAAGTCAGGCAATCTGCGGCGAATCCTTGACCTCATCTCGCCAAATATCATCTATCATCATGCTAAATAACTCAAAGACAGTAGTTGATACAGAGTCATTAATTATATCTAACCCATAATAAGGAAAAAAGAAATTCTATGCAGTTGGTCTCATGGAAAGACGATGCAGTATTTTTTCTACACGGCTAAGAAAGAAGATTGTGGATCATACTGCTCTACTAAGCACAGAGGGGGTAACTGCAAATTTTACGAAAAATGAGATGATTTGCAATTTCAGAGCCCCGGAGCTTAATTTTCTTTATCAGGCCCCTTCTTTTCATATATGATAATTCTGTCACCTATCTCCTTTCACCATGCATTTATTTCACAGAGATTGTTGTTTGAGGAGAATATTTAAAAATGAAGTGGTTCCTTAAGATAATCAGTAATTATGTTTTGCCACAAGACAGATCAAAGCTGATTGCATTAGTTGTATTATCCCTTGTTTCCTCTAGTGCAGTAATTCAGGAATTTAGAAGAAATGTTCATTTTTCCTAAATTATGGCTTTGACTTGAAAACAAAAACCCTGGCTCTCCACAATTTAGTAGCTTTGGCGGATTGTTGTCTCTGTACGCCAAAATATTCATTAGTCTGCGTTAGATCATTCTTAACATTTTGAAGCTGGAGGTCTCTGTGGGTAAAGGAGTTACTGCTAGTAACATTTGAACGAACATACTTGCTCAATAATCAGCGTTGTTTTTTCATGTTTTTGAATTTCAATAGCTTTCCGCTTCCTTTTAATGGCTCCTAACTCAAATTTTCTTGGGAATTCCATTCTTAATTATGGACATTCCTACAAAAACACTTTAACACTACCATTAGGCCTACACACCGATAATGGTCACATAATAACAGAAATTAGATAAGCTGCAAGGAACACAAGCGCTAGGCACTTAGTTTAACACTCAATACAATGAGAACTGACAATGTTGTTGACTTTGGCTATTGAATTCATTATTATGTATATAGGCTTACTGTTACAATTTGAATAAACTGTACATGATAGTCAACTTTTACAAGTTGAACACATTAAACTCTGCAGTCAACCTATGACTCTAAACTTAAAACAATAAAGTTATTTTTGATGCGCTTTATAATGTAATAATTAATTAGGTAATTATTTATTTTCTCAATTCTGATTTTCAGTCGGCAGATTTGTTGTCTATTCCATTTGCATAATTCATTTAAAAAAAGCTTGTTCCTGGATTTTGAAGCCTCCAGAATCATGAGGCCCTGAGCAGAGGCACCATAGGCTCCTGCCTAAATCAGGCCCTGATAATGACATATAGCAGCAATTCTGTGGAGTATTTTGCACGTAATCCTAGTTTTTCATGGTCGTAGCGAGGCTCTAAATACCTTAATGATGTACAACTAGGGGTATGTGCATTTGAATACATGTTAATACTAAGCAATTGTCTCAGAACTAAGCTGATTGCAGTTGCCCCCTCTGTGCTCAGTAGGGCAGCAAAGGGAAGCACTGAAACGAAACAGCACTCTACCGCGAAACCTTTTATAACTTGGCTTTGTCTACTACGAATTATCCTCGAATTCGTCTAATTTGAACCGGGTCTCGTCGTGGAAAGCGGACACTAAAGGCCTGGCAGTTCAATTGGCGGCGTGTCGTTTATGATGCTTTAGGACAAATAACTACTTTAAAATGTAGGCTAATGTTACAATCGATTATTTAAAGACGCTGAATCAACTACATATTTATTGTCGACATAATGAGTCATAGCGAGATGGTTGGTATTTTGGCGAGATAAGTTTGAGGATTCGCATTGGCATTACACGACATTCGTTTCACACTTGGGTAAAAACTCTAAGAAAAAAGTCAACCACTGTTCAAATCCGGACCGAGAGCAGCGTTACAACTCAAGTCCTGCCTTCTACCTCTAGGTCACGCTGGTATAAATAAAATGTTCAAGCGTGTTCGGCAGACTAGTTTACAAACTGGAACATGCTCAAATATAATAAATTAACAGCAATATTGTACTTCATTTAAAGTAAAGAAATAGACAGATGTGTGATTTATAAGCCTACATAGCAAATTTTCATTATACTATTTATGCTCAAGGTAAATTGTACTTTTAAAGTTCTAATAAAAAAGGTCATAAAAACAGACACGAGAAAAATATGTTCCGATTTAAAAACGCTGGGATTATTCCCTAAAAAATAAATAATCTGTTTTTGTGTGTGGAATGATTATGAACTCGTCAGTCTTAACTCTTCGTCTAATAGGATATATCATATATAAAATTTCCGCTTAGAATACTGGTATCTTTCCATTGTCATTGCCTCCAATAGGACCATAATAGTTAATAATGAGTATCTTTCCATCATCCGGTTGAAAGGTCAGAAAAAGTCCGTGATTAATTTCAAGAATACACGTAGAACACTCCACTTAAGACAAGTAATGGAATGGTAATTCCTATTTCACAACAAGCTTAAGCTTCTCGAGAAGAGTAGATTCTGTTTGGAGAGCGATAAGCTGCGGACTGGAAGAGTTGAACTTCAATCCCGGCTAAAGGGATGTTTTTCATCTCGTCATAACTCTCATTGTCAGAACGAATCCGAGATTCATTCAGCGTCCTATAAAACTAAATATCGGTCTTTCCCAGGATTACATTGATATTTTTTTTCCCAAACACTGCAATCTTTGAAAGCCTAAGTGCTACTTTTTTTACTTTGTTTTCACCTTCGTGCGTTAAGAGTTACCTTCTGTCTCACGAGATGTTATTCCGCAGTCAGCATAGATAGTCTATTTTTTGTCGACGTACCGCGAGGAATATTTATTCGGTAATTTTGTCCGGTCCGGGTCCTTTTACGTGCAGCTAATTTACAAAACGTTGCCTCTATTTTCATTTTCAAGGAAACCACACCACGGACTATTGTGTCTCCTAAAAATTCATCGTCCACATTTGATTTTGAATCCGAAAACTTCATTTTCATTGGTAAACATAGTTAATACTAGATCATCTAGATCATGGATACAGAACTGGCGAGAGAGGGGGGGGGGGTTCCCCGTCCACAGTCCACCGGCGTTGAATGACGTATCTGTGGCCCGTACGCAATAACATAAAACAGACACTGAATACAAATCCCCTCCCCTATCAAGTCAATGACGCGGGTATGGAAGGAAGGGGTGAGTGACGTATTCGATGAGTGACGCAACGCCACAATTGTCGCCAGTTATGCAAGTGTGATCTAGACGATTCTAGAATAATAGTTAGCCGGATCCTGCGGTACCTGCTGGTATAGACCACCAGCCTATCACGCAGGCGGTCCGAGTTCGAGTCCTAGTCAGGGTTGTTCTCCCGTTTATTCACGTTAGGAATCAACATCATCCTGCCCGATTTCCATTCCATTATCATTCCAAAGCATTCCACAATTGTCGACAGGCGACGCGACGCTCGGAGAGGCGTGCTCTACTGATGAGCAGGGTTGCTTGCTCGAAACCTGGATACTCCGTGAACCTTAGCGTAGTGAACTGGTATGGATTGAGAATGCCCTTAGCTAGAGGTTAGCGTAAAAGTTCAGTCAGATGCACGAAGTTCTAGGTTTCGCCCTCGCACTTCAGAATAATAATAATAAATTAATGAAAGGTAACTGGACTTATCACCTCCTTGTATGGGGATATTCAGAAAATATGGAGCTCTCCGTTGCATTTGTGTCTTAATGACATACCTACGCCTTTTTCCTACAGATACCCCTTTAAAGTTAGTATATCACGATAAAGAAGCAACAGTGGAATGAGGAGAATAGGAAAGCAAACTACGCAGAGAAAAGCAAACCTACAGCCCTTCTTCCGTAAGTCCCACAGGATATCGGAGAACGAAGCGAGCGGTGCGGTAGGATATACAATAAAATAGTTTGTATGAATGAAATGTTCAACGTTATTTAAAAATAAGCCACTGTATAATACGTGACTTAACGTTCATATACAGAATGATTCATGAGGATTTACCATCACTTACGGAGCTTCTTTCCGAAGACATTCTGACCAAAAAATGGCATATAAACATTTGTCCTAATCTCAATATTTTCAGAAATACACTAATTTGAAGTTGTCTGTGAAATACCTTTTTCTTTAGTTTTAAAGATAAAAGAATATTTCAAATAGAAAATAAACTATTCAGAAGTATCATTTCTTTAATTGGCTAGTGTCCTGAAGCTAAAAATGTGTTGTCAGTTGCTTTGTGCAGATTTTATTTTTCAATTTTTAACTAAAAATGACATCTTTTTTACGAATTTATCAAAAAAATTGTTACAAATCATACGACTTTATGAACTTGATTCTTTACAGTTTAATTATGCATCCTAATGTACAGACTTGAAGAGTGGCATGATTTGTAACAAATGTTGTGATTAATGCGTAAGAAAATGTAATTTTGTAGTTAACAATGTTTCTTTATGTCCTACAGGAGATGAAAGTATAATATATTTCTTTTTTACTTTAGAGGGTTTTGGAAAAAGGAAATGTAACTCACTTTTAACTTCGTATTACTATTTTCTCCGACATTGTGACCTGCCTGAAGGCTCTTGTATCACGACAACCGTAGGAATTCAAAGCATATTAATTCCATAGAATGTTTATTATATGAATTCCATGAAAGATGATATAGTGCAGCAGTTTCCCAATTTTTCTGAATCTGTGTTGAAGGTGATGAATCATTAAGTGAATTACGGAAAAATTACGTGATGTTGGAATAGGCAATTGATCTAACCTGAGAAGAACTTTCCAACACTTGAACTCGCCATAAATTGAATCAGAGTCCCCGCTGTGAAAAGCCATTCTGCTAATTGTGGTATGTCACATTTGTGTATAGCATAATTACAAACACATGAGACAATTCTAGGACACAGATTAACATTAGACGCTGCAAATATTTGGGTAATTACGTCATGTTCGTCCGTCGATATAATGGGATACAATTATTTAATTATACCAGTAACACCTGCTTTAGACAGCACGCAGTGTCCCTAAGCAAACACAGTATTACAATTACTTCGCATCGAGCTTTCCGAGACATGTGTAATACAATGGTTGGCAATTGATTCATCCAATCATCAGGATTAAAGCGTCCTGTGATAAAATTGTAACTTTTCAGATTACCAATATACACTCTGGACTAGTTTCAAAGAAAAACTTTAGCCGTGGGCATAGAAGTTCAGTTCTTTTCCTGGAGACCGCACTTCAGATTACCGTTAAAGAAGAATTTGTGACGAACAAAGACGTTTTCTGCCTGGTTTTTTTTCAAAGTAATCTCGTTTCTTATGTTACTATTTCTACATAATTCACCATAAGCAGTAGAAGCTATGGAAACATTACATACTCATCAGGTCATGTGCATGACATTCCTATGGCGAAAATTCCGTGCAGCAAATAACTTGGATATCTCTGGAGTTGACATCCATGCCTTAGTCCAGCGATGTCATCCCATTCTATTATGTGGTGTTCTTCAATTTCGTTCCAGCAACAGCACGCGTTCAACCCTCATCTCCCCTGATATCCCTCTTCTACCTACAGTCTTATGCTAGAGTCATAGAGGAGTACGAATTTAAAACCAGTGCATCACTCGACCTCATGCTAAAGAGTAAAGAGCATTCAAGTCATCATCACAATATCCTCAATTACTTCAATTTTTACTTTTTATTTTCAATCATCATTTAAAAAATTGTCTCAGAAATAATATCAATGTTCGGCAGTACGTAAACAGTTTTTTCTTTCTTTCATGAAACTTAACAACTGTTTACATCTATACGTACTGTCGAACATTGATATTGAAGTATTGAGAATATTGTGATGATGACTTCAATGTTCTTTACTCTTCAGCATGAGGTCGAGTGATGCACTGTATGTAGCAGGTCCTTCAATGAAAATGAACTCTTGTAATTTAAGAAAATGTGTTTCGACATTATAAGTACATATTGCAATTGCAACAAATATGGAATGAAATAAAAGCTTAGAAAATAACTATCTTTTTGTTTTTCAATTTGAAGAGTCCACTGCAAGAATGATGGATGTCACTTTCTTGTCGAAAATGAACCAAGACTGTCAATGCATAGCTTAAGACATACAGAATGTACATAGAGAGTCATATGACATTTAACACTGATAGTCATTGTCCAGTAATGATCGGAAAATCACTGTTAAGCTTTGAGCGCTAAGCATTTCAAACTTTCAATTGCTTCTCCTGCAAAATGTATTCCAAATGACATCCATCATTCTTGCAGTGGACTCTTCATTTATATATGTATTTGTTTCTTTCTTCCAATGCTTCGTGACACAATATAATTCAAGTACAATACATAGTGTTTTCTCTTATAAGAAGTGAAGCACTGTTAATTTATAAATAAATAGTAATAAAATCATTATTATATTTCATAAGTATTTCAATTTTCATACAATGTTTGTGCCTTATTCCTTTGTCTTTTGTAGAAGTTGTTATATCCATTCATTACAATTTACTAACTGCTGCTGATTATTATTGTGCATGACATATCTCAGACACTTATAACACAAATTGTCACATTTATATGACTGTAATTTCCTCCATAACTACAATCCCTGCCTGTAGTCGTACAGTTGTACACAGTCTTTTACAGAGGAGCATGCGGCTATCCCGTAACTTCAAAATCATACGTTGCCATGCTGATTTCCTGACACCACTGCCTTAGTCTTTAGATATCCCTGTGGTGACTGAGGGTGCTATTCATAGATATTTCGCTAGCCCCGCTACGAGCGTGCTAAACTAGCCCGAATTAGGGACGAATTATTCCTATCGCTAACATTGGTTTATGAATATGAAAAACGTTAGTTTTGCTGATCATCCACCGGAAGCCCGCGCTAAAAATGTCTATGAATACGGCCCTAAGTGGTCTAAATCTTCGGCCTGTCATGCAGCCGGTGCGAGTTCAAATTCCAGTCAGACCTAAGATTTTTCATTTAAAAATCAATAGCGACATTTCTAGTGGACAAGGGCGCGACCGCAGTTGGGATTTTTCTCGGGTTCTCCCGTTTTCCCATGTCAGAGATCAACATTATCCCCTCCGATCTCCGTTCCATTAATATTTCATAGCATTCCCCGATCGCAGGCTGGTGAGGCGAGTGAAGGGAGAGCTGGTCTAGGGACGAGTGGGGTTGCCTGGATACTCAGGAAATCTTAGTGTAGTCAGCTGGTGTGGGTTGGAAATGTGTCTAACTGAAGATCAACGTAATAGTTCTCTCAGATGAATGAAAGGCTAGTGTTCGCCCTACCCCTTCAGAATAATAATAATAATAATAATAATAATAATAATAATAATGATGATGATGATGATGATGATGATGATGATAACAGTGCTGTGGTATAGCAAATTACGTGACGAGCAGTCTCAAATACAGAAGTGGCTAAAGTATTACATTATCAAGAAAAAAATCACATAGGTCTGGTAGGCCTATTATCCGGCATAATTCTTGAACGCATAGGCCTATATAACTTTTTCTTCCGAATCATTCATATTTAGTAATTCAGCAGCGAAGATATATGACGTCATACTGGATCAATATGACCAGTATTAGCTAAAAAGCAACTGTGAACGAGACTATTATGTACTTAATTAAATTCTTCAATTACCCGTACTCTCACGTATTTGAACTCGAGATGCTACTCAGCGTGAGTGGGAAGAACTAATTGACAAGGAACGAATCGCTATCGGAACATCCGCTCTGATTCAAACGGTGGAAAATCTAGTTAAAATTCAACGGACACGCGTTTGATTCTTTGTGGAAATTTGTCTCAGTCGAAACTGGGTGTCTCTTCCTTGTCTTGTGTTTGTTCTGCTATTCATAAATGTAAAATTTAGCTCGTAATGGTAGTTTCGGTACTACAGTAAGTACTGGCTCCATCATCAAGAAAAACAATGCAAGAGAAAACTGTCTGTTGCAGCCATGCCCAGCCAAGGCAGATCTAGCCTTCAATCAAGGTGCAACAGTGACGTAGAATCTCAGAATATCATGCAGGCATACGCATAAAAAATATACTACGTCACTGTCGTACCTCGATTGAAGGCTAGAGTTGCCTCGGCTGGGCATGTCTGAACTGTTGCATCCGTTAATAATCCGTGGCGCAAACAGTCTGTGAAGGACCGAGGCCGACCAGCCTTGCGTCCACATGCCTCAGCAGAGGTGAGCGAACATCCAACCAGAACGGAAGTATTGCGTTATCAGTAGACTAGGTGGCATTAGTGAATCCGATGGTGACTGATGGGCTATCCTGTCTGAGCCCCGACAGAGCCAGATCCCATCCTCAAACGAGTACATGATAAGCCCCAGGGCCCGGAGTCTCAAAACTTTCTTAAATCAATATCGATTATCCGAATACCGATCAACCGAAACATCGGTTAACCGAAAGCGTTCCAGTCGGCAAATTTGAATTTGTGCGCGCGCCATGTAGAAATTTCGCTAGCGCTGTTTGCGAGATTTAGCGGCAAAAAACGAGTCTCAGCTCTGAAGCAAAAAAAGAAAAAAGTTTGGACCTCTTTCCTAAACTGTAGGCCTACTTTAATGGCCGTTTTGAACTTGTTAAACTAGGCTAGTCAGTTTTCTGTGTTATTTGTAAGACGTGTGATACAAAATATATGCTGTATGTACAGTTTTGTGTTTAATATCTGTGTTCCTTTGTTTCATACTGCTCCTATGACACCGGTACAATTTGTTTTCGTAAATGATCGGTTATCCGAAAAATCAATTATCCGAACACTCCACTCCATTAGATGACAGATGAAATGAGATTACTCCCGTCTCGTATCTCTAGAAAAAATATCTGCAACGTTTGCTTCGTCCATCACGACGTGGCCGGAAATCGAATTTGGGTCGCATGGATGCGAGACCAGAGCGCTAGTGCTTGAGCCACACACGCGGCGAATACATGTCTTATTAGTTTTGTTTTAGTTTTTAATTCTCGATTCTAGTACCTCAGCCAGTCCACTAATGCATCAAATATCCCACGCAATAATAATACTATTTATTATTATTGTTATTATTATTATTATTCCATAATAATAATAATAATAATAATAATAATAATAATAATAATAATAATTCCTACTTCATTAGACAATCTCGACTTGGGAATGAGAACAGAGCACATTGTGAATTGGGTCACCGTCGTATAGCATAGAGGGCATCGATTGACAAGTAACCCATAATCATAACATTCGAATCAAGATAGTTGCAATGGCGTGACGTGAAAACTGTGCCTCATTTCCAAGTCAGGGACCGACCGTGCGAGAAGGGACAACACATTTCTATGGAATATACTCTGTTGCGACACCATTCATAATACTGTAGTCTATTTGAACGCTGATCCAGTTGACGAGAAAAAGGACAGTATCACGAAGTTGGCACATATTTTCTTTTTAGATGTATTACGTGTTTCAAAACAATTCAGTACCCTCGTTACTTTGCGAGTAATATTACTATTTTGTATAATAATTTTATTATATTTTCTTGAATTATTATTGTGAATAAATACACAAATTATGTAATTTAATATGTACCTAAATATGGACTTTAGTTTTCTGGATTGCAAACAAAAACATAATTTACAATCCAAACATTCGGACAATTTACTTCATTTATATTTTGTGCGGTTTAATTAGGTGGATGTAATGAATTTTTCATAATATAATGCACTTATGTAGTAATTATTTCTAATAAATTATTTTAAGCGAAACTCTTTTAAGCAGGTACATGAACGCTGTGAAACAAAATTCTGTGATGGATGTTTTAAAAGGGCTTTGCGTGTTGTTGCTACGGGATTGTAGATATAAGTTCCTATGCTATCGCGTAAATAAAGTTGTTGACGTTTGCGGTTTTCCATCAATTTACACAAATAAACGCACAAATTAGTGGAAATGGGGCTGCTGCCGCGCAATGCGTCTTCTGTGTGAAGCTGTGACGTTTTACATTTGAAACCAATGAGTGAAACTGCATTGTTAACTGAGGCTTTTGCTAGAACACATTATAAATACAGAGGGTGGACGAAAAAGAGCGTGGAGTGAAAGAGTGCAAATGAACCGCCGAAAATTGAGTAAAAACGAAAAAAGGTAGGCCTTAGACCAAAATGAGTGTGAGAATGAAGGGCAAGGAAAAGAGCATCATCTCATCTCTCTTTTGCAGTTTATTTGTAAATGAACAAAGTGTGAACGAATTAGTGAATGTTCCTTTATCACTAACAATGTACGATTATAATGCCTGATTTAGAATTAAATCGTAGCGGATATTTTGTTTGAGTTCCTCAAGTGAATGTGGATTATTCACGTAAACTTTACTTTTCAGTGTATTTAAATCTGGCGATCGAGCTGGCCATAATCCACGACTTAGGTACCACGCTGTCATCAATACTTCTGAATGGCGGCCATTGGCACATGAGCAGTGTGAGCTGTACCATTATCCTGCATGAAATATCTTTTCATTCTCACTCAGCTCATTAAAAAAGGATAGAGTATGAACTATGTATATCTTCATCCGTTGACTGTTTCCTCAAAGAAAATGGGACCAATCGGTCTTCGTCCGTTCATTGCACACCTATTTTATGTCATGTAGCGGTTGTTCGTGAAAACGGTGTGGATTTTCACTGTCCCAGTAACGTGTTCACGTAACCATTGAGGTAGAGACATGCTTCGTCACTATAAAAAATTAAGGTAGGATCAAGTACTTCACTAAAATGTAAATCATTGCTTTAGAAGGCTCTGGCGAATCAGACAATGACTGACGTAAGTTTGTTACAACTATTCTCCAAGATTCGTATTTCACAAAGTTGTCGTACATAAACACTCGTTGTTCAAGGCTATGTTTCATAACGGACACACTACTGCACTCTAAATGTACGGTATACAGCTGCATGCTCACTGTGTGAACGTGTTTACGTAACTAAACACGAAACGTACGGGAGCAAGACGTCTGATCACTGCGACGGTGCAACAGTTACTACGCATATGACTTTCCACTGACGCCGGTCTAGCACTGGCTGACTCACTCTGTATCAATGCATATACATTTATCTCATTTTTATGTGTATTTTATAGTCCTCATTCCCACCTAAAACCCTCAAAATTTCGCCCTGGTTGGGAACAATTAGTTCAGATTATATGAGTATGACGCGAGATTTTAAATTACACCTTTAGTGTGCTACATGTTGAAAAAGGTTGAAAAACACTGGTCTAGTCACTAGCATCTAACTCCTCCAGTGTGTCAGTACAATATTCGCTTAAGTAACCTGACCTCTAGCGTGTAGCATATCCTCGACATGGCCCAACCATCTCAGCCTTGCTTTTTTTAATGAAAGCTGCTATGTTCAGTTCTCCAAACATTCCCATTAACTCCATATTACTTCTAATTTTAATTTGTTCATTTTCAATTCGAGGTCCATAAATCTCTCTCTCCCAGACTGGTTTTTATTAATACTCAAGTTTCAATCGAGTACACTACAACTGGCCATATTATAATAGTTTTATACACTTTTTATTTTTACAGACCTGGATAAAACATTAAATCTCAACATTTTTCCAAGCGCACAAATCATAGGTCTACTCCTCTTTGCAGCCATAAGTTATTATTTTTTTTCGTTGTTGGTAACTCTATAGCATCTATTAGATGCTTTATGGTTGTGCTAACAGATGGAGTTACTTGTCAACAATGTGACGCTGAAACGTGTGTTCAGGTTACTGCCCAGCGACAGTCCTGACGTATTTTTATATTGTGATGATTGGTTAATTTATATTAACCCGGCACACTCACAATCACACTCACATTCATACAAATTTCCAGACTCTAGACACCCAGGGAATTCCTCTTCAAGAAAAATTCACCGAGAGCCTAGCCCGGGAATCGAACCCGGGACCTCCTGATCTGGAAGCCAGCATGCTGACCAACAGAGCACGGAGGCAGTCAGGTTAATGTTTGTATTTATTTCTAAAGTTATGTGATTGTTGTTAGTTACCATGGTAATACCTAACTTCGTGCACGTTTTAAATTTAGATGTGTTATTAGTTTACTCTAGAGCAGCGGTGACCAAAGCGGGTGTCGTGATTACATCGTGTAATCACAGACATTCAAACAGGTACGAGGAGTTTCCTGTACATTGCTGTGTGTTTCATTCACGTACTGAAGGCAAGCAGTGGCGGTATCATGTCGCTCTACAAACTCTGTCTATACAAGCAGTAAGAAGTGGTTTCGTAAAGAATGAGAAGGAGAACTTTTTTGTTGTTCTATCGGACAAAATGTAATATGTTTACTTTGTTCAATGGTTCAATTAGGAGTATATAGAAACATTAATTGCCACGCTGAATAATTTATTACTATTATTATTATTATTATTATTATTATTACTACTACTACTACTGACTACTAAGTATGTGTTTCTAAATTCTCCTATACGTGCATGAATATTGATATTTTTAGAGCTTCTCCCTAGAAGGATAAAATTATTAGGTTTTATCTCAATTTTAATCTTCTTAATCTTTAGATGAGGGTAACTATTTATTAGTTATTCATTTAATAATAATATTGTAGAAAAACTGATTCAATATTATGTGCCAACGAACTCTTAAACGCCAGGAATTGACATGTCTTAAATCATAGCCAGGAAGAGAAAGATGACATAAATGTAAGGAAGTCAGCTACCTAATGGGGTTTGAAATATCTCGTGCTCTAAGGCCTTTTAATAGAATAGAATTTCTCAAAAGACTAATGATTAAAATAACTTAAATAACTTGTCCATAAAAAGTTTTTAATTCTGGAAAAATACGAATTATGTCATTGAAGTATAGGGAAAAGAATTTAGAAAATTCCTCATATTCAATAGGAAGGTTAAAAAAAGAAGCAAGAAAAATCGTATATTATTCACTGGCTCCTGATGACAGCAGTGACATTACTGATGCAGCAAAGCTTGAGATTTTTATCCGCGGGATTGATCAACATGTTAATACAGGAACCACCACTGGTTGTAGTTTTCATGCCAAGTACCTTTCCTCCGTCTCGTTATTTCATAGGCTGTCTGTCGCTTGTAATCTTCGAGTTTTGGTCACCGCTGCTCTAGAGTCACTAAATTTGAGTTGTTTTTTAAATATAGAACCGAATATGGGTGTGTCATCATTTTCATGTAGTAGTGGTGACTATTTGTGAATAGTGTGAAAATTCGGTAATTTCGGGGAAGTGAAAAATAATGAGAAAATATGACTCATTGAAACGCGGTGCATTATGGAAAAAGAGTTACTTTAAATATACGTACTAAAATTACGTCAAGAAATAAATCAGAACCATTTATTATAAACGTAGAATAACGTGGCAAAGAGAATGAGAAAAGAAAGAAAAAGAGAGGCAAACAAGACGGATCTGAACCTCAGAACTGTTCACAATATTTAAGCAACAGCTTGCCACAAGTGGGAAGAAGATACCTACAGTATCTAAATAAACTGAAGAGGCGGTAGACCGGAACTTTCGCTGTCATCATTAAGTCGGCAAACTTTGAAAGTTATACAGCATAATATTATGGTGTTCCTATACTTCGTTTTCGATCATTAACTTCAACCGAATTATCAAAATCAGTGATCCCAAAAGCGTATTCTCTCCCGGTTAGTTACCATCTGTTGGATACTGCAAACTAACATCAAATGTTACCGTAAGAAATAACATTATTTACGTAGTTTTAGACGAGCACTGCCCTAAATAATGATACCATTATCTTAGTTCCTAACCTCTGTTCTGGCAAGGTCGTCGTTTATCTTCATGTATACTAGATATCCTAAACTGGCGCCTATCCGAAGTGGGCGTATGGCTGGCTAGTAGAGTTAGCGAACTTTATTGAATGGCATTACAAGTCAAAGGCGCATGTCTCAACAGCTGTTGAATTCGTAAGTCGCTTAAGTATTATCATATTGAAGCCTCGAAATAGTCCACATCCGAAAATGTCCCACCCGCACAAACCCCAGTTTGGTAAGCCTCAACTATTATCGACGAACAAGAAATATCACTAGTAACTTAAGTACTTACGTACTTACTTACTTACTTACTCACTGGCTTTTAAGGAACCCGGAGGTTCATTGCCGCCCTCTAAGCCCGCCATTGGTCCCTATCCTGAGCAAGATTAATCCATTCTCTATCATCATATCCCACCTCCCTCAAATCCATTTTAATATTATCTTCCTATCTACGTCTCGGCCTCCCTAAAGGTCTTTTTCCATCCGGCCTCCCAACTAACACTCTATATGCATTTCTGGATTCGCCCATAGGTGCTCTGCTACATGCCCTGTCCATCTCAAACGTCTGGATTTAATGTTCCTAATTATGTCAGGTGAAGTAACTTAAGTACTTACATAAATCTATCTGAAGGTTTCAATATAAATGCCCGTTATTACTATTATTATTATTCTGGAGGAAGTCGACCCCTAGCACTACGTTCGTCTTGACAAAACTATTACACTGACCCTCAGCTGAAAAATTGTAAATTATGTTTAGTTAACGGCGCTCGGAACTGGCGAGGTTATAACAGCGTCGCCGATGTGCCGGAATTTTGTCCTGCAGAAGCTCTTACATGCCAGTAAATCTACTGACATGAGCCTGTCGCATTTAAACACATTTAAACGCCACCGACCTGAGCAGGGATCGAACCCGCAACCTTCCTATGAAAAATCTTAGGAGTGACCGGGACTCGAACCCGCACTATTTGTGCGTCGGGCTGATGGTCTAATCTAGACCATTCAGCGACCGTAGGAAACTCTATGGCCCGTTACGTCGTAAATTCTATGAAAATTGAAATCTGATATCGAATAATCACAGTATAAGAAGAATCAGTAGGGATAATTAGCCCATTTCGTGGGAACGAATTCTGAGTGCGCATGTCACGAAACTGGGTCTAATATCTGGAACCTCCACCAGATGGTTCTCCATCTACGACAGGGCTAGCATAATTTAATATTAACTAAAAACATTTATTACTCATCTTTTAACAATTTGAAAGACATGAGGCAAAGGAATGGCAACATAATCATAATAATAATTACTTTCGTATGTAAACATAATGAAAATATTCACTAATTGACGTTAATCTTGAAGTCACTGATGGATGCTTATGTTGGTAACGTAATATTGAACCATTAGCTATAGATCATGTCATTCGTTTCGATGAAGTTAAGACATCAACAATGGGTATAATACAATTTTGATTAGCTAATAACATTATATTATTAGTGATGGATATTATTTCATACCAGTAACGTTATACTTAGGCCTACATGATTATTCCTATTATTGACAGTAATATTTTGTATATTGATATTGGTTTCCAAATTGGAATTAACATACACATTACAATTTCTAACTGTCGGTTGAATAGAATGTCTCTAAATAAGTGAAAGAAAACATAACCTCAGCTACATAATAATTACCCGATTACGTTGGTGTATACTGTATAGCTAACTCTTGGATCTCGCTATGAAAGAGTGATTGAGAAAATGCAAAAATTGATATAAACAATGACCCGTGTAGTAACATGCAGTAGTTTGAACTCCGTGAGTGCATTATTCCCTGGGTTCGAGGCTTGTATAGAGATAAGTAATTAGTATGCGTATGTTAGCAGTTAAAAAATGTCAAAATTTATATACATCATGATTCTTGCCCATAGTAATAAGTCACTTTTCAACTTTGTAAGGGAATTATTTCCTGAGTTCGACTCTTATAAAGCTATAAGACGTAATTAGGATTTGGCGTAGGACTCTTGTGTCTAACTATGAAGGAGTTAAGAATTTGTATTACTGACTGCAAAGAATCCTTTAAGAGAATGGAAGAAAGTAAGAATTTGTTAATTCAAACGTAGTCTATTACAGCAAAGGAAAAGTGAAAGAAGTTACAGGGATTTAATTATTGCCAGTTAAGCATTGCCCACCAACTGTGGCACTCCATAATGATTTAAGTATTATGTAGTTATGTGATAAAAGTTGCGGTAAATAATTATTAGGCCCTCTTTGTACAGTTTCCCTGAAAAGGAATGAGACGATTGAATATTCCCAAGTCTCAGATGTAAAACACTGCGCATGATCAGAGACCAGAGCACTGATACACAAGATAATGAATATTGAGTTACTTAGATTCAAGCTATTTGGTTTGTTACTAGTATCGTTCCGGAATTCACTTCAAAAACTGCAAAAAATATGACAATATTACGTAAATAAGAGATAAATATATACGTAAATCGTGTAGTTAAATCGATAATGGACCTTCATGACTAGATCGACACTCCGCACAGAAAGTAAAGCTTTCGTGTCGTTGCAATAGCTCAGACGCTAAGATCTCTGCGTGTTGTGTAGAAGAGAGCGAGTTCGATTCTTAGTCTATATGAACTATTTTTTTTCTAAATAGCGTTGAAATAGAGTTTTACGAAGTCCTCAGATTAAGTGTTAATGATCACAGAAATTACAAAATTACAAATTATAATATTATAAACGTTAATCTAATGAATGCATTTATACACACACACAATGTAAATGCATATATATATATATATATATATATATATATATATATATATATATATATATGTATATTAAAAACTAACAATTAAAATGAAATTAAAAATATATTCCTAAGCCACACAGACAAACGATTACAAAGGTTTAGAGTCCTTAGTCCATGTCATTTGTTGAGTAATTATTACAATATTTTATTAGTAGCTTTCCCATATGTGTAATAAATGTACTCGCACAAAACAATTTTTGTTAAAAGTGTGGCTTTGGATTATTTCATTCTCACCCCTTCAGTTGATTTTAACTATTTTATCTACGTGTTTCATTTTATTGTGCATTCAATTTAATTCATGTTATGATTGAATGTATAAGCACTGTTGCAGTTATTGATTAATTACATATATTAATACTAACTATTAAATGCATGTGTTAAGTAACTAATTGCAGTATCTTTTGCAAAATCTTGAATGTTTAAGTTGTCAATAATATTTCTGTACTATATACTATAAGACGTTAAAAGAATTTGCAATAGATTTGGGATCCTCTACTTTATAATCACTAATTTTAATTAAAAAATATTTTCTTTCTTAGGATATCTACAAGTTTAACTTTAATAATATTCCGAATAGCTTTAATTGCATTATCTGGATTTTGTGCTTTTCTAATCAAATGTGTTCTATTTCCGTCTTTCATAAATTTTGATAAATTACACTGTACTTCTTGTAGTATTTAAGAATATGAGGATAGTTGGAAGTTCGACAGGACCCCTTTCGGGCTGCTAACGAAATAAGAGTAGCTTCTAACTTTCCCGGTTCTTCACAGACTGTGATCAGCAGGTTGAGGAACCGCGGTATTAGGAGCCGGAGGGCTGCGCAAATGTAAATATTGGGGGAAGCACAAGCTGTCGACCGTCTTGCCTTCGTTACCAATCGAGTGGATTTCGATTGGAGAAATGTAATTTTCTCCGACGAAACAACCATCTCGAGTGATTACGAAAGTCCTATCCGTGTCTATCGTGAGGATGGTCTCCCACATGATCAGCGCTATGTGCACCGACGTGAAAGATCGGGGCGCTTTAGCATATTGTCACAGTCTAGTATATACAGTCGCGAAGCTCAATACGTAGTAAATATGCAAACATTAGATTGTTGCTCACCACTAGGATCGCTAATATCGCCTCATTACAGGCAATGCAAAATAGTACCGTCACAGTCTATTGTTTCTAGCACCCTCAAAACTCAAACTTCGTGACTGTATATAGTAGACTGTGATATCGTGTTGGGGTGGATGTCTTACGATGGACCTGGCGTTATAGGACGCATCGATGGCCGGTTTAATACGGGAACTTACGAGCACATTCTGGAAAATATATTCCTTCCGCCCCTAGAACGTTTTCCCGAAGGAACATTGCTGTTCCAACAGGATAACCATCCCGTGCACTATACCGCAAGCATTCAAAGATGGTTTCAAAGTAGACCCGAGATCGAAATCATTAATTGGCCTCCGAAGTCACCTGATTTGAATGTCATCAAAAATTTATGGGCGGAATTGAAAAAGAGAAGGATAGCCACCTATGCCCACCGACGCCCTCGAAATTGAGACGAATTGTGGGATCAAGTTGTTGAAACCTGGGAAGATCTCGCCGGGGTTTAGAATTTATTCCACAATCTCGTGACATCCATGCCGGACCGTCTTAGAACTGTAATAGAAGCTAATGGCATGTGGACAAGATTTTAAGTTGACAGGTCTCTTTTTGTTTCTTGTGATTTTTGTTTGAGGAAAAATACTCTTAACTTTCAAGTAAGATTTATTTTTTGACGAGGTTCAGCCCACTTGTAAGACCCAGAAATTGGGCATAAATTATTCATATTTTTCGACAAATTAGATAGTCTAGGAACTCTGAAGAAATTAATTACACCTCAATAAAAAAAAGTTTCACCTGGGATCGAACACGAGACGTTTTGGTTAAGCAGTGGAACCGACACGTTACAATATGAGCTACCGAGACAAGACAGTGACAACAGCAGTCTAGAATGTAGATCCCATAGCAGACATTTGCCATTCGGTACAGAGAAGCAATGATAGCTTGTGACCCTAGCTATGTTGTGAAATCGTGGCCTTAAATGGCTGTCTTCTTCGTGATTCTTATTTTGGTCCTTGTCCTTGTTGTGGTCCTCATAACAATTCTTGCTGTATTTCTCATGTTATGTATCGTTACGTCGATATCGAGTGAACCGCGCTGTAGAACTTTAACTTCCGACGACCAAGAGTCGTCTCATTCCTTTTAAGGGTAACTGTACATCTAGGTAGTTGACATAACTTTTTGTTACATCCTGTATGTTGGATTTTTCAAATCACTTGATCGAATTCTTCTCTAAATGTAAACAAAAACACTTCAAGAACAGTCAAAATATTATACACAATTTTTCTTTATTGAATTTTATGAGTTTTACGGATTGTTCCGGAATCCGAGACGAATGACGGCTCTAAGGCGGAAAAATATTAAAAGTTTGGTTATATAAGCCAACGTTGCTTTCCTTCTCCACTGATTGCAAAATAGTCATATTTAAACGTTCAAGAATTAAAGTGGGTGAAAATCGCAACAGTTATTATAATTTTCTAAGGCATTCGTTATCTATACCAGTCCATTATTTTCTTCAACTTCCTCAAAGTTCCCTACACGATAACAGAAGACATTTTTAACATTCTGAACCTTGCTGTGGACGAATTTTAATGCTGCTTATGAATGACGTATATCTTTCAAGGCCTCACTTTTATCGCATAATTCATAAATACAAATATCCGGAAATGTAAAGACTGTCACTAAACTTGGTGAGGCAAGAAGGAGTCCTCGACCGAGTGAATATGCTGATACTAATATTTCTTTATACGCTGTATTTGTACGAGAAAGTCAATGCCAAACACATATACAGAATAATATAGATCCATTTCTATCGGAAGCAATAATATTATTCAAAAAACTTAATTGAAGTTCCTTTCTGAGGCTAATAAAATCTCTCCAGATACGTACGTCAGTCAACTTAAGGGGAAGGACCTACAAGAATGACCAAATATGTGTCAAAATTAACATTTGTTTAAAGGTCGCAGTGCTGGGCCATCCGTGGCCCCCCTCACTTAAATTACATACCATTACAACATTTGTTTATTTATAGCTCAAAAATACGTCATAGTATTGACTTCATTTCAGCGAAATTTCAAGGTGGTTAGGAAGAAAATAATTTATTTTACGCCAATTTTAAATAACCGCTGCGCTTCAGTCCTTTTACTCTGTGCTCAAACTTCCCCGTTGACTATCCGAAGTTTGTGTAGTTTAAATTTTTCAACATTCAATGTCTCAGACAATAATAGAGATGGTTGAATAAAATTTTCAGGGCATATTCTCACATTATACACGAATAATTCTGTAAGAGGAAATTGTCAAATTGCACATTAAAGAATAAGTTAAAAATAGACGTGCAATTTTTCTTCCTGTTCATAAAAATACAAAATAGAAATAAAAATATAAAAATTAAAATTTAAAAAAAAATCATCAAACAAAATTGATTAGCATCTTTTAGCTTTCAATTAAGACAAGATTTGTGATTCTGTGATACTCTTGAGAGCAGATATATCATTTTCTTTATAATACTGAATTGTTTTTGCATTTTTTATAACTGTGATTGTACCATAAAGGGCAAAAGTAAAAATGTTGTTTTTAAAAGGCTTCATTATATTGATATAAAACTATGTCAGGGAAATAGAATCTCTACTTAAAATAACATGAGAAAAGAGATTTCCTATAGCCCTTAAGTCTTACTCAAATAGTAGAGATATAGAAATTTTAAATTTAAACATCAGACCAATACTTTTAATTAGGAGTAATACACCGTGTTCCGCTTATAAGTATAATAAAAGAAATAGTTATAATTTCATAACAATGCATGCAAATGGGTTAAGATTGGTACCATTGTAAAGAGGAAATTGGGAAGTTTTAATCCATTGTTGTTACTTATTTTTAGAAGACTCACGCATGCGCAGATCATTAAATAAGAGAATTCGTATCGTATCTTTAGTCAGTCAGCATGTGGACGCCACAGCAGAAAGCCTTTTGTGTGCTGTCATTAGCAGAACATAATTCGTGTAATTCGTGTACAGCGCTTGTTTCGCCGTCAGTACAATCTTAGACCGAGGGAAGCTGTACCGACGTACGTCTCAATAATGAAATGAGATAGGCAGCTCAGAGAAACAGGAAGTTTGTTGTCTAATGCAGGTAAACATTCCAAGCGTAAAGTGTCTGACGAAAATGTCGAACGCATTCGCGAGGCATTTCAGAGAAGCCCGCGGAAATCCATTCGACAGGCTAGTGTGCAGTTGAACATCCCACCAACAACAGTGCATACAGTGCTCCATAAAAGATTGCGTTTGCGAGCGTACAAGCTGCAACTTCATCAGATGATTACGCCGAATGATAAACTGGAACGAAAACGCTTTGCAGAAACAATGTTGGATAAAGTGGACGATGACGACACATTTCTAACTCGAGTCTGTTTCTCAGATGAGGCAACCTTCCACGTCAGTGGAAAAGCAAACCGACACAATTGTCGCATCTGGGGGTCGGAAAATCCAAGTGTCGTAATTGAACACCAACGGGATTCCCCTAAATGGAATGTTTGGTGTGGGATCATGCGTGACAGAATCATTGGTCCCTATTTCTTTGCTGAAAAGACAGTCACTGCAAACACGTACCTGGATATGTTGCAACTGTATGCTGTGCCACAACTCCCAGATGGAGCAATTTTCCAGCAAGATGGGGCTCCACCACACTTTGCCAACATGGTTCGCACATTCTTAGACGAACAATTCCCTGCAAGATGGATCGGAAGAGGATCACCGTACATCACATGGCCTGCCAGATCACCAGATCTAACACCACCTGATTTTTTCCTGTGGGGGTTTGTTAAGGACCAGGTCTACAGGACGCCAGTACGTGATTTGGCAGACTTACAAGAAAGAATTTATGCTGCTGTCAACAATGTTACACCACAGATGCTTCATAACACTTGGGTCGAGGTTGAATACCGGTTGGATATTTCCCGTGCCACCAATGGAAGCCATGTTGAGGTTTATGGAACATAAGGTAACAAAAATTCCCAGTTTTCATTCTTTGTAGCAGTTGGTTTCAACTATATACTTGTATTAATTCAGAAGTTATAGCTATTTCTTTTGTTATACTTATAAGCGGAACACTCTGTATTTCCATCTTTTTCCCTGCTGATCCGTAGCTGCAAATTCGATTCCCGCTTAAACTGATTATCTTCTTGAGGTTTCTTCTTCGAGGCTCTTCCCAACTGTAAGGCTAATGTCAGGTAATCGTATGACGAATCCTTGACCTCATCCCCAAAATACCATCTTGCTATCACCAATTCCATCAACTCTAAATAACCTACTAGTTGATACAGCGTCTTTAAATGATCAACCAAAGGAATTTGTCGAATTTCGTGCAATTTGCTGTTCATACACCAAACATAAACAAGATTAAGACCATAGTTATCGGAAAAAAATTAAGGTAAACGTGCGAATTCGAAACGAGGCAGTAGAACAAGTGGACAGTTTTAAATAATTGGGGTGTATAAGCAGTAACATGAGCGCTGCCAGGAAGTCAAAAGGACAATAGCAATGGCAAAGGAAGCTTTTAATAGAAAAAGGAGAATCTTCTGCGGACGTCTTGAAAAAGAACTAAGAAAGAGACTAGTAAAATGCTTTGTGTGGAGTACGACATTGTACGGGACAGAAACATGGACATTAAAACGAAGTGAAGAGAGGAGACTAGAAGCATTTGAAATGTGGATATGAAAAAGAATGGAACATGTGAAGTGGACAGACAGTATAAGAAATGAAGCTGTGTTGGAAAGAGTGGGTGAAGAAAGAATGATGATGAAACTCATCAGGAAGAGAAAAAGGAATTGGTTGGGTCACTGGCTGAGAAAAAACTACCTGATGAAGGATGCAGTGGAAAGAATGGTGAACGAGAGAAGAGTTCGAGGCAGAAGAAGATATTAGCTGATGGACGACATTAAGACAGCTTATATGGATTATATGAGGAGACAATGAGGAAGGCAGAAAAGGAAAATTGGAGAATGCTGGGTTTGCAGTGAAAGACCTGCCTTTGGGCAGAAAACTATGAATGAATGACACCAAACATTTGTTTTTTTATTCCCGTCGGAATAATTCTTTGAAGAACTATTAGATTTGTCACTTTGAATTTCATCAGAGACAATATTAGAACTGGTCATAATTTATGTTGTCTATAATGTTGCACATCGTTCCTTCCCAAGTAACATTTCTCCAGTTTTACAACGTAAATGCAGAATCTATTCGATTGACCACTAATATTCTAGTTTATTATTTCAATGAATTTCTGGAGTGACAAGACAACAGTCACATTTGCCTGCCCTCTATTTTTGACCACATTATCTTCATTGCATTAAGCTTTAACCTACGTATACAGGACATGCTGAACAAAATAGTGGTCATAGGCCAACAATTGGCTAATCTTGAATGCTGTCTCGTTTAATAGTCGCGGTTCGATTAACAGATCAAGTGAATTTTCCTGAATAGTAAATTCGTAGCGTAACTGATGCCCATTTCTTTAAGTACGTAATTTTATCATGTCCTTCGTCAATGGCTATAGTGATAAGGATAACGTTAATGAACGCCTAAGACACATTCATGTTGATAAAACTTCCTAAACGTCTTGCTGCTGTCAATCCGTTTCGTCGACGTGCACAATATTTCTCCATTTCCCTGGAACTCTTTCATTTTTACGAGACATTCTCTCTCCAGTCAATAATGTTTGCCCATTCAATCAACACTTCGCACTTAGACGCACACTCCTTCCATTCAAACCTCTTTTTTTTTTTTTCAATCACCCTCCATAACGACAGCCTTTCAAGGAAAATGTATTTTCTGTTAGACAATCGGCAAGAGCTTTGATAATATTTCAATACGTATCTTTTGACGCGTGGCTGTGAAGAATTTGGTTTCTAATTACACATTTGTCAAAACAATTCACTACCACCAAATTTTCGATCCCCAGACGTTTCGTTCACGGGCAATTCATCCATTTACATTTTGTCCACCTCTCCTATTCGTCCATTACATTATTTGGTCAGCTTTATGATTTCGTACATTTGAAATATTTCCGTCCATTTTGTGATTTTGAAGCATGTAAGTAATGATATAATGAAACTAAAATAATGTAGTTAAACATTTGAGTGGAAAATTTATTCAAAAGTTGAAATGTTGGATTACAATTAATTTTTAATACATCTTGATTACACAGCTTCTAACACTCTCTCTCTTCGGAATATGTATTATATGGCTTTCTCATGTTAAATTCTATCGTACCTGGTTTACATGTTTCGACCTGTTATTGGTCTTCTTCAGAACTGGTCGTTGCTGGTCTTGGCGCCTCTTGTTTTGTTTCCTGTAGGGGTGTGTTTGTGTAGTGTAATGTGGAGTCAAAGAGTGTGTGTGTTCTGAAATTGAGTTGTGTGTTGAGAATTTCATTAGGGTGTGTTTTTGTGTGTCTGTATATTTCATATTGTTCTAGTGTGTTTAGTTTCTGGCTTTTTGGTTGGATGTGCAGTATTTCCATGCCTGTGTTGATATCTCTGTAGGTGTAGTTAGCATTTGTGATGTGTTCTGCATATGTGGAAGTGTTTTGTAATTTTGTTATGGCTGTGATGTGCTCTTTGTAGCGTGTTTGAAATGATCAGCCTCTCTGTCCTATGTAGAAGTTGTTGCAGGTGTTACATTTGAGTTTGTATACGCCTGTGTGGTTGTATTTGTTTGTAAATATTTAAGAGATGACTAGAAATTAGAAGGAAAAATAATGCAAAAAAGATCAGGAAAATGTATGTATCAGATTACTTCCTGCTGATCGTCTTCTTCAGATACGGAATAGGCCTACAGCTTTACGTTGTAGCTTTGATGGTTCTGAGGTACGTATCAACGTCATTGTTTTCACGGTATTTTTCATACCTGGCCACAATCTGTCTTTCGTTTCTGAAGTATCATTTGTACGTGCTTGCTTAGGCGTGTGTCAAATTCGCTTCCGCTGCCTGTACTTGAAACGCCGACTACATTCTGACCGGCGTCTTATGTTCACCTCAGACTAATACAAATATACCGATGTCACGGCCCTAATCATCAAGGAAGGCAGGAAAAGTGCAACCGATTCATTGGATCTGTTATTACTCGACCAAGACGAGTGGAGCCGCGGGCGTAATGTGAACTATCGCGATGCAGTATTACGAACGCAGGAGCAGTAGTGCCACGGCTCCGGACTGCGGGACTCCACTGGCCTTGGTCGAGTAATACCAAAAGCCATTTTCCAAACCTCCAACAAGGAAGTCTCTCTTTTCTTCTTTCTGTACATGGAATCAAAAGTAGATCCGAAACACTGGATGTTATTGCATCTGTGGCACAGTGTAAAAACCCCAAAATCTGACTATGTATTATAACAATTGAAGTCTGTGACAAAACATAGGCTATTTGGAGACTTTTGTCTATACCACTTCATTTACCATATGATCTTATAACTAGAGAACTGATTTCTAGCTCCATACCTATTTTGTTTGCTACGTTCTATGTTATTCTGATATCTCTGTGTTTCATGTATAGTGAGGATCACGTAAAAGTAGTTCCTGAAAGGATAATTTGGCCATCTCTTCAGTGTCGCCAACTAATACCAGATATCACCAAAAAGTGAAAAATCAAATGCCATGTACTAAAATAATAATAATAATAATAATAATAATAATAATAATAATAATAATAATAATAATAATATGGTATTAACAATAACGATGTCTTGCTTATTATTTTTACTTATTTACCACATCTCATCTTTATGTTGGGAGGTGTTTTCTAAATGGTTCAATAATTTGTGAAAGAGTATATTTTCCTCCTGGACCTCACGCACATTATGTTGGTAATTAGGATTAGTGTGATCTAATATTAAAATGGGTATTTTGTCTGACAGCATGAAATTCATTGCTTTGTTTTGACAAAACAGTTTATGATTCACGAGACTTAATTTAAAAGTGTATTTTGTTTGATCACGTGAAAAGATTAGTACAAACTCGAAAACCGAATGCCACTTTGAAATGTATGCTTAAGAATACTTACTTCTAATAATTTTGCTATTCTAGTTATAATAAGCTGTTTCCGTGCGCATAATTCCTTCTTCATTATCTTCTTTCTTCAGTTCATTATACATTTATGAACTATAGATTCCAGAAGCGTATTCTGAATGGCACACACTTTCTTTCTTGGATGAGTCACTGCCATGCTATTTCCTCTCTTTGACATTATTTATTGTAATAAAAATCTAAACGAGAAATAAATTAATTAAAATATGAAACGGTATTTCTATCGATTACCCAAGTGCATGTAGCACATCAAGTAGACTATGTTATATTTATTTACACTTATCTGACTATAATCCTCGCAACGCAACACACAAAATAATTATTCTGTATTAATATTAATACTAATATTAATTAATTAGGAGAAAGTAGCCATCAATGGACCAGCCAACGATTTCTTATTTTATATCTAACAAAGGCAATGCCTTAAAATTCCGTTCACAGGCTTGAACAATTACATTACTAATAAGGAATGATAAAATGAAGTTTCAGGACTACATCCTATTTATATCTGTTTAAAGATTAGCTCATTTAAAATTCGGCTATTGGTTCAATGAAGGCGGCAGGGTCTATGAATGGACCATCATGTTCCCATGAATGGACCAAAAGAAAAATATAAAAAATATCTCAAAATAATGTCAACAAATGACAAATCATAACAATGAAGAAATATAGATTCGATTAATGGATGTTGAAGTTACTTTTAATCCAATTTAAATCGTATTTTGAAACTAAAAATCATGAAAAACACAGTCCTTGTCATTTCAATGTCTTAAACTTTAAGGCTATTTCAAATTAGCTAATAGGCCTACAGTAGTTAAGAAATGTTAGCCTACAACTTTAAATTACATGACAGCAACATAATGATGTGATTGTACATATGAAATTATTTTCTGGAGTCTGAGATTATTCTTATACTATAGATAAAACAGTTTTCCTCTTCAAGACACACATGCCACACAAAGTATTTCTTTCGACTCCGCCTAACATTTGCACAAGCTTCATGTACCCATTTCCTGCAAGACATACACTTAATCATATTTTCCTCGATGGTTTCTTCATACATGAAATAAAACCAGTAGTCTTGATTTTGATTGCTTCCTGAAGGGAATTGGTTTCCATGAATGCTCCATTTTAAAATGCAGTCCATTCATGGGAACTCCAGCTGGTCATTCATAGCGACTTCGCCATTTTCTAATCACACTTCAAGAGCGCTGAACAGGTTATACAAAATTTATGAATATATAACTAAAAAAGAAGCACACAGAACACTGCTTCCAGCTATATATGTCATTTCATAACTTAATGTCATTAAACCAATGTGGTCTGTACTTAAAAGTTACTTTAAAATCATAGTAAAAATAACAAAGACGTATCTGAGCTTCTTGTTCAGCCCATGTGTTTGCTGCCGCTACCAAAGACAACTCAGAAGTGACATACATGAGGGTGAAGCCTTGAGATGACGTTTCACGCATACGCAATCAATATGACCAAGAATATGGCAAAAGTTCATTAAAAGCAACGGTTCATCGATGGCTACTCTCCCCTATTAGTATGTTCAAATTTCACCAGCTTCCAGTAATCGGCTCAGAAATCGAGAACAATTTGAATTTTCAGAATTTGCACTACCGGCAACTGCTGTCAACATAACAATCAGAAAATCACAACGAGTTGTAGTATTTCTCAGAACCGAAATTCAAACGAAGTTGACAAAAGAAAATTCAACCTGTAAACTATAAAATCGTCATAATCACTAGCATATCTAGTAATGGGGCAAAAATGGTTAGGTTTCACCCTTAGGGTATTAAGTAAGCTGATCCGAACTGTACACAGGATCCCCCTATTAAAATGCTAGAGGATCTAAAATGCCTAAATGACCATAAACTCCTATAAATGCCTAAAAATTATGTTTATGCCTGAAAAGCGCCTTTTTTTGGTGTTTTGCGTATATTTAAAATAAAGTTACCGGTACTAAAATGCAGAAAATTAAAAAAGCTACAGAAAATGCTATTTCAAATTTTAAAAAAATTATCTTACACACAAACACTGGTCTGGTAAGTTCGTTTCATATTCTTCTTAGAAGAGGAGGGAAGAAGATTTTATCTAATTTCCTAGAACCGAAGTCGTTTGGAAAAGTCCAACTTATCATAAAAGGGGTGATAAGTTATTCAGATTAGGCGGGAGTTTACAAATTCAGTTTTCGAGTCAATGCACCCCCGTTATGCGAAATTAAACTGAAAAATCAGCAATCAGTTTCCTTCTCTGATAGGATTTGAGTCTTCAGTTCAGTAGCATTCATTGTCAGCACCGAGTAGTAGTAGTAGTAGTAGTAGTAGTAGTCGTGGTGGCGTTGGCGGTGGCGGCGGCGGGGGCGGCGGCGGCGGCGGCGGTGGCGGTAGCGGTAGTGGTGGTAGTGGTAGTGGTAGTGGTAGTAGTAGTAGTGGTAGTAGTAGTAGTAGTAGTAGTAGTAGTAGTAGTAGTAGTAGTAGTAGTTACATATAATCAAAATCTGTTACATAACATAAGAGGAATATACACACTCACACACACACACATACAATTTATCGACGATTAATTCACTTCAGATATACTATACAGTTAATATACTAATAGGAGAATACATGTGGGTTACAAGACATAAAATGTTGATTAGCAAAGTCGTACTAAATGGCATGCAAATACAAATGATTGAGTAATATATCAAGATAGTAAAAAAAAGAGAAAAGAAAGAAGAAGAGAGAGAAGAGAAAAAAAATAACAAGTTGGTCATTTAAGACTATTTAGAAACTTCCGCAAGAGTCTAGTTCTGTTCATTAAAAACATTTCTAAGTAGAGTGTTCTTAAAAGATTTTAGACTCCGACTGCTCCTGATTTCCTGTGACAAGGAATTCCAGGAACGAGCTGTGTGTATTGTGAAGGAAGCAGAGTAGAGAGATGTCTGATGGAATGGAATTGATAGAACAAGGTTATGCTGTGAACGTGTATCACGGTTGTGGTGGGATGTTAAAAGAGTGAAGCGAGGAACTAGGTAACTAGGTGTGGAATTATTTAAAATCTGATACAGCAAACAGAGTGAATGAACTGAACGTCTCTCCCGTAAACGAAGCCAAGATAATTGAAAGAAGTACTCGGAGACATGATCATAGCGACGGCTGTTAAAAATGAAACGAACACAAGCATTATGAACACGCTGAAGCCTCAATGACAATTCAACACTAAGATCACTATACAAAACGTCGCAATAGTCAAAGTAAGGCATCACCAGGGTCTGTATCAAGATATGTTTCAGTTTAGAAGGAAAGAAATTTTTCAGTCTTTTCAGTGAATGCAAGATTGAGAAAGTTTTCTTACAGACATATTTTACCTGTGCATTCCAGCTGAGATTCGAGTCGAAATGGAAACCTAAGTTTTTAACCGTAGTACTGAATGGTATTATAGTATTATTTAAAGTCACTGGCAAAAGTGTATTAATGCTGATGGAAGATAGTAATCTTTGATGTCCTAGTAGAATTACTTGCGTTTTCCTGGGATTAAGGTTTAGGCCGCATTTTCTAGCCCAGCTGCTGATTAACGTAAGATCATGATTTAATTTTGATAGGCTATCATTAAGTGAGTTTGGTCGTGAATGTATATATATCTGACGATCATCTGCATAGAGATGATGCTGACAATGTTTAAGGGCAGTAGAATGTCGTTAATGTAAATAGCGAAAAGTAGAGGCCCTAGTACAGATCCTTGAGGGATTCCTACCTTCACGTCTCGCCATGAAGAAAACCGATTATTGTGAGACACAAATTGATGGCGATCGCGAAGGTAAGACTCCATCCACATGATTGCCGTGTCTGACAAATGCAACATTTTTAGCTTTGCAATAAGATTATCAATGTCGATAGTTTCAAATGCTCGAGAAAAGTCCAGTAGTGATAGTACGGTCACTTCGCGTCTGTCCATAGCTTCACGAGCATCTTCAGTGATCTTAAGTAGGGCAGTAGAGGTGCTATGATTTGGTCTGAAGCCGGACTGGAGTGGGTCAAGGAGATTATACGAGTCCAGGTAGTCGGTGAGTTGCCTGTGGACTATACGTTCTAGTACTTTAGATAATGTCGTAAGAATACTTATTGGTCTGTAGTCGCTAGGAGTGGTAGGCTGAGTGACTTTAGGGAGGGGTCGAACAAAAGCATATTTCCATTGCACAGGGTTGGAGGATGTGATAAGAGAAGCGTTGAAGATATGTGTAAGAGTTGGGAGAATAATGTCGATTATTTTACTAAGCATTGTTGTGGTAATACAGTCGGTGCCTTGTGCTTTTGTTTTGATACGTTTTAAAGATTTAATTATGTCTGTAGGAGATATGTCACACAGAAAAAATTTCTCACGTATAGGCGGAGGTCGGGATGTGAGTTCGTTTATAACTTGTTGTTTTGTGACTCTGTCAGGACAAATGGGTGGTGACGAAGTATAGTGGTCATTTAGTTCGTCGAGTGAAATGTTAATAGTCTCATTCTGTGGTTTTTGTTTACCTAGGCCCATTGTTCGTAAGTTTTTCCATAAGTTCTTTGCTGTGGTGTCAGATTCGATAAGTCTGTGGCTATGCTGGATTTTGGCATTACGTATTATTTGCGTCGTTCTGTTTCTCAGGCTTCTGTAATACTGCCAGTTATTAGCGGTTTTATGACGCTTATAAGTATGAAAAGCCGCATCCCTTCTCGCCATTAGTTCCCACGGTGCAGGAGGTCTGGATACTCGTCTAGTCTTTACGGGTGCGTGTTTGTCGTATAGTTGTAGTATCATATCATTGAAAGCTTCCACTTTCTCGTCAACGGTATGTAAGTTCCAAATATAATTCCAAGGCATTTCTAAAGCGTCAGCTGTAAGTTTAGTTTCGTCAATGTTATTCATGTCCCTGTAAGATATTATCTTGGATATCCGTTTAGGACACTGAAGCGAGTATTCTACGTAAATTAAGTCATGAGCTGAGATACCGGGCACTGGTAGTTGTCCGTGTCTTAGGACTCTCTGGGGGTGAGTGGTCACAATTAGGTCAAGTAGCGTCTCAGTAGAAGCAGCAGTGTGATGTGTTGGTAGGAGGGGTAGTATTGTCATGTTACAGGAATTAAACATTGATTTAAGCTTAATTGCATCTGCTGAATTAGTAGAGAGAAGATTATTGTTGAAATCACCGGCAACAATAGCATGTTCATAATGGGGAATTAAATCCAATAGTGCATTTTCAAGATCAACGATATGGCCAATTTTCGGGGGTTGGTACGTAACGCAGATGAGACATTTTTTAAAGTTGGAGAAAATTTCGACAAAGAGAAATTCTGGACGGGCTGGATGCTGGGCGGGAGAGTGTAGAATGATTTTAGGTTGGAGATCACTTCTAATATAAGCTGCTACACCACCTCCCCGCTTTCCTGTTCTGCCATTTCTAAGTAGCGTATAACCATCCAAATGGACAAGTGAAGAGGGGAGTGTTGGTTGAAGCCAGGACTCGGACACAAGTATGCAATGAAGGTCAAGCGGTGAAAAGATGGAAAGAAATTCGTACAGATACGGAATTAAAATTTGGAGCGAGTCTTCATGGGAGTTCACCAGTATGTAGGCAACCATTTCGCACGACTGTCCACAAGTAACATATATACAGGGGCTCTTGTTTACTGCACATCCGCAGTGTGTTGTAAGCGAAACGTATACAATAAGGAAGCTCCAAATTTTATTTCCTTATAATTGTTTGTATACATCTGAAGTCTGAAAAGTGTAATATGTAGCTAGTAGGCGATGTATGCAATGGAGGGGGAAAGGAACTGGCCACCCTACCCCATTATCTCCTGGCCTTGTTGCCTCATAAGTGGTGCAATGTTGGTATCATTTGTGAGGTTCAGATCTGTCTTCGAACAGTTGACTAAAGTACAACAATCTGTACATAAATTCCATCTAAAATTGAACATTTACTAAAATTAAAATTATTAACCGTTAATTTTATATAAACTCCTAGAAGTTAAATTGGATTTTATAAAGTGCTAAATCCCTCTCTTTTAGCACCTAGAAATCCTTCCCTACTCATATCACACAATCTTGAAAAAAAAAATAGCTGGAGCCTATTTAGTACAGTCTCTCGCCATTTCCATTACTTCAAAATAAAAAAGTATGTCCTTTAAACGCCATTAAGGCACATGGAGGGCTTAGAAGTAGAGCTCCGTGCTTTCATGACCTCGGCACTAGAATAAGGTGGAGTTGTCGACACTACGCTCTGACCGTCGTTTACCCCTCTGGAAAAGTCCGGTACAGTACAATTATTTAGTCCTGACAGTCGCCGGAGATGTGAGCCTGGGTCAGGCGAGTCCATTTAGTTACGCCAAGGGGTGTTTGGGTTAGTTACTCGCTTGCCTTCGGAGCGATCGGATGTCATGCGTGCGGTAGAGCGGTATGTTTCTAGTACAATTAAGCTGTACTGCATTTCTTTACCGACTGCTCGCCCTTATCTCTACTCCGGAGCTCTCCCCACTACTCCTATTACTTCCCCGCTTTCGCGTCGCTGAGCTGTCAGGACTAAATAATCGGTCTGCACTCAATTGGACATGAGGCTGAGTTCTGGCAACGAGAAAAATCTCGCCACCACCCGGGATGACTCCCAGTCCTTACGCAGTTGCTGTTCCAACTCAACCACCAGACCGCGCACTTTAAAAAAAAAGTATTGATTTTGTTTAGTAAATTTTGGCCACCTGAATTCTCCAAGTTGTGGGCCCAAATTTTGTTTCTAGGTCTGTACCTAATGAATATGAATAAACTCTGTCATTAGATGAAGTCATTGTACACAGACAGACAGCATGCAGCAGACCACTATACTGTATGTACGTCCGTGAAAATAGCGCATTCGACTTTTTGCAGCATCGTACTACAGTATTTTCTCTTCATTCTTTGTATGATGAGAAAATAAAAATAATACTGAGAACAAGAGAAATATATGACTCATGCAGCAATAATTTTAAAATTCAAACAGTCTGCCGAGAAGAATGCTGTATAAAGTTATGAAACTTTTTCCGTTCTATCAAGGAAGCAAAAGGTTTTAATTTCCCGACTTAATTAACTTTCTTCTTATTTACATTTTCAATGTGCGGGACGTCCGTTCTGAATTTTTTTAAGTCTTGGTTCAAACACAAAACTGAGTGTATTGCCAACCTTATACTGTACCTCTTTCACTTTCATAGCCATAGAGGCACAAAGCGAAAACTATCATTTGCTCTTCGCATGTACTCATTCTGGCAGTACTGTTAATCAATCGGCTTTTTATGGCGGAGATCCGGGCTCATATCCCTGTGAATCTAAGCAGGCTTATGCTAGAGGTTGTGAAGAAAAATAAAGTCGATGTAAGGGCAGGTTTTCCTCTGAATAATCACCTCTTCCCAGCTACCATCTACCTAACTTAAGTCGACCGCGGACCCAAATTCAAGTCTCGGCGATGGCAGAGTTGTAAGCTGTGGTAGAAAAAAACCAAGAGCACTGGAGTTTTTCTCGTGGTTCTCCATTTTCCCTCATTTCACCAACACACTCTACAATTCCCCCTTCATTATTTCTCCATATCGAAAAATAAGGCATCTTCTGTGTTTGCGTGACCTCAAATCGCCAGTTCGTCATGGTTGGTATTCCTCGCGGTTTATCCAAAGATAGGTAGATGGCAATGGTTGTAGATTCTTAAATTTATAGTACAGGCACCGAAACCCCCAGATTCTTGTTTGCCTGACGGGGACATGACGATTCATATACGGCTGACAACTACCAGGGATACGGCATAGGCCTACGTATTTGATGAATGGAGAGAAATGTGTAGTGTGGCGGATGGTGGAGCCGAGCTTAGGCGCGCAGCATGATCTGTATTGTAACCCATTGAGTCTTACTCTTTGAACACTCATGATGAGCGTAATGACTCTGTAACTGAAAAGTTTGAAATCACTAAACAAACACTGACTTACTCTCACACACCACCTACATTTTTAATAATACTCTCACAACTAACTCTCAAAACTACAGTGCGATAGTTTAAATTTCTAATGCCAACAAGTTAATTCTCAATGCAGTAATGCAACGCGGAAAGAGTTCCTATTGCTAGCTCTGCTAGCCTATCTCTTAAAAAATATTCGTTATGTTTTAAATGTTACATGAAATATTTTATATGTCCGGAAAAAGAGACATTCCTGAAATTAGGCATTCTTTAAATGGAGAAAAGTGCCGCCCCTATCAAAGTCCCGCTCTAGGTCCGGACCAATCAGGCCTATTGAGAAATCCAGGCCTTGTTAGACCACGACGTCACGGCGCGGGACAAGAATAACCAAGACATTAGTAAATATTTCATTACAAGCTGTCGTAACTGCAGGAATTGCACCATTAACATAAATATTCTTAAATGTTGTGTTTTCCTCAATAAAATGCATATTCAAGTTATTTAATATATTTTTAATAAAATATTCCATTTTTAAAATGAGTAATTGAAAGTAATTTATCTTAAAACGGTGTTAAATGTAAATTACTTTTCTCTTGAACGATCATGATTTTTTTTCCCTTGTCATTATCATTCACATGCTTCGTAAATTGACAATACCGCACATTGTGGTTGCTCTGGAAACAAAAGAAATCACAGTGCTGTTATAACTACTTATCAGAAACAAATGGCGCCTTCATTTAGAAAAAATACACATTTTATAGGCTATCTTCTTTTACACTTTTCCGATATTAACTGAGCGCTACCGATCCTCTATGCTTCTTCAAACTTTCCATCCAATAAATCCCCTGCCAATTATTTTGTCATAATAATCATTAAATGATTACAAAACTTCTAATTAAACTCATATTGATCATGATCAGATTAATACAAATTTCATTGCCAGAAACAACACTGTTTACACTGAAACAAAATAACCTACATACTTGCCTTGGCAACGACGTTCAAGCTTATAGGAGAAATGAAGGGCTTAGTGGAAGAAGGGGGTATCCCTCAAAAGTATGTTTTTGAGATATTTAGCATTTTGTTAGATTCTCTGTAACTTAAGGAAAATAATAAGAATCACAAAGTCTTTTGGGTAATGTGTTAGATAGGTATTGCACTAACTTTCTGCAAATGTAGAGCATAATATCTTTATTATTATTATTATAGGAAAATTTCACTTATGATATACTATTTTTTACAACAAAGAAAGAAATAAACTTTGAAAGACATTAATCAAAAGACACTTAAATAAGATTCATTTGTTTGTTTGTTGAGTCAACTGTCTGAAGACAGGTCTGAACCTCATAAGTGATACCAACAAGACACCTTATGAGGCAACTAGACCAGGAGATAATGGGTTATGATCATTGTTCTCTACTTCACATCCATTATCTGATTTCAAATTTAAATAAAAGTTGTGATGAATTGGAGGTATGAACTTTAATATGGACGATATGTCAGGACGTTAAGCAGCTTTGATGGGTATTCCATTGGGGTGCTTTGGTTCCATAACTGTGCCTGCTATACAGGGTGTTAAAAATATCCAATATTTTAGGAGGTGCTAGTATGCATCAAAAGAAGTAAATAATGTCTAATAAATATGGGTCCTACAACACATAGCCTACTTTCAGAGATCTGAACACTTCTTCATAGGAGGTGCTTAATCTGACATCCATTCATGGCAATGCATTCCTCTGCCCTTTGGCATAAGGAATCACGCACTCTTGAAATTGACCTGGTTCCTTCATGTGTCCCCATAAACAAAAGTCTAGGGGATTTAGGTTTGTGGAACGAGCAGGCCAAAGTGTGGGGCTTCCCCGACCATTGCAGTGGTCCTGAAACGTCAACGTCAAGTGTTCACGCACATTGCGGAGAAAATGTGTTGGTGCGCCATCGTGTATGAACCACATCTGTAGTCCTGCTGACATGACACATTCTCCAGCAAGGCTGGCAATACGTTAATAAGGAAGTCTTAAAAGTCTCTTTGGTAGCACGTATGGCCCTCTTAATCTATCACCAAGAACGCTTGCCCATACGTTGATTGAGAATGGGTGCTGATGCCTTGTTTCTTCAACTGCATGGGGATTTTCATCAGCCCACACATGCTGATTACAAAAATGCACAACAGCATCTCTGCTGAACCCCGTTCATATCCGCAACCAGACTTTTGTTTTCAGTATTCCTTGCGACATATCATTATTCTGTGCCAAAGGTGTCAACTACGGTATGATTTTCTGGTAGTCTGCTGTATTGTAGGACAGAGAAATGCATTGCCATGAATGGACGTCACATTGAGCACCTCTTATGAACAAGTGTTCAGATCTCAGAAAGTATGTGTTGTAGGACCCATGTTTAGACATTATTTTCTTATTTTGATGCATACTATCACCTCCTAAAATAATGGGTACTTTTTAACAGCCTGTATTTGGTGGCTTTTCTTTCCCTGTTGTATTTAGTGAACACTTTAGCATGCATTACTTTGTCTGTGCGTGTAATATATTCTTGTCCATTGTTTCGTGCCTTCTTTCTGCTGCTGTTGTCTTTCCATTTTATGGATTTCTTTTCCTCTTTTTGCTATTATTTGTCTTATTTTCACTATTTCGTCACTTACAAAAACATTAGTACGGTAAACATCCGCCATGCTGCTTGGAAACTTATTGTATCAAAGCAGTATTCTCCCATTGGTCAGTTAGGTAAACAGCTTGCCATTCGGAACCAAGGTTTCAAAGAACTGTGGGATTCCTCCTTATTCCATTCAGAATTCTGATACAACTTACAAAGCCCTTTCATATGTTCATATTTATTTTAAAATGGGGCTATCCCTTACTTAAATAGCACATTAAACTAACAGTAGATGGACTCAGCTTTCATAATATGGATTTAGTTCATTTTTTTACAAAAATGTGGGATACCCCCTTATTCCACTAACCCCTTCAAATGTTTACTTATCAAATGTATGCATTATTAAACATTAAAAACAAATTTATTTAAATGACGATCGTTCAAAAAATAGTGTGCAATACCTTTGCGTTAAGTAAGTAACAGAATCTCGGAAACTGAAAAACCGTTTCCTCGATTCTGTTATACGTAGTGCACTTACCACACTATTGTATCGCAAATATACTACTTGCCACTGTCACTGCCGTAAGTATGCTGTTATTAGCTTGTTTCTAGGGAAGTAAATGGATTTTACCGTGATAGTGTTGGTTAGTCTTGACGACAGGACGTAAGTCACATTGCTTCTCTAGAGAAGTAAGTGAAAATGTGTTTCATTCAACAATAACGTAGCAATAAATAAAATAATACTCAAAACTCAACGACTCTCCAACAGATATAATATTAAATCATGAAAATGAATAAATATATTTTTATTACGTAAAATGTGGGAGTGGAAAAACATATTTTTTATGAAACCTCCCATGTGACAGTACAGAGATATTTATTATTATTTTTTTATTTATATATTTGGCTGCAGTGCGTTACAATGTTGAATGACAGCATTGACCTCCGGTCATATAGCTATCATTCACTTACCAACATACAATTTTTATATATAGGCTACAATACATAGCTAGACCTTCTTACATTATATGCTCACACACACTTTAAAATTTAATTTACATATATTTTAATTTATTTATTTCCCTCATTCGTTCTCTTACTTTCCAAAGGTATGTTCCTAAGGATTTTATTATCTGTTCATTTGTAATTTTTCATATTTTGGGTAAAACAATTTCATTACTAAAATTTAACCATTCCTTTTTCATAAAATTGTGTTCACTCCAGTCTGTCTCGACACATGTTAACAATATAACCTTTATAGTTTCTATTTTGCCACATAATATGCATTATATCATTTGCTACATTAGAGGCAAAAAGAAGCCATTCAATGTTATTCAAATGAATCAGTCAGACTTCCTTCAATATTTTGACTTATTCAAAGATGCCCTCGAAATGAAGAAAACCACAAAACAAGGTGAACGTTTTCTCTGGAAAAATGTGAAGTAGTTAAAATTTACAAAGGAGGTTGGCATGGTGTTGTTTAAAGAAACACTTGATACATCAGAAGATTTCAAGACATTGAACGTCAGGCGAAGAGGACAATCACATAATCTACTTCAGACAGCTGTTTCATATCTTGTACCAATTTCTTGTCAAAAGAAGTAAGATTATTGGATCTGCTGCCGCTCGTTCCAAATACATTTCATTTCTTTTACACTGCACTTCCAACAACCTCAACAGTACGAGGCATCCATCCTGACACAATCGAAGAAATCGATGAAGATTAGTGATTTTGATAGTGTTAAAGAAAGTGCCTATAAATTTTTATTGTCTATAGTTTGAACATGTTATCTTATCATTCCTTAGGTACACTGAGGCAGATACTATTTTGAAGTAACATTTTATTGACATTGAAAAATCTAATAGCCTACTATTGGTGTTAGAAACAGTAAAATTTACTTTCTTCTTAAACTTTGCTAAATCTTTTTTTAATACAGCTGTTCAGCCATCTTGGAACATTTGTGTAATTTTTAATAGTCTATGTTTCATAATATCAGTTTTGGGTGTTTATTTTGTAAAATATAATTTGGGAAAAAGGAGATAAGTTGTAAGTAAGTTTGTGTTGTCCAAATTTCCTATAAAATAAAAAAAATACTATCAAATTATTAAAAATAAATAAATGTTTGTAACATAACTTCAAAAGCATTAAGCGAAGGGCAAAATAATCAGAGTGCATTGTAAAAAGAAACACACTGGGGTTTAAAGATTTGGTGTAAACTTTGTTTTTTACATTTTCTCAAAAGTTAAATTTAAGACTTACGTATATCCTTTTACCCGGTCATCACAGATATATGGTTCTTGACTCCATACAGTTTTAACTTTTCTGTAATTTGCAGTGAAATTTTGTTATTCATATAACTAAACACTTGTTGGTTTTCTACGTCTTCTGGTTTTCTTATAATATTCAAAACATTATTTTGACTTTCATGATTTTCTCTCAACAATTGTCCCAGACCAATCTTGTCAAGTTCATTCTTTAAAGTGCTAGCCCAATTTATTTTATTGTAATTTGTTACCAACTATAACAAATCTTAACAATCTCGCTTTCTTCCATTTTTTTAATTCGAAACCAAAATTTTGCTATTCTTACCATAATTTCTCCTCTACTGCTACACCTGCCAAATTCTAACGTTGCTGTTCTTCTAGGCACCGAATTGGGAAGTTGTAAAACTTGTTTATAATATTTATCTCGTATTCTATTTTCTTCCAACTATTACTATAGTGCTTCCATATTTCAATATCATAGAACATTCTGGATTCTGTCAGTGAACTGTATACGTTGAGCATATTTTTTCAAGAGGAAGGAAAAAGTAATTAAATATCAATAGATTTGCTTAAGAATATTAGATAATTCGGTAGAAAACGTTGGTGAATATGATGGACACCAAAGACATTAGTGAAGGCCTATTGATCTTTACTCGTAGTTACCTTTTCCTTCCTCCTGAAAAATTATGCTCTGTATGTCACGTAGGAAGTTTCGTTAAATCAACGACGATATGCAATTAGTGAATTAAATAGAATTTGCTAGTCTCGGACTACTTATTTGCAGTCCTCGCTATCGCTTGGGTGCAAACTCGACTAGTAAAAATTACTTACTACCCTTTGTTATATCGAATTTTTAACATTATCGTCAACTCTTAAAAAGCCTCCTTTTACCTAAGGCTGTCTAAAACGTTTATTAATGTTTTCGCTTTTCAATAGAAATGGACATGTTATACATTGTGTCAGCTGCTGTATTAAATTGGCTAAGGACACGCTGCAAATCGTCGACCTCAGTTGTCAGGACGGTATCGTCTGTGTAGTATATTACATTAATTTATTGAAGTTTTATCTTTCTAGTACATTTTTTATTCAATCGATTATTTTGTCCATTGTTACGTTAAAAGCGACAGGAGTTGGAGATAAACATGGATCCAATTTCTGAGGCGGGGGATCAGAAAAACCAAGCGCGGTCCCCTTCGCTTCTCCGAGATGTGGAGTGCTCCGTTGAACAGGATCCATACAATGTGCATCGCCTACAATATGCCACGCCTATTCTCAGGTCACGCAGTCCAAACTTGGGTTATTACGTTACCAAACTCATCTCCAGCGCTATGCTATCCATTTTCATTTCGAGGATTGCTCTGGAGCGAACAGATTGAGGAGAACGTCGTAACAGAGTGAGTCGGCTGTCAATGTAATGAAGCAGGGGCTCTCCGCATACAAATTCCTATTTCAATTGAGTTGCTAAAGGGACGAACTCGTAACGAAGTCACTGCTAAAATCGTTAGAGTTTTAATCTACACCTAAAGCTAAATTTTCGTTAGCTACTAAAAAAAGAAACGGTGTATTGTATAGTTTCTTTACCTTGAAATTGATTTTAATAAATCAGAAATGTCAACGAAAACAGTTTTGTGTAGTTTAACACACGCTGAGTGCAAATTCTACAATTGAAACAGGAATTGGAAAAAGGGGTTGTCACATTTTTTTGTAAAAGTGATTTAACGACACTATAATACTGTTCAAGGCAAAACGCATCTTTCCGTAGAATAATGGATAAAATTCGATGCACATACGCATAAATATCCATCGTGTATAAGTGTTATTTTATTTAAAAAGGGTTATAAGTCCTTCACTGAGTACGGACCTGGCACCTTTATTACGTGAATAGAAATTTACAGACAGTAATGTAAAATATTGGATTATGCCAGAAAACTGATTAAATATCGTTAATTAACGTAAACATGAAATGCACTCAATCATTATAGAGTATAAAAACCAGTGCACTGGAAAAAAAAAGTGCTGAGTCCATGAAACTGATCATAGAGAAAAAGTAATATTGCTTGTCCGATTTTTTACAGTCATTCTAACAGACCTCTATTCATTGCATATCATTTCAGCATAAATTTACCGATAAGAGTCACTACAAACAGTTTTTTTGCGATTATTTCAAAAGTAGTTCCAATGGATTTGGCAACTTTTTTTTTTTTTTTTTCAAATTTCTTATTCAATTGCATTCATTCACACGTCTGGCGCATCATTAGCCGAACAAATAAACTTTTCATATCGAACATTCGGGTTCAAATTCCAGAAAGTCCAAGTAAAAGTTTTTGTGGACAAACACAGCAGAAATATAACAATTAACGTTGTCCTCGTGGTGTAGTGGTTACCGTGGTAGCCGTTGGATAAGAGGTTCGCACGTTCAAACGAGGCCAAAAGCGATATATTTTAAAAAACAATGAAATCCTTAGCATGGCTTTCTCCGCAAAAAAAGCAGAGCTGTAGGTCTTGTGCCGTAGATTTACAACACGTTAAAGAACCCTGCTCCTGACAAAGAGCTGCCAGAATTTGAATTTCAACGCTGAATAACATCTGTAGCCACCGATGTAACACAATAGGAGCGAGATAGTATCGTGATTTGTGTTTGCGCTCGGGCGTGGCTTCGAAGCCCGCATGGACTGATTACCTGGTTGAGTTTTCCTACGCCTATATTTTCTGAACTGTTAGGCGAATTCCATATAATATTATGGCGAATCCCCGGTCTCATGTCGCCAAAATACCATATCGCTAAAGCGTCGTGAAATAAGCAATTTAAAAAGCCTATCAGTTGAAAACGTAGTTAAATCTACTACTAATACTATGACTACTACTTCTTATACTTCCATTGTCTTCATAAAAATCTTCTGGACTTTAATGTATAATATGTCAAAGTATCTAATCAAAATATAAAATGCAAAACAATGATTAACATAATAAAACGTAAGTTATGCTCACTGAAGCGATGTAAACCTCTGTTCACTATGTAACAAAAAAAAAACCGCGTCACGAATATGACACACACTTTCTCATTACATTTTAAGCGCTTTGCAACAGTTCACTTCCTTTATTGTGTTTGGAATGAAAATACCGTTTATAACTTATTTCCTAAATTATTATTTTTCGAAAGACATATGTAAACGGAATCATTTACTATGCACCCGGATAAGAAAATAAGTTACAACACTTCTGGACTGCTTACAAAAAAGCACCTTTATAATCCTAAAAAGTGACCTATTTGACTTATTTATCAATTTTGCGATTTAAATAGATATGTGTCATTACGCTTATAACTCCTATATTATTCTCTTGCAAGCATTAAATTAAGAGAAGGAGAAAATTTAGCGATCAGTTCTAGTAAGATCTCCAAAAATTAACGGACTACAGTGATGCCATTTATGAAGTCTGATTAGTGTAATAATTATGTAGCTAATCGACGAAGTATACAATGGGGGGGGAAAGGAACTGGCCACCCTATCCCATTATCTCCTGGCCTACTTGCCTCATACGTTGCCATGTTTGTATTACTTGTGAGGTTCAGACCTGTCTTCGGGCAGTTGACTAAACAACAACAGTGATGCCACTGTGGATTATCCATTTTGAATAAGTTCTGCCACTCGAAGGTCCACCAAAATTCAAAATGCTGACGCCGTCATTGCCTCTAAACTCCGTTTCTGGAATCTGTTGGGCGGACCCTATCAGTGCGAGAGTGTGTTGCGAGATGCATCGGCTCGCGGCCGCTAATAAGAGATAAGCTGCGCTTTGCATCTTAAACTGCAATTGAGTTCAGATAGAAATGATTCCCTCTCTGCAGTCGTTCGCTCCCTTCAAGTAATGTTTTCCCCTAGAGCGGTCATTGGACTGGTCCCCTCCACTCAACACTTGTGCAAAGGACTTGTTTCGTCTCCTATACTCTACAAATTTCAGAAACGGATTATATATGATTTTTTTAAAATCTGGCGGCTTTAATTTCTATAACAGCTTCACTCGAAAAACATGTAACTTCACACTTTTCATCGCTCCACGCATGGGTCCAAATGACGCTCCACTTCCCGTGACAAAGACATTAAGATTTCCATGGCGATTTTAAGAGTCGTTGTTGGGCACCAGAGTGCGCAGAACAGCGCTTAAACCGGTTTATATTCGACCGGTTGCAGATCAACCGGCGAGGTTGGACATTCGTTCGGATATCCGGCCTTGAAGCGGTTGCGCCTGGCTAGACAGACCCACAGATATAGAGGAGAGAATACCAAGCGCATTTCACCATACAGGAATTCTGATGACTTTTGTAACTACACAAATGCAGTAATTGAAGGAAATTTACTTTTCCTAATTAAAAAAGGGGCTAGCTTGAAATTCTTAGGAAAATATTTGGGGCTAAGAGGGATGAAGTTACAGATGCACGGATTGTATTCTTCACCTGACATAATTAGGAACATTAAATCCAGACGTTTGAGATGAGCAGGGCATGTAGCACGTATGTGCGAATCCAGAAATGCATATAGAGTGTTAGTTGGGAGGCCGGAGGGAAAAAGACCTTTGAGAAGGGCAAGACGATATGGGAGGATAATATTAAAATGGATTTGAGGAAAGTGGGATATGATGATAGAGACTGGATTAATATTATACAGGATAGGGACCGATGGCGGGCTTATGTGAGAGCAGCAATGAACCCGCGGATTCCTTAAAAGCCACAAGGAAGTAAGTTAGTTTGAAATATGGTTATAATTGATTGGCCATTTTGGTACATTTATCTTCATAACCAATATATAAATCAACTAATGGACATCGGTAACAACAAAGGAAATAAGCGTAATGTATAGATGAAATCTGACGTGTAAACAAATACAAGAATAACATAAATTACAATTAGTTACAAAAGAGCAGAGCAAATATGTACACACTTACTATTGTAACGTTCATACTTTAAACTAAAAATACATAGGCTACCTCTGAAAGAGTAGTTGTTAATTTAGCTTAAATCGTTTTTAGGTAGATAACAAGTTATTAACAAAAATAAAAGCACTCTCAATCCTAATGATTGTAGTTTCATGATGAATGCTTCAAACAATGAGAAGAAAGGAAATATCATTTGAAATGTACACGATGATAATCGCGTTCTTGCAACGATTCTTGGAACTCCTGGATGGCTCAATATTATCTGTCTTTCATGATCCAGAGCTGTCCAACCGAGTGAGACTCGGACATTCGTTAAACCGAACATTGGACTACTCCGCGAGACGGAAGAGCTTCACATACTGTCTATAGCGCCAGGCGTTCAGTAGCAATGTGTCTGTTCTATCTTTCATAACCGGTTATGCAGGACTCTATTGGACACCCACAAGAAAACAAGAAATAAGTAATTTGGACTTTCCCCTTCTAAGGCTATTTTCCACAAGAAACAGGCATAGCAACTGACTCAGTGTTTCCCTACTTGATGATGGAATATCAGGGTACTTTATGATGCCATATCTCCTCACATTTCTGATAATACTTACAGCTGAAATATGCCTCTAGCAAAGAGATCCTCTGATCACCTAGAGGACTCAATTCCGTAAGGCCATTATATCACACTCAAAAGGTTACCATTGCGTCGTCACACTATGTATGTTTTGTTTCAGAAAGGTGTATAGAGTTGCCACACATTTCATTGCAAAGTACAGATGCGTAACATTTATAGCAAATTAATTACTCCCTCTGTCCCATAATAATTGTCCGGTACGCCGAAATGGTATTACAGTAATTACAGACGACGGGGCAAATGAGAAGTGCACGCATGAGGAGAAGCGCAGTAGATCAGTGCACAAGGTTATGCAGAGCAATAACGTGATCTTATTGAGACAAGCAACACACACCACCCAGAAGATTACCGAAAGTGGGTATTGTTTTTCAACTCACCGGTGTGGCAATATATACAAACCAGTGTAGCAAAGCAAGCTGGAAATCGTTAGTAGAGCATACTCCTCCAGTGAGTACGTACGTTTGAACAGACATGGACATCCTGGGAACACAACTGGCAGTAGTGAGTGACAGGGGTAACAAGAACCTTACAGACAGTGAACGGTAGGCGGTATAGGAGTTTTTGTTGAAAAACACTATGGCTGACTTAGTGAAGAAAGGTGCCATAACAGGTGCGGCAGAGAAATTTCATGTCAGTAAAAGAAAAGCACGCTGCATTTGGCAACGGGGGCGGCAATCTTTGGAAAGTGGATCCATGCTCATCACTAAATTAACCCCAGCAATAAATGCAAAATGGCCTCCTGGACCGCGCACAGGGAGAATTCAGGTGTCAGTTCAGCAGGACAATGCGCGTCCGCATATCGCTCCCAATGACCGCACCTGGATGGACGCTGCAGCAGCCAATGGAATCACTTTGGAACTCGTGTGCCAACCGCCAAACAGTCTGGATATGAATGTTTTAGATCTGGATTACTTCCGGGCAATTCAGTCTCTCCAGCATCAGTCACCTCCACAAACTACTGATGAGTTGATCGCCGCCATTGAAACAGCTTTCTCTCAGCTGACACGCAACAAGCTCAACAACGTCTTCCTCACTTTGTAGCTCAATCTTATTGAAATGATGAAAGTCAATGACGGGAAGAACAACAAGATTCCCCATATGCAGAAGGGGCACCTGGACCACCTCAACGTCCTGCCATCTCGCTTGGAGTGTCCTCGGAACATTTACGACGAGGCTACAGGAGCACTGCAGCAGTAGATCTGTGGTTATAGGCAAGCTGTTAGAATGACAACCTTCCCGGTCTAACAGGCAGTTCTTTCGTCTTTACTCGTAAGAGAATGTTTTTTTTTTCGTTTCACTTCTTGGTCAATTTATACTATTCCTGGAGTTAATAAAGTTCCACTCCTAGGAATATTTATTTTAGCTCAATGACTAGCCAATTTGTACTGATCCTGGAGTCATAAAGTTGTGCGAGTAGTATTCATGTTCTTTATTTGGCTCAATGATTGGCCAATTTATACAGATCCCGGACTAATATTTTTTTTCTCTTGCTAATTGAGTGACAATTTTGTACGGATTCTGGAGTAATACAGTTGTATTACTCATTCATGTGTTTCATTTTGCTCCTATGTAAACGCCAGTGTAAAATTATGGATATCGGACAATTATTATGGGACAAGAAATAAAAGCGTACCGGACTATTATTATGGGACAGAGGGAGTAATACATTTTCCAACTCTGAGTACGGTAATTTTATGAACACTCTGTATGTATAAGTGTGTGTTGAGCGCACTGTGTGTGTGTGTGTGTGTGTGTGTGTGTGTGTGTGTGTGTGTGTGTGTGTGTGTGTCGTTCCAAACCTGGGAGAATTCATAAAACGCGCAATGTTACTATAACATGAAACAAGGGTAACCACACTGTATACAGCTTACACGTAATTCACTTCTTAAAAATTGCGAAGGAAATAAATATGTAAATATCGACGAAAATGGCTATAAAGAATATTGATATGATTTGTTTACGTGAATTTTGCTAGACTCAATATGCGAAATTAAGTCACTTGGCATTCCAGCATGAATTACAGACCGATTATTTAATCCTGACAACTCAGCGACGCGAAAGAAGGGAAGTAATAGGAGTAGTGGGGAGAGCTCCGGAGTAGAGATAAGGGCGAGCGGTCGGCAAAGGAATGCAGTACAGCTTAACTGTACTGGAAACATACAGCTCTACCGCATGCGTGACATCCTATCGCTCCGAAGGCAAGCGAGTGACTAACCCAAACACCCCTTGGCGTAACTAAATGGACTCGTCTGACCCAGGCGTACATCTCCGGCAACTGTCACGACTAAATAATCGTATTGTACTTACATGCTTTGGTTGAATAATCTTGAGCGTGTTGGCAATACTTTGCGAGTTTTTCAGGACAGCTGAATGGATTCTCAGGAGAACTCACTGAAAAATGCTGTTATTTACGTTGAATGTGATGATATTTTAGGACAAACAAAATATATTTCATAAGCATTTCGCGAATTCATTAGAAAGACTATTCGATCGCATCGCTGTAACATAGTAGAAAATATAGAAGGACGTACTACGTGGGAATAAGTTGATGAATCATAACTAGCTGAGGAGTATATCAAACGATTTTTGTTTCTTTTCAGGACGGCAGTAATTTAGAATTTATCTCCCGTCCACAGGACTGAGTGTGTTTCTTTTGTCATATGTTGTCTTAGCGGCGGTCCTGTACCGTATTGACCACATGACCAGGAAGGCTCACATTGTATGCATGTCTAGTGATGGCCAAATAATAAATAGCCTTCCCTACGCTGCATATGATTTAAGTCGGTACGAAAGCGCGAGGTAAAACATGACAAAGAAAGAAAATGTAATTTAGGATAGACAATAATGTCTTGCATCGTATAACGCGAAGGCTGAAATTCGGAATGTCTCCATGTCACAGAAATTGAACTTTGTCTTCATCTAATGTCCAGTTGGAAAGAAATCGTTAAAAAATATAAAAAAAAAAACATTTTTTTTTAGTCAACTGTCCGAAGACAGATCTGAACCTCATAAGTGGTGCCAAGACGGCACCACTTAATAAGGCAACTAGGTCAGGAGATAATGGGATAGGGTATCCAGTTCCTTTCCCTCTCCATTGCATACATCGCCGACTAGCTTTTATACACTAGTCAGATTTCAGAAGCATACAAACAATTCCTCTGACACATATCGTCAAGTGAAATGCACTGCCTGATAATATATTGAACTATTTAACCCACAATCAGTATTTTTTAATCCTCAGATTGAGGTTCTAGCTAATAGGCATATATACATATATTAAATAGATGTACAGTTACCCTTAAAAGGAATGAGACGACTCTTGGTCGTCGGAAGTTAAAGTTCTACAGCGCGGTTCACTCGATATCGACGTAACAGTAAGTACCATGACACATACAAGAATTGTTACAAGGACCACAACAAGGACAAGGACCAGAATAAAGATCACGAAGAAGACAGCCATTTACGGCCACGATTTCACAACATAGCTCGAGTCACAAAATATCATTACTTCTCTGTACCGAATGGCAAATGCCTGCTATGGGATCTACATTCTGGACTGCTGCTGTCACTATCTTGTCTCGGTAGCTCATATAGTAGCGTGTCGGTTCCACTGCATAATCGAAACGTCACGTGTTCGATCCACGGTGAAACTTTTTTTTACTGATATGTAATTAATTTCTTCAGAGTTCCTCGACTATCTAATTTGTCGAAAAATATGGAATAATTTTTGCCCAATTTCTGGGTCTTACAAGTGGGATGAACCTCGTCAAAAAAAATAAATAAATAAATCTTACTTGGAAGTTAAAAGTATTCTTCCTCAAACAAAAATCATAAGAAACAAAAAGAGACCTGTTAACTTAAAATCTTGTCCACATGCCATCAGCTTCTATTACAGCTCCAAGTCAATCCGGCATAGATGTAACGAGATCCTCCCAGATGTCAACAACTTGATTCCACAATTCGTCTCGATTTCGAGACGCGTCGGTGGGCATAGGTGGCTATTCTTCTTTTTTTCAATTCCGCCCATAAATTTTCGATGACATTCAAATCGGGTAACTTTGGAGGCCAATTAATGATTTCGATCTCGGGTCTCCTTTGAAACCATCTTTAAATGCTTGCGGCATAGTGCACGGGATGGTTATCCTGCGGGAACAGCAATGTTCCTTCGGGAAAACGTTCTCGGGTGGAAGGAAGGAATATATTTTCCAGAATACGCTCGTAAGTTCCCGCATTATACCGGCCATCGATGCGTTCTATAACGCCAGGTCCATCGTAAGACATCCACTCCCAACACGATATGCTAAAGCGCCCCGATCTTTCACGTCGGTGCACATAACGCTGATCATGTCGGAGACCATCCTCACGATAGACACGGACAGGAACTTCGTAATCACTCGAGATTGTTGTTTCGTCGGAAAGAATTACATTTCTCCAATCGAAATCCACTCGATTGGTACCGAAGGCAAAACGTCGACAGCTTGTGCTTCCCCCAAAATTTCCATTTTCGCAGCCCTCCGGCTCCTAATATCGCGGTTCCTCAACCAGCTGATCACAGTCTGTGAAGAACCGGGAAAGTTAGATGCTTCTCTTATTTCGTTAGCAGTCCGAAAGGGGTCCTGTCGAACTGTCTCGAATAAGAGAGCATCCTCTTCCAATGGAGAAATCCGCGGACGCCCAGGAATAGGGAGATTTTCGACTTCTCGTGAATTATGGTAACGATGAACCCACCTCGCGGCTGTACTTCCAGGAACACCGACCAAACGGCCAGCAGATCTAGCCCCATATCTAGCCTCAACTAGAGCTATAACTCGCTGTCTCATGTCACGTCGGTTCGCCATTACGATGAGAAATGAGGGATGACGATAATATTTTAGTGTAGACAATGACTATTTAACGTGATAGGCTATAGAATTATTGAAATAAGGGGCATCTTGCACAGTAAGAGTTAATAAATCAACTCTAACTTAAATATTTAAACAGGATATAACAGGAAGTCCAATTGTTTCGAAACTAATCAAATTAAATCTAATTGCATTAAGTAAACAAACCCCAAGTTATGACACCACATTGCTACAGCTAAATTGTAGGTTATTAACACAAACATTGAATAGGTCCGTACTTAAGCGTTGGACGAAAAACCAAACATCGAAAGTTCGAATCTTGCCGAGGAATGTAACTTCTTGCTTTTTATAATGTAAATCAGACATAACTACAATCATTCATATTTCTTACATCGTTTATTAATATTTATAACCAACATTGAATTTGTAAAGAAAATACTTTAGAAATCTCATATAGAATTTGTGATCTGTAGTGACGCAAACATAGATTATCTCTCGGAACTTTTCCGTAAAAGTAAATTAAATTCACTCCTTGAAACTGAAAACCTTAGTCGTAGAGTAATTTTCCCACCAGCATACAAGCTGAAGTAGCACAGCCATTGATAAAGGTTTTGTACACAGAATTAGATCGAAATTCTATTCGACAGAATCTATAATCAATGGCTTGTCTGAACATGATAAACAAATCCTAAGTGTTTCCAATGTCACTGAACAATTTCAAAATATTAATTTAAAAACTAAAAAAGGGTCGTAAATGCTGCATCTAGTGATTATTTACATTTATGTCTACAAAATGAATCTTGGAAAAACGTACATATATATGATACTGATACTACTGATATTAAGAGTAAATGTATTGTATTTTTCACTTAATTTCAGAATCACTTCAGTGGATGTTCTCCACTCAATGTTGTGAAAAATTCTAAAGTAAAAAAATGTAGATAACGCAGGGACTTAAAAATCTCATGTATTAAAAAGAAAAATCTATATGTAATGAGTTGCAATGTAATCATCCTCATGTTCTTAAATACTACAAGAAGTACATTGTAATTTATAAAAAATTATGAAAGAGGGAAATAGAATACATTTGAATAGAAAAGTACAAAATTTAGATAATGCAATTAAAACTATTCGGAATATTATTAAAGTTAAACTTGTAGATATCCTAAGAAAGAAAATATATTTTTTTTCATTAAAACCAGTGATTATAAAGTAGAGGGTCCAAAATCTATTGTTAATTCTTTTAACGTCTTATAGTATATAGTACAGAAATATATTGACAACTTAAACATTAAAGATTTTGCAAAAGATACTGCAATTGGTTAATTAACAGATGCATTTAATAATTAGTATTAATATATGTAATTAGTGAATAACTGCAACAGTGCTTTTTCATTCAATCATAACATGAATAAAATTGAATGCACATTAAATTAAACACTATTGCAAACACGTAGACAAAATAGTTAAAATCAACTAAAGGGATGAGAATGAAATAATCAAAAGCCACACTTTTAACAAAAATTGTTTTGTGCGAGTGCATTTCTTACACATATGTGAAAGCTACTAATAAAATATTGTAATAATTACTCAGCAAATGACATAGCCTAAGGACTCTAAAGCTTTGTAAAAGTTTGTCTGTGTGGCTTAGGAATATTTTTTAATTTCATTTTAATTGTTAGTTTTTAATATACATCCATTTACATTGTATATGTGTGTGTATAAATGCATTAATTAGATTAACGTTTATAATATTATAACTTGTAATTTTGTATTGCCTGTGATCATTAACACTTAATCTGAGGACTTTGTAAAACTCTATTTCAACGTTACTTAGCTATTTCAAAGTTATTTAAACAAAAAAAAATCGTTGATGTATACTAAGAATCGAACTCGCTCTCTACTACACAACATGCAGAAGTCTTATCGTCTGAGCTATTGAAACGACACGAAAGCTTTTCTTTCTGTGCGGAATATCGATCTAGTCATGAAGGTCCAGTGTCGATTTAAATACACGATTTATGTATATAGTTATCTTTTATTTACGTAATATCATATTTTTTGCAGTTTTTGAAGTGAATTTGGGAACGATGCTAGTAACAAACCAAATAGCCTGAATTTAAGTAACTCAATATTCGTTATCTTGTGCATCAGTGCTCTGGTCTCCGATCATGCGCAGTGTCTTACATTTGAGAGGAATATTCAATCGTCTCATTCTTTTCCAGGAAAACTGTACATATCAGCCAGAAGCTCAATCAGTGGATTAAAAAAGACTGATTGTGGGTTAAATACAGGCAAATTAAAGACCATTCGTTATTTGTTCACTGTTTCGATAGATGCATTGTGACATATACGGTCTTGTAAACAAGGATGTGACAGGTCTAACATTGTAAACTACATATGATTTCATTCTCTTGTAGAACCGGTTCATACAAGGTCGTCTGGCAGTAGCTGTGTTTTTGTAGTGTATGTGGGAAAGCATTATCGTATGATAAACTTAACAATGCAGCCTTACAAGTTGAGAAGTATGTTTCACCCTTCAAGTACAGGCAAAGAACTTCTGGCATACAATTTTCTCAACAAATCAATAGACTCAGATACTTCCTTGGATTGACTTGCCACAAAAGTGACTATCTTTATTCCTCTCACCTCCCTTTCTCTTTTCACTATTTTTATTCCTCTCTCTTCCTTTCTTTTATTATCTTAATTCCTCTCTCTTCCTTTCTTTTATTATCTTTATTCGTCTCTTCCTTTTTCTTACTACCTTCATTCCTCTCTTCCTCTTTTTACCACCTTTATTCCTTTATCCCTTTTCTTCCTTTCTTTTACTATCCTCATTTCTCACTTTCTCTTTTTAATATCTTTATTCCTCTCTCTTTTTACTAACCTTATTCCTCTCTCTTTCTCTTTCTGACCTCTCTCTCTCTCGTCTCTCCCTCTCTTTTCCTATTTACTATCTTTATTCCTCTCTCTTCCGCTTGTCTTTAATTCTTTCTCTACATTTACTATATTCCTCCCTCTCTTCCTTTTCTATCTTCACACACTCTTTTACTGTCTTTATTTCTGTCTCTTTTCCTCTCTGCTTTTACTGTCTTTATTCCTCTCTCTCTTCTTCTTCTCATGTAGTTTGACTATGAACTGAGAGACACGGAAGAAGCTATAAAAAATATACTACGGTATTAATATGCTACTCGATAATGGGCAAGCATGACGTCACAACCAAGGATTACTTAAAACTCGGAGATTCCTCGAGAGCAAAACCACGCAGAGAGTTCAGATTTTTTCTCGTTCATTAATTTGATACACTCTCTAATTTACATCCCCCTTTAGAATACATCGGAGAGGGCCTTTAAGTTTAAATTCAACATCACTTAATTTCTACATTGTTTTAAAAGTGTAAAGTTATTTTGTGCTCAACTGCTCACCAGTTATATGTAGTACATAGTCTTTTTATATATTATTATTTAGGCATTTATTTCTGTTTCTATTTGTTTATTCGCTGTTGAATACGCTTCTGCTAATAAACTGTGTACCTTAATTTTCCAGTGTCTCGTTTAGGAAGAAATTCTCTAACTCCTCTCTTTTGGCCCCATTCCTGTTTTATCTATGTCACTAAAATTTGTTGCTCGTTCAAAAAATTTCATTTCTGAAGTTCAAAGTTAAACCTTTCCCTAAGTGATCATGAGGGAGAATTATACGAATATTATAACATTAAACTGGCTACATCCAAGCGATTAGACGATTAGAGGAACCAACACTTGCTCATCCAGCTGACGTTTCTCATCAAAGTTATCGGATTCAGTCTCCAGTAGATTATCTCTCAGGGATTTCCATCATACTTTAGTGCCATTATTTTTTCGCCCATCTCACACGCTCTGAATTTGAATGTAATTTTAGATAGAAAGGACTAACAATTAAGGAAGTTATGAGTAGCATGCAAAGGAAGTGCGGGAATATAGACATTAAATTGTTCGAACGGGAAAATTAAACTCTTAATTATCATCGTCATTGTATTCATTATCAACAAGCTCAGCATTACATACCTTATGTTGTTCGCTCTCATCTAGTGGTAACTGCATGCTAATAGGCTATTAGACATATTATACTTACTAATAGAGATAATTTTTTCAGTATGGTTTCTGGCCTTCACTTGAGAAGATGACCTCTTTCGCCAGAAATCAAGCTAAGAATAGCAAAATAATAGCCAAAGATTAAATAAATTGAAAAATAATAAATCAGAAACCCAATGTTAGCCGAACAGCCTGAGTGTCAACTATGTCAAAGAATTTGGTTAAAACTCCGAAGATTCCAAATGAAATTTGTAATGGGTAAAGTATGTAGAAAAAGGTACTCTGCCATTACTCTATAATCCCCTAAAATAATCTCATTATTACAGTCCCATAAAAGATATCCGGCTATATAGTAGCGGATATACATCTGATCAGCTGTGAAACTGAGGAAATACTGCACCGGTACTCCAAATATTAGATCCCTTGGTCCGTTCCATCTTCACTTGTAAAGATTCTGAATCATGATTACGGACTTCTCGACTTTGCATGGGTTCAAATCCCACTTCGGCTGATAAAATGATCGGATTTTTTTTTCCGAAATTTTTCTCAACAGGTGTAAGGTGTTGTTGCTGTTTAGTCAACTGTCCGAAGACAGGTCTGAACCTCACAAGTGATACCAACAAGGCACCACTTACGAGGCAACTAGGCCAGGAGATAATGAGTTAGGGTGGCCAGTCCCTTTCCTCCTCCATTTCATATACCGCCGACTAGCTACATATTACATAATCAGACTTCAGATGCATAGGTAAAAACAACTGTTATTCCTCTGACACATGTCGTCAAGCGAGATGTACTGCCTAATAATAGATGTACAGCTGTCAAAAAAAAAAAGTGGCCGCACTCGTGAACAGCGAATATTTTCAAAGTCCACTTCGGGTCGCGGCGATGTTACCCGATGCATGTGCTTGTACAAGCAGTTCCGGAACTATGAAAGCGTTCCATATCTGCACCTCGTAGACCAGCGGTAAAGTACTTGTTTAATGATTCAAAGGTCGTGGGTTCGGGCCTTTTTCAAGTTTTCATTTTATTTTTAATCGTTCTTTAGCGATGTAAATGATATTCAAATTATCATTTATATCCAGTTATCATTCTTTATGGATATCACGTTATTTATATTTTGTTATCGTTCTTTAGAGATATGAATAAAATTCAGGTCATCATTTGTATTCTGTTATCGTATTATAACGATATGAATAATAATTATTATTGTATCTCCAATGGGGGTTAGCCCTATTTTACATATGTATGTTAGGGCTATAGTTTTATACACAAAAAAGATAAGCATAAAGAGAAATGGAAAAGAAAATTAAATTAGCTTACGCGATGTAAACAAAACATAAACAATCCGTAAATTAGGCATTGCGATTTCAAAACAAATATCAGGTATCAATTTGAAACATACAAAAACATTAACAACACACATACGTAACACTTCTATAACACAAATATGCAGCATTCCGTACCATACATCATAAATTAATACACAATAGTTACACAAACACAATCAAACTATAATTACGACATTGCGACGACATCAAGCATCCCATAACTGACTCACATACATAACAAATCAAGCATCCGTTACAACACATACACTTCAACATAGTAACCACACTTTTAAAAGTTACAAATTTAGCTCCAAGAAGAATAAATAGGACACTGTTACTAATTACTATTCTTCTACAATTTCTTAAATACATCTGTAATAAATCTGTGAAATTCCGATATGAATAATATTCACGTTTTTATATTGTTATCGTTCTTTAGCGATTTAAATAATATTCAAGTTATCATTTATATTCTCTTTTCCTTCATTAGCATTATAAAACAATATTCAAGTTATTTATATTGTTATTGTTCTTCCGCAATATATTAATTAAACAAACCGATATTTATCATTTATATTCTGTTATCGTTCTTTAGTGATACTGTATAAATAATATTCAAGTTATTTATATTGCAATCGTTCTTTAGCGATATAAATAACATAAATTTAATATTAGGTTTGGAAAAATCCAGTTGCATAATACTGGTATTGGTTTTTCTTTTTGTATTATTACATTATACTATCTTGAACCACAATAAAATGAAAAGGAGTAACGAGGAATTGAACCTGAGACGTTGACATCTAAATTCCGACGTTCATCCGCTGAGCTACGAGAGCAAAAGTGTGGAAACATTTTCGGAAAAATTGGCCCAATCACACTCTAAGATTTTCTGATGATTCGTAGAAGCTAGTCCAGGATGCGGGGGCAAAGGCTAATTGAGATTTCCCGGTCTCTGACCGGGTCAAACATCCTGATAGAATTAATATTTAACCCTTGCCGTGACTTTCGGTGAAGTCCGGAGGGCCCAATTAGTCAAATCCACTCTCCTCATCTCCACGCTTGGGCCCCCTGGAATTTAATAAGATGCGAAAGAGATAGTGGTGTGCGGAAAGCAACGGGATGTTACCGCATTTAGTCCTATCCTTCCCAAGAAAACTGCAAACATGAACAAAGGAAGCTTTTAATAGAAGAAGAAGGATCTTCTGCGGACCTCTGGAAAAAGAACTAAGGAAGAGACTAGTGAAGTGCTTTGTGTGGAGTGTGACATTGTATGGGGAAAGAACATGGATATTACGACGAAATGAGGAGAAACGAATTGAAGCATTTGAAATGTGGATGTGGAGAAGAACGGTGCGTGTAAAGTGGACAGACAGAATAAGAAATAAAATTGTGTTTGAAAAAGTGAGTGAAGAAAGAATGATGCTGAAACTGATTAGAAAGAGAAAAAGGAATTGGTTGGGTCTCTGGTTGAAAAGAATAATAGACGACATTAGGATATGTGGATCATATGCGGAGACTAAGAGGAAGGCAGAAAATAGGAAAGATTGGAGATTGCTGGGTTTGCAATGAAAGAGCTGCCCATGGACAGAACATTTATGTGTGTATGTTCAGAATGCCTGGAATATCGTGTCTAAGAACAGTCGCTATTTGCAAAGACTAGTCAATTCCATGCCCACTCGACTGCAAGATGATCGAGATAAGAGGAAGATAGACTAAATATTGAATTGTGGCTTTTTGTTTTGTTTTTTGAACGCTTAATTGTTTCAATGTTTTAAGGCCGACGCCAGTAAATTTGTTATGTTTATGCCACGAAAGATATTTTATTGAGAATAAAATCTTTTTTCTTTCCATTTGCAGCCACAATATCATAATGATAATGATAAAGTCATGGCATAATATATTAATGAACCTGATGTTAATTACTAAAATAATCATAAAAGAGAAAGGAGCCATTATGTCTAGTATGTCTCTCTCAAAAAACAGAACAAAAAAGGACATAAAAAGCACGAGGTTGTAGTCGAACGCAGGACCTCATGAATAAGAGGCCTGAACGCTACCATTATGCTATCGAATAACACACAGTATACTCCAATTATAACTGTAGATATCAGGCAACGTGGTCCAATAACATGTAACATCGCCTGTCTCCGAATTGTAGCGAAGATACCCGAAGGGAACTTTGTTTCAGGAGAGCGGCCACTTTTTATTTTGACAGCTGTACAGTCTTAGAAAAAAGTTTTGTCGCACAGATACATTATGTCCCAGGAAGGAGGCAGTGCGCATGGTCAGAGGGCGTGCGACCTGGTTTACAAGAGAACGACTAGTTGAGGTAATAAAATTAGTTTTGTTCCGTTGTATATCTGATCATCCACACTGCCTCCTTTCTGGGACTTACTGTATAAAGTATCTGTGCGATAAAACTTTTTTCTAAGACTGTACATATCAGCCAGAACCTCAATGAGGGAACAGTACCGTAAGGTGAATATCAGGTAATTGATTCCGAACTCTCGGACTCATCCCTCCAAAATATTACTTCGCTATCACCAATTTTACCGACACAAGATAAATGCGCAATTGATATAGTGTCGTATGTGTTTAGTCTGTATTGTTTTTCGTGTTTAGTTGGTATAATTTGTTTATGTGTTTAGTTTGTAAGTGTATAGTGTAAGCTCTCTTGGACTGGCTCCCCAAGTGTAGTAGACCTTCAGCTCACCCTACACTCTTCTGTAGGAGGCCGTTGCCCTTATGGGATATCAGTCTTTTCGTATTTCGTATAGTGTCGTTAAGTAACCAATTAAAAAAATACAAAACACTATATATATATATATATATATATATATATATATATATATAATACAAAAGCAGCTTTACGCTACATAGAAGTCATGGGATGAGAGCTCAGAGCCAAGTTAAAGCAAGTCACGGAATTTCGTCACTTGTCATTCTAGTAGGCCTACTAATACTGTATAATACTAAAGGCTGTGTGATGTATCTTGTCTCACTGTGAAAAGAGAGAGAAAGGAGGTATGTCTTACTTCGTCTGTGTTGTTATGGCGATGGGGGGAGTGGAGCGGTGCCGTCCATCCATCCAGTGGCGGAAGGGACTAGTTGATAGATTCTGTAGCGCAAAATAAAATAACAAAATATCTCTCTTCGTACTGTGTAGTTCCGTCACTGAGCTTGTCTTTCAAGAAACTGAGTTCCGGCAGCCTGTACAATAACAAGATTTTGAAAGGACTCCTGAAAATTTACAACCCTCCTATAATCTCCACCCTCATTTGAAGGGACTTGGTTTTATTGCTACTGAGACAAGATAAACCTTACCAGGTATAGTATTGGTTTAGTCCAGGGCCGGGCATGAGAGCGGCTCCGGTTAGCCGGCCAGAGCTGCTCTCGCTCCGCAAGGCAAGCCAAAGCAGAACGTTCACGCAGTGGCGGACTCACATTACAGCTATACCTTATTTTATTTCAAGGAGTGCAGTTCGGTGGCTCCTTTGAACACCGAACTGCACTCCTTGAAATAAAATAAGGTATACCTTCCCTGCATTAATATAACAAGAGCCATGGTTGTTCTAATCATTCTGTCTGTCAGTACATAATAGTTTATAAGGATATTACATCAATCCATTGTACAGTACAGACTTTATAACACTCTTATTTATTTAATGGAATAAACTTTGCTCTATGCACACACACAAATCATTAGGCTTATTTACATAACCCTTACGCACATACTGCAATCTCCTCACCACGGTTCTACGAGACAGGCGTATGGCTTCCACTTCCCCTACTTGCTGTGGACAGAGTTCATCTGCCAATATAATTAAACATCGCTTGATGAATTCACCTTCGTTGAATGTTTTCAATTCCTTTGCAATTTCGTGGCAAATTTTGTAGCTAATTCTTATAGCCGATTCACTAAGTGCATTATTGTCATCCTGTTAATACATAATATGATATGATATGATATGATATGATATGATATGATATGATATGATATGATATGATATGATATGATATGATATGATATGATATAAGATATGATATGATATGATATGATATGATATGATACGATATGATATGATATATGATATGATATGATATATGATATGATATATGATATATGATAGGATAGGATAGGATAGGATAGGATAGGATAGGATAGGATAGGATAGGATAGGATAGGATAGGATAGGATAGGATATATCTTAAACTGTAATATACTATACTATGATATAACATAATACTTGTATAATTTAAAATTATATATTACTAAATGTATAATAACTTATAATGCAATATAAATATCAAATAGTTACTCTAATATAATGTACCTGAGAAACATTTTCTTTAAGTTGTTGTACTAATTTATGGCGTTCATTACCAACATATTTGTCATATTCAGTAGCATGTTGTAAAGAATAATGCCGTTGGATATTGAACTTCTTAACCAGGTGGAGTGTTTTATGACAAATTAAACACTTTGCTAATCCACTGCTCTCTACGAAAAAGAACTCCTCCTTCCATGATGCATTAAAAGCATTGGGAGTAGCGGGCCGCTTTAATGTATGAGCGGAAGCTCCGTCTTCAAAGTTCGCCATCATGCTGCAGTCAGCACTGGACCGACACTGAATGACGTACAGTACGCCTATGTCACAGCGCTCGGAAGAACCGCTCTTTAAAGCACACAGCGCTCATTTCTCAAAATCACGTAATGTGCCCAGCCCTGGTTTAGTCAGATCTGAGGGAGGAGGTTGGGGAAATAAAATATGAGAGATGAAAAAAAAAACTCAAATGTGAATTCTAGGTAAATTCCGACAAGAAAGTAGTACATAATAAACGCCATAAGAAATTTTTTTGTTGCATTCCTTGTGCAAAATAACGGGAGGTTATTACGCTGTGGAACGGAGCGCGTATGAAATGCAAGGCAAACGCTGGTAAGTGGTAAGCTACCGGTGAATGCCGCGCGAGCCACGGAGTGGAGTCCCGCAGTACAATAATCTCCCTGTAGTTCTCAATATGATTCAATTCAGATAATATACCAAGAGATTTGAGAGTTTCCGATTATCATTTTCCTACATTCTCATCTCTATATTCGTTCTTGAATAAATGGGGCTTTTTAATGCACGTTAGGTATAATTTCAAGTATAATCCACAATAACCCTAAATAATCTGGTTCTTAATGTTCTAGTTAAACTGTATACCTATGTATATAGGCTATCTATACTAAATAAATCTGTAGCCGAAATTTTTCTGGTAATTTTCGATTTTCCAAAAATAATTGGTCCTAACATATATAATTAATCACCCTGAGACCGAAAATCGCTTTTTTGAAATTTTTGTATGTCTGTCTGTCTGTCTGTATGTTTGTTACCTTTTCACGCGATAATGGCTGAACAGATTTAGATTAAAATTGGAATATAAATTAAGTTCGTTGTAACTTAGATTTTAGGCTATATGGCATTCAAAATACATTATTTAAAAGGGGGGGTTATAAGAGGGCCTGAATTAAATAAATCGAAATATCTCGCTTATTATTGATTTTTGTGAAAAATGTTACATAACAAAAGTTTCTTTAAAAATGATTTCCGATAAGTTTTATTCGTTGAAAAATTTTGATAGGACTGATATTTAATGAGATAAAAGAGTTTTAAAATTAAAATAACTGCCATCTAAGGCCGTGTAATGAATTAAAAAACAAATGACTTCGTCTTTAAGAGGCCTTGGACAGCAACAATCGAAAGCTATGAAAGATAGCCTACAGAGAATGTTTCTGTGTTTGTATGAAGTAATATCGGAAGCTAAATTAACCGATTTGTATAATTAATTATTAATTCACCATTGGAAAGTGTAGTTTCTCTAGATGGACATAATGCTATAATGTTATTACAGTAACTTCTGAGTGAATCGAGGACAGGTAAGATTAAAATAGCTTCTTATGCACAGAAAACTTGATAGGCTATTCTGTACATTCGTTTCCTGTATTTCCTAAAATAACTTTTATGACCAAATGAGTGGTCTCTGGATCAAAATGATCGCATTTTAATTATTTAAATACAATTTAAATTAAGTAACATATTAAACGATTTATCCTTCTATCAAACACGAATCTTCCCTGGATCAAATGTCCTATTTTAATTATGTAATTACTTTATATTTATTTCTAACGGGTGCAGCGGAGCGCACGGGTACGGCTAGTTCTTAAATAAACTTCTTGACTGCCATTTTCAGTTATACTCACAGACACATTCATTTTTCAGGCACTCGACTTTTGGGGAGGCAAAACAGTTTTTTATCCGATTACGATAGTGAGTACTTAACTTTGCGTCGTTCATCCAAGCGTCTACTATAGGAGTGATACGCCGTAACTGTAGATTTTTTTCCCTGTAGAGTTGCTCTCGGTGCGCCATGAGAAGAGATGTAACACAACATGATGATGATGATGATGATGATGATGATGATGATGATGATGATGATGGAGGCATGCCGGTAGGGGGAAATGGAAGAACCCATGAAAACCTAGCGCGAAACACCGTCCCTGTCCTCACAAATTCCACTTGGATCCATTGGGTCATCAGTGTGAAAAACCGATGCTCCCGATGGTTTGCGCAGGACACCGTATTTTAACGACTGTAGCGTTCGTATTCGGTCACTCTAGTGTTGTTGCTTCTCATTTTTTTAGTCTAATGTCTCTTTCAATAAATATTTAATCAAAAAGTAAAATTTATCTCCCAACACAGAAACTCGGTGTCTTATATTAGTAGTAGGGTGTCTTAGGTGATTTTTTTTTCCATGTCATGATTATGGTCATGAGCTGCAGCCAGGAAATGAAAAGGAGGACAGCAATGGCAAACGAAGTTTTTAATAGAAAAAGGAGCATCTTCTGCGTACCTCTGGTAAAATAACAAAGGAAGAGACTGGTGAAGTGCTTTGTGTGGAGTGTGGCACTGTATGGGGGCAGAAACATGGACATTACGACGAAATGAAGGAAACGAATAGAAGCATTTGAAATGTGGATATGGAGAAGAATGGAGCGTGTGAAGTGTTCAGACAGGATAAGAAATGAAACTGTGTTGGAAAGAGTGGGTGAAGAAATAATGATGCTGAAACTGATCAGAAAGAGAAAAAGGAATTGGTTGGGTCACTGGCTGAGAAGAAACTACCTACTGAAATATGCACTGGAAGGAATGGTGAACGGGAGAAGAATTCTGGGCAGAAGAAGATATCAGATGATAGACGACATTACGATATGTGAATCATATGCGGAGACTAAGAGGAAAGTAGAAAAAGGAAAGATTGGAGAACGCTGGGTTTGCAGTGAAAAAACTGTCCATAGGCAGAACACTTATGTATGTATGTATGTATGTATGTATGTATGTATGTATGTATGATTATGTTATGAAAATGGAACTTTTCTCCTTGATGTTATCTAGTGTTGATTCAAATTCCTACAACAATCAAGACGGAATGATCCATTGTTCTTGTATATGATAATGATTATGACATAAGCATTACCACTGCTATGGAGTAATGGTTAGCACGTCTGGCCGTGAAACGAGCGGGCCCAGGTTCAAATCCTGGTTGGGACAAGTTACCTGTTTGGGTTTTTTCCGGGGGTTTCCCTCAAGCAATTGAAGAAGAATTGCTGGGTAACTTTCGGCGTTGGATCTTGGGCCTATTTCGTCATATTCACATACCATTATCATCCATACCATAGCCCGGGTCAAGTTCGGGATAAAGCGTGCTATATTTGTACAAGTATCATTCATAGAACAGGAGTGGTAAGCACAATAAGTCTCAGGCTGTAATATATAAGCCTTCGGGTTTCTCCTTCGTAAAAGAGAAAAAATGTCATAAGCATGTGAATAAATTTCACTGAAAGTTACAAATTAAAATATAAGTCTATTTTACGAGTTGTTGTACATGCGTTACAGTACGTCTTAGCATCCTTTGAGGGATCCTGAGACCTCGCTTATGGGAGGTCTCACAGTTTTAGAACCACTACGCTATCCTAATATTCCTAACATTACAACGAGGAATTTTTTTTTTAAACTAACCTGAAGGTTGTTTCATATAACATGTGCCATGATAAGTACAGTATTCAAAAGATATAGGAGATTTAAGTACACCTGTTCCATAAATTTGGCATCTATTCGTATAAAATAACTATTCGTATACTGTAATTATTTGTTATATAATTTTGCTATTAATAATAATAATTTTAAATGTGGTACGGTATACAAATTAATAGATATTAAGGATTTGTAATGAGGTTATTTTCAAACAACCAGCACTATGAAATCAGACTGTTGAAAGTAAGTTTTAAAACTAAACTCCTCTTGTATACATTCGCTCACGCATAATAAGCGAGACTTTAAACTAACGGACACTAATCATTTAAGAAAGAGTCTCCCGGCAGGTGATCTTTTGTGACGATGCTCCTGTGCTGTATGAGGTGGAACTTGACGAGAAATCACAACGAAGGGTAGAAACAATTTTGTATATATGCCTAATATGAGATACCATTCCATTTGTCAGTTTAATTTATGCAATATAAAAAATTACGAAGAAAAATCGTTGCATTTGATGTAAATTTCCGTTGAATGTTATTCATTTTAAATAAAGACCAATTATTTTATACTAAGTGTACATCATCCCCAGATAAAGTGACCTGTAGTATTGAATATCAACAAAATCAGTCCAGTAGTTATGAGAGATCTCTGTACACACACAAACTGCATGTCCAAAAACTGCTCTTTCGGAATCATAGAAAGGTACTGAAAACGTCAATTTCCGTGAAAATCTTAAAATAGATTTTTTACGTTAAAATACTTTCATTTTTTTACTCTATATCAGCGGTGCCCACTTGGGACCTGGGTGAATTTCCCCTTAAACCGTAGTTTCACCCCTCCTACTGCAATGAGTGAATTTCACTTCGACTTCTAAATGAAAGAGCAGTAACGGACGTAAATGAGTGATAATGTGTCCTCAGCATCACGACATAACTTTTATGTTGAATGGGAAGAAGAATACTTCTATATTGTAGATTACGATAGTACTAAGTTTCTTATTTGCAATAAACATTTTTATCGTGCGCCTCCCGTTATAACATTGCAAGGCATTTCAATAAATACCACCATAATGACTATGGTAAACATATTCTCACAGGTATGTAAACAACAATGTTAAACCTGTGAATTGTTAGTGTGTGCATTATGAATTAATCACGTTTTAATCTCATTTATAATTTTTGTTGTTTAGTCAACTGTCTGAAGACAGGTTAGAACCTCTTAAGTAACACCAATAAGGCATCACTCATGAGGCAACTAGGCCAGGAGATAATGGAGTAGGGTAGCCAGTTCCTTTCCTCCTCCAATGCATACATCGCCGATTAGTTACATATTCCATTAATCAGACTTCAGATGCATACAAACAATTGTTCTTCCTCTGACCATAATATCGTCAAGTGAGATGTACTGCCTGATACGTAATAGATATAGGCCTACATATCAAGCAGAACCTCAATCAGAGGTATCATTTATAATAGTTATATTATTATTCTGGTTTGTTCATTTCCAGGCGAATCCAGATCACAGAAACTTGAAGATTTGCAACCACAAGCTTTTTATGTTCAATATTGAGAATTTTGTCAAGCTTTCGTATAGAATTGCAAAACTTGTTGAAAAAAATATGAAGCCATTGATTGAGTGAAGGGGAATTTATCAAAAACTGATTCATAATAGTAGCTGAGGAAGTATGCCCTAATTTGGTATATGTGTTTAAATTTGCCTTTCGGTTATCGAAGAATTGAGGTATGATTTTAAAAATCAATTATTGTCTTTTCATGAATCAAGAATGGCACTGCAACCCGTAGACCCACTACCGAAAGAAAGAATTAGTGAAGATGTTTTAAACATAAAGCGTGCATTACGCGTTATTCTCTTGCAATGGGTAGAAGGAGGTGAATCCATCCTCCCCTTTTCTGACAGTGTTTGGGCGCCATGCTTAAGTCAGGCTTGCAGACAGGGCGACAATTGTGGCGTTGCGTCATTCATCGGAAACGTCACGCATCCCTTCCTTCTACCCCCGCGTCATTGACTTAGTAGGGGAGGGGATTTGTATTCAGTGTTTGTGTTATGCGATTGCGTACGGGGCTCAGTGACGTCATTGAACGCAGTGGACTGTGGACGGGGAACCAACGCTTTCCCCATGCTTTCCACCCCTCCCTCGCCAGTTCTGTAACCCTGCTTTAAGGTAAAAGGAAAGCACTTTGCAATATTGAGAAATACGCACATTATCAGGGATAGAGCAATCCCCCAATGACCGATGTATAATTATGGCGAACGTGCGCAAGGTACTACATGAACAAACGTTTGAAACACTGTTCCTTACAATATTTAATAAAATTAATACAAAATATAACAACCTATGAGTGCATCGTCGTTATTGTAATCTGAAAGGAAAATATGGTGGCTACAGGAAAAAATTCCGCATCACTCAAACATACGAAGGCGAAGCGTCGTTCTTGCTATTAGAAGTCAAGAAGAATATTATTTGTGTAGGCGCTTATAAATTTCAAATTAGGCCTATAACATGTATTTTATTTATGTTGTTATTGTTTACACATTTATTTATTATCCATTCATTTAAATTAATTTATAGAACATCTCTTATCACTGGCAGGCCTGAAGTTGAATGATAGCAAGAACATACTTATATTTTATAAAGTTAAAATACATTGTGATAATCCTGATAATAAAATAGTTATTCCACCGAGCGAGTTGACTTAGACAGTTGCATTTGAGACTCGCAATCGGGAGGTCCTGGATTCAAACCTCGTGGCCGGCCAATCTAACTGTTTTTCATGGTTTCCCTGTCACAAAGGCAAATGCTGGATTGGAAATTTACATATCATGATTCATCACCGCCTCAATCACCAATATCATAAAAAATCTAAAATCAGTTACATGAACACAAAACATCTATAACACACAATAGAACTCAATAATAGTACAAACGACCTACTGGTATAGCTACCCACAAATCATTTTAAAAACACGTGATATGACAATAGATGTTAAAGCGAGTATAAATAAACTTAAAAAAATTGTAATTACAATACTTCAACAATTAATTACCGGTACCGCGTTCATACATTCATTAACTAAGTATACTTTTACAAATTATGTAAAAGAGACTATTATAATTAGCTAAAAACAAACTGCAGTTATTTAAATTACATCCGAAACGGTGTTTTCTCACAATATTTAATAAACTCAATATAAAATATAGGCCTACCACTTATCAGAGTAGCATCGTTATAATTCTGGTAGCTACAAGACAAACATTTGCATCTCTCAACATACGAGGGTGAAGCATTGATCTTACGATTAGAAGACAGAAAGAAAATCACCTTGGCGTCACCAATGTCGGTGCTTATATTTCAGTTTTAGAATGTTCCATAATGGCATTTATTTATTTATTTATTTACAAAATTAATTTATGAAATATGTCATATCATTGGCCGACACTGTAAAATGAATGTCAATAAGAAAAAATATATTTTTTTTAACGTCAAAGTGAGTTCCGATAATGCTGTTCACTACTGTCATTGAGATACTTTAAAAATTATTAAGCACTTTCATTATAAAATTGCGAAATATAGTACCATACTTGTATCACATTCGTTATCAAATTGTGAAATATGTCACATTCGTTGCTATGTCAACAAAACAGATTATTTTACAAATTAGAAATATGCTCCACATTATGTAACATCGATGTTAAATTTGAAATAATGATTTCCCCGCCATTTACCATGAGATTCTCTGAATCACCACACTTGCTTATCAACACGATCACACAATTAAATACGCGATAAATCCTAAATTTTGAAAAAATGAAAAAATTTGTCTACTCACCATTTTAAGTGATGAGCAACCTTTTTCTCTACGAAAAATTCTGTCACTATCACTTTCAGTTTGACTTATTTTTCTGTCACGAGAATAGCGCCGAACTATAGCAGCAGACGCCACAGCTGATCCCATGTGACCATATTGGACCATATTGCTATGACGTAATATACAGCGCATGGTTACGTTCGTATGTTTTTAGTTGTTATAATGTACACCATCACTGTAGCAGCACAAGCAAATGGCGGTAACATTCTTTCTTTTAAAATTGTTCTCCTTGATTACAAGTATAACATTGCACAATCCCGATTATGTAAATCAAAAGAAACTGACAATAAACGCTAGGATCACTAAAACTGTTGAAAAATGAGGACTTTACACAATATAATAATAAATGTATAAGAACGGATATATTATCTATTAAAAATAACCATACCTTAATAGAGGTGATACAATTATTACAAAAAACCAACAAAATTTAAATGCAACAAATTCATTGCATAAATTCTTGTCATAATTGCATTTCCTGTCTTTTTTTGTTTTGTCATCTCTACAACTTGTTCATACAGAAGTCAGGAAAAGCAAACAACTACACATTGGGTTGTAATAAGTTTCCAGGTGTGTGCCACAATATCTGTTACTAGAGCTAACGTTTCGATCATCCTACTGTGATCGTCCTCAGCAGCACCAGTAGGAATTCCTAAGGGGGTATAACATGCTCTACATTAATATGCTGTTATTGAGATACTTTAACAATTATTAAGCACTTTCATTATAAAATTGCAAAATACAGTACCATACCTGTATCACATTCGTTGTTGTTCGTGTCAACAAAACAGATTTTTTACAAATTAAACCCAGCAGCAATTATAAATACTTCTATGGATCATGGATAATTCATTATTAATTGATGATGATTCACGGCCGACAGACTGGAGCACCTGAACTACAGCAGAGATACTATCAGCAGCCATCTGCCTGAGAAGATACCCGAGTATTCATATCAATGACAGGGAATGATCTCCAACTCATTGCCAATACACTGGAAGCAGCTACAATTCCTCCCCCATACTCAACAAGGTGTTATCGCCGGGACTCTGCAGAATATCATAGTTGGATGGAAGGTGTCGTGCTCAACATTTACTCATGAAGAAAATGAGCCACCCTATAACATCCACAGACGTCATAATAATGGACAGAGAAGATTACAACAGACTAATCAAGAAGAGAACGAGATTCAGTGGACGACATCAGAAGGAAGCCGAACTTATGAAGACCATATTTCTTTTTTCAAGGCCATCAACCTTCACACATCTGCCAGCAGACAAGATCAACATCTACAATGATGAATGTTCAAAATTCGACAGCGCACATAGAAGCCAGCCTCAATCCCATACGTACACACAGAATTTGGACGACCTGAGGACTAATCACAAGAGAGATAATAATACAACCAACCAGTGTCGGGCAGGAACCCAAGAGCCACTATGTAAATATCTCTGCTAACTGATAAATCTTATTCACAACTCTGAGGACGATCACATTAAGATGATCTAAACGTTAGCTCTAGTAATTGAGACAACATGGTACAAGCCCAGAACTCAATACAACACATGAACAGTAGCCACAGAACCCTACATCAAACTGACACATTACCAACTGCTAACAAATTTATCACTATTCATTTATTAATATAGTTAGTGTAATTTGCAGAAGCGAATTTTACTGGAGCTATTTAATTTATTGTAATCATAATTTTAATCAATTCAGAAAACTAAAGATTTCACTAACAATGAAAGCTGTGTCTCAAGCTAGTAAATGTTTTATTAACGATTTTCTATTTGTAAAGGTGTAAAAATAATTAATAATTTGATTTATGTGATTTATATGATTTATCTTTTGAATGATAGTTCAAGAAAATAAACTACATTTTATAGAACTTGAATATTATATTTAAGGAACAAGTTAGTATATCTGTAGTGCATAAGCTCAAAATGGGGGTTAGATCCCAGCATTTCTTCCGACGCCAAAAGTAAGAACAATTTAGTCTAGTGAGATGAAAGGATTGGAGCCTACTTATCTTGGTGAACTTCGCAAGCTGGGATTGCTATTTTCATAAATGTATTACTTACAGCAATAAAAATGAATTTTGATATGCAAATCTCTATCACATTACATTGTTATTTGCTTCCAAATTAGCCTTACTGTTACTTATGTAGTACCTGTAAGCAATATTGAATAGCATTGTGAATCTTTAGTAGGCTCCACCTATCTTTTAATACTTTCATCGATTTTAAATAAGATACCAGTATTAATAAACAGCAAATTATAATAAAGTGATTACAGAAATAACTTTTTTATGTGAATTTGTGTAAAATAAATTTTGTACATATACCTACACGAAGTCAAATGTTTTACTACTTTCTTTTGTGATAAAAAAAATGTTTTTTTTTTTTTTGAGCGGGGGGAGAAGAGGATAATGGCAGTGCTGACGACTAAAGCTTTCCTTATTTTGGTGCTCACTGAATATCGTCATTTATGTAGGGCCTATATCTTTTGAATGGGCTACAAAGAAAATAAACAATAAACAAAGATTGTTGCACGAGAAAGAAATTAATTGTTATGAACTCCATAAAATTATGAGAATGTATCTTTTTCCCTCCTCCTTTTAGAGAGGTCTAAAGGCTTGCACCTCAAGCCTGAGCTTATTCTGCTTATTACTCCTGTTCTGTGAGTATGTCACTGGACGGCTCTTGCACAAATACAACACACTGCATAACGAACTTAACCCTGACTATGGTAATGATGATAATGATATTTGAATAAATGATGGTGAAATTGAGTCCGAGATCCAACGCCGAAGGCTACCCAGCAATTCTGCTCGAATGGTTGAAGAAAAACCTCGAAAAAAATCTCAACCAGAATTTGCATCCCAGCCCATTCGTTTTACAGTAATTCATGCTGTTATCCACAGGAATGGTAATGTATCATCTTAAAGATATATTTGTTTTATATCATCTCAAAAAGGGGAGAGGAACTGGGTACCCTACCCCATTATTTCCTGGTTTAGTTGCCTCATGAGTGTTGCCTTATTGGTGTCACTTAAAGAGGTTTCAACCAATTTTTCGATTGCTGACTAAACATACATACATACATACATACATACATACATACATAACCTGAAAATATTAAAACTAAAATAACTGCAGCAACAAAGTAGAATGAAATGTATACATACCTTTCACTAACCTCATCCTTTATAACACGGAGAAAACAAATTCGGCCCTAGGTGATGTACGTATATAATATGATAGAGTTCCTATGTAAGCAGAAGAGCAGTCAATAGCCATAAGTGGTCAAGAAGTTTCAAGCGAAATTTTAAAAACAGTTGACAGTAAATTCTGTAGGCATATAGTTTTATTAAAATATAATGAATTTTTAAAGGAAAAATTCATTATATTATAATTAAGAAAAATCGACTATTTTTCAGCAGTTTTCACAAACTTTTCTTCGTGATATTTAGTCTAAAAATCCATTTTCATATTTCCGTACTGTAATTTCAAATAAACAGTTTAGGCTACAGATAAAGATGCATTATGCAGCAGCACTTATTTTAAACCAATCTGGAGAACTCCAAGTGCTCTCAAATTGGAACAGCAGAGTCCAAGAATGTTTTTCTTAAAAATATATGGACGGACTGGGCTTCAACATCTAGCCAAGTAACTTCAGAAAAATAATTTCTTACAACTGTTTCAATCAACACTATTATTTACAAGAAAATTTTTTGTTTTACACCGAGTGTTTTGATTTAATATCTCTAACATTTTGGAACTAAATACAAGTACTAACATCAGAGTAATTAATATTAGACCTGGTGGGTCTCCTACTCTATCACCCCCACCTGTGTACCCAATGTGACTTCACGGCATCAAAGGTAATGTCCTTCTTTATCTTCTAGTCCACTCACACCTACATGTCACGCTGTGGCACATTAATGCACTTTAATGAGAGGATGCAGAATAATGTGATGTTGTAGTGTGACATGATCACTATTCATCAGGAAGAATCATTTTCGATGGCTCATCAGAGACAGAAGTCGAGTAGTCCCATTTGGGACTGAATTGTTGAAATAACAACAGTCAGCTGTCTTTTTATACATCCTGTGTATCTTAATTTCCTATAGGTTAAGAATTAAAATAGATTGTTAAAAACTCAATTTGGTGGAGAAATTTCTATTTCTTCACAACAAACGTCACAAATACTATCGCAATATTAGCATGTGTGATAATACCTGGAGAGAAATAAGTAACACACAATGAAACATTGCAGGTAAGAAAACAGTTTTAATTTTATTTTACAATATGCTGCTATTCTGAAAAGTTTTGGTTAATACAATCAAATGTAGGAGAACAATAAAGGTTTATGGCAATAGGTACCAGCTACAGGATTATACAAAGTAAATCCGTGGTGCTACAGCCCATGAAGGGCCAAGACTGACCAGACGGCTGCTGGCCTCACGTCCACATGTCTCAGCAGAGGCGGACACTACAGGATTATATCTGCTGTTAAAACAATCAAACTCTGTGATACATAGGTGTGAGCAGGTCCTTTAAGGCAAGAATATGCGGTGTGATATACAATGTGTCCGCAGAAACATTCTGGGGTTAAAAGTGCTGTAATTCTGTCACTATGTGTTTTACGAAATTCATACCAGTGTCATTTGAAAGAACAGCTCAAAGAATTTCAGGAAATGCGTAATTGATAATTGTTGACCATAACAACAGATGGAGCACAAGAAGAAAGGAAAAAAAAAAAGTTACCGTATTTCACTTGTCATTAAGGGCATTGGTTTTTTTTTAAACAATTTATTGATCGATCAGCGCATTTAGCGCTATACAGATCATTTCTAAAATTATAAATATTATATATGACACTGAATTGAGGGCAGCCTAGATTGGGCTCCTCAATGAACAAAAATAATTGTTAATAAGTAATTGTTTACATAGGTTGGTGTGATGATAAATTTTGATTATAATATGAGGTCCATTGGAAGTCGGCTCTTGATTCTGGTGGGAAATGTGGACTTCTTTCTGAGAGAGTAATGGATGGCGCCTGGAACATTTTCTAGGTTGTCATAGAACTTCTTAGCTTGTGAGTGAATAAACTGTTTGATTGTGTCAATACCAGTTTCTCTGTGTAGTTGGCTGTTACGGACAAACCAAGGAGAATTGAGTGAAATTCGTAGGACTTTATTTTGAAATGACTGGATGTGTTTAATTTCACTTATTGCAGCTCCTCCCCAGACAGGACAGGCATAAAGCAGTAGAGGTCGTAATAGAGATGTGTAAAGTAGCATGCAATTTTGTAGCTTTAGAGATGATTTCTTGTTGAGGAGCGGATATAATTTAGCGAGTCTTGAGTAGGCCAATTTAAGTTTGTTGTTGATGTGATGTTTCCATGACAGACGGCGATCTAAGTGCACTCCAAGATATTTTACAGCTTCATCCTTTGGTTTCCACGGTATCACGTTGGTTGAAAGATTTATGCATGGAGGATTAGCAGGACGACACAAAGTAAATATCATTGCTTCGCATTTATTGTAGTTCAGTGCGATGCGTCAATTTTCAATCCAAGTGCATATGATGTTTAAGGCTTCCTGAAGGTGATTTGAGGCTATGTTAATGTTGCGATGGGTTGCATAAATAGCTGTATCGTCTGCATACATAGCAATTTGTGCAGTTGGTGTTGCAGGAATGTCCGAGGTATATACATTGAATAATATCGGACCTAAGATAGAGCCTTGTGGAATGCCAGCACTAATGGGTCTAACAGAGGAGTGAGTACAACCCACTCTGACTGAGAATGTGCGATTTGACAAGAAACTAGTCATTATGTTGCATAGGTAGTCTGGAATGCCGGACTTGTGTAATTTGTACCGAAGACCTTTATGCCAAACTCGATCAAATGCTTGAGTGAAGTCAAGAAATGCGACTGCAGTCTGTTCTTTGTTTTCAAAGTCCTGTGCAATTTGTTCAGTGATACGAAGCACTTGATGGTTGGTAGAATGATTTCGACGAAAGCCAAACTGATATGGAGGTAGGATGGATGCTTGAAGTAGAAACGTATCCAAGCATTTCAGTAAAACCTTTTCAAAGACTTTGGATATAGTTGATAAAAGACTTATGGGACGGTAACTTGTTGGATTTGAAGCAGGTTTTCCAGGTTTATGAATTACAATTATTACTGCATGTTTCCAACTATCAGGGAAATATTCCAGACGAAGTAGAGCATTGAATAATGAAGCTAAGTTTGCTAGAGCTTTACGAGTAAGATACTTCAATACAAAGTTTGGGATGAGATCGTATCCAGGAGATTTCTTTGTTGGAAGTTTCTGAATTATTGAGTGGATCTCATTTGGCGAGGTGAAGTTTACGGGCAATGGTGCTGAAGGATAATTATTCGGAAAAAGTTCTATTTCTTCGCTGAATTCTTTATTCTTGATTGGGTTTGGTATGAAAGAGGCTTGAAAGGAGTCTGCGAAAATTTCACACTTTTCATTGTCACTTGCATATTGACAACCATCTTGTTGTAAAGGTGGAATTATACATGGCTCTTTCAATACTCTCTTTGTCTCTTTCCAAAGGGAGGAATCTTCTGGAGATAAAGTGGCTAGATGGCGTTGATAAGATATGAATCGGTGTTCGTCCAACAATTTTTTTACCTCTCTGGTTAGTTGATTTAGGCGGTGATGCTGCCATGGTTCTCTATGTTTTTGCCACAATCGACGGGTTTGATGTTTTTCCTTTATAAGCCATTTTATTTTTGAGGGAAGAGTTTCGTGATAAGATTTTCTATGTACCCGTCTTGTCGGAACCGTTGCTGCTCGAATAGATGAAGTAATAGCATCAGTGAAAGTACGAACTGCTGCATCAGCATCGGTGATTGTTTTCAAGTTATTGGTGGGCTGCAAAACATCGTCTAGGTTTAAGTTAGTTGAAAGTTGTTCCAGTTTATAGTACCCTCGATAAGTCGATTGGGAGGAGGGCGAAGCATAGGGTTGTCGTCAAATGAAATCAGAACAAGACAATGATCGGAGTCTAATTCATGTAATACACGCGTGTTTGAGGTGTTCTGAATATATTTGTGCAAAGCTATGTCCAGTATATCAGGTAATATGTTAGGTCGATAGAACGTGGGTTCCAAAGGTGCACCGATATTAATAGAGTTTTCCTCTGAGATAGTTAGTAATCGTCTTCCATTAGGTGTGGTTACACGACATTCCCATATTTGATGTTTACTATGTAAGTCTCCTAAAAGTATTGTTGGTGTAGTATTAGAAAAAAGATTAACAACATTTTGAGAATTCAAACGTACTTTTGGTGGTTTATATGCTGAAATTATAGTAAACTGTGGAAGGTTATGTGAAGTTATCTTAATAGCACAGGCTTCTAAACAGTTCAGTTCTGGCAGAATTATTGAGTGATGCTGTATATTTTTCCTAATTATAATTGCCACACCACCAGAGGCTTCGGGAGCAACACGATTAGTTCTATAAATATTGTAACCAGGAACTGTAAACTTCTCTGGGTGAATAAGATGAGTCTCAGTAACACACGCTACAGCTACATTGTGTCGAGAGAGAAATTCTAAGAAAGCTCCTCGCTTAGCTTTGATTCCATTTGTGTTCCAGTTTAAAATAATCAGTTCAGAGAACGTTTTATTGACATTAATGTTCATTATTGAGAAGGCCTGTGACAAGTTGGAGGAGGAAAGTTTTAATCACAGGTAGGTGTGGTTTCAGGGAAGTTATCACTAATTGAATTAAGTTTCCAATAACATCTGTAGCAAGAGAGGTATCTTGAATTGAAGTATTGGTAACATTTGTTTTAATAGGTACTGAGTGTGGCCAAGAAGGTGTAGATGGCGAGGCAGAAGGAGAATTTGCTGTAAGATTAGGAAAATTTTGCAAATTTAAGGTTGGCGGTGATGTTGAGAGATTTTGCTGTGGAGGATTTGAATCAGACTTTTTCTTTAAGCCAAGATAATAACTACAACCCTTAAAATTTGCTGAGTGTGCTCCTCCACAGTTTATACATGTTGGTTCAGCTTCTTTAGGTTTAGTGCATTCAGAAAAGTGATGATTTTGAGGAGACTTCACACAGCGTGGTGTGAGATGGCAAAAGTTTTTAGTGTGACCATAACGCTGACATCTTGTACACTGAGGAATGTTTCGGGGTTTTCGGCGATATTCTACTCTAATGAGAGCATGTTGAATTTGTTTTATATCAAAAATCTTCTTACCCTGTTCATTGTTGTCTAATTCCACTGCACAGAGCGGCATAGGTTGTCTGTCTCTATAGAAAAGCCTGGTAACTTTAATAACAGGCAGGTTGAGGGATTTAAGCTCCAAGATAACATCATTATCTGTTAGAGAATGAGGAACATTGCGTAAAACGACTTCCAGTCTCTTGGTATCTGGATTACGAAAAGTATGATAAGGGAGCTGTGATTCTTCTAAGAATTTTGTAACTAAACGAAAGTCAGCAGCAGTAGTAGTGTTAATTTTTAAGACTTTGTTCTGTTGTTGTGTTGAATATTCATTGGAAACAATGGAATCTATGTCGCATATTATCTGCTGGTAATTATTTACTTCGTGAAGAAATATTGGTGGTACTCTGATTTTGGGAGTAGGCCTAGTAGAGGTTGATTCTTGTGTTGATGCTGGAGTCACATTATCAATTTCATCATCCATCTCCTCGAGAGGGGAGAACTTGTTGTGGACGGTAGTTAGATCGACTACATATTTAGAATTTATTTTAGAAGCTGAAATTGTTTGTTTTTTAGTTGGTGTGAAAAAACTTTCGGTAATTATAGACGAGATGTCACTGAGTCAATGATTCAATTGAATGAACGACTCCTGTTGCTAGGCGACTCGCTCAGATTTAAATAGTTTACTTAAAGCAACGATTCTTGTTGCTAGGTGACGCTCAGAATTAAATAGTTCACTTTAGTGAACGATTCTTTGGTGACTGCTGTAATCAAAGATGATTTGCTTATTGTTTATTACACGCACATGATGTAAATAGTGGGGTATCGGGGCTGCAAGCCCCGATGATGATCCGACGTGTAGCACATGATGTAAAAAGCGGGGTATCGGAGCTGCAAGCCCTGATGATGATCCGACGTGTAGCACATGATGTAAAAACCAAGGTATCGGGGCTGCAAGCCCCGATGATGATCTGACATGTAGCACATGATGTAAAAAGCGGGGTATCGGGGCTGCAAGCCCCGATGATGATCCGACGTGTAGCACATGATGTAAAAAGCGGGGTATCGGGGCTGAAAGCCCCGACGATGATCCGACGTGTAGCACATGGTGAAAAAAGCGGGGTATCGGGGCTGCAAGCCCCGATGATGATCCGACGTGTAGCACATGATGAAAAAAGCGGGGTATCGGGTGGAGGTTGGGGTTTTGGATGGCTCGCAAGCAACAAGTTATACTAAATATGTTTAGAATTAGTGTAAAACTGGCATATGTCTCCTATAGTGGGCGGGACATAAGTAACATTCACCTAATTGAACACTTTTTTAACTGAACACTTCTCACAATCATTGTTCTCATTGTAATACGAAGCTAGGTAACACGCTCAGAATTAAACTACCAATAGTTCATATAAATGAGTGATTCCTTGGTGACCGCTGTATAGTTCACTAGGTATACTATTCACTATTAACTGAAGACGTCCTACAATTATTGTTCGTATTATAATACGTAACACTGTATAGTTCGCCAAGTTTTTCTTTCAATAATTGAACACTTCCTAAAAAAACATTGTTCGTATGACACTATCACTCATTGCTGAGGAATGTAGTCTTTAGGTTTTAATCCTTCTATTCCGTACCCTGGATATGTGTCGTGGATATGCTGTAGAAACTGCGGAAACATTTCACTGGGTGTAGTCATTCCTTTCAGTTTCTGTTATTCACGATATAGGAACTCAAACACGTATAAATGATCATTTTCACTTTCCCTGCCTTCTCTTTTTAAAACTGATTTCAGCGTTTTCCACATTCGTTCTACTTTTTGGGTGTGCACAGAACGATCATCTTCAGGTACAAATTCTATCGAGTGATTCACAACTTCATGGATATATCCTTCATCTTTCAAATCACTGTAAGACTTCCAACCATCCGTCATAATTTTAGTATGTGGTTTGATGAATGACTTAATTATGGGTATCAAGGTATTTTTATCTCTTTTTTCCACTTTCAATACAAACGATTCTTTCGTCTCTCTATCGATACCTCCAAAAACCCATACGCTATTTTTCTCGTTTTTGAGAAGTCTGCCCCTTTTATATTTTCTGGTGTAGACATGTGTTTCATCTAATTCCACGATGTGTCCTTCTCCTCCTATGGGTTTGGTAGTTTGTGTAATTATAACATAACATATTTCTCTGCAGAAACAGAAATAATCTAGTGCAGTACTGAAGTGAACTTCTGCCTCTGAAGCAACTATCTGAAGAGTTGTTTGAAGCAACCACATATAAATAAGAACCAAGCTTTGACGTATAGTTATTTTTGTGTTTTCGAACCATGTGTTGCGGGTTATAGACGTTTCCTGTTTACACTTTTTACACTTCAAACAGAATGAATAGTTTGAGTATTTTGCCTTCTCTGCCAATTCACACTATCACTTGATTTGCAACTCACACATTTCTTTGCACTTTTGTCAGGTATTAGTTTATACGACATGGCGAAATCAATCTCTTCTTCTTCACTGCTCAAATTACTGAAAAGTTTTCTCAAATTACAATTATTTTTACTTTCCATGGCTAATGCAATAAATTATTATTACTGTCGTTATGTCGTAGTATCTTGAAAATGGCACTTGAACCAACAATGCTTGTTTATCAGGTTGCTTTGGAAATGTGACGTCATAGATAATGTACGTCAATGTTGTCCTCTTTATGCATATTTTTCCAGCTTTTCTTTTGCTATAAACAAGTAAATTATTGTTTTTTAAACGTCAGGAATAATTTAGATTACGTAAATTTGCTTTATCTGTTTTATTTATTTTCTTTAATCCTACCCTAAACATAAGAGACCTATTTTAAACTTTATTTCACAACGTAGCTGTTTAGCCGAGTGTGTTAAAGCAAGGTATTATGGTGTCAAAGGTCCCAGGAACGAATCCCACCCAAACCGTCAAGATAATTAAAATTGGATTTGTATGATATAGTAATATAGTTTGAGATATGTAGAATTACGTGACAAAATAGATGTAGTAGTAAAATAAAAGTAGACCCATGTATAGGAGAGAAGTGAATAAGAGGTAGGGACATCTAGGAGAGAGAAGTTGAAGAGAAAACAGAAGAAGGGGAGACATGTAGGAAAAAGCCTTAAAATTATTTTAATTCAATTCAAAAGAATTGAATCAAGAACTAATTCAATTGAATCATTGACTCAGCGACATCTCGTCTATAATTACCAAACTGTCATCAGAATTAGAAGAATTATTTTCAGTTATTTCTTCATATTATCGTTTTGTGACTAATTTTGAAGGCTGTAACAAGGAACGTGATGTAGAAGAGTTAACTGGAGGGCCTTGATTTGGGAAGAATAATTGGCCTTCGTCTTGTTGATGTGATTGTATATTGAAGGCTATGCAACAATGCCTTCTTTTGTTTTATGATAAAAACAAAACACTATCTGTTTCAGATAACCAAATTGTTCGTATTTAACTTATTAAATATTATATTATTTGAGTAAAACAAATGTTCCTAATATTTCCACACTTTCTTCAGCTGTCAATAATACAAATAAAGTTTAAATTCACTTACGAACTTTGCTGGATGTAGTTATAAGCACTTAAATAATAATATCACCATTGAACACAAACTTACTAGTTTCATGACCCACTCTGAACTCAAGGGCATTGTTGGATATAAGAAAATTGTGTTAAATGATCTGAAAGTTAAATTTTCAAGTCTGTGAATTCTGCAGCATTTAGACGGTTATTTAGGATGATGAAGACCTTTCAGCTAAATTCATTTTTAGTGATGAGGCAACATTCCACGTCAATGGAAAAGTAATCAAGCACAATGTTAGGATTTGGGAGAGCAAAAATCCACATTTCATTTTGGAGGTTGAACGTGACTCCCCTAAGCTAAATGTGTTTTGTGCTGTTTCGAAATGGAAAGTGTATGGCCCATTTTTCTTTCAAGAGAACACTGTCACCGGTATGAGCTATCTTGATATGCTTACTAAGTGGCTGTTTTCACAATTGGAAGAAGAAGGCAACGAATTTTTTTTCCAAGAAGATGGAGCACCTCCTCACTGGCATCTCACTGTACAGAATTAGAACAACTTCAGGAAGATGGATGCACTGGCTTCCGAGGTCCCCTGACTTGACTGTCTGTGACTTCCTTTCATGGGGTCACATAAAGAATCTTGCACAAGATTCTTTATGTGAACCCATAAAAGGACTTCAGTGAGTGTTTAAAGAGAAAATCGCTGCTGGAATACAGCAGAGCCCAAAATTAATGCACATTTGTGCGCACTTCTCCGTATTCAATTCAATTCAATTTATTTGGCCATTAGACATACAGTTTTAGGCTACGTCAGAATACATTGAAAAAACATATAAATACATTAAAAAAAACACTAATAATAGAAACAATAAAATTTAAGTAATACAATGAAAACATGAAATAATTTGAAACTTTTAAATTGAAGAAAACTAACTAAATTGCAATTAAACTTATTTATTAATATACAATTTCATACAAATTTGTGTTCAAAAACTCAGCAACAGAAAAATAATTGTAACTAATCTAAATAAGTTCATTTATTAAAAAACAATTTCGTGTGAATTTATGTTAAGAAACTCATCTACAGAGTAGAAAGGATTAATTAAAAGCCAATTATAAAATCTAGCTTTGAAACTATTGATTGGTACTGTAACTTATAATATTGACTGGGAAGCTTATTATAAAATTTCATCCCCATGACAGAAAAATTTGTACTAGTTTTATGTAATCTACAGTATGGAATATTAATTTGTTCACTATTTCTAATTTCATGATCATGTATATTGGCTATTAATGAGTAATTGTCTGTATTTTGTCGAGTGTAAAGGACTAGGTCGTATATATATATATATAAATTTATGACAGGTAATATCTGTGATTGTTTGAAAAGAGGTCGACAATGTTCTAGATAGTTTGAGTGACATAGAATTCTAATGGCTTTCTTTTGCAAAATCAAGATGCTCCCAATTTTGCTACCATTTCCCCAGAAAATTAAGGCATACCTAATTATCGACTGAAAAAACGAAAAGTAGGCACATCTTAAATAATATTGAGAAACACAAGTCACTAATTTCTTTAATAAATATATAACTCTTGATAATTTTGTGCATATATATTCGATATGTTTTTCCCATGTTAAACTGGAGTCTATAAAAAGTCCTAGAAATTTGGTACAGTTTTGTATGTTGTCCTTTGTTATTATATGATTTAGGGTAAAAGTTATGTTGATAGTCTTTTCTTGATGAAGCAAAAAACCATTAGATTCAAACCATAAAGCCATCTGTGATAGAATATCACTGGTTAGAGCATGACATTCATTCAGAGTAGAGCTAGAACATAAGAATGTAGTGTCATCAGCATACATAATTGTTATAGCTTTAATGAATTTAGGAAGGTCATTTATTGCTACTAAGAATAGCAGTGGACCAATTATTGAACCTTGTGGAACACCATAATGTATACTGAAGAGACTTGACCAATTTTCACCTATTGAGACTAATTGCATTCTGCCATGAAGATAGGTTCTAAAAATATATATCCCTCGAATACCATCAAATTCTAATTTTGATAGAATTAAGTTGTGATCAATGCAATCGAAAGCTTTGGAGAGATCACAAAACACAGCATTAACTTGTGACCTATTTTCAAAATTTCTTAAAATTTCGGTTATTAAAAGCTCAATTCCATCATTTGTTGATTTCCTTCTTCTAAAGCCAAATTGGTTAATACTAAAGAGATTTGAATTTTCAAAATAGTCATAAATCTGATTGAAAATTACTTATTCAAATATCTTAGATAGCACTGGAATGATAGAGATTGGTCTGTAACTATTTGGACTTGATCTATTGCCTTTTTTTATAAATCGGAATTACTTTCGAAATTTTTAGTTGATCTGGAAATAGACCTTGTTTTAGACAAATATTGATCATATTTGTAAGAGGAATATAAATTGAATTTATAACTTTTTTTAAAAAATCATTTGACATATCGTAAACATCTTTTGAATTTGATTTTTTCAAATTTTTTATTATATTCCATACCTCTTCAGTGGTGACCTCTCTCCATTTAAAAGTGCATGAGATTTTGCCATTTTCGGTTAGTATTTCCATAGGGGATAGCTCAGAGCATTGAATTTTGAATTTGGTTTTGTTCACCGAGTCAATGAAAAATTCGTTAAACTCTTCCGGCGATATATTATGATTGTTTATTTGATTTTGAGAGTTACTAGACCTTTCTTTATTTATCAGATTCCAGGCAGTTTTACATTTGTTATCAGAGTTGACAATTAATTTTGTGTTATAGTTTAGTTTCGCTTGAGTTAATTGATTTCTGTATTGTTTCTTAATTTCATATAATTTATTTTTAACTGTGAGCAGACCAGTCTCTTTATAAATATTATGTAGCATTAGTAATTGGGTTTTCATGTTTTAATTCTTCAGAGTACCATTTGTTTTTATGTTTTTTGCTAATATTTAGTTTTACATTCTTGACTTCGAATGATAAGTTAAAATATTCTAAAATTAAATTAAAAAAATGTTTAAAAATTTGAGCTGCATTAGGCTCTTGAACATTGAAGAAGGATTCCCAATCAATATTGTTTATATAAAAACAAAATTTCATTACTCTTTCAGCGGTAAATAAACGCTTTTTAATAATTTGAGGTTGGTTATATCCGCTTCTCAAGTGAATATTTAATTGCAATAATAAGTCAGAGTGGTCGGAATATGGAAATTTTTTTACCTGAATGGCATACGATTCCCGCTATTAATGAAAATGTTGTCGAGGCATGCATTTCCTCTCGTAGGAGTGTAATTTCCTGGATAGAAGTTGAATTGTCTTAATAGATTTAATAGGTCAAGTACAGTTGTTTTCTCTGTTAAGACATCAAAGTCAGAATTTACGTCTCCCCCTATTACTACTGTGTAATTGGGCCATTTAGTGAGTATTTGAAGAAGCTTTTCGAGTTGAATTAAAAAAATATTTGAAGATCCACTTGGAGATCTATAAATACAAATAATTATCAATTTCAATGAGTCAATCATTATTCCTGAACATTCTAAATGAAATTCTACTTTTAGTTCATCAATTTCCATAGGAATAAAGTCTTAAGTTGTTTTTTACAAAAATAGCTGATCCTCCATGAATATGATTAGATCTTTTGAAACAATCACCTAAGTTAAAACTATCAAAATTTATATAGTCAATATTATAGTCACGCAACCAATGTTCCGTAAAACACAAAAATGAATAGGTGTCTAAGTTAAAGAAAGTTTCCAGGAGATTAATTTTGTTATTCAAACCCTGTATATTGAGATATAGACCAGTTATTGTTATTATTGCATTGTTATCATTTGGTGATGATGATGAGTTTTCTATGTGGCCTGCGTTTGGGGGCGCCTCCTTTGAAAAAACCTAGTGACCAGAAGTCCTTGCGGCCAGATATTAGTGTCCAAAGCTCGTGCAATATTGTCGGAATTTATTGTAATTTTAAACGATGCATAGGAATTAGGAAATTTTGATTTCAGAGGTTCGCATTGTGCCTCCGGAAAACTTTCTTTCACAAAGGACTCTAAACTTTGCACTGTTGTAGATGGGTCTAATCTAGAGACAAATAAGTATCCTTTCTTAGGAACAGTTTTTAGTCCAATATCATTTGTAATTGACTTGTTACAAACTACAATTCTTTTGTTTTTACTAGAAGATCTTTTCTTCCCAACAGTGACCCATTCAGTTTCATCATTATTCTGATTGAACGTTTTGGTTTCTCTAGGAGGAGTTTCCTTGTTACTGTTTACCGTAATGACCTCGTTTTTCTGATTAGGTTTGCTTGAGGTGGTAGGATTGCAAGCAACGTCATCAGCCACGGAATGTGCAGTGTTAGCTGAAGTCCCGGGTGTAATATTATGACTACAGTGGGTTTGTTTACTGCATGTTGCTTTAGTAACGACAGCACTATATTATAAAGAATCTTGTCTATATACCTCCACTACCTCAAAATCTGCAAGAACTCCAACTTTGTATCACTACTGCCATCTAGTCCATCCCTATAGATATGTTGGAACATGTGTGGCATGAGTGGGAATATCGCCTTGATGTCTGCAGCGTGACACGTGGAGCACACATAGAGTGTCTTTGAGGTAGGTACAAAAATTTTTGAGTTTCTCTTTATAATGATACCAGCTTCGTATAAATCCGGCAACTGACAGCGACGCTACAGCAGTTTATAACCCCGGAATGTTTCTGCAGACACACTATACAATGACAATGAAAGGTTACGAAAGAAATCATCTATTATAAGGAAAGAGGTTAAATTAATATTTTTTAGTTGCATAAAGTAAATTTATTATATAACTTTATAACAATAACATAACAAAACTAAATATACATACATCGTGACTCTTCAATCACAGATTATTTCACACAAATGTTTTTGTAATACAAGGGTTTCCATTGTAATCGTGACTATTAGAAACAATGTAATTATTCATGAAGAAATTACATTTTTTTTATTTCCACCTATGAAGTTTGTTCAGTATCTTACAAATGAGATCACACATATATACACAATACTTTATTTTTTGCAAGCATAGTAAGTTACATCTTACCGAAGCTGGAAAACAGTACCTTGCAATTCTTTGAGAGGGACTGTGATGAAAATTAAAATGTAACAATAAAAACTCCTATCATGCTTTAAGTACATTTAAGCTCTAACAAGATGAAAGGCATATATACCAACGTCTACTACACCTAGTATGACTTCTCCAAACCTATATGTAATTAAAGGCAATGAAATATATTTTCTAAGCTTCAATACAAGAATATATCCTCTATCAGACACGATAAACAAATAGACTTCTGTGCAATAATAAAATGCTCTTAAATATCTCACATACGAAAACTTAAGATTTATAACTGTATAATAGTTAGTGTTTCTATTATATTGTGAGACAAATTATTCTACAGGGTTCTTCAAAAAGTTCAAGCATGATTATGCAATGAGTAATTCTGTTTAAACAATGACCAGCTTAATTTACATAACTAAAGTGAGACAAGTAGCGATTACTGACGTAAAACAAACATTTTTATCTTCCCAAACCAATTCGATCTTCTATATACATGTGTACTTCAACATCACTTTTCAAACTGAAAATACTGTAACACAAGTGTTTATAAAGAGATATGAAGTGTGTGATGTGCACTTTCTTTTAACAGAATTTTATTTTTATAAACGTTACATTACGTTAATTTACAAATTATAACACTGAAAATAAAAAATCACTATTAATATTATCTAACAAAGTTAACATTTTAAAAGTGAATTCTGGTGACTATTATAGCCAATGTGTCTGACACATGGGGGATTTTGCATATTCAGTGTGTAATGTGTCTTTCATTTTCATGATGCAATATGTGCTGGTTTTCTTAAGAGAGAACTTGATGCACATTTTATAAGATGTAAACCAAAACGCTTCTCGAAAACAAGCAATTGCGGAAAGAATAATGAATTAAGATTTTGTGAAGATAATTTTAATGTTGGTTACTCATGCCAAAGAGTCTTTTTCGACAATAAACATTTAATTAGTAAACAACAATAAAATTAAACATTGAAGAACATTATTTAACTTTAATCTTTGGTTTCTTTCTCAATGGCTGAGGTTCAGGGAATTCAAATTGTAGGAATGAAAAATTTGGTGACCATTATATTATTGAATGAAAGCAACATGATCTCCACTAACAGAAAACCCTTTTGCGAAGATTCCAGAAAGTATTCTTTAATTTAAATAAACATAAATAATGAACTTAAACTTAAGAATGATATTTTATGGAGGTTGGAAAAGTTGAAGGCTTTGAAAGTTTAAGATAAAGGCATTAGTAGCTGACTTAACACTAGTAGTTGGCACTTTCGGTACAGTAGAAGTTCTTTTAAATGAACCGTATGCATTTATTAATTTATATTGTTTGTGAATGATTGTTGGGTATATCTACTATGAAATTAATAACTATAATGTCGATATGTTTGATAAAATGACAAGGAAAAGAAATGCTTTTGGAATCATCTACTACGATGATATTGTTTCTGATGGAAGTCAATGATGTAAAACAAAGCACAGCAAAACATTTTTTACAACACAAAAGTTGCGGTCTGTCACCTTGTTAGTTAATGTACAGTGGAGACATAATTGTTGAGGAGGCGAAGATGTTTCGAGACTTGTAGCTTGATTCATAAGAGGTACAGTTTTAATTCTTTCTCAGCATGGATGTGTAATATTTAAACAGAAAAACGAAGTGAATATCTCATCAACCAAAGCTTTTGGCTCAGAGCATGTGCGGTATGGTATTCTTTGACTCAGAAAATACTCCAGTTGCTCAACTACTGGGTCATCCATATATATCAGAACCAGAGCTGCATGAAGTGCCTCAGCCGACAACAGCAACACGTTTGTACGGGCAGGAGGGGAGAAGTCTGTGGGGATAACTGTTTTATTCATGGTCTCGCAACGCAGTTTGTTCTGTGTTTCAGTGAGAGCAACAAGTGAAGTAAAGTGAGAGTAATGGCAAATAATAGGGCTAATTATTCTGTTCCACATCGGATAAAGAGTTTCAATGTTCAAGATAAATGGCAGAAGAAGGGTTATAAAAATAAAAAAGAAAATTTAAGGGCAGGTCGTTTACTGTTACTGAGATAAAAAAAAAAGAGAAATGATTAATGGTATGAGCAATGTAAGACTGACACTTCGTAAATCAAATATAATGCACGAATATTATGGATAAAGTTATGTGGAAACAAGTAGTAAGTCTAAGTGCATGTCATTCATTGCGTTTATAATGGTGAAACTGATGTGGAACTCAAAACTTATAACAAATAAAGACATTAAATTATGAATTTTATCAAACAGTATGAGTACTGAAGATGCAAATTATTAAATACTATTATTAGATTTATGACAAAATTAGATATAAATTATACACTAGTGTCGCCTCCAACAGATGAATTGTCTGCGTTGAAGCTTCCTTTCCTTTAAAAATAGAAGTAGAGTGCAGTAGAATCTCGGTAATCCGAGGTAACGGGGGGGAGGGGGAGAGGGCACCTCGGATTTGGAATAACTCAGACTGCATGGAGCATCATAGGAAAAATCTAAAACTAATAACAACTAAAGCTAAGACTAATTTATTGTAATTTTGTATAGAGTTAATCTCAGATTGATTGTTTTAGCTAAAAAACAATAATAATGAGGTTGTTTTTGAAGGAGTTCTTAAGTGACTCTTGCTTCAGGATGTTGCACTGTTTTTGCACAGCAGTGTCATGCCATTGCTTGAATAACAAGGTGCTTCCTATTGTGACAGAGAGACATGGACTCTGGCGAAGGAGATCCACATTAGGGCACAAGCATGTGCGTGATGTGGATGGCTTAGATTTAACAAAGCCTCAGATTTGCAAGGCTCAATTAGCGAGGTTCTATTGTAATTTATATTACGTACTGCTAACTACCAATTCACTCAATCTCAACTACTAAAACTGGACCTATGATAGATATCAACTACTCACGCTGAAGCCATTATTTGACTATTATTCAACAAAAGATCGTTGTATAGGTATTTAATTTCTTTCTTAATTAAATATTAAATAATCTGTGTAATAAATGTATTTTGTTTACTCAACATCTTAAAGTGTAACTGATACATTTTTACTCATTACATTGTCAACTACCAATGCATTTATCTTGCTATAAGAATAAACAGAACACATCCATGACTGACACACAATTATTTTTCTTCAGCTTTCTTAAGAACTACCTTTCTATCCTACTTTAATGCTCATGTAGATTAATTTTATTTAATAAATCAGAGTGAAACTTGAGTTGTAAATTGTTTAAAATTCATGAAGAAACACGTGATTTTCGAAAATATACACAGAATCATTTATGACATTTTCTTTAATTTTATGACATGTAAGCTGTATTTAGAGAAAAGAATTTGTGTGTGCCAGCAGTCATATATATATATGAGAGGTTACCATACATTTAAAGTATCATTCACTAAACCTGGCCTGCTTTTCACTATTCGTACTGTTAAGATAAAAAGAAAAATGCAGAAACAAGAAGAACTTATTTTCAATATGAGCAAGAATGACAGACGTAACAGATGGTTTGAATGACAACTGCAGAGAATGACGTAAGTGTACAAGTACATAAAGATTATTCAAAGTGCACTGTATGACAAAACATCTTGTTCTGATCTCTGTCCACTTAGAACGAGATAAGCTCAAAGTAAATTACAGCACAAACAATGAGTGAAAACAGAAGACAATTTATTAGTAAAGTAATAACTATGATCACATTAGAAAATTGTCTATGTGAACTCGTAATGTGTTTAGAAATGTTGCCAGCTACCCTTAGCTTGAAATATTTTTATTGGTTGTTTAACAATACTGAATAAACTATGTGATTATCTAACATCAGTGGAATTGGCGATTATATTTTACTGAAATAAGTCTGAGGATTCGCCATCAGTTTACCCAATGGTCACCTTAGAGTTGAGAAAAATTTCGGAAAAAATCCAATCAGATATTTAGCCCAAGCAGGATCTGAACCTACACCAAAGCATGGCCTCAGAGCACAAGTCCTGCTCGCTAACTCTAGGCTATGCTGGTGGCTGAAGTTAAAATCATGAAGGCGGTTGTGCTACATTACATATGAGTGAAATAAATTGTATAGGTTTTCTGACATTCTTGTGAAATATTCTGAAACGATGAAGGTTATAGGAACATATTATGATAACTGATAACTTTCAGCAATTTTCTAATCTATCACTAATTCAACTAAATCATACTTGTCCTCAGATGTAGACTTTTCTTTACTTTCAGCAATGAATATTAATATTAGTTTAAAGTCTTAAATTTAAGCCACCAACATTTAAATTTACACAACATTAAAATATAAACTTCTTGTATAACAACAAACAAAACTTCCATAGACTTCGATGACACATATGATGAGCTCAAGTTCAAGAAAGTAGAAGCATGAATGTACATTAACATTTATATGAACTGCCAATATGTTTCCAACTAGAAATTGCAAAGAATTAATTTTTTAAAAGAGTTTACTTTCAATAGAAATTAATTTACTGTTTAAATGAAATACAATGTACTGAACACAAAAAATGTTGCTCACAATAATTGTCATTAAATTTCTACTAATATGAACAAGTATGCTCCACCATATGTGCTATTTCATTTATTTGATCCATTTGTTATGTTGCATTTTATAATTTATTTATCTGCTGCCTAGCCTGATAGTTATCCAGGCTTCTGGGTTATACTTGTTATTATTTCTTGTCACGTAAAGTTGCATCACTGCCTGTATCTTTGGAGCTGTAATTCAGCAAGAAATGAGAGGTGTTCTCATACACGAGGAACGTGATCATGGTGGCTGGAGTCACACGAATCAAGTTAGCACTCAGGCCTTTGTAAAATCCCAGTACACCCTCATACCTGAAACAATGGAATCCAGAGAAGATATAACTAACTTTTATGTTTTGAGAATTATTAAAATATGAAATAAGTAAATTCAATGATATGAGATATTATACAGTTGTATCTTTTTATATACAAAAAACATGATTAATGTTATCAGTAATATGTAACAGAAACAGAATACGGTACCTCACTTTAATTTGTTTTAATCATTATCAATTCATGTATCAGTTATTACACAATAACTGCAAGAATTTGTGGAATATTAGTGTTGTTGTTCAGTCAACTGTCCGAAAATAGGTCTGAACCTCACAAGTCATATCAACATGGCACTATTTATCGAGGCAACTAGGCCAGGAGATAATGGGGTAGGATGGCCAGTTCCTTTCCCCTAGAATATTATTGTGGGCATTAATTTTTAAGATATTACTTCAAGGGTAAAAAAATCATTTTTATAATATGCATAATGTTATGAAAAGATGATTAAAAAATATATACTATATACGTGTAATAATCAGCTGATGACTTCATTGCTAAGATAAGTATTGGATAACAACATATGTGTAATAAGGAAGTGAAAGCATTATTAAAAATTGTGAACTGTTAGTATTAAACTTAAATTATTTTAATGACATAGCTAAAATTTCCGAGTTCCACTAATTAAATAAATATCAAATGTGTTCTCCTAGTAGGAAGCTTTTGTATGGCGAAAGAAAAGCAGATACAGCTTTAATATAATGACCTTTATTTAATTCTTGTTCCAACAGATCACTCCAGTTCCATAATAGTTCCAAAAAATATTCAAATCAAAGTCTCAAGCTCAAATTGTATTCACGTATATTCAAATATGTTGCCTATATTGGGAAATATATAAGGTTGTGATTGACACTGTGTGGGTGAACTCACATATGTAGAGGCTCGGCGTTATCTTGCCCAATAACAATTCATGATCTGTGATGATGTAAGCAGGGTCATGAAATGTTATTGGGCAAGATAACGCCGAGCCTCCACACATGTGAATTCGCCCACGTAGTGTCAATCACAACTGTATATATTTCTCACTACAGCTCCAAATCTACGATTCCATTGTCACAGACTGTAAATATTCATTGTCCATTAAACAGAAAGTCTTTTAAAACAGTTCAACCAATTCCTACTTACATGATAACATCAATACAAGCAGTGTCTTCTTTTCAAAACCCAGAAGACTGGACTGTAAGCTATATTCCATACATTGTATGCAATATTGTACAGTTGATTTGTCATAAATTGATTCTAATGCTATAGCACTAAATGGGATAGCTAAAACATAATCTGTCTGGGAAATCTGAAATCCAACAGTAACTGGGTCTTTCGTGATCTTGCTCTATACAATAAGTATTATGGTATTATTTAAAAACATATCACAATTGTTTCGTGTCAAATGTCTTTCTCTTCATGAAGTTATCCTCATTTTATAATATACATAGTAACATTAACGAAATAATAAGATAGTTGCGAATGTAAGTTTTGGTACAAAATTTTTAATAAACATTATTGAGTAATACTGAACAAGTGTGTGTTGTGTGTGTCTGTGTGCGTATGGAAGAACCAATGACATTTTGTTCATGTACTTCATGAACACTTCAAAATGTGGTACTCAAGAATCTACTTGTTTTAGAAAATACTGGAATGAACAATGATTAACCATTTTTATGAAGTAGTTCTAACAATATTCATTGTGTTCATCACTTCCCAATTATAATACATTACAGGTAATTTTTAATGTCAGTCTCCATATTATCATCATAAAAAATTATTCTTAAATTCATAATCTGCATGTTACAAGTTTTATTTAAACATATAAAAATGCTGAACACTGGTTAAATTTTGTAGTACAATTGTCTAACATTAAATAGAACTACATTATAATTTAATTCTTGTTATTTACTTCAGAATTAAAGAACTTCTCTCTTTTTTTATTTGAGTGGAACATATTCCAAAGGAGCCCCCTTTGCATGACACAATGATTACTCTCTTCAACAGCAATATGTCAAGTGTATGTGAAACAATATGCTACCAAAACAATGGGAATAAATGCTCTGATTCAGGGCATGTAAAATTAATAATATTTTTTTCTGTTATCTCGTTAATGGAACTTTGCATTACAGAATAGCAGTGCAATATTTTAATAGTAGTACTCTAAATAAAAAAATTCACCTTATTCTGAAAGAGTAAGACAGAATTTACTTTGTAAATGATATCTACTCATTATTAAAATTTTTGTGCTTTATAATACATGATTACATTACCGAAACACAAAATTTACCAATAAACAAGCTATTAAAACATGGTAATTTTCAAAACATGTAACAGGCTTGTTAACATATTTTATTTCAAATAGTAAGTATTTAATTATATAATAACTCAATATGGCAGCATTAATTTTTTATACTTCGTTGAAGCTAAATACTCTACATTTACTCTTCATTATAACGGAAATAATCAATTTAATAGTACAAACTTCTAAAATCTAATGTTAAGTTTGAAATGATTGCCTAGTTCAATATCATTATGCTACAGTGCTACACTATTATATAAAAAAACTTTCCTTACACAACGATACAAAATAGTAGAATGCTAATTATCACGTTTCTTCGTAACTATTTGGTCACAGAACTCAAATCCTGAGTGAAAAAATCGTTGGTCATAATTTTAAGGGTCAATAGATTGATGCAGCTTCGACACTATGTGGAAGTCATTATGATGGGTTTCAATCCTGCCTGTAGTGCATTCCACATTAAGAAAAAAGCATTGAACATATGGGGGCTATTTATAAATCTTTTCTTGAGAATTAATTAGTTTCCTTTAATTCATTAAACACAATTTCATTGAGAACTATAGCAATTTCATGTGATAAAATATTGTTACATCTTTAAAATTACCATATATTTAATTTGCAAATAATGGGGTAATGGCTAAATTGGTGGAACAGCCTTCCCCTTTCTTGCTAAACAATCCCGCTGTGGTATTTAACAGACAGTAGGAGCAGTACAGTTAAGGCCAAATATGTGCAACATTATCTGCGATGTTTTTATATACAATGTATATTGCCTGTAACATGCTATAATTAATTAGACCTCGGATGGATTTTAGGCTAAATGTCTATTTTTTCTGCAGTAATAAACTAACACTGCTGAAATACCTTCACGTTTTACATAAAATGTTAACATTGGAATGGGCTTCATAGAGCATAAAATACTTAGTTTTCCCTATTATGAGTTATTTTAAAAGTTTTAGAGTAAAAAAGTAGCTATTTATATTTTGTTAATATGTGTTTTTAATTTTTCGTGTAGCAATAATAGCCTTTATTAAACATAAATGTGTACAACTATCAGCCATATTGTATTTGTTTTGGAGGACTGGCTTGGGACTCTTAGACTGAGGTTGTTGTGGTGGGATGATGAGAGGAAATGAGAGAATCGAGAGAAACCCCCCTCCCCACACTCGCTTTGTCCACCACAAATTTCTTCCTGACTCAGATAGAATTGAATCCGGGTCACCATGCTGGAAGGCAGAGAGGTTAACCACTCTGACACGGGTGAGGTATTTTTAGTGCAGTAATGAAAGAGAAAATTTTGGCTCGAAGACATTGTAATAGTTTGGTTGTAGGAATGAAAAAATTCCCAGAAAGTAACAGGTTCATTGAGCACTTGAGCAGGCAGTAGGAATACAAAAGAGCAGTGTCACGTGGAAAGATAGAATCATTTTATAAGTGCAAAACTAACAAAACAAAGTCACAACAGAAAATTTAAGTCTATATGATCATTATGTTGTTTAAAGCAAATTATGAATAATGTGTTAATAAGAAATTAATTAGTTTAATTGTAATATTGAGACGTATGTATCAACAGCCATAGAGAGCAATGAGACCATGAATTCATTAATAATAAGTTGATTATTCATAATTTAAGACATAATAAAATGAAGTCTCTAACCACAATTTTTTTACTGTCTTTATCACTGTATAGCGTAATACTTAATATTCACTAATTATTTGCATTATTGTAGTTATTGCAGTTTGAATAAAAAAATATTCAGGTGGCTAAAATCGTATTTCTAGGTGCCTGAAATTGTATTTTTAGGTGCCTAAACTGTATTTAATGCCTATTTTTTTATTATTTTGCAGCCTAGTTCAGTTGCCTAAAAGTTGGTTAATGGGCTAAATATTCGAAGTTTAGTTATAATGTATATAAAATATAATGTATGTTTTTTCAGGAATCATTATGGCATTAATAGGTTTTTTTTTTTATAATTTGAGTGGACTCAACATGCCTATTTTGTACGATAAACTTGAGAGAACACTGTACGTGTTAGGAAGAGTGTGAGACAGAGATACTATACCTCACTCTTTCCTTTAACGGAGACACCTTGCGGCAACAGTGTACTAGGCAAGGCTCATTAAGACCAATGCTTTTTTCTTAACGTCGAATCCTCTATATAACATTGATGTTTGTTGTCCATGTTCTATGTGAAGATCTGGAGCTGAGACGATCTCAAACCATGTCCTATCATTTGGCATTACGAATCAAGTCGAAAAAAGTTCAAATAGGAAGTTTACATACATATCACTAAGGTGTATAAAGCTCTTGACAAAGGAAGAAATATAAATCAATCATTATTTCTGTTTCAAGTAAGAAACATGAACATTAATGCACATTAACATCCAGAGATTTACGTAAACACTTTTTTTCTGGACAGGACAATTTAGGCTGTTATCGTATTCGCTGGCGTATAATACACACTTTTTTTCTTTGAAAATAGGTCTAAAAACGGGGTGCATCTTATACACTGGCTTGTGAAATGGGTCAAAGCTTTATGGGATGCTGTGAAAACTGAGACGATTAAATCATTTAAGAAATGTGGCACTAGTAATGCACTGGATGGTACAGAGAACAATTTGTTGCATGAGGATTCAGATTCTGATTTAGGAGAGGTTTAAAGTGACCTTTCCTAGTTAGGAATTTGATGAAAGTAGACTTACATATTACCGTACATTTTAAGTACTGTAAATTCACTATAATATTTAGTGGTAGTTTTTTTCCTCAAAAATATGGAGCCCGAAAAAAAAAAAAAAAAAGAGGTGCGTCTAATATGGTGGTGCAATGGTAATTAATAATTTGGCACTATGATACTGTCTAATGTAAAAGCTGTTTGTTCTAATCCATCCATCACATTTTAATTATTCTAAAATATATTTTCATTTTATATTTCCGATAAAAGATAAATAATTCTTACTAATGCATTTAAGTTATGTATTCTAAACAACATAATGTTTCGACACATGTAAGGCACAAAAGACATTCATTATTATGACATATTAAAGAAAAAAAGAAGAGAGAAAAAGTATAATAAATAAAATACCCCATTCATATTGTAAATTTTATATTTTATTTCCAAGTTCAGACTTTTCAAGAACACATAGGTTATAATTTAAATGTAAAAATAAATACTGAACATACAACAATATCATTATTATTGTTTTCTTTTTTTTTTCAAGTAACAATAATAATTAACACACACAATGATGTTGACAATGAATAATTATAAAAGAAGTTTCTTGCATTTATTATCAAGAATTTTAAAACAATGGTTTTTCAATAAACACATGCATTTAAAAATGCAGGTATTCGACCTCGTTAATAATAGCTTACAAAGGTAATTTGTAACATAAATCAATATTTTTTAATGCAACAGTCATTCATTGTTCCTCTGCTGTAGCATATACACGATTATTCAATTATACGCCAATTATTTCCAGACTCTAACAAAGTGAATATCTTTAATTCTTTATTAATCTAATGAAGTCCTTCATTGGGTTGCAGTTAGGGTTACCAGGTTCACCAACATAAAAACTCATTGATTTCTTCAATTTAATGAAGTCCCTCAATACAAATACAACCAAAATGAAATAATAATGTACTCGACTCGAAATGTAGCTATCGTATTTAGAGTTAATCTTTGAACCAAACAAAAATAAATTAATACGAAGTTTAAAAACACTGCATAATGAAAATAACAAAAACAGTGCTAGTGAACATCGAGATTGTATGGAGGTGATAATATGACACTGTTAAGAGATGGTATAAATGTTTGTGCTTACTTTCTGATGCATTTTAATTTGCATTCAACTTTGTGCATTTCTTCGGTAGTTTTCATGAAAGAATAAAATACAAATTACAGTACTCATTTTGCAAAATTGATAAATATGTTTTTAAATTTAAAAAAAGAAACTGCAAATAGAATGCAAATTCTTTCACATTCAATGTATCAATAAATTAACGAAATGCATTTTATTCTGTATATGTTTTATAACTTTTTGTTTTTGCAACAAATATTGAAGAAATGCCATAAGACTTACGTATCTATTAACAGAACAATAATTTTACTTCATGTGGTTGCCAATACATATACAATTATTGTTTAATATGCTTAACTAAAGTGTCCACATTACTGTACCACCCCCTAATTTTGATATTTCTAACTTAATTATATTATTGTAACTCCAAGTAGATTTTAGGAACATTATTCAAGGTCACATTATTGAATGAATAAAAAAAAAAAGAAACAGGTACAAAGACACGTAAATACGTCCCTAATAGAGAAAATGTTGCCTATAGAAATTCACTTACATAGTAACCCTAACAAATGAATTCGGTCAGAAACACATATTTCACACATCTAACAGTCTAGAGTCCAAGTGTTGTGTCCAGCACTGCACTTCAAAACCCCTAATATAAAAAAGTGATCAGCTATTCAGTCATTTTATATTACATATTATATCTATTACAATACAAGACGTTTATCCTTCCTATTCAGCCAAGCATATATGATTACTGATGTGCGTGTTTGGTATTGCAAGGCAATCTTTTTTTCTCTTTTCACAGATGGACTTACACATCAAAAATGAGTGGTGAAAAAGAAACCAAATCATAGTGTGATACTTTCATTCTGTGTAGAGAGTGGCCCATCGGAGTGGTGTGCAACTAGAAAATGGGTCACAGTCCTGCCATCTATCCGCTACATGCGGAACCCAAATAACGTAAAGTGAAGTGGGTAGGCATTGGATACATACATACATACATACATACATACATACATACATACATTCTCAGTAGTCACTATCACAAAATCTAACAAACTGGACATGAAACATCAGTTGTAAGAAAAAGAGTAGGAAGAATAAAAAAAAAAAAAAAAAAAACAAAATTAAGTTAATATACAGTAAGTACAATGTGTGTATATTTTTAAATTATTTCAAGCAAGCTTACATTTTCCTATCTAACAAAGTTAAACCAGAACTTTTTTTCTTTTTTCTGAAACTGCCAACAGAAATTTCAAATGGCTTGTTTCTAGAACATGAATGAAATCCATACTTCAGTACTTACTAAACTATAGATACCCATTTTTACTCTAGCCTAGTTCAAACATTTCCACTTTCGAATTAATCTCCAAATTTTAATAGTCATATTAATAGAATTACTGAATAGAACAAATCATTCTTTGCTTGCTGTCGTAATTGAAAAGCTACAGGAATTTATAATTGTTCCCATTTTTTTTTATTTCTTATATGGTTTATATATCATGGTAGGGCAGTACAAATGAGCTATATTAAACTTCATTATCTTAAACGTTTTACTTGTATAGTGTGTCCATAGAAACATTTTCCCTGATTAACTGCTATAATTTTGTAACTATGCGCATTACGAAATTCATACCGGTACCATTAGAAAGAACAGCTCAAAGAATTTCAGGGGATGTGTAATTGTAATTGTTGGTGGAAAACAATAGATGGTGCCATCAGAAAAAAAAAGACTCTTATTTCACTCTTTTGCTTGTTAAATGGTGTGAATGTTTACATTTCAACTCCATGTGAATTCTACAGCATTTAGAGAGTTATGACGAACACAGAGGAACGTAGTTAGTGTGTACTGGAATACTATAGCATATGAAGTGTAGTGGGAGAGAGTTCAATATGTGGCACCTATTGACAAAACGATTCTGAGCTGATACCCTACAATACAAGCTTCAAATATTTACCAATCGTGTAACATTCAATTCTAGCATCAATAGTAATTTGGAAAGATGAATCTGTTGCATTGAATTACCTGGGAGTTGGGGAAAATTTCGTAAATAACCCAACCAAGAATTAGCCCAAGTGGGATTCCAAACAGTATCTGAGTGCAGCTTCAGAGCATGAGACGCATTTGTTACCCCTAGACCAAGCCAGTGGCCTTAAATTTGTGTTAAGAATTAATTTCAATACATATGTTCCCTCGAATTAAAATAATATAAAACGAAATGAATGTGAAACATTCTCAAACTACTGATTCTGATAGAACAGGCAATAAGCATAATGAAATAAAACTATATTACGTATATTAATAGAGTTACCAATAAATTAATAATGAGCAATATAAATTATTGGGGCACATGATCAAACATGAGTACAACCTAGTAATGGACATAATTATGTATTTGTTCAAAGCCTGCACTTCTTTTTTTCCTTTTCATGTCCCCTCCTTTCAACAAGTAACTACATCCATGCCATTTCGAATGATGTGACAATAAACTAGTATGCTACATAAGATATTTTAAAAGACACAAAATACAGAAAATAAAACGTAAATAAAAAAGAAAATTGTGCATATGGATAAAAAATGATATGTTTTAATGTTAATTTCACAAAACTTCGTAGTATTTACTGCTCCAACCTCCCGTGTTTCGTTTTCACTTATTAAAATCTAAAAACTGAAAAGTAAACTTTATGCAAATAACCCACATTCACTTGAGGAACTCAAAATATCCGGCACGAAATTCGAGCCATTTCAGAGAATGAACTGCAGCAAGTTGCTGGACATGTCTTCAGATGTGCAGCCTGCCAGATATCACAAGGACGTCATTTCGAATATGAATTGTGAATTCGATAAGTACATCATTATGCAATACTAACTCCAAAAGCATGGAATGAATCCTCCGCATATGGTAGCGTCATTACGTATGAATCAACCACGATGAGTGCGGTTAGGAGTCTAGCCCTGGCTGGTTCACCCTGTAGTTACTACTGTACTAATTTTAAGCTTACTTGAAACAAACTAAAAATAAAACATGAAACAATGAAGTTAAGTATTTGTTCAAAGAATACACAAATAACAAGAATAATATCCTGCTTGGAAAAAATAAATAGAGATTTGCAAAGATTAGTAACAAGGTAATATGTCCTTTTTATGAATGAAATGAGAAGGTAGGTATTTTTGTGAACTGAAGTCTCAAAGACATAGTTATTCTACTGATCTTCGAAATAATAATAATAATAATAATAATAATAATAATAATAATAATAATAATAATAATAATAGTGGTGGTGGTGGTGGTGGTGGTGGTGGCGAAGGGGGGAGGGAAAAGGTAACAGAAACAGACGACTTTAATATTGTAATATTGTTTTCAGTGACAGCTGAAGGAACCTGTCAACATACTCAAGCATCCTACTAAAGAGCATGCGTGATTTGCTAACATTATTTACAAAGTTTTGGAACGGAAAGTGGTTGCAGACCAGCAGAAACTTTCAATAAAAGAGCACCAATAAAGAAAACTGCAATCAAGTTGACGTCTATGTATCAGGAGACAGGGCCTGGGGTCACTAAACAATAATGAAGAGCATTCAGGATAGCCATGAACTGCACGAACTAGTGTCAATAGTGACTGAATGTTTGAGAAGGTTCTGCAATCTCCAAATAAGAGAACCAGATGTACGTCACTGGAGCTGAACATAAAAAAAACCAGTGTTAGCCATATGTAAAACATTCTCTAGCCAATAACAGACAGCTGCAGAATTTCAGTATCATCATCCTAATGGAACCTAACATATACAATGTTCTAAGAATATAATTTACAACCAATTTCTGGGCACAATAAGTTTTGGCAGACCAAAAGCAGCAGATTCCTAAGAACCTCAATTAATTTTTACCAGCAGTTTTATTCTACTTGTCAAAACAGCAGAAAGTCCAACAAAATCAAGAAGGAAGAAAGCTACAGAAATTCGACTGGCAAAAACATGTATACAAAGAAATGCAGTCACAAATTTCATCCCCACAAGGTATAGACTTCACAAAAACTACATGGAATTGATATAGAGCACCAAACTCAATTTCGTGAAAGGTTTCTGCCACCAGGAAACCTTTCAGAAAATATTATGCTTAGCAACGAAGCATGTTGCTATTTGAATGATCATGTAAACTGCCATAACAATGTGTATTGGATGCAAGAAATTCTTAGAAGAATGAACTTTTTTTTTAAGGCGTGTTGGAACCATACACAGATGAAATGCAATTGGCAGTATAATGGCTGTTTACTTTCAACAAGAGGAACACCACCTTATTTCTTACGAAATGGCTAAATAACGTTCTTGTTGGATGATGAACTGGACAAAGAGTCCAACTGAATAGTCGTCCAGGTCCTCAGATCTCATACATCTAGCTTCATATCTGTGGTGCACTCTGAAATCATTTGTGCACAATATCCACGACACCTTATTAACACCTATTACGTAGTTTGCAGCCCTGCAATGATGTCTGCAAATAATGTAAGAGTCATCAATTTTAGTATTTGGTCACCCTAGAGCGAATTTCCCCAATGAGACTTACATTCATGCAAGCATGTGTGTACACGCACACTGTATAGTTGAAAAGCTTCATAGTTTGTACAAAAATTATTAAAAAAATATATGTAATTACAAATATTCGTCTGCATAAAAAATATTACATAATATACCAGATGCAGTTCACAACCGCATCGTGGCATCATGCCTAAACTCGCATTACAGAATGCACGCTGGTTCGAGTCCTCATGGGGAAGGAATTTTCTCATGAAATTTCGGTCAATATATGGGACCAGTGCCCACCAAGCATCATAATGAATTTTAAGAGCTACCATGGGTAGAGAAATCTAGTTTCAGAAACTGGCTGTAACAGCTGAGGAGGAGGGGGGGATCATTGAGCTGACCATACGATACCTCCATTCTGATTGGATGATTGTTCACCTCTAATGAAGCATGTGAATGTGAGACCAACAGCCAGTCCATCAGCTTTGGCCCTTCATGCCACAGATTGAATGGATTGGATTAGATGCAGTTCACTGGCCATAATTTCCTCATCATCTCTCTAGACTTCATCTAACAGTTGTGCCACTTATTTCACATATTTTGTTCAGAATTCATAAGAAAAATAACACGCTAGTAATGAATTTCATGATTATCTGAGTGGCACAATCTGGTAACACAAATGGATGCATATGATTACGTGGATAATTTTAAACAATGAGAAATGTTCTCAAATTCCTAGTGTATTCTCAACTCCGCAACATGACAGTAACAATACCGATTTTCTGAGAAATCAACCCAAAATCTTCTCATTTCAAATCAAAACTACTCCTGCAAACTCTTCTCACTACCATATTATTCTTTTTTTTAATTAATATGCGCTGCAGAAATTAAAAAAGACATTTTTGTTTCAACAACAGCACACAAGATATTCACTTTTTGGCAGAGGAATTGGGCAAGATACCCTTTAATATAACATACCGTTTTTATATCAACAACCACAAGTGTTTTACATAACACTTATGTAATCATTGGAACAAAACGGAAATATCTTCCTACTAGTATCTTGTTGAGTAAGATCCCTATGCTTATCACCTGTATAAATTATCTATAGCCTTATATTCCAATAAATATAATATATAATGTGCCGATATACCAAATACACCATCATTAATAAATATAAGATGATATGAATTCTATACATTGCTTTATATTTGTAAAGATAAAGTTTTATATGTATGATGGGATATTTCTGGTATTCCATTCCCTCAAAAAACCACATCAAACAAAATGATACACATATGCTTGATAAAAAAGTGAAATAATGTAACTCTTCTATGTTCAGAAGGTGATATAGATGAAGTTAAAAAATAAGAGTGCAGTTAACAAAAGCTAATTGTTTCATTATAATTTCTCTTTCATACACGACATCCGTGTGTATGAAAATAAATTAACTCATTATTTTTCTCGATTCTATTTGCCTTTTCTCTTTTTTTTTATCAATATACTTTCACGTTCTTATCAAGTGCCATGTGAAACTAGAAGTACTTCACCCTATTCAATTCTAGTAAACATACATACAATGATAATATTGTCTTTAACCAAAAGCAATAATTAAACAAAGACAACAAACGACAATAAAAAATAAAACATTATATTTCATGTAATATATGACCTTGAACCAGCAAGGTTAATTTTCTCTCAATTTAGTATTCAAGTGGAACAATGACGAACTATATAAATCCTCTCTCTCACGTCTTTCAACTTTGGAAATAGCAATTCAACATTCCATCAAATTCAGCAATGAACAATATTTTGCGATCAATAATCACTATTGTTTCATGAAAGTATAATACTCACTGCAGTCGTTATTTTTATCAAGTCAATTCCATGTTCAAGTCTTCGCTTTGTTTAAATGTCTAACAGTAACAGTAACTGAATACCATGCCACTTCGTTAACAGCAAATACGTCACTTCTATTTCCAGTCTGATAATTAAGATAAAGAAACGTCGACACTATCTGTACATGCAGAATGATGCAAAGGGTTTGGTCAGTGAACACAGATTCAAGTAAAACATCTTTTGAATACAGACCTATGTCCACTGATTCAACCTGCAATGCTTCGGCCCCTTATACACTGCCACATTCAAAGTACTCTGCAAACTTTTCAATGATACTAATGATCGTGTAGCACTAAAATAATTGCATATGGCTTGTTTATTATTAATTTTATCGTTATTGTTGTTGAAAGTTAACGTCACAAAAATCTGAACAGCATAAAAAATGATGTTCAAATGCAGACTTGCTGCAACAATGCACAATATCATGGCACACTAAGGATAACACCATTGACTAAATTATAAAAGCTATAAAAAGTCCACTTTTCTACATTTAGAGAAATTTAAAAGGTGCCTATTATCTGAATGTTACTGGTCTGCATATGTTTGTTGCATGACATAATTATGTTTTCACTTGGTATCTTTAGTCAATTAATTGCTAAATGAAGCACAAAAATGATATGGGTAATTTAAATTTACTTCAGACTGAAGAAAAATCAAGTTGCATGGCTTTTCTATGAAGCATATCTTTACACAGAACTACATGTGGGTTCGATCACTACTTGACAAAAAGAGTGAATACACGGTGAATATGAGGACAAGAACATGATGAACCTAAGGATAACATGGGGATGACAAGGAAACAAAGGGAAGACAAATAAAAACAAGAGGAATGTGAGGAGAGCAAGGGAATGACAAAGAGAACAAGGAGACGAAAAAGAGAACAAAGGGAATACAAGAGGACAAGAAAAGGAGAACAGTGAATAACAAGGGGAATATAAAGAGAGGAATGAAACAAGGAGAACAATGAGAATATAGGGAGATAAGTGAAATAGAGCTAAGCAAGGGAAATACAAAGAGAACCAGTGGAATACAATGAGAACGAGGAGAATACAAGGTGATTACTCGAATAAAAGGACAACAAAGAGACGATGTCTATTATTTGGCAATTAATTTAATTATAGTTCTCATTTTGCATTCATGTTAAATAACTGAAAAAAATCAGAGTCATATAGATAACAATTTGTACGTATATTATACTTTTCATAATATATTTTATACATTATGCAAGATGAAGCTACTATCATCAATAGTAACAATGCAAGATAACTGTGCATTCGACACAGGACATTAAACAAAGAACTTTGCAACATGGGCCTCCTATCATTAAATCTTAGTGGGAGCACAAATTTCTTATATATTTTGTAATATAAAGTCAACAGGTTTTCTTTGTCTTCAGCATCATGATGAACATCCAAGACAGGTGTGGCCACCACTAAAGAGGAAGCCTGCACTGATGTAAAAGTCGTCAATTTGTTCATCTGTATGTAAGATTAGTGTTATTTGTGTGCTAAACCATAACAAATAAATCAAGGATGTAATTCTTAGTTATTTTACTGCTTTGCAAGCATTATGAAGTTTACAGTTTCATTTTAAGTGTGACATTGTCTACAGGTTCTTAAAGCCACAGACTCAACCCAGAAAAAGGAAGTTCCTATTCAGGAATTGTTGTACTTAGTCCTGCGCACATTACCGAAATTTACACCACGCTTCTTGAATCTCTCTGTACATGAAAATATAAGAAAATAGACTCTAAAGACTCCAAACATCCATTTACAAATGTAATTCTACTCAAATGGTAGGCTCATTTCCTATTGCAAGTAATTCACTACATATTCGGTTTCAATTACCTCATTCTGAAAACATTTCAATTCATTGATAAAATGTAATTTCATTTCGAAGGATATTATACTGTCTAAAATATTTTATATAAAGACTTGAACAATTATCACTCTTCAACAGACTCAACAATCTTCTTAATATATGTGGGTTTTCTTGAATTCTTTCACTCACAATGGCAATGTCTTTTAAAATCATATTCTCCAATCATCATAGGCATAATTTATTTCCATGAATACACATTCCATTTCGTTATGTCTTCCCTTCTGGGATTACAGTAACCTCAAAAAAGGTAATATTCAACATAGGCAATGTGACTTAACAGTTTAGTTAATAAAATGAAAGAATAACATGCTTACGAGCATTCTTAAGTTCACATTTACTCAAAAACTCAGTGCAACTTCAGTGTATGCCAGATGTTGTGGAAGTAGCAATAAAAGCTGTCTAACATTATCTTAACTTTTATATCATAAAGTAACACTGTGGTAAGGTAGACAACAATCTGCTCAAATAGGCATGCCTCAAGTAACACTTATTAAAGATGCAGTTCTATGCACACAGAAAATTTTATTTTGAAACTTTTCTGTCATAGAATTAAAATTGAGGAATAAATGAAACTACACATTTTTCCACTTAATTGCCACTAACTCAGTGCTTATATTTACTTTCGGTCTAATGCATTTCATTTTAGAAGAATTTACATAATTTCTAGTGTTAACATGCTACTTGCTTTTAATTAAAGATACAAAAATATACATACTGTGTATATTATCATATAAGCATAATCAGTTAAATTATTTGTTATAAATGGCAGGTGTGAATACTAAAACAAAATCAGTGCACCTGCTAACCAGATAATAACAGGCAAAAAATCTACTTTTTTAATCATTCAACTCAATCTCGCTACTTCCTTCACAACACAAACGGCAATTTATTTACTTTTATTTTGAAAGATATTATATAAATATAAAAATATATGAAATTGTATAAGCATGGATAGAAATTGCACAATGAAACTGCGCTGTTTAATATTTCCTTAATAATCTTATATAATAATGGTAATAATACTTATATTTTCGTTACAATGACGGAAAATGGAATCCATAATTGACAGAAATAATTGAACTGTTGACTTCAAGAGCTGCTTCCAGGAAAATTGTATGAAAACTTGGATATCAATTACATAAAATGTACCTTAATACATTTTGATTGTGTTTTAATGTTTTTGATATAAGGAAACAATTTTTTGTTTTCATTTACAAAGCCATTATACCTATCACAAACATTGCTTCCAGTCTTTTAAACTTGGCACGTTTTCATTTTACAGAAATGTTTTCACAATTAAGTATATGTTAAGTTTTGATATAAGGTTTATTGTTTCGGCTGTACCTATATAGATACATTTGGATGGAAATAAAATGGTTCTCTTAATTTTGTTGGAAAAGAATGGGCTGGGATCTTATACACATCAGCAGTTAACTCTGTGCAGGAGTAATTTTTTTCATAATCACACTGTTTGAAAGTATTTGACCAAATGGCACATAAAGATCCTATACCTAGGCGAAAACAGACAATATGAAATCACTAACTGCACATTACTATCAATTAACATAATTTATATCCTCACTTGTTTTCACTGTGCTCTCATTACTGCAAAAACTATATCAATATACATTTGAATTGTATGATAAGTGAATATTGTTTATTTTATTTCTTGTTCAAGCATAATTTTGATCTAATAGTTTGATAATATTCTGTTTATGTAAATATGTGAAAAACTATTAATAAAATAAACATAAAATGGAAATGTTTTGTCTTAACTACTTCAAACCTCAAAATCCAATGACATACCTTCTACTTTCTTGTTCACTTTAGATGTATGTATATTTTTCAATATTGAAAAATGTTAATACATATAAAAGCTAAGGCTTTTAACACAGAAAATAAATGTTAATTTGCTTTATCGTCTTGAAGTTCTTACTGTATTTAGAATTCACACATACTCATTAGCTTTGTTTACCACTAACCATACATAATGTCTCAAATAAAATGATCTGATTACAAACAGTAAAATTTATGTAATTTGTAAGAGATAATCTTTTCAGAAAAGAGACTGGATGAACTCAATTCCAGTACTTGTTTATCATGGTCGTAGTAATTTTCATCACACAATCTGGTTGAGAGAAAAGAGAGATATTCTACAAATTTAAATTGCAAAATACAAGCTTTTAGAAGTAAGCACAAGGTGATTTATAATACTGAGCAACCATATCTATACACCAAAATCATAGTCCATTTGTAACTGAATTGTTTAAACTCGAAGGCAAAATTAATGAAAAATTATTTGCAGACAATGACACTGAGTAATCTTTCAAATGGATTTACTAGAATTCTACAAGAGTACTCAACTGTTCCACAAACAAGGCAATGGGTCTCTTCTATGATAAAATAATTGGTTACTTAAGTTTAGAAACCTGGAAAGGCGGTGACTGATCTGATCCTGGGAATTCATAAACAATGTACAGTCAGTTCTGGCTAGTACACATGACGAATGTGAGTACTCTTGCAAGCACTTCCATCAGAAGTCATAAGTGTGCATGCAGAATTTGATAATGATTAGTTATAAACATCGTTCAGGACTATCTAATTACATGGGGATCAACACTGACAGACAGGCACTGGATATTGTGGGATTCAAGTAACAATGAATGTAAATACAGACAGAAAAAAATACGTAGAAAAGAGGAGTGAAGGAAATGTTTGAAGAAGCCAAACAATGGGATTTAAAAAATGCTTCTGATATAGGGTTCCCAGACATCCCATAAAATATGGGATCATCCCATTTTTCGCTAATGCGTCCTGTTGTCCCAAGAAAAGTCTTCCTTCGGGACAGTTTTCCATCCCGTATTTTAGAGTTATAAATTGAGAAAAAAACGGAAAAGTTACAATGTCTATTTTGTATTACAAATTACAAACATCGCACTTCATCATTGCAGATGACTGTAGATGGACTATTATGAAACAATATTATTGTGAGTTATTAATTTCTCAAGGCGAGCGATGGCAACACGAAACGTTTAGATGAAATCTGGGTGGATCTTTTTAAAAGTACTGAAAGAGAACTCTCAAATTTGAAGGGGTAGTGGAGTTCATTATGTGTATCCCTGGAACAAATGCATGTGTCGAAAGATTATTTTCTCACATGAATGCTCTATGACTGACGAGAAAAATAAATTGTCTGTAAAAACAGTAAAACCTGTGCTTGTTGTAAAATCTTTCTTCAGTGAGGATTGTGTTGCTTTTCATGACATGATTCTTCAAAATAAACAATTGTTAAGTGAAATTCATTCTTCAGAGAAATATTATAAGACCAAGGCGAAATACTGTCACGTGAGTAGAGTATTTTGTAGCTATTTCTGTAATAACTTAGTAAAAGCAATTTGAAGGCAACTTATATAAAGAAGCCTAAACTTAATGCAAATATGCTCCCTAACAATTTTGTTTACTTACCCTTAGTTAGTAAAGTGTTTATGTAGTAAAGTTTACTGAAAGATTGGCATATTTGATGGGTGAGCATACTAAACTTACTCAGTGATAACTGATAAGTGTCTCGTATTTTTTTTTTTTTTTTCAATATTCTGGGAACCCTATTCTGATACCTTTACAGTCTTTGCTTGATGCAGAAGTGTTGATTACGTCGTTTTCAGAACATTTCATGTTTATAACTCGCTGTAAACAAAGATCAAGTATTGTGTCTACTACCGTTTCTCTCATCTATGCTGAGTTAATGTCCTCCAAATATAATCTCTCCAGTACAATTCAATAGCTAAGACTGCAAAACTTGGGCTCGCAAATAAGCAACATTGATTGCAATGTAGTTGTTCAATGTGAAAGTAACCTTACAAAAAATGTATAATGATGTAAACCCTTACATTTTCATAGAACCTTAGGGCTTTAAAAAGAGGTAGGAAACCACTGTTTTTATTACACTTAATGTGAATGGGTATCTTGTTAACACTCCAAGTCTCTCTACAATGTCAATGTTTGAGATCAATATTCCTCTATTTACATATGCAAAGGTGATTGAACAAGTATAAGAAGCATTCACAATACAATATACTACAGCGATGTTATTCTTCTGATTTTAAATGGGTATACATCTTTACTGATATGAAGTTTCAAATTAATATATAAAAGCAAATAACAATTTTGCATATATACTTTTTAAAGCACAAACATCAAGCAGCATATAATATTACGTACTAGTCCGTGTAACATGGACACACTAACAGAGCAATACTATTACACTTACAAAAATTAAATATTACCAACAAGGCAGCATATCCAAAACGTATCACTTCAAATAAAGGCTGAGGCTGTTCTAGTATTAACTAAATACGAAACCTAATTTTATTACGCGAAATTCGTTAATAGTTCTTTCCAAAGAATTTATGATAAATACATTTCATTCTTGATATAGCACTTACTCTCCAATTCAAGTAAAATCAGTCAAAAAACGTGTTCCATATTCAGTGTAAGAGTACTCCAATGCTTGCCATTTTATTTGTATGCAACAATTAAAGCAAATTATGGAATGACAGATAATACCTAGGGAATCTTCCTTCATGAAACAGAACATTACTATTCAAATAATTATGCAAAACAGACTAATTAGAATTAGGGAATAACATTCTATTTCAATCCAAAATTATACAATAAGTACAGAAAGCATAATAAGAATGTGTCTGAATTTATATGATTATGAGAGAACTATTCAATATATAAAATTTTCTGCATAGTAGACTTTGTGCATTTTCATAATTTACAGATAAATTGCTAATTATACTGCCACTAAATAAACCTATTATGACAGCTAGCAGTCAACAGAATATTATTGCCACATAGCATAGACAAAGTCAGCTCTGGAGCAATTTGGGAAGGGTGTTTGCTGTTGTATCGCTTACAACATGTATCGTCCACTCCCTTCTCAGCCACTGACAGCCTGTCTGCTTTTTTCCCCGTCCTCTGCTAATATGTTTACTTTTCTTCATCAATTCCATATTCGTCTACAGAGATTCGTCCAGAATCGGAGAATTAATCGTCCACTAAGGTCTACAAACCACTATTCATCCATATTTTCCCCTTCTGTAGCAGCAACCATGTCAACAACTGGCATAAATTGTTACAGTTTATATGGAAAAGTGTGTGCAGCTATAGCTGTTAAATCAAAATTGTCTATTTGTACCAGTTTTATTATAATTGTTTACCACACAATGACTATCATAATAAATATTCAATGTAGAAAGAAGAAATTAATTACGGTGACTATATCTATCACTACCACTCTGAAAGCAAAAATGGCGTTATAATATACTGGAGGTTTGAATAATGTTAAATTTATAATGCAAGATGTACAACTACTGCGGACACTGATGCCCACATTTAGATGTTTAAATTGGGATACACGTGTACGAGGCAAACAGAACAGCATCCAAATGAACTCTCTTCAGCAATAAAACAACGAGAGTTGGCAGAAGTACACAATGAGGAGAACTGAATGAGAAGAACTCTAACCTATGAACAATTCATCACTCATAAAACAAGAACTGTCCTTCACTTCCAGAAATGTTGCAACAGTGTATCTGACGCACGCGCACGCACGCACGCACACGCGCACGCGCACACACACACACACACACACACACACACACACACACACACACACACGTTGTCTGGTCACGTTCTGCCGCATGACAGTAAACTCATCCAATTATCTTCCGACCAAAGTTGCAGCAGGAACTGCATCAGCTGATAAGGCAACACCATTTTTTTTTTTTTTTAGGAAACAAATTAATAGCTTCCTAAACAGATACTACTAATGTGTGGAAAATGGAGGCAGGCAGTTTCAGCATCTCCTTGCGTGACATGAATGAGTACGTAACTTTTTAAAGTGCATTATAATAAATTAGGTACTCACTCTAGCATAACAAGTAACTGCTGAACCATGGACTCATGTATTGCCTGCCGGTGGAAAGTGACAGCTTATCAGCCGGCATAATCCCTGTCGCAGCTCTGGTCAGATGATAATTGGATGTCCCTGTAGATAATCCTAAGAGGTACATTATATTTCACACAGAAGAGAGTTTATAAAGACTATGTCTACTCTATTTCCAACTAAAGATTGAAGTAGACGTAAACAAAACCAAAATGTATTACTCCGCAATCGCAACCTAGCTACCAAAGCAGCCACCAGGGTGCATTATTTTCAGCAAGTGAGCACGCAGGGCAGCCACCGTCTCATATATTGCAGACATTTCAACACATCCATTGAACTAACCCGTAAAATGCTCACAGAGGGTTAATATTTATTATTTCTCTATTGGGAATAGTGGATTTTCATTTTTTTGTAGATTCGTGATTAAATGTTATTCTTTGAAGAGTGGAGAATTTCTTTAATTCTACAGAAATTTATTTGAGGTTGACAACACTGAATCTCGCACTGTGTTATACCAGCTGCGCTGATGTGCTCTGTGAAGCTGCAAGTCACCTTGGGAGGGATTTAGTGCCTATTACGCATGCGCGTTGCCATAATACACGTTACAATGATTTAACACACAATGTCTGAAACTACTAATATAAACATGTTGTTTAAATCGTAAGAAAGTATTCTTATAAGGATGTTTAATTCACTCGTATTCCATGTATATTATACATTTTATTATTCTAGCAGGAACTATTTTAATATGAGGAAGAAGATGACAAGCATGAGTTTGGAGGCGTTGTGCGTCCAATAGCCAATCAGGAACCATTATGCCACGTGCATTTATTTACATTTACTTCAATCTTTAGCTGGAAAGAGAGTAAGTAGTGGAACTTACTGTGGCAAGATATTTCAATCTGTTCCTCAAATATCTTATCAAATATATATTATCCACAGGAGTTCTCATGAACGTATATTTCCATTCATTTATGTAATACAGTATGATGTTCACACATTCAACCATCAGAATGAAGATGGTCGAGCAACACTCGAACATGGAGTTAACCCTTAATTCATTACAATGAACTTCGAAATCCAGGATATAAACGCAGCACCCCACAACTTTTCAAACAGTTTGGTAAAGGGTGCATATTCCACTTTAAGCAAAGTGTCTAGTGCCAGGTAGTGGATCTCTGTCACCATCAGACTTCTTGAATTATGAAGTTATATGGAGAGATGTTGATCTTCCTTTAGTATGTATCTCTTAACATGTCAAGTACATTTTCGATGCTTTGCAGAGCAAGTTCACGATGATTTGCAAGATCTAATTGCTAAATTTGAAGATAAATATCTGAGAGGGCATCCTGGAAGAGGCAGAAGAGCTGTGCCACTTAGATTCTACCCGGTATTGTGAAATGTTTACGATCTTGTAATAAATAGCGCTCAACGCACAAACAAACAACTTTGTAGAAGGATGGCACTCCAAATTTCAAACAGTGATAGTGACTCACCATGCAAACATCTGGAAATTCTTGGATCATATTAGAAAGGAAGAACATGATAATGAGACGGTTGTGTTAGAACTTGTTGCTGGACATCAAAATGTTAGATATCCTGTAAACAAATGATACCTTACAAAGGCAGATCGAGGAAATTGCATGCAGATAAGAAGAGTACCATCTTTGATATGTACTTCAGAACCATCAGCTACAAAGTGAAGCTGTATTCCACACCTGAAGAAGACGATCAGCTGGAAGTAATCTAATAGTCTCCTCTGGATATAGTGAACTCGGTTATAGTGAACCTAAATCATTGGTCCCGACTCGCGTACATTAAAAAGTACATTAATATTTCTGTTTATAATGAATCCTAGCTTCAGTTATAGTGAACCTTAAAAATTGAAGTTACAAGAATTGTATCCTGATAAATTCTTATTTGAAATCAGACCTTCTTATATAAAATTCAAAAATGTGTTGAGAACAACATTCTAAATTTCTTACTCCTTTAGTCAAAGAACAAAGGTAGGGTTAGTGATTCCAAGACAATGAGCTGTACTGTAAATCCAGGCAACGCATGACGACCTTGCCTCACTCCACCATCAAAGGGTTGCCATTCCATTCTCCATTGTTATTTCTTATCCACCACAGTCAAAGGAGTGCCTTTTGTTCTCAAACATGATGGGCGGATAGCATCCAAACAACGGAAAATGAAATTACCTTCTTTTATTAAAAGTGGACGGACATTATGTCCAGAGCATAAATGAAGGTAAGATTCCAATGGCTTTCAAACTCCATCAACCCCTTCCCAGTTTCCATTAAGTGACCTGGGAAATTCCTGGGCTGAGTACGCAGTCACATCATTACAGCATTTGCCATTTCTACCTGATCAGTCTGTTTCTAGTGTTCCAACAGTGAATGTGCTGTATAAAATAGTCGAAGGGCAAAGTGTTTTCTTTGGAAGATAAGGTGAATATTATAAGTGACAATGAACATAGTTTTTTGCAAGTGGACATGGGTCGACAGCATAGTTTAAATAAATCGACTGTAAGTAACAGTATACAGTGTAATCCATTCCACAGAAATGAGATATTTTAATGAATGTATAGTATTTTATTTTCTTGTTCACAATTTCATTCATTCCTATCATTTAAGATTAGGGGAGAGACACTTCGGATTTAGTGAACGAAATATGCAAGTCTGCAGAGGTTCATTATATCTGGAGTTGACTATATATACATTTTCTCTCTCTCTCTTTTTTTTTTTTTTTGCATTATTTTTTCTTCTAATTTATAGTTATCTCTTTAAAAAATGTAACTATTTTAACTCCTGAACAAATTCGACATTCAGATATTTAGCTGCATTACTTTAGTTTCATTACATTATTACTTATACATACTACAAACTCACAACGTGAACGAAAATATTTCAAATGGACGAAAAATTGATGGATGAAATTATAAAGTTGACCAAAAATGTAATGGATGAATAGGAGTGAATGAAATGGAAATGGACGAAATGTCCATACATGAAATATCTGGGAATCACTGTATCATATATCCACAACCCAACCCAGTATGAATGACATAAAATAATACCAGAATTCGGTTATTGTTTATATATCATTCCTATACATGATGCTGAAAAGTCGTCCCTGACTCCTTTCATGTTTGGCAACATGTAAACAAATAGCTATAAAAAACATCGAGGAATATGACATTCACTAGTTATCAGAAGTGAGGAAGGGGTAGAGGAGAAAAAGAACGACCGGATTACAGTGGCAAATGATGACGTCAACTTGATACTTCGAGCTGTCATAATACTCAACTTACATTAATAGCAAGGAATATATATAGTCCTGCATTGCACAAAGTTATTTTGTATCTGAAAACACAATAGAACTAATTCTAATTCTTTATGTTGTTATCTAAGGACCTGTAATATAAGATGCTTATCATATCATAAAGCAAGCAGATTTTATTGCAATGTATGAATTCGGAATAACCTGCAATGAATACCCAACAACGAAATCAGGCATATGAAAACTGCATTTTAAGAAAACTGTTATTATGTAACGTAGGAGATTCTTTATATTCAACAAAACTGATTTTTAACAATAGATGTATCACATAAAAGTTATCTCATAAATTTCGAAGAAAAAAGACTGACACAAAGTGATTATGCACAGCTATTCAAACAACCACACAACTAAACACAGCATTTATTGCACTAATAAAAACTGATCTCTACCCTAAACAATGCAACGATTTAGGACAGGGGAATGGGATCTTTGATTGTAACAATATATACGAGGAAGAATAAGTTAACATTAACTAAATACAACTTTGTTATTACTTTTACAGAATTCAGACCACACAATGCTGAGAATTTTACAAATGTTTCGGTAACATACTTCACAAAAAATGGACAGATCAATGCAGAGAGAAAGACTGACGTGAGGAGAGGTTAAAAAGAATAAAATGTGATCTACATGACCACAATCACATCCAATTATATTATGCCATACAACTAGACATAGAACGATTTTTATTGAATGGCATTTGGATATGTTTATTTAAGTTAAATGTACTCTGTATCTTCCAACCACAACACCTACTGCTCTAATAAATTAACAATATATGTCTTGAGAAATAGTGTTTGATTTTGAATCAGCAACTAAATGCCACAATTAGTGGTGTTATTTTCCGGAGGATAGTGAAAATGTTTATGAGCAGCCGCTTATTTTATGTCAAACTATAATGATACTATTTCGTCTTAAGTATCTCATAATCCTGGAATTATGTATGAAAAAGTCACGTACAAGCAAAAGCTGAAACTTTGCCAACACAATAGGAACCAAACTATAATTGAATACTCCCCACCCCACTCTCCGAACTAAGGGTATAAGTACATAGGGAAACCATGCAAGATACATCCTTATTCCAGGGGATATTGTGATGATATTAACAATGCAACAGGGCTGCTCACAGATCATACCCCTATGAAACAGATAAAATTTTCATAGAAATTGTGAAATACAGGCTGCAGCTAGTAAAAGAAAGAAAGAAAGACATTTAAAAAGACTAAAATATTTTATGCAGTTTACAGACGTTAGAATACATTTTGATACATTACAATAGAACCAAAAGGTTAGCTGCCTTTCAATTAAGGACTTATATCATGTTGTAAAGAATGCAGGGATTTGGAATGGTTTGCACAAATAAAATAAGCACAAGTCAGTAGATTACAGTGCATCCAGAGCTGAGAGGCAGTTGGGCCTTTGTTGCATGGGTCAAGGAGGTCACATGTGTCGAAACTTAATAATTTTGCCCAAGCATAAAACTTACAAAATGTTCATTGTTTTCACAAAGTGAAATTAAAACAACTACTCAACAACGAATGAACTTCCAAAATTTAACATAGCAACAAACTGTATCAAGGTGCTTAATAGTATTCAAATATACACTGAATGTTCATAACCACACTTCGGCTGTAGATAACCTTTAATCTTCCAGTTTTCAATTATATCAATTGCACTGTATTTAACATTCATCTTCATATGCTGGTCACTGCACCAAGAGATACATTCAAAAATATTATATTACATAAATAGGAACTGATAAGAACTTTCTTCTCTTGGGCCATAAACATATTTGTGCTATTTGTATTTCCTCTATTAACAGTACAAGACTCCAAATGTTGTTCAGTAGAAAATACACAGTGCCATCTGTAATAGCAGTTCCATAGTAATCTAAAAAATACTATATGATTTTTAATGTCAAGCATCTGAAAATTAGACAAATCATTCATGGTTCTCAACTAGTCTCAGCGTAACTGTTGTTTACTTTTCAATCTGCACATCTCCTACATGTATGTCTGCAAGTAGTGGTACTTTTATACACTAAATGCTGTACACCAGATAAATTCTGAATCCACATACAGTATTTTCACTCTCTTTTGTTAAATGTATGTATCCAAAGTCGTTGTACAGAGTATGACAGCACTGAATATAGATAATTTTTTTTCCTTTACCAATCTGTATTTCTGAAAAGAGGAAGTTTTAAACTACTTTATTCCTTCATCCAAAGGAAGCTGCACTTAAGAATTTTTCAAATAATTTTGAATTTTTCTTTCAATAAGCATCACATGCTGCTATTAAACTGCAAGAATCTACAACATACAGAATGTAATAAATAAAAATGTAATTACACAATATTATATAATAAAAATAATAATGATTAATTTATAACATAATCTCTAATACTGACAAAACGCTTGATACTTCACAGAATATACCACAGCACATTTACTACACTACGTATTTAAAAACACTGAATATTGAAAGTCATGATGATGCAAGAGACGAGCCAGATAAAAAAAAAATATATATATATATACACATATGCATAGTGTTAAAATACATTTCTCCATTCTTTAACGCCATCTAATCAGATACCAACATGGCTATTGAGAAATACTCCTCTCATATCTGAATGTCAACACTCATGGTATTTAACATCATAGCATAAATATTTTGCAAGACTCCTTTTGGAGAAGGACAACGACTTAATGCACACAATTAAGACGAATAAGTGATAGCGATAATACATTCTATGCTGTATTGAAATTTATAACAGTAGTGACAAAGGTTTTCTAACATTCACGACAAATTAATAGAAAGTATGGTATTATATAAATGTGAATTCAGTATTTTCCTTCCTTAAGTTAATATTTGCTTTATATAGATGTGACAAATGTAAAATACTAACTACTAAGTTTTCATATGCATACAACAGCTACTAAAACTTTAACCATATATGGATAGCTATAAAAAATGAACGAAATTAAAATCCTTAAAACGTTACAGAAAAAACATTAACTTGAACAGAACAAAATAACTGAACTTTTCTAATACCAACCATAAGTGCATTTCTTGCTACAACAACATTTAGAGTACTGTACAATAATACATACAGACGATCTTGGAAGTTCATTCTAATATATATTCACGTTACTGCACTTACATGGATCACTGAAACATCTGAGTTGGGAGTAGTTGCTGATGTTCTAATTGTGGCATATGTTACAAGATCTTTCTTTAGCTAGTTTCAGTAAATTTCTCATAGATAAGGAACACAAGACATATATTGGGAGTAACATGCAGTAGATATGGGGCAAGCCCCTTGTAGAAACCCCGCATCCCTTCGTACCTCCAGGTTCGAATAACACAATCCCATGAACCTTTGTAATCATGGTGGTGGTCCTGCAGACGAGCTCTTACCACTTGGTATGGGTATGTCAATCCCGCTGCCACAAGCTTGGAACATGCTGCAAATGTCAGGTACTCCATGGAACCCTACAAATAGCGAGTAAAAATCAACTACAGTTTATACTATTTCTTTGTGGATGAAGTGGAAGATACTGAAATACAATATACAATCAAATGAATACTGTTTGTCTTGACTCACAATCAGGGCAGTAGTAGCTGTTTTAAATTGATTTGTGACCAAGTATTTCTTAAGCACATTCATTTCTAAAACAACAAACCTGAACAGCTGGTATGGACGTTTGCTTGTAAAACTGCATTTGAAGATAGCATGTTCAAAACAGATTCTGTTATTGCAAGTAACATTCAGGAAATTTTGCATCAAATTCACTACGAAGTTTTACAGCAACTACCATACTGTTCAAACTTATTTCTGGACGACATTCATGTGTTCGAATCTATCACGAAAACCATAAGGGGAAGATATTGATACTACACAACTGGTTCACCAAACGCTGAAAAAAATCTTCACACATGGCAACAGAAAAATGTCTAGCACTTGGAAAACTGCCTGAATACACACAAAGATTTCTTTGAACACAAAGATATCTGCACCTATACATAACAAAATAAGTTGAGATGTAATTTTCGATTAAAGTATAATTAACACTTTTTTAAAATAACATGGGGGATTTTAGTGGATTACACCGTGTAACTACAAAGTGCAACATGTTTTCTCCAAGTTGCAAGGATTCATTTCTGATGGTTAAATCAATGCTTGCTGGATCGCATCCTATTTCTGCGTAAACTGCCTGCTCAATCAAAGTTATTTTGCCGCTAGATGGCAGGCAGTGTCCACCGCTATTAACATTATCAGTATATGTAAAGTCACTACCTGTCACCTAGCGGCTACTCCCACATAAGCGTTGATTGGGCAGACAGTATAAACAGTCATACGATGTGATCCAGCAGGCAGTGGGTTAAATGCAGCTTTAAGTGAAAAGTAATATACAATTTCTATCACTCACAATTATTAATCCCACGCCATAGTGTTGTGGTCTAAGGCACCACGCCTGTATTCGTGTTGCAGATTGAGCACTGGTTCATGTCATGGGGAAGGAATTTTCTCATGAAATTTTGGCCAGTATATGGAATTTCTGCCTACCCAGCATCGTGATGAATTCGGGCAACTATGCTAGATAGTAAAATGGAGTTTTCCAAAATGGCTGGGGGGAGAGGATCATCGTGGTGATCAGACTTTACCCCCATACTATTACTGTATTTGTATTGCTGGTGGTGTGGAAGAGAAGGCCTAATGGCCTTAATTACACCAGAATAAATAAATAAATACTGGTTGGATGATTGTTCACCTCTACTGAGGCATGTGGATGTGAGGCCAACAGTCAGCTGGTCGTCCATGGCCCTTCATGGGCTGTTGTGCCACAAATTACTATTTTACATCAACACTATCAATAGTACCACCTTTACCGCAAGCTTTAGTAATTTAATTATTGGTAACACTTCAGCATCACTTCATGATACAATGGGTATTTTGAATTCCTCCTGCACATGCCTCAGAGCTGAAGCATTAAAGAGAAAACACATTAACATAGCTCTTCAGTATTGCTTTATGAAAAAAAGGCAAATCCAAGTGTAAATACTGCTCAAGTAGCCCTACTGTTGAAATAAAACAGAAAAATTTCAAAGAAATAAAATAATTATTCTTTTCGTTTCCTCACAATTAAATTTCGTATATTCTCAGAAATTCCTCTACATATTTTGCAAATGACTAAAATAGTGAAAACATGACAGAAGAAAGTAAGGGATACCAAAGAACATATCCTTATACCACTTACAAGACCTTTGCCAAAGTTTCTGGACCAACAGTTATCTGTACATACACACAATTATCTACGATTTAACATATTGATACATTTAAAATGAGTTTCCAAAATAACAGTTATCACTAATTATACAATTACCAGTGCTCCAACTTGTAACTCTGCCTCGATTTGTTTACCTTTCTGTCAATTCAATTCAATTTATTATTAATAATAATAATAATAATAATAATAATAATAATGATTTATTTAACCTGGCAGAGTTAAGGCCATAAGCCATTAAACATACAGTGATAGGCTTCATCACAAATACAGAAGGGGATAAAAACATACATTTGAAAATACACATATAACTGAAAACAGTAAAGTTTAATTAGAATGAAAACACAAAATATTTTGAAACTCTAAAAATTAATGAAAACACTTCACTCTTAATATATTTGTAACTAAATGTAAATAACTTCATTTATTAAAAAACAATTTCACATGAATTTATGTTAAAAAACTCATCTACGGAGTAGAAAGGTTTAATTAAAAGCCAATTATAAAATCTAGTTTTGAAACTATTGGTTGGTAACTTATAATATTGACTGGGTACTTATTATATAATTTCATCCCCATGATAGAAAAATTTGTACTAGTCTTGTGTAATCTACAGTACGGAATATTAATTTGTTCTCTATTTCTAATTTCATGATCATGTATATTGGCTACTAATGAGTAATAATTGTCTATATTATGTCGAGTGTGAGAACTAGGTCGTGTGTATATATATAAATTTATGACTGTTAATACCTGTGATTGTTTGAAAAGTGGTCGACAATGTTCAAGATAGTTTGATTGACATAGAATTATAATGGCTTTCTTTTGCAAAATCAAGACACTACGAATTTTGCTTCCATTTCCCCAGATTAACAACCGCAGGCACATCTTAAATCATTTTGAGAAATGCAAGTCACTAATTTCTTTAATAAATATATAACTCTTGATAACGTGCATATACAGGGTGTTTCAAAAATACGGGGCATAATTTAAGGTATGTATTTCCCACATGTAGACAATCAAAATAGTTCATTACAACATGTGTCTGGAAATGCTTCATTTCCGAGTTATGCCTTCACAACATTGAAATTCACCGGAACGTTTTTCTTTCTGCAGGTCGTTGTCATTACAGAAGATGTTCAAAATGTCCACCTCCTGCTTGAACACAGACCTCACATCGATGTCTCATTGACCTGAAAACACGATCCCAATTTCCTGGAGTATTGCGTATGTCCTCAGAACATGCCACAATTCGATTCCGAAGGGATTCCAAATCAGGCACCAGAGACGAATAAACCAACGATTTTAAATGGCCCCACAAGTAGAAATCGAGAGCGTTCAGATCAGGTGAGCGTGGAGGTCAAGCAATTGGGCCACCTCTACCTATCCATCGATCAGGAAACCTTCGATCCAAGTACCGGCGAGACGTACGACTGAAGTGTGCAGGAGCGCCATCATGCAAGAAGTGAATGTGTTGACGATTGATCAGTGGAGTGTCTTCTAAAACATGAGGTATGGTGTTTTCCAGGAAGTTTGTGTACGCCTGCCCCGTAAGTCTGTTTACAAGTACATGGGGTCCAACTAAACGATCACCAATGATACCGGCCCACATGTTGAGGGAGAACCGCACCTGGTGATGAGATGGAACAGTTGCACGTGGGTTTTCATACGCCCATAGGCCTACATGCTGATTGTGGAAATTTCTTATGCCATCTCGTGTGAACTGTGCTTCATCTGTAAATAATACTAAGGCAGGAAAGTTCGGATTTACACCACACTGCTGCAAGAACCACTGACAGAACCTAACTCTGCTGGTGACAGGGCCTGTACACGTTGCAAATGATAAGGATACAATTGATACGTACTCTTTCAACAGTCTCCAGACAGTCGTATGAGGAACACTGACTTGCAACGCTACCCTTCGTGTGCTGATAGAAGGAGTCATGTTCACAGCCTCCAGAATCTCTTCCTGTACTTCTGGAGTTGTAGATCTTGGTCGTCCCCTTCCCAAACCAGGAGAGTTAAATTTTCCATACTCGCACAGACGGTAATGGAGACGTACAAATGTCTTCCGATCTGGACATTGTCGCTGTGGGTGCCTCTCCTGGTACAAACGACGAGCCAGCGCAGCATTGCCGTCCGCCTTACCGTACATGAAGTGTATCTCTGCCAGCTCTTGATTTGAATACATGTCGCACAGTCTAACGCCTACACAACACTGAATGTAACCTTCGCCTCAGAATGAACTGTCAGAGTGCCCTCTTAATGTCTCCTTTGACGGCAACGACCTGCAGAAAGAAAAACGTTCCGGTGAATTTCAATGTTGTGAAGGCCATATCTCGGAAATAAAGCATTTCCGGACACATGTTGTAATGAACTATTTTGATTGTCTACATGTGGGAAATACATACCTGAAATTATGCCCCGTATTTTTGAAACAGCCTGTATATTCGATATGTTTTTCCCATGATAAACTGGAGTCTATAAAAAGTCCTAGAAATTTGGTATAGTTTTGTATGTTGTCCTTTTTTATTAGATGATTTAGGCTAAAAGTTATGTTGATAGTCTTTTCTTGATTAAGCAAAAAACCATTAGATTCAAATCATACAGCCATCTGAGATAGAATATCGTTGGTTAGAGCATGTAATTTATTCAGAGCAGAGCTAGAACATAAGAATGTAGTGTCATCAACATACATAATTGTTTTAGCTTTAATGAATTCAGGGAGGTCATTAATTGCTATTAAGAATAGTAGTGGATCAATTATTGAGTCCTGTGGAACACTATAATGTATACTGGTGAGATCTGACCAATTTTCACCTATTGAGACTAATTGCCTTCTGCCATGAAGATAGGTTCTAAAAATATTTAGTGTATTCCCTTAAATACCATAAAATTCTAATTTTGATAAAATTAATTTGTGATCAATGCAATTGAACACTTTGGGGAGATCACAAAATACAGCATTAATTGTGACCTAATTTCAAAATTTCTTAAAATTTCGGTTATTAAAAGCTCAATTGCATCATTTTTGTTGGTTTCCTTTTTCTATAGCCAAATTGGATAGTACTAAAGAGATTTAAATTTTCGAAGTAGTCATAAATTTGACTGAAAATTACATATTCAAATATCTTAGATAGCACTGGAATGATAGAGGTTGGTCTGTAACTACTTTGACTTTTTTATAAATTGGGATTACTTTCGAAATTTTTAGTTGATCTGGAAATATACCTTGTTTTAGACAAATATTGATCATATTTGTAAGAGGAATATAAATTTAATTTAGAACTTAAAAGAAAAAAATCATTTGACATATCATAAATGTCTCTTGAATTTGATTTTCTCAAAGTTTTTATTATGTTCCATACCTCTTCAGTGGTGACCTCTCTCCATTTAAAAGTACATGAGATTTTGTCATTTCTGGTTAGGTATTTCCATAGGAGATAGCTTAAAGCGTTGAATTTTGGATTTGATTTTGTCCACAGAGTCAATGAAAAATTCATTAAACTCTTCCGGCAATATATTATAATTAATGATTCAAACAAATACCAATATATGGTGTCACCCATTGCTGTTTTGTAAAATGTAATAATTGAAAATAAATAAAAGTGCAAGCTACAATTAATTTATTACGTTTTTACGACATATTAGAATACTTATGTTGATGTTTATGCTTGACAAACATTTATAAAAAGAGTAAATGATTTCCTTTCTTCCATTCTTGCAATCAAAATATAAGGACTTGCTGCATCTTATACAGGACTATGAATTTTTAGTAATCACAAAGCTTCAACAGATACATGTAATTATGACGTAACCATGCTGTAAAAGAATTTATGACTTAATATTTCCAAGTGGGATATACAGTAATTTCACTGAAGACTTCAGATAATTGCTCTTTATTAAGGAAAGAGTTATTGTTTTTTCTGACACATTTTTTAATTTCAGCTTGAGATACAACAAAGACAATCCAAATTAAACTCTTACATTATAATCTATACAAATCTCTTGAGGGAACAGCAATCTTAAACATCTGGCTTGTGACATTTTGCTTTCTCTGAAAATCAGGGAGAAACCTGGTAAGTCCAAAATTATTGATTTTCTCTTTTTGATGTCATTTAACAGCTCAGTTACTGTAGTTTTGTACGGTTCAACTGCTCATAATAATAATAATAATAATAATAATAATAATAATAATAATAATAATAATAATAATAATAATAATAATAATCTGATTTGTCTAGAGAGCTCTAAAGAATGACAACCCAAGAAAATAGAATACAATGGGTCTTGGAAAACTTTTAATTTGCTCTCCTGTAAAAACAGTAAAATGGGACTTAATAAGTTTTGCCATGGATTCTTCAAATGCGGCAAAACTCTAAAAACATTTTCTTCCTTAACATAATATACAGAGTGATCTAAAACTCTTTTTGAAGTTATAAACAGTTATTCAGAAATTGCGAGATGACATCTAATATAAGGGCTTTCATTTCAAAACTTCTCTGTCTTAATAAGTATATAATTAAAATTTAATTTAATTAAACAAAAAAAATATGTCAATTTAGATATTGAGAAGGAATTTTAAAATCAGTCTTAATTGCATATTAGGTTTCACTTAGTCACCACCAGCGACCTCCCTTTTAAATTTCAAATGGCACCTCTCTATCTTGAAAGAGTATTCAATTGTTTATACATCTCATTAACTTGTTTTCGCATAATTGTCTGCCAGGAATTTTAACAATGGAGTGGTGCAGCGAGTGAATCACTCTATGTTTCAACAAGGGAAACATTAATTAAAAAAACAGTACACATGTAGTTCCACTCTTTTCTAATATGACAAACAAACAGAAATATGCAATCTGTTTAGGTATACAACAAAATATAATATTTCCTTAATTATTTCACACGAATTTCGAAAGCAAAGTCTTCAAAACGTATGAAACTTAATTTCTGTTTATAATATTATATTACTTACTTATCCAGGTATAGTTAAGGCCATCACAGCCTTCTCTTCCACAATACCAGAAATACATATACAATTAAAAACCGAACTATGATTATAAAATAAAACCACAAGAAAACATAATTATATAGGCTACAGCCACGTGAACTTTAAAATGGATGAACCTAACATAATATTAAGTATCATAATTATATCCTACTTACGTAATTAACAAGGCTAAGATATTAACGAACATAAACAAGAAACTTGTAATTTTAAATCTAGAAAAGAAACACAAATCAAGACATCTAGCAATTTTAAAAATGATACAATAAGACAAAATTTTTAATTTAATTTTGAATTGTGATAATATCCAGCAATCTCAGACATCATTAGATAAAGAATTCCAGAGGCGAGGTATTACTACAGTGTAGGAGGACGAGTATAAAGAAGTTTTGTGATGAAGGGAAAAAAAGTGCTTGATGCTGTAGAGTTGTAAGAAATTGAAAGCACAATACCAGATAATTCAGAGTAGAAGTACGCATGATTTAAAATAGAAGACACAATCTCTATTTATAAACAAACTCAATTCCTGAAAACAACATTAGTTGTTCATTCAATCATCTACATGTACTTACCAGTTTTGTATCAATGGGCACCATTCTATACTCGTTATAAGTATTCTTCATTTCTTCGTAAGTCATGAACTGGAGGGCACCATGAGATACACCAAATATTCCTGGCACAAAGCCCTACAAAGAAATTAATTTATATTTTTAAGTGCAAGACTACACAGTTTGGCAAATTTCAATATCGTAAATATTTATTTCCTTACTTACTTACTTATGGCTTTAAGGAACCCAGAGGTTCATTGCCACCCTCACATAAGCCCACCATTGGCCCTATCTTGAGCAAGATTAATCCAGTCTCTACCATCATATACCACCTCCCTCAAATCCATTTTAATATTATCCTCCCATCAACGTCTTGGCCTCCCCAAAAGTAAATATTTATTCCCCAGTAGTATTAATATTAGATGACCAATTATATTTTCTGCTAAATGTAGTGCAGTGTTCCTTGTTGAATTAATATATTTCTAATCGTTTCAGTGTATATTACAAATGGTTAATCAAAGACAGAGGAACTGGCTGGAACTCAAGAATCACATTGTATAAAACCATTATATATGTAGTATAATAATGTATAGATGTGAAAACTGGATTATAACAAAAAAAGATGGAATTCATGCTGGATAGGTTCGAAAGGAAAGTATTGAGAAGGATTTTCGGACCAATAGAGGATAATGGGATATGAAGAATTAGATATAATGAAGAACTATCTAAATTATATGGCGACATACCTTTATCAACAGCCATACACCTTAAAAAGACTACAATGGGCCAGACATACTATCAGGATGGAAGGAGAGAGAATCCCTAGGGAAGTATTGGAGGGACATTTTGGAGGAAGAAGGATGATGGGAAGACCCCGGACCCAATGGGAAGAGATGGTACAGAAGGATGCAAGGGAGCTACTAGGTGTCAGGAATTGGAGAACAACGGCTAGAAACAGAGATGAGTGGAAGACTTTAATTGGGGAGGCCATGGTCCGAAGACAGACTGAAGCGCCAAAGGAAGAAGAAGAATATTACAAATTGTATTATTATCAATTTATCTAAGTAGTATAAATTGTATTTATAATGGTACGAAAGTAGTGTAAATGTTAAAGTTACAATACTTGTAGTAATAAAAATAAATAGAAAGAATATTAGAAAATACCTAAATTGATTATTGGAATCAGTGAAAAAAATTAAAACAAGGAAATAAAAATAAAAGATCATTATTAATGACTTTCTGAGCAATGTGACATGGTTCAATACAAAGCAATAAGATTATTATAAGTGATCCCATCTACACGAAAGTGGTATTCCAATATTTACCAATCACGATTGTGCCAGAGATAATATACAGTAACTAGAGTTGGGATGTTGTAAGACAGCAACTGCCCTGTGCCAGCTGACAGATGGGCGGTGGCAAAGGAAATTACATGAGTAGCTTAATATCAAAGACGGACATCTTTAATCTCCATAATTTTGATCTAGAGGCAATTATTTAATCCACAGTGTTCTTTGTTATATTTAACACAAGTTATTTTATAAATATAGTGTTAGAGTTTGCATATGGTTTCACTGTAACTGGAAAGAGCATGAAAAATTGTACAAAAACCACAGCTATCTAAATTTCGATTGAGGTCAGATGTCCGTCTTTGATATTAAGCTACTCACATAGTCTGTCTCATCCAAGGAGAGTCAGTCTCTGTTTGATTCTTGTACTATGTAGATAAGTAGCTTTGTTTGGATTTTTTTTGTTGTGATTTCTGATAAATTACATTCTTGTTGTCCAGTATAGAAATAGAAAAAGACAAATATACACAAGAAGTGCGTGACATTATGTTCCAGGTCAAAAATCCTTTCAGAAGTTGCAGAGCTCCACTTGCCTGCATATATTAATCTGCTAACAATGGTGTCAAGTGTCAGGGTGGTACTGCTGCTGCGACTTTGGAATTGGTATTTGAACTGTACCAATAATTTCTGAGCATAATAATTACTAATTGTACTGTGTTAATAAAAGATTATTACAAGCGAAATATCTCGGTCTTATTACTTTGGTTAAGCAGAAAACCAGCATAAGCCTTGAGTAAAGCCGCCTACCACAACATGTAATGTCAAAGTAGCAATTGCACAACAATTATCTGTCTCACTCGGTACTGGACAATGACCTTCAGCTACTTTCTTACAACACACCCAATAGTAAACCAAGACTTTCCTGAACTTGACAAGAATGCCTGTGTCAAATTCCATTTGTACTGTGAATGGGATCTCTTGAAAGGCAGAATTTATTACTAATGATTGTAAGATGCTATGCAAGTATTTTGACATGGACAAGAAATAGCTATTAAATTATTTTTGGAGTCCTACTGTACGCAGATTAGTTGAGATGTCCGACTTCAGAGAAGCATAAAAATATTGAAGCTGCAACATGTTAAGGACTCAGCCATCTGAGAACCTATGAATGCTGCAAGAACTCTCCTGAAGAGACAAGAAATAAGAACCTTAAACTAATATTAATAAATTAGGGATATCTAAGTACTAACCTTATAAAGACCTCTAATTCCTTCATTATGGTAGATCTTCCTAAGTGCATCCATCATACCCATGTAACGCTTACTGTCTGGTAAACTTGATTTATCAAAATCACTGTATTGCAGACACAGCCGTGTCTTTACTACCCATATAGGGTTTGTCATAACAAGTGTAAGGATCCCTGCCTGGGCTGCTGCCACCATGTGTAACGTTGGTCCCAGTGGCTTCTTTGTATTTCCACCTTGGATCCATGTCTTGATAGTGTTGTAACTACAACCATATTCAAGCATAAATTAAATTCGAAACAGAATATCAATGAGCAACATACTGCAATAAGATATTAATGTCTAATAAGTCCGTGGTCAACAATATTTATATTCATTAAAACCTATTTACGCAACATTACATTCACTAGCTAGTAGCAAATAAACTGTTCAACTTAAAAAAACTCTGAAAATTTTTGTATCTCGTCTTGACTTCATTTTATTCTTAGGGTTATTCATTGTACCAGTTCAAAAAAGAATATTTTAAGTCAAAATTGGGTTAGGTTATAAATTGTGTTCATATGAGAACAATCACAATGGTAGTAACCTTAGATTATCTTTCTTTCTTTTCAGGAATTTTACCCTATGGCCCTTTCCATCTGAAGCCTTGTGAGGGATTGATGATGATCTATCCTGAAGTTCACAGGTTCAAACCCAGATGAAGGCGACAGGTATTTAGGGACAATACTGCATAACTTCCTTGAGAAGGGAAATGAGAAGGCTCTAAGCAAAATTTGAGATAGCACAATGAACCTGTATGAGTGGTCAAAGTGCATATCTGTTTGTTCCATCCTCCTACTATGTTTATAATCCATTAATCCA